>NC_138859.1:41671305-42271305 GCF_965183815.1 Platalea leucorodia
GCCCTCAGGGATAAAGGAGCTGAACAGAGCTGGCAGCTCTTCAAGGACATTTTTCTTAGAGCACAAGAACTATTGATTCCCATGTGCAAGAAATCGATCAAGGAAGGCAGGATACCAGCATGGCTGAGTAAGGACCTCCTGGTCAAACTGAAACACAAGAGGGAAATGCATAGGCAGCAGAAGCAGGGGCACACATCCTGGGAAGAATATAGAGACACTGCCTGGATGTGCAGGGATGGGATCAGGAAAGCTACGGCACAGCTGGAGCTGAATTTGGCAAGGCATGTGAAGAATAACAAGAAGGGCTTCTACAGGTACATTGGCCAGAAAAGGAAGACAAAAGAAATTGTACCCCCCCTGATAAATAGGATGGGGATCTGGTGACAACTGACATGGAGAAGGCTGAGGTACTCAACAATTTTTTTGCCTCAGTTTTCCCTGGCTCTTCTCACATCTCTCGAGCCCCTGAAACTCAAGACAGGCACTGGGGGAATGAAGTCCCACCCATTCTGAGAGAGATCAGGTTCGAGACCACCTGAGGAACCTGAACGTACACAAGTCCATGGGACATGATGAGATGCATCCCAGGGTCCTGAGGGAATTGGCTGATGTAGTTGCCAAGCCACTCCCCATCATATCTGAAAAGTTGTGGCAGTCAGGCGAAGTCCCGAGTGACTGGAAAAAAGGAAACATCACGCCCATTTTTAAAAAGGGCAAAAAGGAGGACCCTGGGAACTACCAACCAGCCAGCTTCACCTCTGTGCCTGGGAAGATCATGGAACAGATCCTCCTGGAAGATATGTCGAAATATATGGAAGACAGGGAGGTGATTAGAGACAGCCAACATGGCTTCAACAAGGGCAAATCATGCCAGACTAATCTGGTGGCCGGGGGCCCAGAAACCCCCTCAAACACCCCCTGGGGACCTCACAAGCCTCGTACTCTTCTCAGCACGTGGTCATTTTTACTCTTCTGATTCTCTCCCCCCTCCCACCGGGGGGGAGTGAGTGAGCGGCTGTGTGGTGCTTAGTTGCCAACTGGGGTTAAACCATGACAGGCGTCATAGAATGATAGAATGGTTTGGGTTGGAAGGGACCTTTAAAGGTCATCTAGTCCAACCCCCCTGCAACGAGGAGGGACATCTTCAACTAGATCAGGTTGCTCAAGGCCCCATCCAACCTGACCTTGGATGTTTCCAGGGATGGGGCATCTACAGCCTCTCTGGGCAACCTGTACCAGTGTTTCACCAATAGTCTCTGGTAACTCGTGGCAGCAGGATATCACTTCCCCCCCCATTTCCTTGTATGTATCAACCAGCAACACATACGAAATCTTGGCAGTGGATGAAGCCAATGACCAAGACTCACAGGGAGAAACCGCACCAGTTGCACACACTAAAAGCTGCAAAAGGAGGCGGCGAGCGCTAGTAGTGGGCGACTCTCTGCTGAGAGGCACCGAGGCACCCATCTGTCAGTGTGCTGGTTTTGGCTGGGGTAGAGTTAATTTTCTTTTAGTAGCTAGTATGGGGCTATGTTTTGGATTTGTGCTGGAAACAGTGTTGATAATACAGGGATGTTTTAGTTATTGCTGAGCAGTGCTTACACAGCATCAAGGCCTTTTCTGCTTCTCACACCACCCCACCAGAGAGTAGGCTGGGGGTAAACAAGAAGTTAGGAGGGGACACAGCTGGTACAGCTGATCCCAACTGACCAAAGGGATATTCTATACCATATGACGTCATGCTCAGCACATAAAGCTGGGGGAAGAAGAAGGAAGAGGGGGACATTTGGAGTTATGGCGTTTGTCTTCCCAAATAACCGTTACGCGTGATGAAGCCCTGCTTTCCTGGAGATGGCTGAACACCTGCCTGCCCATGGGAAGTAGTGAATGAATTCCTTGCTTTGCTTGCGAGCGCGGCTTTTGCTTTACCTGTTAAATTGTCTTTATCTCAGCCCATGAGTTTTCTCACTTTTACTCTTCTGATTCTCTCCCCCCTCCCACCGGGGGGGAGTGAGTGAGCGGCTGTGTGGTGCTTAGTTGCCGACTGGGGTTAAACCATGACAATCGGCCTGATGATACACAGTCAAGGGAAGTTTGCTGCTTGCCAGGAGCTAAGATCCAGGATGTCACAGAGAGACTGCCACAACTGGTTAAAAGCACAGACTGCTATCCCCTACTTCTTTTCCATGTGGGCACCAATGACACAGTAAAGCATAGCCTGGGCAAGATCAACCAGGACTTCAGAGCCCTGGGGGCACAAGCGATCTTCTCCTCTGTCTTGCGAGTCAGGGATAGGGGTGCGGGCAGAAGTCGATGCATCATGCAGGTCAACACCTGGCTTGGTGGCTGGTGTCATCACCAGGGCTTTGGCTTCTATGATCATGGGACATTCTCCGATGAATACGGCCTATTGGGGAGAGATGGGATCCACCTATCTAGAAGAGGAAGGAGAATTTTCGCTGGCAGATTGGCTGACTTAGTGAATCGCGCTTTAAACCAATGAACTTGGGGGGTGGGGTTCAAAGCCGTGACACTTGTGTACTCACAAGCAACAGGGTGGATGAGCGCATCTACTGGAGTAGTGAGGAATGCCCCCCAACCCTCCAAAAAGGTGAGACGGTCGACAGTCCAACTCAAGTGTCTCTATACCAACGCACGCAGCATGGGTAACAAACAGGAGGAGCTGGAAGCCGCTGTGCAACTGGAAACCTATGGTCTTGTCACTATCACTGAAACTTGGTGGGATGAATCACACGACTGGAGCACTGCAATCGATGGCTATAAACTGTTGAGGAGGGACAAGCAAGGAAGGAAAGGTGGGGGGGGTTGCCCTCTACGTAAAAAAATGGATTGATTGCACAGAGCTGTCTTTGAAAAACAGCAGTACACAAGTTGAGAGCTTCATGGCTTCACCAAGGGCAAATTGTGCCAGACTAATCTGGTGGCCTTCTATGATGGAGTGACTGCATCAGTGGACAAGGGAAGAGCTATGGATGTCATCTTCCTGGACTTCTGTAAGGCCTTTGACACAGTCCCCCACAACATCCTTGTCGCTAAATTGGAGAGAGATGGGTTTGATGGATGGACTGTTAGATGGATAAGGAACTGGCTGGATGGCCACATCCAGAGAGTTACAGTCAATGGCTCAATGTCCAAATGGAAACCGGTAACAAGTGGTGTTCCTCAGGGGTCTGTATTGGGACCAATACTGTTGAATATCTTCATCAATGACGTAGACGTTGGGATTGCGTGCACCCTCAGCAAGTTTGCAGATGACATCAAGCTGAGTGGTGCTTGAGGGAAGGGACGGCATCCAGAGGGACCTGGACAGGCTTGAGGAGTAGGCCCATACGAACGTCATGAAGTTCAACAAGGCCAAGTGCAAGGTCCTGCACCTGGGTCGGGGCAATCCCCAGCATCAATACAGGCTGGGGGACGAATGGATTGAGAGCAGCCCTGCGGAGAAGGACTTGGGGATACTGGTGGATGAAAAATTGGACGTGAGCCGGCAATGTGTGCTTGCAGCCCAGAAAGCCAATTGTACCCTGGGCTGCGTCAGAAGAAGCGTGGCCAGCAGGTCGAGGGAGGTGATTCTCCCCCTCTACTCCGCTCTCGTGAGACCCCACCTGGAGCATCCAGCTCTGGGGTCACCAGCACAAGAAAGATATGGACCTGTTGGAGCGGGTCCAGAGGAGGGCCATGGAAATGATCAGAGGGCTGGAACACCTCTCCTATGAGGAAAGGCTGAGAGTTGGGGTTGTTCAGCCTGGAGAAGAGAAGGCTCCGGGGAGACCTTATTGTGGCCTTTCAATACTTAAAGGGGGCTTCTAAGAAAGATGGAGAGACTTTTCACCAGGGCCTGTAGTGACAAGACAAGGGGCAGAGGTTTTAAACTGAAGGAGGGTAGATTTGGATTGGACATAAGGAAGAAATTCTTTACGATGAGGGTGGTGAGACACTGGAGCAGGTTGCCCAGAGAAGTTGTGGATGCCCCACCATTGGAAGTGTTCCAGGTCAGGTTGGACGGGGCTTTGAGCAACCTGATCTAGTGAAAGGTGTCCCTGCCCATGGCAGGGGGGTTGGACTAGATGATCTTTAAAGGTCCCTTCCAACCCAAACCATTCTATGATTCTCTGTTATTATTAGAATCTGTTTTTTGCAAGAAATCCCAGCAGCAAGGAGAATAGGAGAACTAGGGGGAATCAGTCATGAATGCCAAATAGAAAACAATAGGACAAGAATCTAGTTTTGACTGCACAATGGATCTAGAGATAAATGCTTTTTGATAGAGCAGCCTATATGTGAGTTGGAACATCTGTCATAAGTAGCGTTGCTTGAGGATATAGTGGGTCTCCTGGAACTGTGAACACATTAAGAGAGCACGTCTTAACCACTACAATTCATGTAAAGATGATCATTTCCCTCATGTATTCAGCCACTGAATTCCCTTTTATTTAATTTTAAATTTGGTGAGAGTTGAGATAACTGTACTTCAGGAAATGGATCTGGTACAAACGTGTTTTAAAGCTTAACATTGCATATAGTGCTCCAGATATGGTTCATATTTATGTTTAAAGCTCCTAGAATCCTAAAATGCTCCCTTCAGCTACTGTATCCCAAGCCTTGGTTCATCCAGTTTTGCCTTAGAATCATAGAATCATAGAATCGTTTAGGTTGGAAAAGACCTTTAAGATCATCAAGTCCAACCGTTAATCTAACACTGCCAAGTCCACCACTAAACCATGTCCCTAGGCACCATGTCTACCCGTCTTTTAAATACCTCCAGGGATGGGGACTCAACCACTTCCCTGGGCAGCCTGTTCCAGTGCTCGACAACCCTTTCGGCGAAGAAGTTTTTCCTAATATCCAATCTAAACCTCCCCTGGCGCAACTTGAGGCCGTTTCCTCTCGTCCTGTCGCTTGTTACTTGGCAGAAGAGACCGACCCCCACCTCGCTACAACCTCCTTTCAGGTAGTTGTAGAGAGCGATAAGGTCTCCCCTCAGCCTCCTCTTCTCCAGGCTAAACAACCCCTGTTCCCTCAGCCGGTCCTCATAGGACTTGTTCTCTAGACCCTTCACCAGCTTCGTTGCCCTTCTTTGGACACGCTCCAGCACCTCAATGTCCTTCTTGTAGTGAGGGGCCCAAAAGTGAACACAGTACTCGAGGTGCGGCCTCACCAGTGCCGAGTACAGGGGCGTTATCACCTCCCTGGTCCTGCTGGCCACACTAGTCCTGACACAAGCCGGGATGCCATTGGCCTTCTTGGCCACCTGGGCACACTGCTGGCTCATGTTCAACCGGCTGTCGACCAACATCCCCAGGCCCAGGTCCTTTCCCGCCAGGCAGCTCTCCAGCCACTCCTCCCCAAGCCGGTAGCGTTGCATGGGGTTGTTGTGACCCAAGTGCAGGACCCGGCACTGAGCCTTGTTGAACCTCATACAGTCGGCCTCGGCCCATCGATCCAGCCTGGCCAGATCCCTCTGTAGGGCCGTCCTACCCTCCAGCAGATCATCACTCCTGCCCGACTTGGTGTCGTCTGCAGGCTTACTGAGGGTGCACTCGATCCCCTCATCCAGATCATTGATAAAGATATTGAACAGGACTGGCCCCAACACTGAGCCCTGGGGAACACCACTCGTGACCGGCTGCCAACTGGATTTAACTCCATTCACCACACCTCTTTGGGCCCGGCCAGCCAGCCAGTTTTTTACCCAGCGAAGAGTACGCCTGTCCAAGCCGCGACCAGCCAGTTTCTCCAGGAGAATGCTGTGGGAAACGGTGTCAAAGGCCTTACTAAAGTCCAGGTAGACAACATCCACAGCCTTCCCCTCATCCACTAAGCGGGTCACCTTGTCATAGAAGGAGATCAGGTTAGTCAAGTGGGACCTGCCTTTCATGAACCCATGCTGACTGGGCCTGATCCCCTGGTTGTCCCATACATACCGTGTGATGGCACTCAAGATGATCTGCTCCATAACCTTCCCTGGCTCCGAGGTCAGGTGCCCTTCAGTGTTGAAAGCATAAGCAACACAGATACATGTGCTGTGGATCCCTCTAATAACTGGGCATAGACACTCCGTCCATCCAGTAGCTGCATTCTCGCTCTCCCCAGTTGCCTCACGCACAGACACGTGTATAAAGGGGTCTCTTAGTCAACCCCCAGACCCTACGGTCTCTCCAGCAGTTGGCCTGAACACCCTGGTCCCTCCAGTAGCCAACTCCTCTGGTTGTCTCATCCCCAGGGGCACACATGCATACCTGGCTCCCAAGCCATTTAACCCACTTGCCAGCTAGTTAGGTGGTCACACACCAACATGCATGCCCTCACTCGCTCCAGTTGCTGGCACCCCAGACACATGGGCCCTATGACCCGTGGTCTGACTCTAGTTGCTAGCATTTAGGCCTCCATGCACACATGTACACACAGAATAGAGAGTTCTCTCATCCAGGAAAAGAGTTAAAATGGATTTTAATGAGAAGACAGGACAGACTGTGCTGATCAGGTGCAGGGTATGGCCAGACAAGCATACTGACCGACCATCTGTTTACCTGTGACCGGCCCCTTTTATCCCTAAGTTTTTCCATGCTTGTTTTTCCCCAAACCACCTAGATCCCTCCCTTCCCCTGCCTTTGCTTCCTCCCCTAAGCATCCCATAATAAGTCTTGTGTGATCCCAAAATGCTCTTCCCCCGCATCCCATAATGTGTCCCATATTCCCTAGGCAGTACCACACCACACCCCCCCCACACACCCCCCCCACCCCCCCCCCACCCCCCCAGTCTGTGAGGTGATCCAGAGAGCCTCTCCCATTGACTCATCTTAGAATCACAGAATCATTTAGGTTAGAAAAGACCCTTAAGATCATCGAGTCCAACCATCACCATCTTGACACCATCTTGATGGGTGTCACCCCTGGACAATGACAATGGGGCTGAGGCTCTCCTGGGACAGCCCTGGGAGGAGCCAGGGCAGGGTGTCCCTTACTCTGACTGTGTTATTGGGGTTCCCCTGCCTGCCATTGTGCCTCTGTGCTCCCTCCTGTGTGTGTGTGGAGATGAGCCTTTGATGGGCTGATGGCTCTCCTGCGATAGGCCTGGGCAGATTATTCTTCAGGTTCCCCCACCTGCCATTGTTCCTCTGGAGACGAGCTGCTTTTATCACATAACCTAACAGGGTGCTCTTTTCTTCCAAGAATGACTGTTACATTCATAAAAGCTGGTTTAAAATTTTCACTTAACTTTCTGAGTTGTAAAAGCTGTTTGGAGGTATGTCCAAATACATAGCCTAGGTGACTAGACCTGTGGTGTTCAAACTGATGTTGGGATCATGATCTGTTTATATACTATAGGTGGATACTGACAACTTTTTGATTTGGTTTTCTGGTGATATTCTTTATTGCAGCTCTGTTACTCTAGGACTCCTCTGAAGCACCCTTGAAAGGAACAGAAATATAGCTCTTGGCCAGGTAAATGCATTGGCCAAGTGCTATACTTCTGGACAAGACAGTTACTTGATGCAACTTTTGACCGGAGGAAAGCCTTCATTGAGCATGTTCAACAGGGAACTCTCCTGCTGTGTGCTCAAGGAATCAAAAATCCTGAACTCCTTAACTTCTGGAAAAGGTTAGATGGAAGTGGCAATCCCAGCAACCTTCTTGCATGGCAGGAAGAGCAAGTTCTGTACATAAATCACGAGACTGAGTATAGTAGAAATTCTAAAAGCTCCACTGAACTTCACTTATGTGGGCACCCAATGGGGAGTTCTAGGTTCCTTTAATTTATTCAAAATAACGTTCTTTATGATGGGTTTAGTGTGGATAACTTCTATAAAGTACCCTTAACCAAAGTTTTCTTATTCAACTTGAAGCTATCTATCCTTATGTCTTTTCTGTTCAAGAATTCTGGTTTAGGGAGCATGTAAGGCCTGGGCAGATTAAGATTCACCATCACCTATTCTTCTCAAGTTTAAAAACAAACAAAAACCCCTTTACTACACTCTCTATGTAGTTTCATCTTAATTGTTAGATGCGGGTATTATAGTAGAGAGAGAGAGAGAGAGAGAGTGTGTGTGTGGCGGTGGGGTTCAGAAGATCAAAGGAGCTTCTCTGGGCTCCTGTTCCAGTATTTGAACACCCTCATGGTTAAAACAACCAACCAAACAAACTCCTAATATCTAATCAGAATTTCCCATGTTCCAGCATGTGTCCATTGCCTCCCATCCTATCACTGTGCACCTCCGAGAAGAGTCTGGCTCCGTTTTCTCTGTATCCTCTGGTCAGGTAGTTGCAGACAGAAATAACGTCTCCTGGCACCTTCTCTTCTGAAGGCTGAACAAACCCAGCTCTCAGCCTCTCGTTGCATGTCATGTGCTCCAGCCCCCTGACCATCTTGGTGGCCCTCTGCTGGGCTTGCCCTTGATAATTTGAAACATTATGAGCTATTTTACTGCCACATTACCTCTGTTTTCCTTTGAAACGTTTAGAGGAGCTATACCCTTATTTTCACTGCAACAGAAGCTTATTATCAGTCTTCATAAGAAACAAGCCATTAACAATACCTAAACTTAAAGCTGTAGCAGTATGCAGTTCAGGATAATATTCAGTTACCATGGAAGTTTGCTTAAGTGAGTCATGCAAAAATGCTTCCAAGATTTCAGCCCAAACCACTACTGCAAACTCATTGGTAAGAATACAGAACAAATTATCACCAAATAAATTAACCAGCATACATTCAGAAGTGAAAGAAAAATACTATGTGCAAGTATACAGCATAGATATTTATAGGAAGGAGACCCAATAGACTCCATCTTATTTCTTAGGAAAGAGAACCTTGAAATGAGAAGGGCCTGAGGGGTAAGAGGAAAGACAATGAATACTTAAGTAGCTCATATTACTAACATGCAAAGAGCCATACAATAAAGAAATTAAAGAAACATCAATAAACTCTAAAAGATGTCAGAACAGAAAACAAAACTAAGAAAGGCAAGCAACATATAAGGTCATATGTTGTAAAGATGATGCCAGACTGCCATCTAATCTGAGGAAGGCCTTCCTTGCACAAAAGAAAAAAATAAGGTGCAAGCAAGAATAAAAAAAATATATAGCCCATCTCCACCACACAACAGAGTACAGTACAGACACCCCAAGTTAGTGCTGGAAATAGAACAATATAGTTGTATTAGTGCAATGTAGTTTCCAGTAGAATTAAGTAGCTCTGGCAGCGATGCTAATTAGCCAACGAACAATGCTACTGTAGTCCAGCTATACTTCTCCCAGAACCTTAGCTAATTCCTGATACCATGTCATTATAATTATTCTTTGGCACCCATATATATGAGTGGCAACTAGTCCATTTGGAAAGTGCTACAGAGCAAAATACTTTGGAAGACTACTAAATATAGATATCGGTCTCAAACTTCAGCTAACGTTTTTTTATTTCTTCTTTTTAGAAATACTTTGAAGTACTTATTCTCTTCCCAAGTTGCTTGATTACTACTGTCTGGGCTGGACAGGAATGAAAATATTCAAATCATGCAAGAAAAGGCAAATATTTTAACGTCCTTAGTTTTTGCTAAGGAAAAAATAGTTGATAAAAATATTTGCGCTAATATGCCTTAATTCACAGGCACAGCAAGTGACAAGCAAAATTTCAAAGCACCTAAGAGCTTAATCCTTGATTGTCCAGACTAGGAGTCCAATGTATGCAATATTTTCTATGCAAGTTATTGGACTGATGTATAATCACCTAATGGAGATACAGAAGGTACCACCATTTCATTCGGCAATCATGACTATCAGAAAAATTTCTTCATTGCCATACTACATATGTCAAAGCTGCTGATATTGTGTATTTTGTCAAGCAGTAAACTTGCTGTCAAAGCACACCTCAAAGTGTATCCCTGGAGGACCAATTCAGTAACAAAGACCAAAAGAGCCAGATAACTAGCTCCCTAATAGATAGACTAAAACAACAGCAAAATTGGTCAGACTAAACTTATCTGCTACAGGGGAGCACCTATTTAACCACTAAGCAAGTTTGCAGAGCACAGCTAAGAGACTTGGCAGCTGGCACAGCAAGGGGGCACAAAGGAGGCCCAGAAACCGCTCCAGAGAGAGTATAGGGACTGCTTAAAGCTGTGTGACAATGGCAGTGATGTGCCACAGGGCTCGGTCCCCAGCACTGCGTGGAGCAAGTACCCCTGGTATGACAGAGAGCTTAACTCAGAAACAGAGCCCTGGAGGGAGGATGTAGCTGCCCAGGTCTGGGGCTGCAGGGAGTGCCTGGGGCCTCTCCCTGGGATTGGGGGTGATGGTGGCATCACCTGTGAGAGACATGCTCTGGTCGAGGCACCGAGTCAGCAGGTGAAGAAGCTATGGTAGGAGGGGAGCAGGCTGTGTAGCATTGAGGAGGATGAGCAGGAGATGGACAGGGTCTTCACAGAGACTCCATAGAGGCAAGAGCCTGAGCCACATGATGCAAAGAAGGAGGGATTGCTAGCGGTTATGCTTGAATGAGAGCAGGATGGACGTGCCCAAGTGTGTATGGGGGGGGGGGGGGGGGAGAGCCGAAAGCTTGTGACTTCTGGCAGCAGGAGAAAGGCTCCTTCTCTACCCGCAGATCTGAATTTACAGAACCCATAGAGTACCTTGGTAGCCAAAGAGGAGAAACCAGCTCTGAGGGAGGCTTCAGAGCCAGGTGGGCCCGAACTGTTGTGGTAGGTTGACCGTGGCTGGCTGCCAGATGCCCACCCAGCCGCTTTCTCACTCCCCTTCCTCAACAGGACAGGGGGAGAAAATAAGATGAAAAAGCTTGTGGGTCGAGATAAAGACAGGGAGATCACTTACCAATTACCATCACGGGCAAAACAGACTTGACTTGGGGAAAAATTAAATTCAATTTTCTTCCCAATTGAAATAGAGTTGGATGGTGAGAAACAAAGACAAAAATTAAAACAACATCTTTCCCCCACCCCACCCAAGCTCAACTTCACTCCTTCATTCCTGACTCCTCTACACCCACCTCCCCACCCCCCTGAGCGGCACAGGGATATGGGGATTTGGGGGTTGCGGTCAGTTAATAACACTTTGTCTCTGCCACTCCTTCCTCCTCACACTTTTCCCCTGCTCCAGCGTGGCTCCTCTCCACGGGCTGCAGGGAAATACCTGCTCCACTGTGGTCCCTTCCATGGGCTGCAGTGGAATATCTGCTCCGGCGCCTGGAGCGCCTCCTCCCTCTCCTTCTCTGCCCTTGGTGTTCACAGGGACGTTTCTCACACTTTTTTTCCTCACTCCTCTCTCTGCCCTGCGGCTTTTTGCCCTTTCTTAAATATGCTTTCATAGAGGCGCCACCAGCTTCGCTGATTGGCTCAGCTCTGGCCTGCGGTGGGTCCATTGCAGAGCCGGCTGGAACTGTCTGTGTCTGGCACAGGGCAGCCCCTGCTCTCTTCTCACAGAAGCCACCCCTGCAGTCCCACACCTGGCTACCAAAACCTTGCCACGGTACACCCAATAGAACTGTGCATTAGCACCAAGAGGGAACACTGGGTGACTGCAGTTGGAGTCTCCCTTCTGCAGGGGACCCATCTGCTGACCAGACATAGGATCATAGAATAATTCAGGTTGGAAGGGACCTCAGAAGGGCCCTAGTCCAACATCCTGCTCAAAGCAGGGTCAACACTGAATTCAGACCAGGTTGCTCATGGCTTTATCCAGTCAGGTCTTGAAAACATCCAAAGACAGAGATTGCACAACCCCTCTGGGCAACCTGCTCTACTGTTTGATTGACTTCATTGTGAAAAAGTTTTCTCCTTATATTCAGTCAGAGCCTCTCTTGTTTCAGCTTATGCCCATTGCCTCTCATCCTCCCATCATGCACCACTGTGAAGAGCCTGGTTCTGTCTTCTTGTAGGAAAGGATCTGTCACGGGAGGTTTGTTGCTTGCTGGAGGCCCAGATACAGGATACTACAGAGAGGCTGCCAAGGCTCATCCAGTCCTTTGACCTATTACCCCTTACTGCTCATTTGCGTGGATGCTGGTAACGCTGCAAAAAAGAGACCTAGAGCAAATCACAAGTGACAACAGAGGTCTGGGAACAAGGGTGAAGCACATGGGAGCCCAGGTGTTCTTCTCAATACTGCAGGTGAAGGGAAAAGGCTCTGGTGGGAGCAGATGCATCCTATAGGTTAACACCTGGCTGCACAGCTAGTGTCCATGGGATCCTAATTGATTGATGAGGACTGCTGAGACGGAACAAGAACCACCTGACAAAGTGGGGCATCTTTGCCAACTTGGGGAGGAGGACTTTGAACTAGGTCATGATGACCAAAGCCTGAAGAGAAACAAAGGAACAGGGGCATGGAGAAAGTACCCAGGGGACAGGTAGGCCCTCACTTTCCCCATGAAAGCAGCACAAGTGGGAGCCCATCTCAAGTGCCTGCACATAAATGCATGCAGCATGGAGGGACACGCACACACGACAAAACCAAGAGAAATCAATATTCTGGGCACGGTTGCAGGGCTCTGTTCTCATTGGGATTAGAGAGATGTGGGGGATAGGTCACATAAATGAAGCGCAGCCATGGATGGATGAAGCTTTTCAGAAAGGACAGGCTGGACAAGAGGCAGGGAGGGGTTGTGCTCTGTGCAAAGGAGTAGCTCAAACACACACAGCTTTGCCCTGGAGCAGAAGAAGAGCCAGTCAAGAGAATACAGGTACAAATCAGAGAACAGACCAACACAGGTGATCATAGAATCATAGAATCATTTAGGTTGGAAAAGACCTTTAAGATCATCAAGTCCAACCGTTAATCTAACACTGCCAAGTCCACCACTAAACCATGTCCTTAAGCACCACGTCTACCTGTCTTTTAAATACCTCCAGGGATGGGGACTCAACCACTTCCCTGGGCAGCCTGTTCCAATGCCTGACTACCCTTTCGGTGAAGAAATTTTTCCTAATATCCAATCTAAACCTCCCCTCCCTGGCGCAACTTGAGGCCATTTCCTCTCGTCCTGTCGCTTGTTACTTGGCAGAAGAGACCGACCCCCACCTCGCTACAACCTCCTTTCAGGTAGTTGTAGAGAGCGATAAGGTCTCCCCTCAGCCTCCTTTTCTCCAGGCTAAACAACCCCTGTTCCCTCAGCCGGTCCTCGTAAGACTTGTGCTCTAGACCCTTCACCAGCTTCGTTGCCCTTCTTTGGACACGCTCCAGCACCTCAATGTCCTTCTTGTAGTGAGGGGCCCAAAAGTGAACACAGTACTCGAGGTGCGGCCTCACCAGTGCCGAGTACAGGGGCACTATCACCTCCCTGGTCCTGCTGGCCACACTAGTCCTGACACAAGCCGGGATGCCATTGGCCTTCTTGGCCACCTGGGCACACTGCTGGCTCATGTTCAACCGGCTGTCGACCAACATCCCCAGGCCCAGGTCCTTTCCCGCCAGGCAGCTCTCCAGCCACTCCTCCCCAAGCCGGTAGCGTTGCATGGGGTTGTTGTGACCCAAGTGCAGGACCCGGCACTGAGCCTTGTTGAACCTCATACAGTCGGCCTCGGCCCATCGATCCAGCCTGGCCAGATCCCTCTGTAGGGCCGTCCTACCCTCCAGCAGATCATCACTCCTGCCCGACTTGGTGTCGTCTGCAGGCTTACTGAGGGTGCACTCGATCCCCTCATCCAGATCATTGATAAAGATATTGAACAGGACTGGCCCCAACACTGAGCCCTGGGGAACACCACTCGTGACCGGCTGCCAACTGGATTTAACTCCATTCACCACACCTCTTTGGGCCCGGCCAGCCAGCCAGTTTTTTACCCAGCGAAGAGTACGCCTGTCCAAGCCGCGACCAGCCAGTTTCTCCAGGAGAATGCTGTGGGAAACGGTGTCAAAGGCCTTACTAAAGTCCAGGTAGACAACATCCACAGCCTTTCCCTCATCCACTAAGCGGGTCACCTTGTCATAGAAGGAGATCAGGTTAGTCAAGTGGGACCTGCCTGATGCGTGGGTGTACTGTTTTTTGCTGGGATAGAGTTAAATTTCTTCATAGTAACCCGTATGGGGCTATGTTTTGGATTTGTGGCGAAATCAGTGTTGATAACACAGGGATGTTTTAGTTATTGCTGAGCAGGTCTTACACAGCATCAAGGCCTTTTCTGCTTCTCACACCGCCCTGCCAGTGAGTAGGCTGGGGATGCACAAGAAGTTGGGAGGGAACACAGCTGGGACAGCTGACCCCAACTGACCAAAGGGATATTCCATACCATATGACGTCACGCTCAGCAATAAAAGCTGGGGGAAGAACAGCAATAAAATCTAGGGGAAGAAGGAGGAAGAGGGGGACATTCGGAGTTATGGGGTATATCTTCCCAAGGAACTGTTATGTGTGATGGAGCCCTGCTTTCCTGGAAATGGCTAAACACCTGCCTGCCGATGGGAAGCAGTGAGTGAATTCCTTATTTTGCTTTTTGCTTGCGTGCGCAGCTTTTGCTTTACCTATTAACCTGTCTTTATCTCAACCCACGAGTTTTCTCACTTTTACCCTTCCGATTCTCCCCCCATCCCACTGGGTGGGGAGGGAGTGAGCGAGCGGCTGTGTGGTGCTTAGTTGCCAGCCGGGGTTAAACCACGACACTGGGGAGATGTCTGCTATAGACCACCTGATCAAGAGGAAGTAGAGGAAGCCTTCTTTACGCAACTGGAAAAAGCCCTCACGATCACAGGCCCTGGTACTCATGAGGGACTTTGACCACACCAATATCTGATGGAAAGGCAACATGAAAGGACAAAACACAATCCAGGAATTTTTTTGAGTGTGTTGAATACAAGCTCTTGATGGAGATAACAAGCCAACTAGGGGAAGATGTTGGACCTGTCACCCACAAACAAAGAACAGGTTGGGGACATAAAGGTCAATGGCACCCTTGGCAGCAGCCACGATGAGGATGAAGTTGAAGATCCTGAAAGAAGTGAGCAAGACACATCATAGCAAAATTACAACCCTGGACTTCAGGAGAGCAGGTTTTGGCTTGTTAAAGGACCTGCTTGGCAGGATACTATGATTGACTGTCCTAAAGGGCAAAGGGCTCAGGAGGGCTAGTTGATCCTCAAAAAGACAACCTCCTCAAAGCACAAGAATGCTTCCTGCACTCAGACATGCAGGAAGTCGAGCAAGCGTGGCAGAAGGCCAGCATAGATGAACAGGGGATTTGTGACTGAGCTCAAAGACAAAAAGGAAGTACACAGAAGGTGGGAGCAGGGAATGGCTACCCAGGAGGAATATGGAGACGCATGCGAGGATTTAGTTAGGAAAGCCAAAGCTTGGCTGGAGTTGGAACTAGCAAGAAATGTAAAGGGCAACAAGAAGGGCTTCTATAAATACAGCATCAGCAAAAGAAAGGCTAAGGAAAACATGTGCCCACTGCTTACCGGAGCCTGGAATCTAATAGCTAAGGACATCAAAAAGACTAAGGAACTCAGTGCCTTCCTTGCCTCAGTTTTTTACAGGTAAGGTTGGCCTTCAGGTGTCCCAGATCCCTGAGCCTAGTGGCAGACTCTGGGGTAGGGAAGTATTACTCACAGTAGAGGAAGACTGAGTTAGGGAGCACTTCAGCCAACTGGACATACACAAGTCCATGGAACCAGACGAGATGACCCTGAGGGTTCCTGATGACTGGAAAAAGGCAAACATCACACCCGTCTTCAAGAAGGAGAACCCAAGGAGATAAAGACTGGTCAAACTCACCTCAGAATCTGGGAAGGTTGGGGAGCAAATCCTCCTGGAAGCCATGTCCAGGCACATAAAGGAACTGGGCTTGCTCCAGTATGCCCATGTCTGTCTTGTACTGGGGAGACCAAAAGTGGACGCTACTCCAGATAAGGTCTCACAAGTGCCAAGGCAAGAGAGGGAAAGGATCACTTCCCTGGAACTGCTGGCAGCGCTGTTACTAATACAGCTCAGGATGCTGTTGGCCTCCTTTGCCGCAAGGGCACACATGTTGGCTCATGTTCAACTTGTTGTCCACCAGGACCTCCAGGTCCTTTTCTGCAGAGCTGCTTCCTAGGCAGTCAGCCTCCAGCCTGTACTGTTGCACGGGATTATTCCAGCCCGGGTGCAGGACTTGGCATTTGTTTTTGTTGAACTTCATGAGGTTCCTGTCAGCCCGTTTCTCCAGCCTGTCCAGGTCCCTCTGAAAGTCAGCCCTGCCCTCCAGCACATTGACTGCTCCCCCCAATTTTGCATCATCTGCAAACTTGCCAAGAGTGCACTTTGTCCCCTCATGCAGGTTGTTAATGAAGACATTAAACAGTATTGGTTCCAGTACTGATCCCTGAGGGACCCAACTAGTTACTGGGCCCCAGCTGGACTTTGCACCACTGATCACAACTCTTTGAGCTCAGCAGTCCTGCCAGTTTTCCATCCGCCTTATCACCCACTTATTCAGCCCATATCATACCAATTTGGTGATAAGGAGACTGTGAAAGAGTGTGTCAAAAGCCTTTCTTCAGTCAAGGTATACAACATCCACTCCCCTCCCCTTGTCAACAGAACCAGTCACCACATCATAGAAAGCAATGAGGTTGGTAAGGCATGATTTGCCCTTGGTAAAGCCACTTTGGCTGCTCCCAATCACCTTCTTGTCCTTCATGTGTTTAGAAATGGCTTCTAAGAGGATTTGCTCCATAACCTTTCCAGAGACTGAGGTGAGGCTGGCTGGCCTGTAGTTCCTTGGATCCTCCTTCCCGCCCTTCTTGAAGATGGGTGTGACATCTGCCTTTTTCCAGTCATGAGGAACCTCCTCCAGTTGCCATGACCTTTCAAAGATGATAGAGCGCAGCCTCACAGTGACACTGGCCAGCTCCTTCAGCACCCTCAGATGCATGCCATCTGATCCCATGGGCTTGTGTATGTCCAAGTGGGTTAAGTGATTCCTAACTCTTTCTTCCTCTACTGTGGCTACTGCTTCACTCCCCCAGACTCTGCTAGGATGCTCAGGGACCTGGGAGACCTGAGGGCAGACCTTACCAGTGAAAAATGAGGCAAAAAAGGCATCGAATACCTCAGCCTTTTCCCTGTCGCTTGTCACAAGGTCCCCTTGCCCCATTGAACAATGAGCTCATGCTCTCCTTAGTCTTCATTTTGCTGCTGATGTACTTAGAGAAACCTTTCTTGTTGCCCTTCACCTCCCTTGCTAGGTTCAACTCCAGCTGAGCTTTGGCTTTCCTGACTGCATTTCTACTTGCACACACAGCGTCTTTATATCCCTCCCAAGTAGCATGCCCTTGCTTCTACCTCCTGTGTACTTCCCTTTTTGTGTCTGAGCGCAGTCAGGAGCTCCCTGTTCATCCATGCTGGCCTTCTGCCACACTTGCTCGACTTCCTGCACATTGCAAATGGACCGTTCTTGTGCTCTGAGGAGTTTGCCCTTGAAGATCAACCTGCTCTCCTGGGCGCCCTTGCCCTCCAGGGAAATTTCCCATGGGATCCTGCCAAGCTGGTCTCTGAACAGGCCGAAATCTGCTCTTCTGAAGCCCAGGGCTGTAATTCTGCTGTTTGTCTTGATCACGCCTCTCAGGATCTTAAACTCCACAGTCTCATGGTCGCTGCAGCCAAGGCTGCCCTCGACCTTCACACCATCAACCGGTTCTTCCTTGTTTGTGAGTAGCAGGTCCAACAGTGCATTTTCCCTAGTCGGTTCACTGATCACCTGCATCAAGAAATAGTCTTCTATATGCTCCAGAAGCCTCCTGGATTGCTTGCGCCCTGCTGTATTGCCCTTCCAGCAGATACTGGGGTGGTTAAAGTCCCACATGAGTACCAGGGCCTGTGACTGTGAAGCTTTCTCCAGCTGCCTAAAGAAGGCTTCATCTACCTCTTCTTCTTGATCAGGAGGTCTGTAGCAGACACCTAGTACAGCATCACCTGTGCTGGTCTGTCTTCTAATCCTTACCCACAAGCTTTCAACTGCTTTGTCACCTGTCCTAAGGTAAAGCTCCATGCATTCAAGCCGCTCCTTTGTGTAGAGCTCAACCCCTCCTCCTCGCCTGCCCACCCCATCTTTCCTGAAGAGCCTGTATCCCTCCATTGGAGCACTCCAGTCAGGAGAGCTATCCCACCACTGCAACTGTGTACGGACTTCTTCTAATTCCTCCTGCTTGTTCCCCACGCTACACGCATTTCTGTTCAGGCATTTGAGATGGGCCCCAAGTCGTGCTGCTTTTACAGGGCAAGTGCGAGAGCCTCCCCTGTCATGCTGTCCCCCAGATACGTTTGCTCTGCCCCTTGTGCCTTCACTTCTCTTCAGGTTATGGTAACCCTCCCCTGGCATACCTACTTTAAAGCCCGCCTCACTCGGTTAGCAAGCCTGTTTGCAAAAACACTCTTGCCCCACTTTGTCAGATGTATCCCATCCTTGCTCAGTAGCCCTCGCTCCTCAAAGGGAGTCCCGTGGCCATAGGAGCCAAAGCCCTGCCTGTGACACCAGCCACACAGCCAGGTCTTGACCCCACTGGATGAGTCCACTTCTACCTGAGCCTTTCCTCCTCACTGTCAGTATTGAGGAGAATACCACCTGGGTCCCCATGCCCTTCACCCTCACCCCTAGAGTTTTGTAGTCACTTGTGAAATACTCCAGGTTACCCCTGGCAGTAACATTGGTGCCCACATGGAAGTGCAGGAAGGGGTAATAGCCTGAGGGCCAGACAAGCCTTGGCAGTCCCTTTGCAACATCCCGGATCCTGGCCCCTGGCAAGCAAAAAACCTCCCGAGACATCAGTTTGGGTCAGCAGATAGGTGCCTCTGTCCCCCACGGGAGGGGGTCTCCAATGACTGTCACTTTCCTTTTTCCCTTTGTGCAGACACAAGGTTTGGGCTCAGCTGGCTCTGATGCATACTCTGAAGGGTCTCGTTTGTCCTCACCAGTGCCCAGGGCACTATACCCAGGGCAGTTGCAGGTCTGCAGGTGGAGCAGGAGCCTTTCTTCCATTTGCCAGAAGTCACAAGCTTCCAGCCTTCTCCATCTTGACAGCCACCCTCAGCTACCTGTTTGACCATGGTCTCTAGCTGTCCCTCCTTCCTTGTTGTGTGTGGCTCAGGCTGTTGTCTCTGCAGAGTTTCTGCAAAGACCCTGTCAATCTCCTCATTGTCCTCCCTGATGATTTGCAGCCTGCTCACCTCTTCCTGCATCTCCTTCACCTGGTGACTCAGCACCTTGACCAGAACACATCTCTCACAGGAGATGCCACCACTGCCCCCAGTCCCACAGAGAGGCCCCAGGCACCCTCTGCAGCCCGAGACCTGGGAAGTGTCATCCTCCCACCCCACCCCAACTCTCTTTGGGTCGAGGCCTCCAGCGTGCCAAGGGCATTATCACCAGTCAGCGCTGGGGAGTGCTTCATGTTGAGACCATCACTGCACAATCTCCAAGCGGCCCCACGCAGTCCCCAGCATAAGTGCCTGTCCCCTCTGCACCACAGCCGTGTTAATAACTGCTGCGACAACTACCACGTCACTATCTGCTGCTCTCTGTGAGCCGGATCCTCCCTAATCAGGAGTCAGCCTTTCTGTGTGCAAACTGCTGTGCAAACTGAGAGCAGTCCCTGCAGCGTTCCAGGTGCCCTGCACCACAAACTGCCCCTGCTAATGGCCGCACCTCTGTTTGCAGCACTCTGGGCTGCTGCACTCCCTAAGGAGCAACTAAATAACAAAATCATTGCATGCTTTGTAGAGGCTAGGAATTTCTATGCGTTTGGAAGATGTAATCTTTTTCTTGTACTTGTAGATGCTCAGTATACTGAAAGAGTGATGACAGATGCACCAGGTGTAGCTGTTTGTTGGTGGTGCATCAATCAAAAGATGTTAATGAGGCCCTAAGTTTTAGAAGCATGCTAATCAGGAAGAAAAAATGGAAGTGAAATTTACTAAGGTAACTTGACTGTTTTCTAAATTACTGGAGTTAGAAGAGCTAGCGAAATGAAAAAAAACCTGTTATTCTTGCTCTAAGGCAAGTTACTCTTGCTTCAGTACATATTCTAATATCCCTTTAGAGAGTCATTATTGACTTATATGAAATACAGCTTGACTAATTATTTGCCTGTCGACTTCATAAATGTAAATTATGAACTGACGACAAGTGTTCTTAAAACTATTATTTAAGTTTATTTACCAAATGTATATCTTTTAGTTTAATATATTGCCTAGGCACCCTCATTTTGGGGGAGTCGTCTTTGAGCAAAGTTTTTCTCAATCATCTGCTATATAAACTGTTGTTGGATTGAATGTCCTATCAAGCTGATCGGGGGACTTGCTGTTCACCCATTCCCCAAAGCTTCGTTTCAGAGACAAATTGCAATACTTATTTTGATGAAAATTGACAGTTTTTTAGTTTGAATACTTAATTTGTCTGAGGGATTATTTGTGACTCATTTCAGTAACGCTTTCATGATTTCTGGTGATGTAGGAGCTGACTACTGGGAAGAAGAACTTTTTTATAAGTAATACTGTGTTCACTAAGGATTTAAAGTGTCTATTGTATTAATTTCCTTTGAATGTGCACAGATTGTCCTTGTCTGTTCATATATAGACCTGGGGCTATATCCTGAATTTTCTATATCTGACATTCCTTTAGTACAACTTGGAAAGTTGGAACAGACCAGAAGGTGTTATCTTAATTGCAGAGGGAAGGGTATGCTGGAGAAAGTGGTACTATGTTGTGGGTATAGCTGCTTCCTTGCAGTAGCTGGCTATGAGAATGTAGCCTTACCGGTTATGAGCCCCTTGTAATGTTAACTTTAGTATAGTGCGTGTACTTCAAGAAACCACACCTTCTTGTAGCTTTTCTCTCCTTCTGTAACAAAGTAGAGCACCTCAAGTACTGATTGTCTTCCAACTTATGTTATTCTTTTAAATCTTAATGAAGCAATAATGCTGGGTAGGGATATACAAATAAATAAGTTATTGTTAGGTCAGGTAGTGTAAGAACTTGAGCGTGTCAGTTATTTTTTGGTAATTCTCATTTTTTTTGTCCCCAAAGATGGGCACTGTTGCAGATTAATTGACTTGCTCTAAGTTTGCACATTTGCTGATATTCTAGGAACTTGTTTTTTTGATCATACCAGAAACAGATATTCTTGCCCTGAGTATCATTGCTGCTGAATACCGCACAGTGCTTTATACCTTTTAAATCGTTAGAGAAGCATGCTTGCAGCAGTCTCCTCTCTGGTGTTCTACTTGCAGACTTAAATGTGGCATTACTAGCCATAGAATAGTCTATAGCCATAGAATACTCCTATAAAGAAGACTGATTAAAAAAAATTACTTGGGCAGAGAATAGAACACTAATTCATTGTAAAATAATATTTTAAAATAACCGTGACAATTGGCTTAAAAATCTGCTAATCACTGAGTTACCGTTATTTAAAGATGGATGTGCCACATGAAGGAATGGATGATTTTGTGTATGGTGGTGGGTGCATGGGTTTCCCCATCCTCCTGCATTACCCACCAAGTACACCTGGGTCCTTGAGCGAAGACAATCCCACAAATGGGTTTGCCTTTTCCCAAGGGAGGAGCAACCCACACTGCCTTTCCCAGCCACTTCCCTATGTGCACTATGGGGACCTTATCTCCTCCCACAATACGTAAGGGCTGTGTTTGGGCAGGACCAGGTCGGTTATCAGATCCTCTGGTGTTAACCAGCCAAGTGGCTTCTGCTAATTTTACATCCCAGTGCTTCTGTTCCCCAGTGTCCAATGCTCTCGGCATAGTCTTTAACAGTCCATTATATTGTTCAATCTTTCCAGAGGTTTGTGGGTGATAGGGGATGTGATACACTCAATCGATGCCGTGTTTCTTGGCCCAGGAGTCTATGAGGTTGTTGTTTCGGAAATGAGTCCTATTGTCTGACTCGATTCTTTCTGGGGTGTCCTGTTGCCACAGAACTGGCCTTTCAAGGCCCAGGCTGGTGTTTCGAGCAGTGGCATGGTTTACAGGGTATGTTTCTAGCCACCCAGTAGTTGCTTCCACACAGTGCTTGCCTTGGCAAGTTTGTGGCAGTATAGTCAATCTACCAGGCCTCACCATATCGATATCCCAGCCACCGCCCGCTATTCCAGGGACACTTTACTCGTGTGGCTCGCTTCATTGTAGCGCATGTTTTGCATTCATGGGTGACCTGTGTGATGGCCTCAATAGTCAGGTCCACCCCTCGATCATGAGCCTATCTGTACGTTGCATCTCTCCCTAGGTGTCCTGATGTCTCACGGGCCTTCCAGCTATGAATAGCTCACCCTTACTTTCCCAGTCCAGGTCCACCTGAGCCACTCCAATTCTGGCAGCCTGGTCTACCTGCTTGTTGTTTTGATGTTCTTCAGTGACGCGGCTCTTGGGCATGTGAGCATCTATATGTGATGTGCCTTTACAGCAAGTTTTTCTACCCGGGCAGCGACGTCTTGTGACAATGCAGCAGCCCAGATGGGTTTACCTCTGTGCTGCCAGTTGGTCTGTTTCCATTGCTGTAGCCACCCCCACAGGGCATTTGCCACCATCCATGAGTCTGTATAGAGATAGAGTACTGGCCACTTTTCTCATTCAGCAATCTCTAGGGCCAGCTGGATGGCTTTCACTTCTGCAAACTGACTCAACTCTCAACTCGCCTTCTCCTTCGACGACTTCGACGGCTTGTTGTGTCGTTGCTTTCCGCTTCCGATGGTTTCCTACAACACAACAGGATCCGTCGGTAAACAGAGCATATTGCCTTTCACCTTCTGATAACTCATTGTATGGTGGCGCCTCTTGGGCACAAGTCACCTCCTCAGGCAATGCTCCAAAATCTCTGCCTTCTGGCCAGTCCACGATCTCTTCCAGGATTCCTGGGCAGTTGGGGTTCCCCATTCGAGCCTGTTGCATGATCAACGCTACCCACTTACTCCATGTAGCATCGGTTGCGTGATGTGTAGAGGGGACGTTTCCTTTGAACATCCAGTGTAGCACAGGCAATCGCGGTGCCAAGAGGAGCTGTGCTTCTGTACCAACAACTTCTGAAGTGGATGGAATCTTATTGATCACATCCCTTGGGTCTGTGACAACGTCCATCTTGCCATTTTATTCCCCAAAACTGGATGTCTCGTGCAGGTCCTTTGACCTTGCTTTGTCTTATGGTAAAACCAGCTTTCAGAAGAATCTGGATTATTCTTTTCCCTTTCTCAAACACTTCCTTCACCGTGTTGCCTCACACGATGATGTCATCAATGTATTGCAGGTGCTCAGGGGCTTCACCCTGTTCCGGTGTAGTCTGGATCAGTCCATGACAAATGGTAGGGCTATGCTTCCACCCCTGGGGCAGTCGATTCCAGGTGTACTGGACACCCCTCCATGTGAAAGCAAACTATGGCCTGCATTCTGCTGCCAAAGGGATTGAGAAAAATGCATTGACAATATCAGTTGTGGCATACCACTCGGCTGCCTTCAACTCCAGTTCATATAAGAGTTCTAGCATGTCCCGTCCGGCAGCACTCAATGGCAGTGTGACTTTGTTCAGGCCACGATAGTCCACTGTTAACCTCCACCCTCCGTCAGACTTTTGCACTGGCTATATGGGACTACTAAAGGGTGAGCGAGTCGTGCTGATCACCCATTTGCTCTCCGGTCGACAAATCAACTCATGGATGGGAACCAGGGAGTCTCGGATGATGTGATATTGCTGCCGGTGCACCGTCATGGTAGCAATCGGCATCCTGCTGTTCTTTGACTCACAGCAACCCCACAACAGAGGGATCCTCTGAACGGCTGGGCAAGGTAGACAGCTGTTTAGTCTTCTCTGTATCCACAGCAGCTACATGAAAGGCCCACTGGTATCCTTGGCCCACTTGGTATCCACTGGCCCACTTTGTGTCCTTGAAGTACCGTCTCCTGAGGTAGCCTATGCCAAGGATGCTTGGAGCCTCCGGGCCAGTAACAATGGGGTACTTTTGCCACTTGTTCCCTGTTAGGCTCACCTCAGCCTCCAACACAGACAACAATTGGGATCCCCCCGTCAGTCCAGAAATCCAGATGTGTTCCGCCCCCTTGTACCCCAATGGCATTAGGGTACGCTGTGCACTAGTGTCCACCCAGAGCCTTATACTCCTGTGGGTCTGATGTGCCGGGCCATCGAATCTATACAGTCCAGTACGCTCAGTCATCCCTTTCCTCTGCCTGGCTGAAGGCAGGGACCCTCTATTCCTTGTTGGAGTATTCACTATCCGACCCCTGCGGCGTCAGACCAGAAGTCCTTTCACCAAAATCAAGAGGAGAGGCGTTCTCAGTCGCTCTTCTGCATCTGGGGAATTGCTGGTTGCCAGTTCCCTTCTACTGTCTCAACAGCATCTGGAACAAAAGCCTTCTTGGATGGCCTCTTCTTAGCAGCTGTCTTCCCCCGCAAGTCACATATGTGGGCTTCTAGCTTTGAGGTGGGCTCACCATCCCACTTCCTCATGTCCTCCCCCTGGTCATGCAGGATGATCCAGAGGGTACCACGCAGCATGCGCCTGGGGCTCCCTTTCTTTCTGGCTGGGAGAGGCTGGCTCTGTGGGACGCCCCTGACAGCCGAGACGCTGGCCCGTGGGGGATGAGGAAGATGAGAGATTCTCTTCGAAACGCTGGAGCTGGTGGGACAGTCTCTCCACAGTTGGTATATTGAAGCCTGGCCAGTCCATCATCGCCAGGGTGTTGGAGTACAACACCGGTGCATTCCGGACAAGCCTCCTCCACATGGCCCGTGTACACTGGATGTCATCCAGATCTTTGGAGACCTGGTTGCTGTCCAGGTCACTGACAGGTTGCTGACTGTCACTGACTTCCACCACCGTTAATCCTCTCAGATACTGGATGCCTTCCTCAGTAATGGTCCGCTTCCCTCGGTAATTTACAAGATCATTCTTGAGGGGATATCTCACCTTCACACTCGACAGGAGCCACCTCTAGAGGCTGAGAATTGTCGCCTCTCTTCCGATTTCTTTGTCAATTCGCCAGTCCCTAGCTAGGGATACCAGCTGCTGGGCTTCCTTACCCTCTAATTCCTGACTGTTGGCCCCAGTATCCCTGGATCAGAGCAATCAGGCAGCAATCCGCTCACCTGGCTGAAGGCCATAATCTTTCCGCAGATCTCAAAGTTCACTCGGGGTTAGGGACCATGTGGTTTCTGCCTCTTGGGTGAAGTCTGTCACATCCTCCTCCTGTTTCTTTGTCGAAGAACCAGCTTCCTGATCAGACCCTTCCTCCTCCTCCTCTTCCCTTACTAATCAATGGTATGGACCTGTCAAACTCCACATCCAGTGTTTCTTTTTGACTACTGGGGCGATTACTGTAGTTGGGGTTTGGGTCCCTGTCTCAACCATTGTGTCCTCAGATGTAGAGGCCCTCCTTCCTGTGCTCCTCTGATGGTGCTGAACAGAGGCTCAATAGGCACAGGCCGTGCCCCAATACAGTGCTAGGAGCTGCTGGGTCTCATTGGGATAGGCAAGGCACCCTTCTGTCAAGTGGCGCACCAATTCAACGGGATTACATGCCTGTCCAGGCATAAAATCCCAGGCTATCAGAGGTGATAACCACCTTAGGCATCCGCCCAAATCCTCCCACACACCCTGCCACTCAGGGATCGACCGCCAGGGCGTGTCAACCGCCACTGCAAGGGGGGTTGGACTAGATAACCTTTAAAGGTCCCTTCCGATCCACACTATTCTAGGATTCTATGTTTCTCTGTGGCCTCACCAACAAGTTTTTTCCTCTTATGCCAGGATGAAACCAGGTTCCACATACTCGACAAAAAGCCAATGATGTTTGTTAGATAACAGAATCAAACAGCTTACATGAGGATGTACGAGAACCTCGGGAGCCCATGCAACAGAGCCAGCTGCATCGATCCCAGAGAAGAGGGAGATGTAATCCCTCATTCTCCCCACAAGGTAGCCCACCCAGCACAGGAATGACATCAATTACCAGGGCCACATGCCAGCCCAAGTACATGGCCATTGCTTTTATCAAAATGTTCCCAGGCACAGCGAAATAGAGAGATAAGCATAGCAAACAGCAAGAGTCGAAAGCAGCCACTAACAAGCCCTAAACTCTATTATACAGTAAAGCAAGCAAGCTCTGTGACCAGCACAGAAGCCTGCCAATTAACAACTACAACAGCTATAGCATGCTCAGATCAAAACTGTTGTTATCTCATGCCCCATGTTGGGTGCCAAAAAGGACTGTGGTGGGTTGACCCCGGCCAGCAGCCAAACACCCACCCAGCCTCTTGCTCACTCCCCTCTCCTGTGAGATGGGGAGAGAAATAGAAGGAAGGCGAGAAGATTTCTAGATCAAGATAATGACAGTTAAATGGGGAAAGAAAAAGCCACATGCACAAGCAAAGCAAAAAAAGGAATTTATTCACTACTTCCCATTGGCAGGCAGATGTCCTGCCACTTCCTGGAAAACAGGGCCTCAGCATGCGTAACGGTTGCTTGGGAAGAAAAATGCCATAGCCACAAACCTGTGGAGAGCCCATGCTGGAGCAGGCTCCCGGCAGGAACTGTGGCCTGTGGAGAGGAGCCCACGCAGGAGCAGTTGTTTCCTGAAGGACTGTGGCCCATGGAGAGGACCCACGCTGGAGCAGGGGAAAAGCGTGAGGAAGAAGGAGTGGCAGAGACAAAGAACTGACCGCAACCCTATATTCCCCATCCCCCCCCCCCCCCCCACGCTGCTCAGGGTGGGAGGAGGTAGAATAGTCGGGAATGAAGAGAGTGATGTTGAGCCTGGGAAGAAGGGGGAGTAGGGGGAAGGTGTTTTAGTTTTTGTCTTTGTTTCTCACCATCCTACTCTATTTGGCAATAAAATAAATTAATTTTCCCCAAGTTGAGTCTGTTTTGGCCGTGACGGTAATTGGTAAGTGATCTCCCTGTTCTTATCTCGGCCCATGAGCTTTTCTATCTTATTTTCTCCCCCCATCCTGTTGAGGAGGGGGAGTGAGAGAGTCTGGCAGCCAGCCAAGGTGAACCCACCACCAAATGTAATCTCTCTTGCTCATTACTTTCAGATCTTGGCTTAGATGGATAAGGAACTGGCTGGATGGCTGCATCCAAACAGTTATAGTCAATGACTCAATGTCCAAAAGGAAAACAGTAACAAGTGGTGTTCCTCAAGGGTCTGTACTGGGACCAATACTATTTAATAAATTCATCCATGACATAGATAGTAGGATTGAGTGCACCCTCAGCAAGTTTGCGGATGACACCAAGCTGAGTGATGCAGTTGATTCGCTAGAGGGAAGGGATGCCATCCAGAGGGACCTTGACAGGCTTGAGAAATTACCCATATTGGATAACCTGATTTTGTAGGAGTACCTTGGGGGCAGTGTCAAAGCAAAACTACTTAACTGGGCTCTGTCCAAGTTGACTCCTATAGAATCACTGAAGTGTCTCTGCACTGGGATATCCAGCGTTGCAGATTTCAGGAGGGTTCATATACTCACGACACAATGCCAGCAACGTTTTGTGTATTCTCAAATAAGTTTACCCCTGAACCAGAAATGGCTTCCTGTAGAAAGATAAAGCCAATTGGAAATTTGAAGCCATGGGGAGGTTTTTTAGTTTTACCCTATTTATTTCTTTGCAAACTTGCTGTGTTGTCCATTAGAACAAAATGGAGAAGCAATCATAAAAGTACGGATCCTTGAGGGACACCACTCATTACTGGTTTCCACTTGGACATTGAGCCGTTGACTGTAACTCTCTGGATGTGGCCATCCAGCCAGTTCCTTATCCATCTAACAGTCCATCCATCAAACCCATCTCTCTCCAATTTAGCGACAAGGATGTTGTGGGGGACTGTGTCAAAGGCCTTACAGAAGTCCAGGAAGATGACATCCATAGCTCTTCCCTTGTCCACCGATGCAGTCACTCCATCGTAGAAGGCCACCAGATTAGTCTGGCATGATTTGCCTTTGGTGAAGACATGTTGACTGTCCCTAATCACCTCCCTGTCTTCCATATGCTTCATCATAACTTCCAGGAGGATCTGTTCCATCATTTTTACTGGGCACAGAGGTGCGGCTGACTGGTCGGTAGTTCCCAGGGTCCTCCTTTTTGCCCTTTTTAAAAATGGGCGTGATGTTTCCCTTTTCTCCGGTCACTCGGGACTTCGCCTGACTGCCACGACTTTTCAAATATGATGGGGAGTGGCTTGGCAACTACATCAGCCAATTCCCTCAGGACCCTGGGATGCATCTCATCGCGTCCCATGGACTTGTGTACGTTCAGGTTCCTCAGGTGGTCTCAAACCTGATCTTCTCCTACGATGGGTGGGACTTCATTCCCCCAGTGCCTGCCTTGAGATTCAGGGACTCAAGAGATGTGGGAAGAGCCAGGGAAAACTGAGGCAAAAAAATTGTTGAGTACCTCAGCCTTCTCCATGTCAGTTGTCACCAGATCCCCATCCTATTTATCAGGGGGGGTACAATTTCTTTTGTCTTCCTTTTCTGGCCAACATACCTGTAGAAGCCCTTCTTGTTATTCTTCACATGCCTTGGAGAGACCTTGATTAAGAAATTGTCCTCGATGCACTCCAAGAGTCTCCTGGACTGCTTACAGCTTGCTGTGCTGCTCTTCCAGCAGATGTCAGGGTGATTGAAGTCCCCCAGCAGGATCAGAGCCTGCGAGCGTGATGCTTCCCGTAGTTGAAGTAAGAACACTTCGTCAACAGGCTCCCCTTGATTGGGTGGCCTGTAGTAAACACCAGCCACGAGGCTTCCTTTGTTGGCTTGGCCCCTAATTTTTACCCATAAGCTCTCAAGTTGTTCATCACTGTTTTTCAAAGACAGCTCTGTGCAGTCAATCCATTCTTTTACATAGAGGGCAACTCCCCCCCCCCCCCCCCGCATCCTTGCCTGTCCCCCTTCTGAACAGTTTATAGCCATTGATTGCAGCGCTCCAGTTGTGTGATTCGTCCCACCACGTTTCAGTGGTAACGATCAGATTGTAGCTTTTTAGCTGCACAGTGGCTTCCAGCTCCTCCTGCTTGTTACCCATGCTGCACGCATTGTTATTGAGGCACTTCAGCTGGGCCACCTACCTTGTCACCTTTTTAAGGAACATGACCTAATTCCTTTGAGGCATTTCACAGGTGTTTCCCTCTTGGTTCCTGATACATCAGCAGCCCCTTTGCTCTTCTCTGTTGCTCAAAATCGCATCCCCTTCCCCTGCTAAGTCTAGTTTAGAGCTCTCCGTATCAATGGCTGCCTTTAAGCTTAAAGTGTCCATGTTGATTTACCAATTGAAATTATATTCATAACAGAGTTACAGATTAAAAAGGCTTTGTTGTTATACCACTGATTAACATTCTTCTTCTGAATGTCTTAGTTTTTCTTTGAACCCCTCTGCTATTGTCTACATCTTTAGTTCATCAGGTATAAATAGGATGGTATATAAAATAACTGTGATATAGTCCTCAAGAGTTTATACTCGCAATTATTTGCCTTTACTCTCTACAAGGCTGGGAAGTCTATTGTCCAAGTGTGAGCATCACAGTGTAGAAAGATGCATTTGGGAGGAACGATCACAGGAGACTTACTTCTTTCTGGCTCTAATGTCTTTTGGCTTGAATAACATGGCTTCTTTGTCATCTTTGTAGCTAGTCTCAGGAAGTAGCTGCAGATGGGGAAACCTCAATAATGTCTGTGTCTCAACTGCGTTTTCAGGAGGAGGAAGTTGCGAATCACTTTAAGCTAGAACTAATTGAAATGCCTAAGGTTACATAGGGATGTTTTCCTGAGGTTTCCTTCCAGAAATACTCGCTCCTTATGTTTAAAATAGGTGTCCTGGTTTCAGCTGGGATGATAGAGTTAATTTTCTTCCTAGTAGCTGGTATAGTGCTGTGTTTTGGATTTAGGATGAGAATAATGTTGATAACACACTGATGTTTTAGTTGTTGCTAAGTAGTGCTTACACTGGTCAAGGACTTTTCAGCTTCCCATGCTCTGCCAGGTGCACAAGAAGCTGGGAGGGAGCACAGCCAGGACAGCTGACCCAGACTGGCCAAAGGGCTATTCCATACCATGTGACATCATCCTCAGTATATAAAGCTAGGGGAGTTGGCCGGGGGGCAGCGATCGCTGCTTGGGGACGTGCTGGGCATCGGTCGGTGGGTGGTGAGCAATTGCAGAGTGTATCACTTGCTTTGTAGTTTATTATTGTATTATTTTATTATTATTGTTGTTGTTATTACTACTATTACTACTATTCTATTTTATTTTACTTCAATTATTAAACTGTTCTTATCTCAAGCCACGAGTTTTCTCACTTTCACCCTTCCGATTCTCTCCCCCATCCCACCGGGGTGGGGGGAGTGAGCGAGCGTCTGTGTGGTGCTTAGTTGCTGGCTGGGGTTAAACCACGACAGTCCTTTTTGGCTCCCAACATGGGGCACGAAGGGTTTGAGATAATAACAGATTAACCAGAGCGTATTAAGGAATTTGTATCTGTCAACAGTTGCCGGTCATAATATTGATTCATCTGTTCTCGGTATTAGTCTACCTGATCTGCACCATGCTCCTGTTTTCACAGTACGTGTTAAAGATTGGTGTTGGGTTTTGCAGTTTGCTGTGCTCTGCAGTGATTAGTGATGTTTTGCTTTGGAGACTTATTATTCAAACACTGACCTTGAGCATTATCTGGTATTTGGGTTCTGTAGTGAAGCCATCACTGTACTTCGGGTACCACCTCATGGAGACAATTAGCAATTATACCTCTTCCTCTGAGAGGTTTTTTATGGAGGAAATAAATACAGAATGGCACCTTCACTGCCTTCTACTATGATGTTTCCTCCTTCATTACAACAACTTTTCAGTATCTCGAACATCCTTGGGTAGTTAAGATACATCTATTGGTAGTTCTTGGGAATTTTGTTTCAGTTTTATCTAAGGTTAATAAGCAGCTTAAGAATATCATCCAGAGATCTGCCCCAAGGCTGGATAGTTATGAGTGGCAGGGTGTGTGGGAGGGCATGGGCAAATGCCTAGGACAATGGGCCCCTCCAGTATTTTGGAACTTCACCCCTGAACAAGTGCAGAATCCTGAAAAATTAGTAGAATATTTGGAAAAAGTATGCTGTCACCCTGGCAATTCTAGGGAGACACAAATCACTGCAACGTGCTGGGGCCTGGCCCATGCCTACCGAGCCCTATTCAACACTATTCAGAACCCTCAAGGGGAAGAGAAGGTCTCTGGATCTGACGACAAAACGACAGGTGCTGCGGCTACTCCAGCCCCGGCAACAGGCGCTGCGGCTACGCCAGCCCCCACGACAGGCGCTGTGGCTGAACCAGAGAACCAACCCGTGCCAGTATCAGTCGCCCCTATACAGAAGAAAAAATACACAAGAAAACCAACTCATTTAGTAAGGGCTGATGATGAACCAGGGCCATCATGAGAACAGGAGGAGGAAGAGGCAGGACCCACAAATGAGATGGTAACAACCCGATCCCTGTCCCTGAGTGAGCTGCGAGATATGCGAAAAGATTTCGGTCGTGGTCCAGGCGAGCACATCGTCACCTGGCTGCTCCGATGCTGGGATAATGGGGCCAGTAGCCTGGAATTAGAGGGTAGGGAAGCCAAGCAGCTGGGATCCCTTTCTAGGGAAGGGGGCATTGACAAAGCGATTGCAAAAGGGGCAAAAGCCCTCAGCCTCTGGAGGCGACTCCTGTCAGGCGTGAAGGAAAGGTATCCCTTCAAGGAAGATGTTATATGTCACCCAGGCAAGTGGACCACCATGGAGAGAGGTATCCAGTACCTGAGGGAATTAGCCATGCTGGAGGTGATTTATGGTGACCTGGACAACAAGCAGTTATCCAAAGATCCAGATGAAGTCCAGTGCACACGACCCACGTAGCAGAAGTTTGTACAGAGTGCACCATCATCGTACGCAAACTCATTGGCAGTAATGACCTGGAAAGATGAAGAGGGACCAACGGTGGATGAAATGGCTGGCCAACTCCGACAATACGAAGGAAGTCTCTCTTCCTCCCTACGGGCCTGCATCTCGGCTGTGGAGAAACGGCCTGACGTGCTAGCTGAGAAATTATCCCGGGAGTTCCAGCGATTCAAAGAGGATATGTCCTACTCCTCACCTGTACGGACCAGTATCTTAGCCATTAGGAGTAAGCGTCCGTCTGCTCAAGAGAGAAGATATAGTGGATACACACCACGGGCCACCCTGTGGTTTTACCTGCGTGACCACGGAGAGGACATGAGGAAGTGGGATGGAAAATCGACCTCGACCCTAGAGGCACGGGTACGTGAGTTGCAAGGAAAAACAATCACAAAAGGGGGTTCTTCCAGGAAAATTGCTGCTCCAGTTTCCAGTGAGCAGTTCCCCAGACAGGGTAGAAGGGCTGATTTTGCTTCCGATTGTAATAAAGGGACTTTTGATTCGCATTTACAAGAAGCGAGTAACGAATGCTATGACCAGGACTAGAGGGGCCCTGCCTCCAGCCAGGTGGAGGAAAGGGACAACCGGGTTTACTGGACTGTGGATTCGATGGCCTGGCACATCAGACCCACAGGAGTATAAGGCTCTAGTGGACACCGGTGCACAGTGTACCCTAATGCCATCCATCAAGCTATAAAAGGGCAGAACCCATCTGTATTTCTGGAGTGAGAGGGGGATCCCAACAGCTGACTGTATTGGAGGTTGAAGTGAGCCTAACCGGGAAGGAGTGGCAGAAGCACCCCATTGTGACTGGCCCAGAGGCCCTGTGCATCCTTGGCATAGACTCCCTCAGGAGAGGGTGTTTCAAGGACCCAAAAGGGTACCGGTGGGCTTTTGGTATAGCTACCTTGGAGACGGAGTGAATTAAACAGCTGTCTACCCTGCCCGGTCTCTCAAAGGACCCTTCTGTTGTGGGGTTGCTGAGGGTCAAAGAACAACAGGTGCCAATCGCCACCACAATGGTGCACTGGCGGCAATATCGCACCAACCGAGACTCCCTGATTCCCATCCATAAGCTGATTCATCAGCTGGAGAGCCAAGGAGTGATTCAGCAAGACTCACTCACCCTTTAACAGTCCCATATGGCCAGTGCAAAAGTCTAATGGAGAGTGGAGACTAACAGTAGACTATCGGGGCCTGAACGAAGTCACGCCACTGCTGAGCGCTGCCGTGCCAGACATGCTAGAACTTCAATATGAATTGGAGTCAAAGGCAGCCAAGTGGTATGCCACAACTGATATCGCTAATACATTTTTCTCAATCCCTTTGGCAGCAGAGTGCAGGCCACAGTTTGCTTTCACTTGGAGGGGGGTCCAGTACACCTGGAATCGACTTCCCCAGGGGTGGAAACACAGCCCCACCATTTGCCATGGACTGATCCAGACTGCACTGGAACAGGGTGGGGCTCCGGAACACCTGCAATACATTGATAACATCATCGTACGGGGCAACACAGCAGAAGAGGTTTTTGAGAAAGGGAAGAACATAGTCCAAATCCTTCTGGAGGCCGGCTTTGCCATAAAACAAAGTAAGGTCAAGGGACCTTCACAGGAGATCCAGTTCTTAGGAATAAAATGGCAAGATGGACGTCGTCAGATCCCAATGGATGTGATCAACAAAATAACAGCCACGTCTCCACCAACCAGCAAGAAGGAAGCACAAGCTTTCTTGGGCGTTGTGGGTTTTTGGAGAATGCATATTCCAAATTACAGTCTGATCGTAAGCCCTCTCTATCAAGTGACCCGGAAGAAGAACGATTTGAAATGGGGCCCTGAGCAACGACAAGCCTTTGAACAAATTAAGCAGGAGAGAGTTCATGCAGTAGCCCTTGGGCCAGCCTGGGCAGGACAAGATGTACAAAATGTGCTCTATACTGCAGCCGGGGAGAACGGCCCTACCTGGAGCCTCTGGCAGAAAGCACCAGGGGAGACTCGAGGTCGACCCCTGGGGTTTTGGAGTCAGGGATACTAGAGGATCTGAGGCCCGCTATACTCCAACTGAAAAAGAGATATCGGCAGCATATGAAGGAGTTTGAGCTGCTTCGGAAGTGGTTCGTACTGAAGCACAGCTCCTCCTGGCACCCCGACTGCCGGTGCTGGGCTGGATGTTCAAAGGGAGGAACTCCTGTACACATCATGCAACTGATGCTACGTGGAGCAAGTGGGTCGCACTGATCACACAACGGGCTCGAATAGGAAACCCCAGTCACCCAGGAATCTTGGAAGTGATCATGGACTGGCCAGAAGGCAAAGATTTTGAAATCTCGCCAGAGGAAGAGGTGACGCGTGCTGAAGAGGCCCCGCTGTATAATAAACTACCAGAAAATGAGAAGCAATATGCCCTGTTCACTGATGGGTCCTGTCATCTTGTGGGGAAGCATCGGAGGTGGAAAGCTGCTGTATGGAGTCCTGTATGACAAGTTGCAGAAACTGCTGAAGGAGCAGGTGAATGGAGTCAGTTTGCAGAGGTGAAAGCCATCCAGCTGGCTTTGGATATTGCTGAACGAGAAAAGTGGCCAATGCTCTATCTCTGTACTGACTCATGGATGGTGGCAAATGCCCTGTGGGGGTGGTTACAGCAATGGAAGCAGAGCAACTGGCAGCGCAGAAGCAAACCCATCTGGGCTGCAAACCCATCTGGGCTGCTGCTCTCTACAACTACCTGAAAGGAGGCTGTAGCGAGGTGGGGGTCGGCCTCTTCTCCCTAGTAACAAGTGACAGGATGAGAGGAAACGGCCTCAAGCTATGCCAGGGAAGTTTAGGTTGGATATTAGGAAAAACTTCTTCACCAAAAGGGTAGTCAGGCATTGGAACAGGCTGCCCAGGGAAGTGGTTGAGTCTCCATCCCTGGAGGTATTTAAAAGAAGGGTAGGTGTGGTGCTTGAGGACATGGTTTAGTGGTGGACTTGGCAGTGATAGGTTAACAGTTGGACTCGATGATCTTAAGGGTCTTCTCCAACCTTAACGATTCTATGATTCTATGATTCTATTCTGGCAAGATATTGCTGCCCAGGTAGAGAACCTGGTTGTAAAAGTACGTCACGTAGATGCTCACGTACCCAAGAGTGGGGCCACTGAAGAACATCAAACCAACCAGCAGGTGGATCAGGCTGCTAAGACTGAAGTGGCTCAGGTGGATCTGGACTGGCAACATAAGGGTGAATTATTTCTAGCTCAGTGGGCCCATGACACCTCAGGCCATCAGGGAAGAGATGCAACATATAGCTGGGCTCGTGATCGAGGGGTGGACTTGACCATGGACACTATTGCACAGGTTATCTATGAATGTGAAACATGCGCTGCAATCAAGCAAGCCAAGCGGTTCAAGCCTCTCTGGTATGGAGGACGATGGCTGAAATATCAATATGGGGAGGCCTGGCAGATTGATTATATCACACTCCCCCAAACCCACCAAGGCAAGTGCCGTGTGCTTACAATGGTGGAAGAAACCACTGGATGGCTGGAAACATATCCCGTGCCCCATGCCACCGCCCGGAACACTGTCCTGGGCCTTGAAAAGCAAGTCCTATGGCAACATGGCACCCCAGAAAGAACTGAGTCAGACAACGGGACTCATTTCCAGAACAGCCTCATAGGCACCTGGGCCAAAGAGCATGGCATTGAGTGGGTATATCACATCCCCTATCACGCACCAGCCTCCGGGAAAATCACACGATACAATGGACTGTTAAAGACTACACTGAGAGCAATGGGTGCTGGGACGTTCAAACATTGGGATACGCATTTAGCAAAGGCCACCTGGTTAGTCAACAGTAGGGGATCTGCCAATCCATCTGGCCCTGCCCAATCAAAACTTTTACGTACTGTAGAGGAGGATAAAGTCCCTGTAGCGCACATAAAAATTATGCTGGGGAAGACAGTCTGGGTTACTCCCACCTCAGGCAAAGGCAAGCCCATTTGTGGGATTGCTTTTTCTCAAGGACCTGGGTGCACTTGGTGGGTGATGCGGGAGGATGGGGAAGTCCGATGTGTACCTCAAGGGGATTTGATTTTGGGTGAAAATAGCCAGTGAACTGAACTGTATGATGTTAGTTGCTATATAATACCGGATGTCATCACTTCAATGATTACTATGTGCCATATCAACAGTATACAGTAAGAATCACCCAAAGTAATGAAGAATGAACTTTGAGGAAACCGAGCAAAGTGCAGCAGTGATGAAACCAGGACTGGCTTCAGCATGCAACAATCCAACACCACACACCATCTCTCCTGCCCTGAAAGACTGTTCTGACAGATGAAACCCAAAGTCATGGACTAAATGAACTCAACAAACGTTTTAGAGGGATAGCCTATAGACTAAGGAAATGATATCTCTGTGTGTATGTGTATATATATATATATCTATATATCTCAAAAGACTGGAAAAGTGGTGGTGACTAATTGGAATGTATTGGAAAGTGTAAGACCCGGGCATGACGTAGATGGTATGGAATAAAGGGTGGATACTGTCCTGGTTTCAGCTGGGATAGAGTTAATTTTCTCCCTAGTAGCTGGTATAGTGCTGTGTTTTGGATTTAGGATGAGAATAATGTTGATAACACACTGATGTTTTAGTTGTTGCTAAGTAGTGCTTACGCTTTTCAGCTTCCCATGCTCTGCCAGGTGCACAAGAAGCTGGGAGGGAGCACAGCCAGGACAGCTGACCCAGACTGGCCAAAGGGCTATTCCATACCATGTGACATCATCCTCAGTATATAAAGCTGGGGGAGTTGGCCGGGGGGCAGCGATCGCTGCTTCGGGACGTGCTGGGCATCGGTCGGTGGGTGGTGAGCAATTGCAGAGTGTATCACTTGCTTTGTAGTTTATTATTGTATTATAATATTATTATTATTATTGTTGTTGTTGTTACTATTACTACTATTCTATTTTATTTTACTTCAATTATTAAACTGTTCTTATCTCAAGCCACGAGTTTTCTCACTTTCACCCTTCCGATTCTCTCCCCCATCCCACCGGGGTGGGGGGAGCGAGTGAGCGGCTGTGTGGTGCTTAGTTGTTGGCTGGGGTTAAACCACGACAACAGTTCAATAGACTGACTTAAAACAAGGTGGAGCTTTCATTTGTTTATTATATGTTTATCTTTTAAAAAGGTATGTTTTTAATATTGTGGGAGTTGAGAATAAAAACTAAATTGGATGCTGGGATTTTACATGGGGGGGGGAAGGAAAGGGTTGAATTTTTTGATAGGTTTTTTTCAAGGAAGCGTGTGAAAAGTAAGAAGAAATTGGCTCAATATGATATATACTTTATGCATTATATTCTTACCTTTCACCCTCTATCTCTCAGTAAATTTGTTAGTTCAGGAACTGCCTTCGTTTGTACTTCAGATTACCTAATGACTGCTTCAATTTAAATACTGATAATTAATATCATTCATGTTGTTTTGTTTACAGATGCTGGTCTTTGGGTGTAGTAAGAATAAATATCCATCTCTGTCGCTGTCTTGCTGCTTGATTAAGGCTATAAATTAAACCATACACATCTGTGGCAAATTAAACTGCCCTCATTTTAAAAAACTGTAAACACATAATACAGCCCCTGAGGCAATTCAGCCTTATAAATTTATCTCAGAAAAATGAGTTTTATAATTGTTCTATCTATGCATCAGTACAGAGCCTGCTTATTAAACATTTTGGAAATGCACAATTCTCTTGTATGCATCATAGTGTGGTAAAACAAGTTTGTTCATGCCCCGAGGTTGGCTGCTATGTTAATGTGTTATCTTTTGGGCTCAATTTTTCTGGTTTTTTGTTTGTTTGTTGTTTGTTTGGTTTTGGTTTTTTTTTTAAAGGGACATTTAGATGGTCTTTAGATAGTAAATTTCCTTCTTTATGTAAAAAAATTAGAAGAAAAGGATGTTTTGCAAATAAAGTAAAACTAAAAATGCATCTGTGAAACACTCCTGTTAAAATATTATTTCCAAAATGAGCGTGAAAAGTAGTTCCCCCAATTTGATTTTACAGTAATTGAACCTATTCTGAGCATTTTTAGAATTTACTTTAAATGTTTCATCTGAGAGTCCTCTTCCATATGCCTTATCTTCTTCACTTGGTATGGCTCCATAGCAGTTCTACTGCAATAATGTTTTCTTATACTTGGTGTGAAGTGTATAAAGGTGTTCCTTAAGTGTTTGGGTTTTTTTTTTTTTATACTATTTTAATCCAGTTAATATTTCAAAGAAAATAACTGTTTACACACTACAGCTTTTAAAAGAACGCCTGTGTAACTGAAGCGATGTATACCTCAGTGGTTTAACTCGAATCACAGGAAAAACCTTGTATTGTTGAAGTAATATGTATTTAATTAGTTGAAGGCTTGAGAAAATGTGTTAGGATAATGAATGAATGAAACATGCTCTACAATAGAGTAGCTTCATAACTTACTACCAGCACTATTGTGAGCACAGAAAGGAGAAGAGTCATGAGAGACTTCTGTTTCTTACAGTTGAAAGATTTATGGAAGCACCAGTCTCAATTGGTTATGATAGCAGCCTTGTTAGACTTGGAGAGCCCATCTCCCTCCCCCCTCCTTTCTCAAACATTGAAGGATTCAGCAGCAGTGCAGGTCAAAAAGAATCAGGGTTAAGTAATAATTCCAATTTGGAAGTCCGGGGAAATCTTAAAATCTGGTTGTGGGCTAATATTTTAAGTATACGTGCTTATTTTAGTCATAAGGAACAATTCCATGAAGCAAGAAAAAGTTCAGTGGAAAGAGAGATTAAGCTAATTTGTAGGTTAAAAAAAAAAAAATCAGCCTCAACTTTTAAAAATATATTTTTTACAAATTGTGTTCATAACAGATCTTATTAAGAGTAGAGGAATAAAATACTTAAAGCACAACGCTTGAATGACTGAACATTGCTCTAACTTACCCAAGCCCAAACCAGTATGAAATCAGCAGTGTAGAATTTTTTTCACTGACAGTTAAGTAGTTTAGTCAGTTTTCCTTTCTGTTCTTAACCAGGATTATAGAAAATAAATATTCATTATCAAATTTTCCTTTTAGATAAACGAATTGGTGGATGCCCGTGATGTCAGCATTGGAGCCTGGTTTGAAGCACATATAGAAAATGTTACTCGAGCAACGAAAGGACATAAGAATGGTAAAGCTCAAGTAAAGAGTGGCAATTCTTACAAAAGGACTAATGGAAACTTAAGTCAAGATCATTCTAGAGAGAATGCAAATTATTTGGACAGTACACCATCCACATCTTACTCAGACTGCATGGACACTGATGAAGAAGCTATTTATCATATCAAGTATGATGAGTAAGTGCTTCTGATATTATTTTGAGGACATCATATGTTATGATTTGGTGTGTATAAACAAAGAATTTTGTTGAAGAAACTTGGAATCAAAGAGAGTAAGTTCAATATTGCAACCAAGGAAAGAAATATTAAAAAGCCATGATGTCTTTCAGTCAGATATAATGAATATCCTGAGAGTAATGAGGTTTGTTTTCTTTTATTCACAAGTTCCTGTGAAGTATTAACTTTATCTTGACTTTATGAAACTCAGAATCCCTATCTCTAAGGAAAGGAAACTATGCATTGGATTTTTCTGTACTTGTTTTTCTATGTAAAATATAAGTTAATATTTTCTTTAAAAACTACTCTGCTCATATTCAGGTCCTTCCATTGAAGTCTAAACGAGTGTTTCATGGGAGCAAATTCTGGTGCTCGAATTGTTTAAATTTTGTTTTAAAAGTAATATTTATGCATGAGATGACAGGTCTGCATTTCACGTAGAGGTTTCTCGTAGAGAATCTGATGACTGGGAACATAAAATCAGTTCTGAGCTGGAGCGAGGGTACAAAGGGATTTTTTTATTTTTTAAATCTGTGGTACAAGCAAGTTTCAGAACCTACGACAGACGTGCTAGAGTAGAGGCTTTGTGCCATAAACTCAGTGGGATTTGCAGGGATTTCTCATCACCAGCTTTTGTGCTGATGCATTCACATAAATTGGATCCTAGGTTTTTTAATGATGCCTTAATTTGCTGAAGCAGCTAACTAAGCTTCTAAACCAATGGCATCAATGAGAACTTTTTATTACAGAGAACAACAAAAATATTGCACTGTGGCATGTGAGATTAAAGGTAAAGGAACATACGTTTACTTTACACAGAAGCATATTCAGTATTAGTCTTGTTGAGGATAAATTCAATTCAAGTTTTCAAAATATTTTTTTAGGTATCGATTTCAAGTTTTGTTGTTTTTAATAATTACAATTTAAACCGGTTTTGCTAGGGAAAAACCAAGAATGTTGAAGACCTAAGCTGAACATCTTTTAGCTGCTCTTGGCAATACTAGATACAACTTTTCTTTATATACTTACCTTGGAGGATAATATAGCTTTTTGTCTGAACATGGTGTTCAAATGCAGTTTTATATCTGCAACCATCATTTTTTTAACTGCAGATATGTTTGTCCACGCACACACACAAAAAAAAAAAAGATAGCTACCGTGTTGAAAGCAAAAATGCACTTAAAAAATATTGAAATACTTAAATTCAGAACTTTCTCACAACTTTAGTCACCCAGTATTATTACAGTTGGACTAGATGATCGTCGCAGGTCCCTTTCAACTGAACTATTCTAAAAGAAAAAAAATTGTCTCTAAAACGATAAATATGCATCATGGCATGGTTTCAAAGGCCTGGTTCTAAGATTGGTTAATTGTGTAACATCACAGAAGTATTTAATTGAGCAAAGGACAAAAATTTGAGAGAGTGTGTTTGTAATTACTGGAGTTAAATTATGTTCCTCTTTTGTAGATGGTGTCATTTTATGTGAGTTAGAGATTCGAGGGAGAAGCCACCTGTGAAGTAGAAAGTATAGTCAGGCTGATCTGACTTGCATAGGTGTACCTATGCTTACAAAACATCCATTTTACTTCATGTGTACCTTAAGATCTAGCATTTCCAGTAGATGCAGACAGTCGTCTTAGTCTTCCTATAACACAATCTTTCACAGGTTTGTGTTCTTAGCCAGTGACCATCTTAAAACATTATGTCTAATTTTGCTTATGTCATGGGCATTTACTTGATTGGCCTGAAATGTTAAAAGTTTGAGCTTTCGGGGAGAAAAGTTATTTTAAAACTTTCTAGCAAGCAAGATCTATGCATTTATCAGCTAATAGAGACTTCGGTAAAAGTTAACAGCCTACATACGACAAAACACAAGGCATCATTTGTGACACTTTGTATTTACCTTTCAACATCCCACTTTGTTCTTTGAGCGGTAGTTAACATGCACATTCACACGGTGGGTGGTTGTGCATGCACTCATAACACTGGCTTCAGACATTAGTCTTTTTGCCTTTTTGGTATCTGTAGAGCACACATATCAAACACAAGGGAGGAAGAATACATGGATAAATAGGGTAGCGTGTACTGTGCATCCTTCAGTTCTCAGTTCCAGATGTTCTTATCCTATTTGCCATCTCTTTGTGCTTGTTCTTTGAGGTTCATATTCTACTATTAGTTCCTATTTGTTCTGTGCATGGTTGCTGTTCCTGGATGCTTAGATTTGGGCTAGGCTGTGTGACACCAATCCACCTTGACAGCCTTTTCTTACTTTGTTCTTCATTGAAGTAGCTCATTTCTCCTTCCTTCTGTCTCCTACAGCAGATGATTTCACCCTGGCTGAAGGGCTTTAAGCTCCTTGCCCACAACAGGAGCGTTCCTGCCAGAGATGGAAGCAGTTGCTTTTTCTGCTTTGGGAAACTGCATGTCTCTGACAAGCGACCTGCAGATGGAGACCATAAGCCTGGTGCCCATAAAGCCATCAAAATGTCTTTCTTACATTATGGAGAAGACTATGTGCCTCTGACACAGATTGACAGCTGCTCAGATCCTCACTGAGATCATCTCAGTATCTAGACTGGTTCTCCTTCACTGCTTGTTTTATTATCCAGTCAAGAAAAACTGTCCACCAAGAAGGCTACAGCTGAAGGACGAGTCTGTTGTAATGTTTTGAGATGGGGTTGGGAACGTGGAGTAGACCTACGCTTTGTTTCTGAGACTTCGTGTTACGGCAAAGATTGTTTGATACCCAGCTGTTGTGGAAGGTCCAGTCTGACAATGCATACACACAAAAAGGGGGGGGGGGGGGGGGGGGGATCAAACATTCATTTTCTTTCTGTTTACATCTGGAACTGACTACTCAGTGATGTTTATTCAGAAGATAGCTATTCACCCTTGATCTCAACATGAAGCCCTCCACTGTCATAGATCTAGTTCTTTGGACCAAGCTTCCTAGTACAGGTCTATTTCTCCTAGCTGTCTTCAAACCCCAAAGATGCCACAGGTCTCCACTTAAATGGAGATCTAGAGCTGTTTTGGGGGGTTTTTGTGGGTTTGGTTCCCCCCCCCCCCCCCCAGCTGTCCCATTAGTATTGACACTGGTCAATTCAAGAGCAAGTCGAATGTTGACATAATATATCTTGCACCTCTGTAGTCGAGAACCTTAATCAGCTTTATTTATACTGGAGCATGATTGTGTTTTTCTTGGGGGCGGGGGGAGAAGACCATGCTAAGATGTCCTCCAACCTCCTTGTAGGTATTGAAAGGCTGCTATTAGCTGCCACCACCACCATCCCCCCACCAAGCTTTTCCTTCACCTGACTGAACAAGCCTAGTCCCCCAGCCTCTCCTCACAGAGCACATCTTGACAGCCATCTTGCCAGCCCTCCACTGGGCTAACTCCAGCTTGTCAGCATCTTCCTTGCATTGAGGGACCTAAACCAGGCATAATATTCTAGATATGATCTAACAAGTGCTGAGTAAAGGGAAATAGTCACTTCCCTCAATCTATTGCCTATGCTCCTGTTGACACAGCCCAGGATGCTGTTGGCCTTCTTTGCTGCCAGGGCACACTGCCGGCTCATGTTCAGCTTGCTGTCTACCAGGACCCCCAGGCCCTTTTCTGCAGAGCTGCTACCCAGCCAGTCATTCCGCAGCCTGTATTGTCACAGGGGGTATAGTGGGTTGACCCTGGCCAGCAGCCAAGTACCCACACAGCTGCTCGCTCACTCCCCTCTCCTGCAGGACAGGGAGAAAGCAGAAGGAAGATGAGAAAACGTGTGCATCGAGATACAGTTTAAAAGGTGAAGCAAAAGCTGTGCGTGCAATCCAAGCAAAAAGAGGAATTCATTCACTAATTCCCATCAACAGGCAGATATCCAGCCACTTCTTGGAAAGCAGGGCCTCAGCACACATAACGGTTGCTTGGGAAGACAAACGTCATAACCACAAACATCCCCAACCTTCCTCCTCTTTCCCTGAGCTTTTATTGCTGAGCACAAAGTCACATGGCATGGAATATCCCTTTGGTCAGTTTGGTCAGTTCGGGTCAGCTGTCCCAGCAGTGTCTCCTCCCAACTGCTTGCACACACCCAGCCTACTTGCTGTGGGGGCAGAGTGAGAAACAGAAGGCCTTGATGATGCGTAATTACTGCACGTAACTTCTGTTGTCTCTTAAGGTCACCACAAGATTTTAAAAGAAAGTCAATAAATAAGAAAATACCTTTACTAACCATAATTGTATCTAGCCATATTTTTTTATTCAGGTTTTACTGACATGGATTCTTAGGGAAAGTGAGAAAAATGAAAATTTTACAGTATTTTCTTAGTTTTTGAGCCTTTTTAAGAGGATGTTTTTTTCTCTTGTATTAGCTTGATTTATGTAGCCCTGCATATTCCCATTTTCTGCTACCTTAGTTACATACTCATCATGTATATTTGAGAGTTTAGGTTTTAATTTAACATTGTGGTCATTCATACAAATAACATGTTTAAATATAGGATGAAATTTGACATGGAGTAAGTAGCACTACCTAAATATTTTCTCTATGCTTATTTTGGTTTGTTATTTAGGACAAGTGAAAGGGAAGGAGAGAAATAGTCTAGATGGTGGAGGTCATAAGATGGAAAACATACTAGTTTTTGTGGAATTACAGTATTAGATATATCTGAGGTCAGAATTTTACTATAAAAGTACAATTTATTACTTACATGATGTAATGAGGAACAGCATTATAGTGCTTAATGTACTTAGACATGATTCTAAAAGTGTGAGTTAGACTCAATCTCAAAGGTTTGTGACAAGTGGTGTTCCAGTTATAAAAAAGTATCTAGATGTTCAATCTGTTATGTTGGCTATGGACAAATATGAATGCCAGCTGCTTCTCTCCTGTGTCCCATTGAATATAAATATTGGTGTGCCTTAGCTTATTGAAAGGATTCCTTAGACCAGGCTTAAGGTGAGTGGTAACAACTGTAAAAGCCTCTGCACCTGGTAGTCTTTTAATAATGAGACTTCTTGCACATCAGGCAGAAATTGTGAGACCTAGAGGAGGAAGATATATTCAGTTGACACACTTTTGCCCTCATATCTGTAAAGTTAGAGCACCCCATTACTAAAAGTTGTAGAATAAATAGAGAGATGGAGAAGTCATGTAAACAGTGTGGTTTTTGCAGTACATAAGAATATCCTTGTTTTTTATCCTTGATCCAGCTTCTGGATAACAGAGGTATTGATTTAGACTAAAACCAGATGAATGTCTTGATTATTCAAGTAGAATGGCTTTTTAATTTCATCAGGTGAATGGTTAAAAGGTTACATGTGGGTTTTTTTCTAAAGAAAATATTACAATTATACTTTCCTCAAACCATGTCACTTTGAATTTTTCCTTTTTTGTAAATCAGGAACTTTTTTCTTAAATTGATAATACTGTCTGAGATCAGATGCATGTCTGTGCTGGAAGAGAGGAAGGTAAAGATGACTGTAACTTCTTATATAATGACTTCAGGACTAACTTGGCATCCAGAGAAAACCATGGAGTAATAAGGATGAATATTGTTCCTTTACAGTTCTCCTGTAGTCTGGAAGTTCAGAAGTCAAGCACAAATGAGTGAAGAGAAGGGCTCTCAAGTGTGCTTTGTTTTTGCTAAGTTTCTTAATAAACTCCTGGAAGACATGTAGTTCAGAGCTGATGGAAGAACTTAACTTTTCTTTTCTTTTCTTTTCTTTTCTTTTCTTTTCTTTTCTTTTCTTTTCTTTTCTTTTGTTCTCTTCTCTTCTCTTCTTAACCTGTTTTAGTTTAAGAGGTTATATTTCTATCTTTTTATAACAGTTCACCTTCCTTTTCCTACGGTTATTTTCAGTGTCCACATTGCACAGTTTTTCCAGCACATCATAAGGAGGCTATGCAACCTCTACAGTCACTGCAAAATGGCTTTACACAGAGAATTTAAGACTATGTTATTAAACAGAATTGGCACCTCCAAAACCTTAAGCACCTCTTTTTTATTAATTTATGCTCTTTAACTGTAGTACAATGCCATTCAAATAGCCCTACTTTAATTGTTCTAAATGAACGTCTCTCAACTTGAAAAGGGAATAGAGCTCACTAGAAATTATTCATAATATAGCTGGGATAGGGGAGGGGGGGATAATCAGGTTTCTAGTTAAAAAAAAAACTGCCAAAGAACCCAAAATCCCATAAATGTCTTTTAGTGCACTTTTTTCTTTCTGCCTATTCTTTATTTCTTATAATTTTGCAACCCTTACTGTATCTCATTAAGAGAAATCCTGAAGTAATGCTTCTCTGATTTAACATAATAGGGTTTTAATTTTATAACTGAAGAGAGAAAACACTTTAAAACTATTAGCTCCTATGTCTATTAGAAAGTCTTAGAAATAGTCATGATTTTGGTTATGGATTTCTGCAGTTAGCCATTTTTTAAACATTGTTTGGTAAATGGAATGTGGACTCGTGCAATCTTCATCACGAGATTTTTTTTTATACATGCTGTGTTTGTAGTTTTGATTTTTTTTTAATGAGCTAACATTGTCTTAGCTATGTTGTTATTAAAATTGGTAGAAATGTAACAAATGTATGAAAGCCAAGTTAAACTAGAATTGAGCAGTTCTGAAGATTTGAGTTTTAATCTTTGTTGCTTTTTCACTGTTGGCTTAATTGAGTCCTTTGACTTTACTGAGAACAAATTTGATCTGTGCCTATGTGGAAACTTGAACTTATAAAAAGAAATCATCAAATGTTCATGGATTTTTTTTCCCTTTGGATTGCTAGATGCTTTTTCTGCTATGAGATTAGTCAAGTCACTAGTCAGCATTTAGACTAATATAAAATTTAGAAAAAACATACTAGATCAAATTTTTAAACAGAGTTAAGCATTAACACTCCCAGAAGTTATTTGGAAAATTGTGCTTCTGGAAAACATTTGTCTAACTTACTTCTTACTACTTTGGGAGTACTAATTGTTACTTCTGTTCATTTTTGCCTTTCAAGGTATCCAGAGAATGGCATAGTAGAAATGGACACCAAAAATCTTCGACCACGAGCAAGAACCATTCTGAAGTGGAGTGAACTAAAAGTGGGTGATGTGGTGATGGTTAACTACAATGTTGAGGCTCCAGAAGAAAGAGGATTCTGGTTTGATGCAGAAATTACCTCTCTGAGAGAAATTTCAAGGACTAACAAAGAGGTTCATGCTAAAATTCTGCTGGGGTAAGATTTCTTTGGCTAATATGGAAAGTCTATTTACATTCTTAAACAAGCAAAAAAACCCTAAAACTTTTAGTTTTTGTTTGCTACTCATCATTAGGTTAACATTAACATACTATATTTCCGCAGCTGAGCCAGGTCTGGGGTTTGTCCTCTGCTAGGGGAATTAAGGCACATATCAAATGTTCTAAAGGAATTTCCTTCACACACGAATTCCAGACCTGACTCAGGGATGCAAGCTTCAATGTCTACTGATTGCCATCCTTTCGTTCCTTGCCAGTCCCATTGTCGATGATCTACGCGATAGATCATGGATCTGGCAATATTAAAATAGTGGATTCCATGAGCCAGATATTCCCATTTGTCCTGTAAGTTTAGTGAACCAAGAGTCATAGGAAATTGAGATTTCTTCTTCAGAGTAGCAGGATGTCAAAGGAGACAATCTACAAGAAAAGAACAAAATGCACCCTGTCTAGGCTACAAGTCAAGCAGCAGGTAGTTATTTGAGTTACTCTTTTCAGAATGCCTTCATACAAATCTAATCCTAGTACCTCTGTAATTAGAGCTATGGTGATGGTATTGGTAGGGGGAATACATGCTCGCACTGTAGTCCCTACAAGAGCTTGTGAGGGTGGCGAAAGGAGAGGCTTCTGTAATAGGCGAGTTGGAGGGATCATTGGTAGCTGCAGAATAGGGAAAGGAGAGAGGGGTGAGAATAAATGGTTGGGACCTCAAGGTCAGACTCTGTCAATGATAGTGGAGATACCAAAAACCCAATGCTGAACGGTAATGGATTGTGCACGTCCTTCAGGAAAGGAACATTGCAAAGGACATAATGAAGAATAGGATGTAAAACCTTAAGTGTAAGGGGGCGATCCCCAAGGAGTTTGTGAATATCAGAAAGGGCAAGGAAAGTGAAGTGAAGAGGAGAGGAGAGGAGAATAGTTCAGTTGGAAGGGACCTACAACGATCATCTAGTCCAACTGCCTGACCACTTCAGGGCTGACCAAAAGTTAAAGCATGTTATTAAGGGCATTGACCAAATGCCTCTTAAACACTGACAGGCATGGGGCATCGACCACCACTCTAGGAAGCCTGTTCCAGTGTTTGACCACCCTCCCTGTAAAGAAATGCTTCCTAATGTCAAGTCTGAACCTCCCCTGGCACAGCTTTGAACTGTTCCCACACGTCCTGTCACAGGATACCAGGGAGAAGAGATCAGCACCTCCCTCTCCACTTCCCCTCCTCAGGAAGCTGCAGAGAGCAATGAGGTCACCCCGCAGCCTCCTTTTCTCCAAACTAGACAAGCCCAGAATCCTTAGCCGCTCCTCATAGGACATGCCTTCCAGCCCTTTCACCAGCTTTGTTGCCCTCCTCTGGATGCATTCAAGGTCCTTAAGATCCTTTTTAAATTGTGGGGCCCAGAACTGCACACAGTACTCAAGGTGAGGCTGCACCAGTGCTAAATACAGTGGGATAATCACCTCTTTTGACCAGCCGGTTATACTGTGTTTGATGCACCCCAGGATGCGGTTTGCCCTCTTGGCTGCCAGGGCACACTGCTGACTCCTATTGAGCCTGCTGTCGACCAGCACCCCCAGATCCCTTTCTGCAGGGCTGCTCTCCAGCCACTCCTCTCCCAATTTATACTTGTACCTGGCATTACTCCATCCCAGGTGCAGAATCGGGCATTTGTTCTTGTTAAATTTCATGCCACTGATGATTGCCCAATGCTCCAATCTATCTAGATCCCTCTGCAAAGCCTCTTGTCCCTTGAGAGAGTTAACAGCACCTCCCAGTTTAGCATCATCAGCAAACTTGCTAATGGTGCATTCAACTCCTGCATCCAGATCATTGATAAAAATATTGAACAGAATGGGGCCTAAAAAAAGCATTCTCCCATTCCTGATATGAGGCTTGCACATCTTGCCACCCCTTGCTAACAAAATGAGGATTGCCTTTTCAGGAATGCCCAGGGCCAAATAGTCTTTCCATGCTTCAAGGTGCTTTGGGTCAGGGCCCTTTTGCACAGGCTTAGAGGGATTTTTAACCACCCGGAGACAAGGAGGTTTGGTGGTAACTATAGCTGCATCTTCAGGGAGATGGGTAGATAACAGAACGGGCATAGCAGAAACTACCTCTTATGATACCTGGGTTCTGTACCTGTAAAGCAAGAGCCTATTGACAATAAATGGGCTCTGAGTGGATCAGGACCCTTTTTGACTAGTGGGTGCCACTGGGCCTCAGTGGGACATCCCCATAGGTCTTCCTTTACCATAGGGTTTACATCTAAAATGCAATTGATAACCAACCTATCTATGTGGAGTAGGAAAAAGAGAAAGCCTTGACACTGTATAAGCACTGCTCAGCAGTAGCCAAAACACTGGTGTGTTATCAACGCTGTTTTAGTCACAGATCCAAAGCACAGCACCATGTGGGCTGCTATGAAGAAAATTAACACCATCCTAGCCAGACCCAGTACACCTGTTTAATTTTAGGAACTTAGGTATAGTTCTTCAGAAATTCAGTAGTTTTTTGCATAAATCCACATGACAACTTTAAATAGGCTGTGACATTGCTTATTTTCCCCATCTTAAAGAATGCAGTCTTTACAGTTTCCTTGAAGAATTCACTGCTAGCCTTCTCCTCTCTTGCTAGCTTTCTTTGTCCCTTTGACACAGAGTCCTTTTCTTACCATATCATATTCATAAAGGAACCGAAGGCAGTTGGATTCAGTTTGTTGTCTCCAGCTCTGTAGGAGGATGGAGACACGGGGATGCATGTGTTACCAAGAGTGAAACTGTTACAGTGTAAATTGAAGTGAACGTTTCTTTTTAGCTAAGAAAATGTTTGCTTTAGTGGTGGCACCTTCTAAATTTCACCACAACAAACAGTATCGTAATTCTAAAAGTATTTTCCTTAAAATGATTTTAACCATTCAAATTTTAGAATGCTTTTTATTGTAAGAATGGAGGAATGTTGAATTTTTATGAACATTTCTAATGTAGGACATGATTGATTGGGAGAGACTGGCAGAATATTTTTATGATGAGCCGCAATTTAATATTTTGCTTACGTACCAGAAATAGTTGCATTTTTTAAATGTGAAAGACCTTGAGTTGGTAGCTTTTGCAAGCATATGCAAATCTGTTTTGAGTATTGCTTTTAAATTTGGGTTAACAGGAGTGACTTAGATGAAATATTTCAGTATATTATGGCTTCCTGTGGTTCAAAATGTAGAGGAGGCATATGAATTAATTTTGGAGACAATTGTCATTTAAGAAAAAAACACCCTCAAATCTAAAACAAGACATTGAATAGGAAGTTTGAATTATTAACCACAAACTTAGCAAGGGAGAAGTATTTTTTAAAATTAAAAACAATCCAGAGATCTCAAGATCATGGGATAATTCAGGTTGGAAGGAGCCTCAAGTTGTCTCTAGTCCAACTTCTCAAAGCAGGGTCAGCTATGATGTCAGACCAGGTTGCTCAGGGCTTTATTCAGTCTGATCTTGAAAACCTCCAAGAATGGAGACTGCACAACCTCTCTGGATGCCTGCTCCGCTGCTTGACTGTCCTTATGGTTTTTCCATTATATTTATTGTAATGCATTTAATATGTGTATGACATTTGGTGAACTGCAGAAATGGACTTCATGACCTTCTGCAAAACAAAACTGTCCAGAGGTTCATTTATATGAACCTTTGATTATTGATAATGTTTTTAAAACTGCTCTTTGGGGTAGTTTTTTTTGTGGCAAGGGTTCTTTTGTTCCCTCCCCCTGCCATTAAAATGGGTTAACCAAAATATGCTTTATTTTGGCAAAAACAGATATTTCAGGTGGTGTCTACATTATCTAATAAAAACTCTTTATTTCAGTTAGAAATTTCATGGATCAATTTTAAATTTTTTTTTTAAACCTAAGTAACCTGATAGTTATTTTTAAATTTTGAAGATGGTAAGTAGATATGACTCCCTATAGTATTCTTATTTCACTACCCTGTGGAAGAAATTTGAAAAAGCCACAATAGAGAAATATTGTATTCCAGGATGGTGAATTTATTTGACCAGATAAAGTACATTTTCTAAGTAGAATCTTATTTATTTCAGTGAGTATTCTGCCTGACTAAGTGTTCAGGCTTCATTGATGTGTTAATAGCTTATACATGTGGCCAATCAACTATGACAGTATGCAGAAAGCAAGATTTTATGAGCCCTGATGTTTCTTATGATTCATCCAGGTATAATTCTGAGTCACCTGAGTTACCCCAGTCATTCATCTCAATTAATGGTAAAAGTACAAGATAAACTTCCTGGAACTGATAAACTTGTGTAAAGAATATGCTTCAACGGGAATTACTTGATTTCAGGTATTTGGGTTTGTACAATTAATCCTTTAGTGTTAGTGTTAGTTATTAATTCTTTTCAATAAAAACTGTAATTTATCATGAGAGACTTATTTTTAGGTGATTAATTATTTGTTAACTACTTAAGAAAAAAACTTGGCAGGCAGTAAAGGGAGGCAGAACACTTGCAGTTTTTCCATTCACTGACTCTTTCTCTCTTCAGTATTAAGTTTAAGAGGGCTTGAATATTTGATTCAAAATAATACAACTTTTTATTGATCTTTATTGCTTTTGACAAAGGTGTCATTGAGTTGCTGGCACAATGACAGGAAATAACAAGGGCATGTATGTTTACATTGTATATAGTGATGGTGTAGAGTCAATAAAACTTGTGATGAGGAAAATGTATTTTTTACTGTATTTTTGACTTGCATATCTGTTATGTGGTATTTCTTTACTCATTTCTCAGTCAAACCCTAGTGGAAAACTCTTGAAAAATTTGTCATCATTACTTCATTTTTTGGGAAACCAAGAAAAATTAGAGAACATTATCAAAGAGAAGAGCAAAACTGAACAAAGATCCCCCCCAAAAAATCATTGCAACAGTAGATCTAACCATATATTAATAATTCTCATTTGTTCTGTATCTGCACTGCAGTTAAAGGTTGTCATTGTAGTGTTTCTAAAGCCTATCCAAACCAGACTTAATGCAGCTTAAATACAAATATCAGCAAAGCTGTGATGCTATAAGCACAGATCAGGTCTGCCCAAGAATGTTGGACTCTTATGACTCTGATCATACTTCATTATTTTCAGTTCAGAGTGGTCATTCCTGTTTCTCTGATACCCCAGAGAACTTGCAACTCAATTTACAGTATCTCTGAAATTCATCTATTCTTCCTTTCTTTGGGAAGTATTTATTTCACGGTGAAACCAATTATTAGTAATTAGGGCATTATGTTTTTTGTCTCTGAACTTTCAAGGAAGCATATATGTACCTGTTGGCGGAGGGTCACTGGGAGACAAACCTCTCATATTTTATCCAGACTTCGGTAGCTGGCTGACAATGAGAGTCACAATACCAAAAAAGTTCAAATGCTGCTTTGTCTTTTTTGTTTGCTAGACTTCAAGGTTGATGAACACTCACTTTTTCTTCACTCAGTTAATATATTAAGGCATTTGAAGTTTTGAATTTAGCAAGGGCCTCTCTCAATACCATGAGTTGTCTTATTTAAATCTTTGGATTAATTCAAGGCTAACAGTAAAATCAGTTCACTACAGATTCACTATACATCTTTCTCCAAGCAAATATATTATGAATTTGAGAAATTCATTAGAGTAGCAATAATGGAAGGTAGCAGTAAAGATCTTTAAATATGTCATAGTTTTGTATTTCAATCATCTGTTAGTTCTACAGATTGTGTTGGGCTTTCTGCTCTTAATCAGTGCTTTTCCAAACGTTTTTGCATTTTGTAGATCGCTGTCTTTTTATTGTGTTTTTACATTTAACCTGATGGATTTTGAGCCTTTCTATCTTCCTCATTTAGACACAACTTCTGCTTTTTGTAGGATGCTTTCTTGCTTCTTGTAATTTCCATTTCCCTGCTGTTTAGCCTTGCTTGGATTCCTTTCACTCATTCTTGATATTTTGATAGGTGGTGCACATTTGTTCTCAGTGTCCAGTATCTTGTCTAAGTAGTCTTCACACTGCCTGTAGAGATTTTACTCTTAATTATTTTTTGAGGAAGCTTTTGTATTTCTATTTAATTTTCCTTTTTGAAATTGAACGTAACTTGGCTTTTCTTGCTCTTGCAAAGATACTGAATTTAAGTACATCATTACAGAGCAACGGAATAATGCAATGAACCAGGTCTTGCAGAGTGGACCAAGTCACTCAGGACCAAGAGTTCTTCAGCTTTTGTGGATTCCTGGCTAGCTGCTCCAAGGAACCATCATTGGCAGTGTCTAAAAATTTAATCTTGACATTGGGTCTAGTACCCGATCTAGTATTTTTATGTTTCCTTTCTTAGTATGTCTGATGGCCTTCAACATCTCATAGTTGCTATTATCATGTTGTTTGGGTGCACAATAATGCAGTCCTAATGCTATATTTTTTTCTATTTAGACCTGGAATTTCAGTTTCTATAGATTCCCTTACTGATGTTTATATATATTCATGTGGTATAATTCCATATCCAAGATAATATCTTTTTTTCATCTAACACCTTTGGTACTTGCTGCTTGAGCTTTGAAGACATGTTTTTGTTGAGATGCAGAATGTTACTTCTGGTTCATTTCTCAAAATAGCTCTCATCATAACATAGTGGCATGTGGTCTAACAATTTGCTGAAACATTCTTGACCAGCTCTATTAAAGTTTACGTGTCAAAAAAACCTGTCTATAGACTTCTTGCACACACGTAGCTTATTTCCCTATAGGTAACAAAGCTTCTTAAAGGGAATCCTTGATTGATGTGATTTAGAGCCACTCATCATTGTGATTATCCCCTGTCCCAAGGTCCTAGTTGAGATACAGTAACTAAATTCAGCATCTAAGTAATCATAAACAGCAAGGTTGGAAGGGACTGAATGAGTTCCTCTTAGACAATTCTTTAAGATAAACTGTATCTGTTGTTATTTCTGAAAGGCATTTGTCTAACCTGTTACTAAAGGCATCCTTTTCTTGTCCCCTCTTTCTTCTTTCTCTTCTCTCCTCCAGCCAAAAATTACATATTTATATTTCTATATTTTGCATTATATACACACAAACACACGTGCGCGCGCACGGACACAAACATGCATGTATACATATATACTTTCAATTGAATATACTTTCAATTCAAAGTTTCCTGATATTTAGAAGTAAAATGAGGCATAACTGTGTGTTGGTTTAAGATAAAATCACTGTTGTGGTGTGTATTATATTAGAAGTATTCTTAGAAGAATCAAGCTGGACAATGAAACATTGTATTGGGATGTTCTTCATTTGTGCCACTAAGTAGACTGTATACCGTGTTTTGATTTTGCTACATTAGAACACTGCATTGAATTATGTTTGTGAAGTCAATAAAAACTATTTTATCATTGATAAAACAGATGCGAGTTAACTATACTTTGCTTAGGGTTTGCCAATTATAGAGGCTGACTGAGAAACAGAGTTCAATGTACTTTATTATATTTTTATTTTTCAGAGGCCCAGAAGATGCAATAAATGACTGCAGAATCCTTTTTATAGAGGAAATGTACAAGATTGAAAAGCCAGGAGCTTATCCACTGACATTTGGAGATGGAGATTTCAAAAGTATGCTTTTTTTATTGTATGATTAAGACTGTTAGTTAAATATTTGAATGGCATTAAAAAAATAAGGGATCAGAGCAGAGAATTAATTTAATTAAGGTTTCTTTTGTGTGTAATAAAAGAATTGTTATTACACAGATTTTTGGTTTGAAAAGTTTTTACTGTAATGTAACTTTATTATATGGCATACTGAGAATAAATTTTTGATGTAATATATCAAGACATTAGTGCTATGAATATAATCTCATAAGCAGGTAAATGGCTGATATTTTAGATAATCTATATGGACTGAGTTCATAGTCTGAGATAAGTTACTAGGCAGGTATCCGAATCATAAAACTTACTATCATAACTGACATCTCATTTGAGTTCTTAAAAGATGCAAAAGACTGAAAGAGTCAATACTGCTATCTTTAACACTGGCATTATCTAAGAATGAAAAATCATTAGCTGTGTAGAGCAAGAAAGTGTCAAGCTTGCTAGAACTATGAAAAAAACAGTTATATTTGATTTTAGATTATTATCTGACCACTTATGTCCTTCTGAACACCAAAAGGACGAGGAAAAGGCTGAGGTACTTAATGCCTTCTTTGCCTCAGTCTTTAATAGTCAGACCAGTTGTTCTCTGGGTACCCAGCCCCCTGAGCTGGAAGACAGGGACAGGGAACAGAATGAAGCCCCCATAATCCAAGGGGAAATGGTTAGCGACCTGCTACACCACGTAGACGCACACACAAGTCTATGGGGCCGGATGGGATCCACCCAAGGATACTGAGGGAGCTGGCGGAAGTGCTTACAAAGACACTTTCAATCATTTATTGGCAGTCCTGGCTAACCAGGGAAGTCCCAGTTGACTGGAGGCTAGCAAATGTGACGCCCATGTACAAGAAGGGCCGGAAGGAGGATCTGGGGAACTACAGGCCTGTCAGCCTGACCTCGGTGCTGGGGAAGGTTATGGAGCAGATCATCTTGAGTGCCATCACGTGGCATGTAAAGGACAACCAGGGGATCAGGCCCAGTCAGCATGGGTTTATGAAAGGCAGGTCCTGCTTGACTAACCTGGTCTCCTTCTATGACAAGGTGACCCGCTTAGTGGATGTGGATGTTGTCTACCTGGACTTTAGTAAGGCCTTTGACACCGTTTCCCACAGCATTCTCCTGGAGAAACTGGCTGGTCGCGGCTTGGACAGGCGTACTCTTCGCTGGGTAAAAAATTGGCTGGCTGGCCGGGCCCAAAGAGGTGTGGTGAATGGAGTTAAATCCAGTTGGCAGCCGGTCACAAGTGGTGTTCCCCAGGGCTCAGTGTTGGGGCCAGTCCTGTTCAATATCTTTATCAATGATCTGGATGAGGGGATTGAGTGCACCCTCAGTAAGCCTGCAGACGAACCAAGTCGGGCAGGAGTGTTGATCTGCTGGAGGGTAGGACGGCCCTACAGTGGGATCTGGCCAGGCTGGATCGATGGGCCAAGGCCGACTGTATGAGGTTCAACAAGGCTCAGGGCCGGGTCCTGCACTTGGGTCACAACAACCCCATGCAACGTGATACGCTTGGGGAAGAGTGGCTGTGGCTGGAAAGCTGCCCGGCAGAAAAGGACCTAGGGATGTTGGTCGACAGCCGGCTGAATATGAGCCAGCAGTGTGCTCAGGTGGCCAAGAAGGCCAATAGCATCCTGGCTTGTGTCAGAAATAGTGTGGCCAGCAGGACTAGGGAAGTGATCATCCCCCTGTACTCGGCACTGGTGAGGCCGCACCTCGAATGCTGTGTTCACTTTTGGGCCTCTCACTACAAGAAGGACATCGAGGTACTAGAGCATGTCCAGAGGAGGGCAACGAAGCTGGTGAAGGGTCTAGAGCACAAGTCTTACGAGGACCGGCTGAGGGAACAGGGGTTGTTTAGCCTGGAGAAGAGGAGGCTGAGGGGAGACCTTATCGCTCTCTACAACTACCTGAAAGGAGGTTGTAGCGAGGTGGGGGTCGGTCTCTTCTGCCAAGTAACAAGCGACAGGACGAGAGGAAACGGCCTCAAGCTGCGCCAGGGGAGGTTTAGGTTGGATATTAGGAAAAACTTCTTCACCGAAAGTGTAGTCAGGCATTGGAACAGGCTGCCCAGGGAAGTGGTTGAGTCCCCATCCCTGGAGGTATTTAAAAGACGGGTAGGTGTCGTGCTCGAGGACATGGTTTAGTGGTAGACTTGGCAGTGATAGGTTAATGGTTGGACTCGATGATCTTAAGGGTCTTCTCTAACCTTAATGATTCTATGATTCTATGATTCTAATATTTGTGTCATTGTATGTAGGTGTCATTAATACACAAGACTTTATTTGCAGTGTACTATTAAAGAAATGATGTCATATTAAAAATCAGTGTTTTTTCAAAAAGCAAATTCCATTTGGAAATATATTCATAAAAGTAGAAATGTAATTTTCAATAAATGAAGGGATTTAAGCAATTTATTTTTTTACTTGTTTATTATTTATTTTTCTCAGATTAGTTAATGAAAACTAACCATCCATTCTATTTATGTTCTCTTAGTCACTTTAAGGGTGATTCTCAACATTTTAAAATAATATTTTTGTGATAAACTGACAGTTTGAGAAATTTTTAAATTTAGAGATAGTCATTCTTTGCTTTATTTAATTAATTTAATTATTTTATTAATTCATTTTTATTTATTTATTAATTTCATTAATTTATTTAATTTTTAATAAATTTAATTTATTTAATTACGTACACCCTTACAGTGCAGTGTAACTAAGTTTAAAGTTCTGTTTTATGTAAATGATTACTTTATCACTAACTTTAGGTCATGGATTAGGCTTCAGGCCTTATTTATTTTACATTCTATATTTTCCTGCACTGGGTCCCTGTTTTATTCTATAAGAATCAAGTTTTCAGTTCCTACTCATTTTCAGTTACTACTGTCACGTCTTATTTCTTTAATTGTCTCCTTATTTGTAACTTGTTCTCAAACCTTTCACATAATTCCTATCTTTGTATAAATCTGCACCTATATGGTTTTTATGAAATTCTCGATCTCCTTTTCATTTCTTTCAAGTTTATTTTTTACAAAACATCATAATTAAGTGTAAGACAACAATATTAACTTACATTTTAACCTCAAAGATTTAATTGTTAATTTACTGCTGGCTATGTAACTTTATTCCTTTGTCTTCATCTACTTTTTTTTCCCCCAAAGTCCAACTTCCTCACCACACTGTTTACTTCATTTTCTCCTGCTGTTATTCTGATCTTTTTTTTGTAAGCTGTCCTGAATTTGTTCTGTGAAACACAGTGCACTATAGTTTTCTTATTGCTTATGGCTTAACTGATTTCTTTATTGCTCCTTTGTATTTGCCTCCCTAGTCCTACTCTACATTTAAAAATTAGCTGTCTAAATACATACAGCTCACTTTTAGTTTATTTGTATGCTAAGAAAAACAGTAGACTGGTATTTTAATAACAGTAGCTAGAATTCAAAGAGAATGAATTGGCCTGAAATGCTCCATGAGTTTCTATGGAGCAAGGTCAGAGAATGTGCTGAAATTAGGAGCTCTAGAACATATTTTAGATGTTTTTATACAAAACAGAACTGGTCATCAACACGTTACTTTAATTTCCATCAGAATCTAAATTTGTACTACAAACATTAGATAAGTTTTTTCCTACAAAAGAAGGGAATATGAAAGAACATATGCAACTAAATTTTACAGTGGTGGTAGGGGTGAACAGGCTCATCTATCCAAACAACAGTGCAAATAAAATCAATGCAATTTGAGTTATTAAACCAGTTTAAAACAGAAATGGGAAAAGGATATTTTCTGGCCCAGTCCTTCCCCTTCCTCTCACTGAGTTTGCTTTGAGGTTCCTCTGTTAGAGGACATGAGGAAACTCTTGCAAATTGATTGTTATAACTAATAAAAGTGGCTTTTCATTTTGTTTTTCTCATCTATCTTAAACTTTTTATTGTATCCTTTTACCTTTGTCCTAAAGTAGTAGTAGTAACAGGAGCCAAATGCTATCTGGTAGGCCTCAAGGTATATCACAGAATCATAGAATCATTTAGGTTGGAAAAGACCTTTAAGATCATCACATCCAACCGTTAACCTAGCACTGCCAAGTCTACCACTAAACCATGTCCCTAAACACCACATCTACACATCTTTTAAATACCTCCAGGGATGGGGACTTAACCACTTCCCTGGGCAGCCTGTTCCAGTGCCTGACTACCTTTTCGGTGAAGAAATTTTTCCTAATATCCAATCTAAACCTGCCCTGGCACAACTTGAGGCCATTTCCTCTCGTCCTATCACTCATTACTAGGGAGAAGAGACCGACCCCCACCTCGCTACAACCTCCTTTCAGGTAGTTGTAGAGAGCAATAAGGTCTCCCCTCAGCCTCCTTTTCTCCAAGCTAAACAACCCCAGTTCGCTCAGCTGCTCCTCGTATGATTAGCACCCCCAGGTCCTTTTCCTCCAGGCAGCTTTCCAGCCACTCTTCCCCAAGTCTATCACGTTGCATGGGGTTGTTGTGACCCAAGTGCAGGACCTGGCACTTAGCCTCGTTGAACCTCATACAGTTGGCCTGGGCCCATCGATCCAGCCTGGCCAGATCACTTCTTCTTTTAAAAGTAAGAAAAGGATATTCTTAATTTATAGCATTTCTGACAGTCTAGAGCTGCTTGGGAGCGTCAGAAAACAGTTCTGTTTATCCAAGTGAATGATATAATTAAATATTGCAGTAGTTCCAGAGAACCAGAAGATCAAGTTGTAAACTTCATAGGATGGTTGAAGAAAATGCGATATGGGGAAAAGAGAAGCTAATTTAAACTTTGTCTCATACTAGTCATTTGTCCATTATTATCAAAGGTGTCTTGATTCTCTAGATCAGTGAACACCAAAGTGGGATGTATGCACCCCAGGGGATGTGCAAGACAATCCATTGGGGTGCAGGAAGAAAATAATTTTTGTACTGTTAAAAAAGAAAATAAAAGAAAAGAAAAGAAAATTTAAAATAGTGTTTATTTCATCTTTATCTCATCCTTTTTTAATTTCTTTTTCTGTGTATGTTTTATAATGTACATAATATATTAGTACAGTAGTACATGTATATAATTTATAAATAAATATACATATATTGGCAGTGCATGCTCAAAAGTTTTTTACTGATGGGGTGCGCAAACAAAAAATTTGGAGAGCACTGCTTCCAACCCAAACTCTCAATCAATCATTCCAGTTACTCCTTGTCCTCTGATTCAAGGCCCATTTCTTCACTGAAGTAAGAAAAATGTTCCTTCAGCTGTCTGGAAGTGCTCTGGTCATCACATTACTTAGTTGTTGTTATTATTATATCCTGTATCACATCATCATAGTTTAGTTTGTCAGATTCACTTCCATAGTCTTTCTTGATGGTTTTCACACAGAAATACTCACTCCAAAATTGTTTTCCTTTAATGCTACAGTTCTTTGAGCTGTGGTCAAGTGCTCTTAAGTCTTCTCTTCCTTCTAAACTTATACTTGTTTCAGACACTTTCTGTAATAGTTAATTCTGCTACATGTATTCAATTTACCTACTCTCTCCTTTGCATTTAATATAAGACTATTAAATGTTCTCCTTTTTCTGTAAAGGCATTTCTTACCTTAGCTGAGGAATCAGTACCTATGCTGTTACTATATGAAGGATACATTGGTCCAAATTCCCAAATGAGCAGAAACTGAAGGGTAGCATTAATTCAATTTCTGTAAAAATAAACTATATGAAAATTGGTGATCTGGGATCATCTGTCATCCTTGATTAATAATTCTTATATCCCTCTGGATATTAATTTTTTAGAGGGATGGAGTTTTTCTGAGTTGTAATTTGCTCTTCATAGGTCTTAAGCTATACATTTAGGATTTATTAATATCTACATTTAAGAAAACTCCTGCTGAAGAATGCGCCAAGATCTGATCTGTAGGAAGAGTGTACAGGTGGAGTAGTGGTGGTGAGGAATCAGAGAAGCTGCTGATTGGTCACTTTAATTGTTGCTTGTACATGCGGCAGAAGAAATTCCATTAATCCAGGGAGAAAAATGCCTCATTATAAAAGCACCATTTTCAAATAGGGACAATGCTCATATGTGTAAAGAATTGAGTCCTATTGATGTAATAATGCATAAAAGCAGTAATCTGGTCATTTTACAACGCTAATGTAGGCTGATCCAAGTGCTTAACTTTCAGTAAACCAACATCATAATTAAACGTATTCTTTCATTTGACTGTTTGAACTAAGAGGAAAAAATGATTTATTACTAAGAATAAAGATGAAACATCTATTTTTTCAGATTTAAATAAAAATTATCTTGAATTGATGAAATTAGAATAAAACTGTATTATTCTTTATTTATCAACCCTGTGCATTTTTTGAATTGCAACACTAGAAAGGACTGTAGTTTCACAGTTCTGTTCAAGTCCTTCTACAGACAGTCCTGCCAAGGCAACTTGCAGAACAATATCTTCTCATGACCTAGTCCATGAAAATGAGTCTATTCATTCACATTAATAAGTGCTAAGTCTTCATAAAATTAGTTAGATATTATAATAGACTCAGTGCAGTCAAGCTGCCAGTGAATTGTGTTGCCACTGTTTGAGTGTGTAGAGCTGTTTTCTTTCTTTTTTACATCCCCCATGCCCCCATTCCCCGATAGCCAGGGTAGCAGAGCAATAGGCTAGGTTGCAACCTAACCTGTGTCATGGTTTAACCCCAGCCAGCAACTAAGCACCACACAGCCGCTCGCTCACTCCCCCCCGGCCCCGGTGGGATGGGGGAGAGAATCGGAAGGGTGAAAGTCAGAAAACTCGTGGGCTGAGATAAGAACAGTTTAATAATCGAAGTAAAATAAAGTAGAATAGTAGTAATAGCAATAGCAATAGTAATATAATACAATAATAATGTACAAAGCAAGAGATACACTATACAGTTGCTCACCACCTGCCGACCGATGCCCAGCACGTCCCCGAACAGCGATTGCTGCCCCCCGGCCAACTCCCTCAGTTCATATACTGAGCATGATGTCATATGGTATGGAACAGCCCTTTGGCCAGTCTGGGTCAGCTGTCCTGGCTGTGCTCCCTCCCAGCTTCTTGTGCACCTGGCAGAGCATGGGAAGCTGAAAAGTCCTTGACTGGTGTAAGCACTACTTAGCAACAACTAAAACATCAGTGTGTTATCAACATGATTCTCATCCTAAATCCAAAACACAGCACTATACCAGCTACTAGGAAGAAAATTAACTCTATCCCAGCTGAAACCAGGACACCTGGAAAATGACAATGACCCTTTTATAAATGTTAGGCTGAAGAACACAAGTTGATAATGACGGTAGCTGCTTAGTCATGTAGTAATACATAAGTGTTATATAGGTATAAACTGTTCCTATTGGCTTGATCTTTTTAAACCCAGACTTCATTGTAATAGCAAAGCTACTGCATCCATGGCATGTTCATGTGGACACACATATATATATTCTTCTGCCATTATGTTGTATTTATAAGTCTGAAATCAGTTTTCTAAGACCTGTGGCTTTTTATCTTTTTTGATAGGAAAGAGTGGCCCTGAATGCAAGCACTGCAGGGCTGACCCAGATAAGGAATGTCGCTTTTGCTCCTGTTACTTGTGTGGTGGAAAACAGGATGCTCACATGCAACTCCTTTGTGATGAATGTAATATGGCTTATCATATATACTGCCTGAACCCTCCCTTAAGCAAGATACCAGAAGATGAGGATTGGTAAATATACAAGGATGATTTACTTATGTATATTCCCATTCTACACAAGGTACCTCTTTGTTATTTGCAACTAGAGGAATTACTGAAGAGCTTTTATATTTCTGGTATGTTTTTCATCCTTGCACTGTATGTAAACATATTTACATTTTCTGTTAAGATTCTATTTATAAATATAATTCATAAACTATTGGTATTGAGCATTATTGATCATTACAGAATTTCAGAAATTAGCTTGTTCAGTTTATGACCTCTGTGACATTAACTGATGTTATTAGACTTAATTAGCACCACCTACAGTGGTGCTTCCCCAACCTTTTGGGTTTTTTTATTCGGGCTTCATTGTTGCTTCTCCTTTAATCCTTTTCTTTCCCTTCAATCTCAGCCCTTGTTGCTGTCTGCTTGCCCTTCCCTTATCCTATAGCTGCCTCATTAATTTTTTCTGCTGTGAGAAAACCACTACCTTACTCCTCCCCATTTCCAGTAACTCTAGCCAAACCAGTAGGCCTTGGTGGATTCAGCTAACTCCATTCTGAGCTGACTCTGCATGGAGCCAGCATCAGCCCATTGAAGCTTATCATCTTGAGCTCCATACCACATCACACCTGTATCAGTTATGTGCAACTCATGCCATTTGTACTTATAACCTGCTTGTAAAATATGTTAAATGCTAATCTTTTTTAAGTGACTTATAAATAGAACTTTAGAATTCAATTTTCCATTATGAATACATCAATAGATGTCTATGGACATATTTTAAAGAAAAACTTTGAACTGCACTTTGTGATAGATTTTAGTGGAACTACACACTTCAAATATAAAATATTTTAAGCACTTCAGAAGTTTTAACATTCTATGGAAGTAAATAACTTAGTGTACTATATTACATCAGCTGCCTCATATTGAGTAAGTTTGTTTAGAGTTCAGTGTCTAATGCTCTACCTTTTTTCCTGGGCTAATATATTTCAGTTTCCCCAGACTCCAGTTATATTTATACCTATGTGCAACTTCAGTTATGACATTTGGTGAGGGTTTTTTTCATTGTGTATATGTGCACACTGAGATGCTTCTGCTGATTTAAAAGGAAATAGACATTTCCTTTTGAATATCCTGAACTGAAAAGAATTTTACTCATATTTGCTCTGTTTGGAGAAACTGCTGAATTTGAACACTATCTAGAAAATATTTTCAATACATATTGCAAAACGTATGAGTTGTTGGGACTAAATATAGCAATTATTCTCTGTGTGCTTCCCATTTCTTGTATATGTAAAATGATTGTGTACACAGGTATATATAATCTTTATTCAGCAGTCTTTGTTGGGCAGCATGTGAATCCCAGCTATCCCCAGGTTTTCTACTTTTGTGCGAAGAAGACTAATCTGCCCCAACGTCCATTCACTTCTTACTAATTGCTTATGGAAGTAAGTGAGCTGAAGATCTTAGTGCTTCCAAATCATGTGTTGGAAAGTGTTCTCTGCTATAGCGCTTCAGAGTTGGTCACAGTCCTTAAACAGTGTTCTTTTGTGACTGTGCTTGACTTTTGGATATAACAACTGAGAAGTATTTTGACTACTTTTAGTCGTCTTAGTCTTTTTGAATTTCAGTAAAGCCTTCGATACTGTCTCTCCCAGTATCCTCCTGGACAAAATGCCAGCATACAGCTGGATAAACACATAATGCAATGGGTGAGCAATTCACTGATGGGTCGGGCTCAAAGGGTTATAGTAAATGGGGTTACATCGGGCTGGCGACCAGTCACTAGCGGGGTTCCGCAGGGATCCATCTCGGGGCCAGTGCTCTTCCATATCTTCATAAATGACTTGGATGCAGGACTTGAAGGTTTGCTATCTAAGTTTGCCGATGACACAAAATTGGGAGGAGCTGTTGACACTCTCGAGGGCAGAGAGGCCCTGCAGAGAGATGTAGGCAAATTAGAGAGCTGGGCAATCACCAACCGTATGAAGTTCAACAAGGGCAAGTGCCGGATTTTGCACCTGGGACATGGCGGCCCTGGGTGTACATACAGACTGGGGAACGAGAGGCTGGAGAGCAGCCCCGCGGAGAGGGATCTGGGGGTTCTGGTCGACGGCAAGTTGAACACGAGCCAACAGTGTGCCCTGGCAGCCAGGGGGGCCAACCATGTCCTGGGGTGCATCAAGCACTGTATTGCTAGCCGGTTGAGGGAGGTGATTGTGCTGCTCTACTCTGCACTGGTGTGGCCTCATCTTGAGTACTGTGTGCAGTTTTGGGCGCCACAGTACAAAAAGGATACGAAGCTACTAGAGAGTGTCCAGAGGAGAGCCACGAAGATGGTGAAGGGTTTAGAGGGGAAGCCATATGAGGAGCGGCTGAAGTCACTTGGTCTGTTCAGCCTGGAGAAGAGGAGACTGAGGGGAGACCTCATCACGGTCTACAGCTTCCTCACAAGGGGAAGAGGAGGGCCAGGCACTGATCTCTTCTCCCTGGCAACCAATGATAGGACCCGAGGGAACGGCAGGAAGATATGCCAGGGGAGGTTTAGGTTGGATATTAGGAAAAGGTTCTTCACCCAGAGGGTGGTGGAGCACTGGAACAGGCTCCCCCGGGAGGTAGTCACGGCGCCAAGCCTGACAATATTCAAGAAGCATTTGGACAACGCCCTCAGACATATGGTGTGAATTTTGGGGTTGTTCTGTGCAGGGACAGGAGTTGGACTCGATGATCCTTGTGGGTCCCTTCCAACTCAGGACATTCTATGATTCTATGATTCTATGACTATAGTAATCCAGAATATTAAAGGGAATATTATTTAGTATCTGTCCTCTGACAGTGCATCCATTTTTCTTCAGGTCCCCTTACTCCTAAAAGACTCTATACCAGTATTCCAGCAGCAAAAAGTAATTTTATGTTCCAATATTAATCACAACAAGGTTACAAAAAAGAAAATATACATGCTCTAAGTTTAATTTGTTTTAAAAAAGAACAACCCTCAAAACGTGTTTGAACAGGAAAGAACATAGCCTGAATGTCAATGTCCAGGTGGAGTTTGCCTAGTGGAAAATTATGGAAAATGTCTTCTTTACCTTTAAATTGAACAGGTATGATTTGGAAATTATTGGTTTAGTCTATATTTTCCAATTTTTAGAAATTTAGAATACTTTCACATTATTTCTTGGTTTTGGTGTAATAAGCTGCTTTAAGAGTACCAAGACCCCAAGTGTTAAACTGAATTGTGAATTGCGACTGTGTTCTGCAATAAGTATCTGTATGAATTCTAGGTTGCAAATAAAAACATGATTTGAGGTAGCTCCCATCTTCTTAGAGGGTTTAGAGTGTGTACACAGGCAATTCTTGTGAAATATCTGTACACAGTGACTTGTTGCCCTATGGTAACTAGTTCTTCTGTTCATACTCAAAGATAAAAAGTATATAGTAAAAATAAGGCATTAGTAGTAGTAGTAATCTAAATATATTGTTGTTATTATTATAGATCAGACTTCTTCCACTAGTGACTTTTGGACCAAACTCAGCCCATGGAAGCCAGAAGCAATGGCAGTTGCTTTTGCCTTGGCACTCCTGGAGTGGGAAAAAAGTGCTGTTAGAAGCAATAAAAGGATCTGTGTGCTCCCTTCCTCCCTTTGCCTTAGCCACTGTTTCCTACTGTTTCCTATCCTTTTTCTACTGTAATGGTTTTATGGTGGCTGGAATGAGTCCCAGTGCCATATGAGGCAAAGAAATATATAGAAATGGAGTTTAATACTCTTCCCATTTGTTGAGTAGAGTCACATTCCTGATGCTTTAGGCATGGTGGGGCAGGATAAGGATGCATGTGTACATGTATGCATGTTTTGTAGTACCCTAGGGCTGTTCCACATCCAGCTGTCTGAAGTGAGATTTGGTGCAGTAAAAGCAAATGTGGAAATTAACCATGAGCATTAGTCAGCAGTATACTTTAATCTCATTTCTCCTCTCCCCTATGTGATCTGAACAAGCAAGGAAAGGAAGAGAAAATGAGGAGGGAATACAGGAAACATGGGGACCTCTTGTACATCACATGAGAAGAGTGAAATGTTTCACCTCTACTACCCTACTTTAAAAAAAAAAGTCTTGTTTTAGAAGTGGACAGTATTTGTTCTTGTTGAGTTTATTGTTTCAACCTGAGTCCTCAGCTTTTAAAAACTGTCATATATTTGCTAGCTTCAAAATATTTATCCAGGATGAACAAATTTGACACTATTTTACTTAGAAGAAATGTATTGCCATTATTACGAAGTAATAAAGAATTTACTGAAGCTTTTATTTTAGGTATTGTCCTTCATGCAAAAATGATTCTAATGAAGTTGTAAAGGCTGGAGAAAAACTCAAACAGAGTAAAAAGAAAGCAAAGATGCCATCTGCCAGTACTGAAAGCCAGAGAGACTGGGGCAAGGTAGAGTGCATTTTAATTTAAAAATAGCTCACCGTTCATGTATGTGTTACATCTTTAACTATGTTTATATATGCATTACACAAAATTCAGTACAGGATTGAACAGACTGTAAAGCAATATTGAATCCTGTACACTGTCTACTGAAAGTTAAAACACCTGAAGAATTATTAAGATGACTGGAGGTAAATAAATGAAAATTAATTCATTAATTAAAACTGCTGTCGACAATTTTTATATTAATATATTTTGAAGTGTTTACTATAATGGTTGGATGTCTTGGTATCTGCATCAGCTTTTATAAATTATTTTAAATATGATAAAATTCATTCTCTCTGATGTGTTTTTTAGGGCATGGCTTGTGTTGGTCGCACTAAGGAATGCACTATTGTCCCTTCTAATCACTATGGTCCTATACCTGGTGTCCCTGTTGGGACAACCTGGAAATTCAGAGTTCAGGTATGTTTTTATATTTGTAATTGAAATAAATCTGAATAATAGGTACAGTTGGGGCACAAAAAATGATTTTTGGATTGGTAATTGTCTTGTTCACTAGGAATAAATATAGAGAGTGTATTTTCATTCTAATATTCAAAATACTGCCAACTATAGTGGAATTTGAAGTATACTGATTAGAAAATACAACTTAATTACAATTGTAAAAATGGTACTTACTATTTTTAAAGGGGAACCTGCTATAATTAGGATGGACTTATATCTTGCGTGTTAAACTCCTGACTGAAATAATAAGAGGAAGTTGAACATTTTCTGAAGTCTACTGCTATGGAACATGAACCAATCCATCCCACTTATGGATATAGATTATAGAATTCAGAAAATATTTGACTGTATCCAGTGGTGTCTCTAATGCTTATTAGCTGGTCAGGATCCCTGCTGAGGGCTACTGTGCAGGTGCAATATAGTTCCTGTTTCAGTGCATACTTCTCTTCCAATGTATTGTGGTGCCAGGCTTGGTGCTAGTGTGCATGCTATCCATACTTAGCACAGGAAAGAAGATTTTACTGAGGGTTCTAAAGTTCTGGTGGGGGTGGAACCCACTGTCCCCAAGGTAAGAGCCACCTCTGATTGTATCACTATGAAGTGATTACCTGTTCCTTTTGGGTCATGCACAACTGGCATCAGCACCTTCCTTTAGGCTGATGAATGTTTTAAACTAATAGAAGCCAGTATTGACTACTGAAAGAAGTAGTCCACCCAGCCATGTCCACTTCTTGCATTGTCCCTTCTGTTTTCTGTCACAAATGTTTCTCAGGCCATATGATAAACTATATTGGAAAGTAATCTGGCAGAAAAATAATCCTTTGTGGGAGAGGGTAATTTCCCCAATCCATTTCACTCTGTGGTTATACAAATACTGTGTCAGCACAAAGGGAGCAGGAATGAGCAGCGTGGAGAAGAACATATTTCAGGAGTATTCCCACCATAGCCAGAGGAATAGCCAGAGACTTTTTCTTCCCCTTAGGGAAGAGGGACATGGCAAGAACCAAAAGCCTCTTCTAATGTGTTTTCTGAAGTCTTCATCCCATCCATTGCCTCCAGAGAGAGTACTTATAAAAAAATCCTGGTTTTCTTATGGAAAATGGGTGTCTGAATAATTTGGGGTTTGGTATGACATGCAAGTCTTCAGGCTAACATGGTCAACAGCAGAGGTTTTACCCCTTAGCAACAGTTTTCAGTTTCTCCCCTTAATAGAATTCACAGTGAAACAGCTGACTACTAAACAAGTTCCTTGAATCTTGTCTGACTTTGGTGCTGATGTGAGCACTACCATCAATACAGATATTAGAGAATAGCAAAGCAAATTAATTTTCTAATGTAAAATTGCAGTGTTTGTTGATGTCAATTATTCATTGATTTTTTACACACAACTACTCGTTTGAGAAAATTAATGTCTATTCTTATGGGTTTTGTGATATTTTGATTTATCCCTACCATATTTGAAGAACTTTTCTGTGAAGCAAACTAAAATAAATACTTCAAAACATATTTATATTCTGAAAAAGTGCTTCTGTAGTTTCCAGGTAAATTATATTCTCTTAGATAGGGGATAAAAATCAGTTCTGCAAACTCAAGATCTCGGAATCAAATTTTATTGTTACTGGATCAGCCAGTATCAGCAGGAATAGAAGTTAGGATTTCATCTGTTTAAGGATTCCATTGCTGACATACAAGCTCAAATAGATCCCAGAACTTTCAAGTGCTGATTGCAAACAGGAATATAAGTAAAAAGAGGTTTGTTTTTCTCAGAAAATTAAGCAGATAAGACTTATAATGTAGGGTGTAGATATTAGAAGAGTTATCATTTGTACATAATTATTTAATAATGGCTACGTATTAACTGCATACTTTTAAAAAAGATCAACATTTTCCCATGTAAAAAGTTAGTTACACTTTTATTTCTGATTCGAATGTTCTTTTGTATAAAAATGGGTTCTTAGCAGATTCATGAGAATTTAGAAGGAAAATGTTGTCTCATGGTTTTCTTCCTTTTTTTCATGCAACAAGCTGCTTAAGAATATTTAAATGTCATGTATTATATATTATGAGTGGTCATGTAGTTTGAAGGCTTACAACTCTCTTTTTCCTGGAAGGAAACTGACTTAGAACTGTTTCTGGATACAGCATCCAAAGGGCAGAAATCTAAATTTTAAGTCAAATTCTGGATACCTCATGAAAATGAAAGAAGGGAGAGAGGAATGAATGAAATGACGTTTAATGGAATGGGAGAGAACAGAGTGGTAGTGAGGCCTGTGCTGTTCAACATGTTCATAAATGGTCTGGAAAAGATGACAAATAGCTGACAGTTAAGTGACAATGCTAAGTTGTCATGGATAGTAAAGATGAGGGGGAAAAATCATAACTTTTCACAGCTGATAAAGGGCTTTCAGCTAATTATTATCATTTAGCAAAGAGAACTTGTAATAAATAATTTTTTAAATATGTCATCTTTGTGCTCAGTAGTGGTCAGAAACGCAAATCAAGTGTTAGGAATTATTAAGAAAGGAAGAAGAAAAGCAATATAATTATGAAGAACAAGGATGGTTAAAGGTATGGAATGGCTTTTGTATAAGCTACAGAGGTCTATTAAAATTGAAGAAGGTGAACAGGGAACAACTGTATGTTCTTTTTTGATGCAAAAGGAGGGGGCATCAAATGAAATGATCATGTGCTAGATTAAGAATGAATGGAATCAGTACTAATTCATGCAATATGCAGCAATACTGTGAACTCTTTCCTGTAGGATATTGTGAAAGTGTGCAAGAGTTCAGAACTCAAGTAGATAAATTAATAACCATTGGTTGACTTCTCTTCCATGAAATGCAAAGATTATGCCTTTGGCTCAGGAAATCTAAGCCACACATAGCTGGAAACTGAGAAAATTTACATGTAAATATCATTGTGCACTTGCATAGTCAGTTTTCACACTGACCAGCTATCTGTTTTTATTTGTTGTCAGAGACAGGATATTTGGCTAGCTGAAACTCTGGTTTGATGCGGTTTGATGACTTATATTCTTATGACAATAGCAAAGCAATGCAAAATCTTATAAAATAAGACACACATAAAAGTGGTGGTGGTGGGGGGAAGTACAGGAGTTGGGCAGAACTGGAAAAAGAGAAAATGTTCAGAGATGAAAGAAGGCTGTAAATGTGATTGCATTTTCCTGAGTTGGTTAACTTTTAACAACACTTGACATAGTTTTCAGAAAAAAATTTTGACTCACTATGATCTTTCTTGCATAATTTTTTACACAAATTTAAAATACTACTGAATTAGATAATCTGTATCTTCTTTGAGTTGGTCTAAGCAACCATGAATCTGGTCTTAAATGTTGCTTACAGCAAGAATCGTGAAGATTTTTCCTAAGGGGCAAAGTGTACCTATTCATCTTTGTGTCAGCACTGTTCTATATTGTCCTGTCTTTTCATTGGATGTCCTTTCTTTTGTGTTTTTTTTTCCTTAAAAAAAAATCTTAAAAATTCATAAAATTATTTCCTTTAATGGCAATCCTGTTACACAAACATACTTATGGAAATAATTTTTAAGCAGAAAAATTATTGCAGAAGGCCAGTTGTTTCAAAAAGTCATTTTAAAATTTGTTCTTTTTTAATATTTAAGGTGAGTGAAGCAGGTGTTCACAGACCCCATGTTGGTGGAATTCATGGACGCAGTAACGATGGAGCTTATTCACTTGTACTAGCTGGAGGATTTGAAGATGAAGTGGTATGTCATGTAGTCAAATCACTAATATGTTATTTTAAAGTTTATAAAGATGAAAAGTGGTGTTTGTTGCTGATTCTAAAATTAGTACTTATGAAAATATGAGTATGCAAAAATTACTACTACCCAATATCTAATTTGCTATGTGTTACTATTTTTAGAATAAATTTTAAAATAAATTTTTCTTAAAGAATATTCTTAGTCCCATATTAATTACAGTTGAATTTTAGAATGTTTATGGAATTCAAGTTTCAATGTGCTTATATAGTCTGAGTTTATTATCATTTAAAATCTTATATTTTACAAGTCACAGAATATCAGAATCATTGAGGTTGGAAGGGACATTTTGAGAGGGTCTAGTCCAATGTCCCTGCTCAAGCAGAGTCACCTAGAACAGGACTGTGTCCAGTCAGCTTTTGAATATATCTATATATAGAGACTCCACAGTCTCTCTGGGCAGCCTGTTCCAGTTTTCAACCACCCTCACAGTGAAAAAGTGTTCCCTTATGTTCAGATGGAACCACCTGTGTTTCAGTTTGTGCCCATTGCCTCTTGTCCTGTCACTGAGCATCACCAAAAAGAGCCTGGCTCATCCTCCCTTCAGGTATTTATATACATTGATAAGATCCGCCCCTGAGCCTTCTCTTCTCCAGGCTAAACAGTCACAGCTCTTTCAGCCTTTCCTCATAGAAGAGATGCTCCAGTCCCTTAATCATCTTAGTGGCCCTCCATTGGACTCCCTCCAGTATGTCCATGTCTCTCTTGTACTGGGGAGCCCAGAACTGGACACAGGACTCCAGGTGTGGCCTCACCAGTGCTGAGTAGAGGGGGAGGATCACCTCCCTTCATCTGCTAGCAACAGTATGTAGCCCAGGATATCGTTAGCCTTTCTTGCCACAAGGGCACATTGCTGGCTCATGTTCAACTTGTCCACCAGGACTCCAAGGGCCTTTTCTGCCAAGCTGCTTTCCAGCTGGTGGGCTCCCAGTGTGTCCTGGTGCCTGGGGTTATTTTGCTCCAGGTGCAAAAGACTTGACATTTCCTTTTGTTGAACTGCATGAGGTTCCTTTCAGCCCATTTCTTAAGTCTGTTGAGATCCCTCTGAATGGCAGCACAACCCTCCGATATATCAAGTGATGTATAAGTGATATACTTCAAGTTCTGTCCTGGTCATTGCTTTTACTGTTGTCAAGTTAGATAGATGCCTCCTCTTTTGGAGTCATTATACCTCTGAAGTTAAATACATCACATTTTAATTTTAGTGAGGTCAGGACAAAAAAAAGCCTGTGACTTGGACATACAAGACAGACATAATGCAGCAAGTCCAGTGGAGGGTCACCAAGCTGATCAGGGGGTTGGAACACATGACATCATACATATATGGAAAGAACTGGGTTTGTTCAGCTGTAAGAAGAGAAGGCTCGGGGAGTTCTTACTGCTGTCTTCAGCTACATAATGGGAGCACGTAGACAAAACAGAGCCAGACTCTTAGAGGTGCACAGTGGAAGGATGAGAGGCAATGGAGAAAAGTTGGAACATTAGATATTCTAGTTAGGTATAAAAAAAAAAAAATTCTCATACAGGTAATCAAACACTGGAACGGGGGCCCAAAGAAGTTATGGGATCTCCATCCCTGGATATCCAAACCTTGACTGGACAAAGCCCTGAGCAACCTACTCTAACTGGATCTGTTTTGAGTGAAGGTTGGACTTAGAGACCTTGAGAAGTCCCGTCCAGCCTAAATCATGTGATAACTCTATGAAATAAATACATTTTGGAGGACATTTTACTGTATATTTATAATATCTTTCAAACTTTTTATACTCACTGCCAACATGCTACCTCTTCAATGTTCTCTTTCTGGCTCTGAATGTACCATTGGGGTAAGAGTAGTTTCAAAAATATACTTCAGGAAATAGAATTCACTGTTTGACTTTCAGGTTTTGTCTTTTTTATGATTCACATTTGGAAGCTCATGATCCTGCAAATGTAGACTTGTGAGGGACTTTGCTCACCTGAGGGTTTGGAATGCTTGGTAAAGTTGCCTCAATACAGGATTGGGACTCAAAATTGCAAAGGAATAAGGTTGTACTTTGCAAAATGAACATTAGGCCAAATAAAATTTAGCTTCATATGTAAAATATTCTTACATACATCAAAATTTTTATATGTTAATATTTCTCTTGTGAATGTTTAACCTAGGATTTTAGTGACAAGGACTTGAATTACTTCCATTACCTGATTGAAAATGCATTAACTATAGTGCTTAGATTTAGTGTTGGTTTTGTTAAAACTGCAAATCTTCTGGCGGTCCTATTGTTGATACTTAATAACTATAATGGGCATATTAGCTGAGAAATAGCAAGAATTATTTTGTGAATTTGAAAGTGAGAATTTTTTTCAGAATGGATTAACATTTGTAACCCATGTATTAGTTACTTTGAGCTACTGTGAAAGATATGATCACAAACTGCATGGTTAAATGATTTTGAAGTATTTATTCATCAAATGAAGTGGCTGAAGATATTTTACTTTTTCCTTGAGTTGCAAAATTGATATCCTAGTTGTTGTCACTGTTTTTGAGTTGGGGTCAAAAACTATGTTTATGTTCTTTGTGTATAAATTTTGAGATCCATACTTCTGCTGTATTGAGGTAGTGTTATTAAGATGTAAATTTCCATTCAGTGTTGTTCATATTAACAAATTTTGTTTCTTCACTAAGTGGCTTTTGCATATAGAATCACATGGTGTCTCTTAGCATTGAGGTTTAGAATGTCTTGGAGAATAGTATCTGCTGTGATCACTCACATACTCTTGCAGAAGATTCTGAGGGTATATAAATATATATATATATATTTTATAGGGTAGTTCTAGTGACTCAAATGTGACTCCAAGGTAATATACTTGTTGCTTAGATTCTTTCTTTAATCTAGGTCAATCAAAACTAGTGCCTAGAATGTGGCATTAATAAACTGCTTTATGAAACAGTCCACTGTCCTTTTTGGATAGTCTGTGTATCCCCATCAGTCTTGTGTTTGGGTAATCAGTTCCAAGGTATATCAGTATGGTTGTGTTCTAGTTCCTTGAAATTGTACAGTTACAGCATCAATAATATTTAGTTCTCTAGATTTGTATGGAGCTTATGATGAAGATCCAGAACCTCTGAACCATTGCTTAATGTTTATTCCTTAATGAAAATGCTAGATCAATTCTACCAGTGCCAAAGATGCATTGCCAAGACTGATTAATTGCTCACTGAAATAATTTTAGATACAAATGAAGTGGCAATAAGAGCTTCAGATTTGAGTCAACACTTGTTATATCCAAAGGTCTGGGTAAACTGCTAGTCAAAATGGTATGTATGATCTGTATCTATGCATGTATGATCTGTATCTATGCTAGCTAGATACCTACATCATCTGGATCCAACGTGAGAACTGTTACTGATGTGCTAGGTACAAAGGAAATGCTATATCACATATAAATGTCTTGAAATATGCCCTGCTGACTCTGTTGCTAGGGGAACAGGTTCTTTGAGATGTTCTAATTTCTGTTTATATTGCTGAGGATCCAATATCAGAAACTCATTACAGTCATTACACTGAGAATCTGTCTAGTGTGAGTCATCTGAACTGATTATGGAGCTGAAAACCTGACACTTGCTATCCATTTTTATAGATGCTGTCATGGTTCCAACATCTCTTAATTCCCATGCTGAGTTGGCACCTATTAATTTGGAACTAGTGTTCCAACGTGAGACATTTTGAGTGATCTCTCTACTATGGGAATAGCCAGCAAGCATCTTCCCATTCATTCAGATTTGTTATCTGTTTCCTCTTTCCACCTATGATATTAAGGGCATATTTGACATTATTTTGTTATATGGTATTTTAAAAATTCATACTTTCTTGTTACTGGTATTTCAGATTCTTAGGCAGACTATTATTTTCTGTTCTGCAATAGCCTCCTTCCCACTTTCCTTTACATATTGTTCCATATTGTTGTTTGTTAACTTTCAGTTTATACAAAATGCTAATACAAAAAAAATTCTTTTTCTTGTATCATTTTGTGAAATCTCTCCCTGTCTCCTGATCTTCAAACCCCTCATTGTCTCCTTGTCTGTACTTGCATTGTGTTGAAGATTATTTTCACAGCCTGAAAAACACAATTTTATTTTTTCAAACAAGAGTCCTATATTTAAACCTTGTCTTGGATTTAATAGCTTCTTTTTTAAAAAAGGCTTTTATTCTGGTTTTGTGATACTAAAGAAAATCTTAACCTTTAATCATATAATATTTTATATATTGACAGATACAGGATTTTGTGTATATATGAGACTAAACAAGTCATAGAATCATACAGTCATAGAATCACAGAATAGTTGAGGTTGGAAGGGACGTCTGAAAGTCATCTGGTCCAACCCCCCCTGCTCAAGCAGGGCCACCTAGAGCTGGCCAGGACCATGTCCAGATAGCTTTTGAATATCTCCAAGAGAGAGGTTTCACAACATCCCTGGGCAACCTGTTCCAGTGCTCAGGCACTCTCACAGTAAAAAAGTTTTTCAGTATGTTCAGAGGAAACCTCCTGTGTTTCCATTTGTGCCCATTGCCTCTTGTCCTGTCACTGGGCACCACTGAAAAGAGCCTGGTTTCATCTTCTTTGCACCCTCCCTTCAGGTATTTATATACATTGATGAGATCCCACCTGAGCCTTCTCTAGGCTGAACAGTCCCAGCTCTCTCAGCCTTTCCTTATAGGAGAGACGCTCCAGTCCCTTCATAATAGAGAGAATAGCATAGATAATCTTATGTCTCTTTAGATGCTGGAAACCCTGAGCAGTGTAGCATCGAACAGACCTCCGATCCACGCGTAGCACACCATGCAGACACTGTCCATAGCAGAGATTCTCCCATTGTGGTCATTCAAGTTATTATAGGATTTTTACTGTTAAAACAGAAACTATGTTCTCATGAGAACTTCTTGCTGCACTGTCAGATAAAGGCAAGGCCACGCAGGTGGCGTAATCACCAGTACCAAGTGGGAGCTGCCTGCAGGCTCCTCTGTTACAATGAGCTGGCTGAGTTTATCCTGCGGCCAAGGGATTTGTGCAACATAACACGGGCTTGAAGGACATGCAGCATAGCATGGCACAGCACAGGCCTGGGACTACTCAGACTGTTATGTGGATCACTAACTCCTAGATGTACAGTGGTCTTCCAGTCAGGTTCACTACACCACCTTTGCCCCAAAGGCACATTGCTGACCAATGTTCAACTTGGTGTCCACCAGGACCCCCAGGTCCTTTTCTGCAAAGCTGCTTTCCAGCTGGGCAGCCCCCAGCATGTGCTGGTGCATGAGCTTGTTCCTCCCCAGGTGCAGGACTTTGCACTTCCCTTTGTTGTCCTCTCAGAACATGTCTCCAGTCTTCAAGGTCCGTCTGGAATGCAGCACAACCCTCTGGAGTATCAGCCACTCCTCCCAGTTCATTATCCAGATCATTGCTTGGGGAGGAGTGGCTGGAGAGCTGCCCAGCGGAAAAGGACCTGGGGGTGCTGGTCGACAGCCAGCTGAATATGAGCCAGCAGTGTGCCCAGGTGGCCAAGAAGGCCAATGGCATCCTGACTTTGTATAAGAAATAGTGTGGCCAGCAGGACTAGGGAAGTGATTGTCCCCTTGTACTCGGCACTGGTGAGGCCGCACTAACCTTGGAGATATCAGAGCTGTGGGTACATTTTTCATAGGAGTGCCTCAACAAGCTACTCAGCCTCAAACAGAGAATGACAGACACAAAATAAGATTACATTAAATCACATTTCTCTGTTGCAATGTTGGTTCCTCTGTTGTATACCTGGTTTTGAATCTAACAAACAAGTAATAAAGAATCAAAGAATAAGACTTTAAATTCTTTAAATGTGGGCTAACATGAACCTTATATAGTTTAACAAGGACAAGTGTAAGGTCTTGCACGTGGGAAAACATAATCCAGGAGTGCAGCACAGGCTGGGATCCACCTGGCTGGAGAGCAGCTCTGTGGACAGGGACCTGGGGGTCCTGGTGGACAGGAAGCTCAATATGAGTGAGCAGTGTGCTGCTGCAGCCAAGAAGGCCAATAGGATGCTGGGTTGCATCAAAAAGGGCATCACCAGCAGAGATACAGAAGTCATTATCCCACTCTACTCGGCACTTGTCAGGCCACACCTGGAATACTGTGTTCAGTTTTGGTCCCCATTATACAAAAAAGATGTGGACAGGCTGGAGGGGGTCCAGAGAAGGGCCACCAAGATGATCAAGGGTCTGGGAAGCCTGCCGTATGAGGATAGGCTGAGAGAGCTGGGTTTGTTCAGCCTTGAGAAAAGGAGGCTTAGAGGTGATCTCATCACCATGTACCAGTACTTAAAGGGGAGCTACAAAGAAGATGGAGACTCCCTTTTTATAAGGAGTCCCATGGCGAGGACAAGGGGTGACTGGTACAAGTTACTCCCAGGGAGATTCCGATTGGACACGAGAGGAAATTTTTTCACAATGAGATCAGTCAGTCATTGGAATAAACTCCCCAGGGAAGTGGTTGACTCTGCTACGCTGGACACATTTAAGACTCAGCTGGACATGGTGCTAGGCCATCTCATCTAGACTGTGCTCTTGCCTAGAAAGGTTGGACCAGATGATCCTTGAGGTCCCTTCCAACCTGGTATTCTATGATTCTATGATTCTATGAAATTCCACCAATGTCCTCAAGCATAGTGTTCTTATTGAATAAGCTCAACTCTGAAGTCATGCAGAAGTTCACAAGGATATTAGCTACTACAACTCATGTGAATTTAGGCTATCTGAAGATGGTGCCAAATCTATTTTTTTTCCATTTAATATTTATCTTCTGTAGTATGCTCAGATTTCAACATCTTTAACATAGAATCATAGAATCGTTTAGGTTGGAAAAGACCCTTAAGATCATCAAGTCCAACCGTTAACCTATCACTGCCAAGTCCACTGCTAAACCATGTCCCTAAGAGCCACGTCTACCCATCTTTTAAATACCTCCAGGGATGGGGACTCAACCACTTCCCTGGGCAGCCTGTTCCAATGCCTGACTACCTTTTCGGTGAAGAAATTTTTCCTAATATCCAATCTAAACCTCCCCTGGTACAACTTGAGGCCGTTTCCTCTCGTCCTATCACTTGTTACTTGGGAGAAGAGACCGACCCCCCACCTCGCTACAACCTCCTTTCAGGTAGTTGTAGAGAGCGATAAGGTCTCCCCTCAGCCTCCTTTTCTCCAGGCTAAACAACCCCTGTTCCCTCAGACGCTCCTCATAAGACCTGTGCTCCAGACCCTTCACCAGCTTCGTTGCCCTTCTTTGGACACGCTCCAGCACCTCAGTGTTCTTTCTTGCAGTCAGGGGCCCAAAAGTGAACACAGTACTCGAGGTGCGGCCTCACCAGTGCCGAGTACAGGGGCGCTATCACCTCCCTGGTCCTGCTGGCCACACTATTCCTGACACAAGCCAGGATGCCATTGGCCCTCTTGGCCACCTGAGCACACTGCTGGCTCATGTTCAGGCGGCTGTCAACCAACACCCCCAGGTCCTTTCCCGCCAGGCAGCTCTCCAGCCTCTCTTCCCCAAGCCGGTAGCGTTGCATGGGGTTGTTGTGACCCAAGTGCAGGACCTGGCACTGAGCCTTGTTGAACCTCATACAGTCGGCCTCGGCCCATCGATCCAGCCTGGCCAGATCCCTCTGTAGAGACTTCTGCCCCCAAGCACATCATCACTCCTGCCCAACTTGGTGTCGTCTGCAGGCTTACTGAGGGTGCACTCGATCCCCTCATCCAGATCATTGATAAAGATATTGAACAGGACTGGCCCCAACACTGAGCCCTGGGGAACACCACTTGTGACCGGCCGCCAACTGGATTTAACTCCATTCACCACACCTCTCTGGGCCTGGCCATCCAGCCAGTTTTTTACCCAGCGAAGAGTATGCCTGTCCAAGCCATGAGCAGCCAGTTTCTCCAGGAGAATGTAGTAGCCAAATTAAGTTCTAGTTGGGCTTTGGCCCTTCTAATTTTCTCCCTGCATAGCCTCACAACATCTTTGTAGTCCTCCTGAGTTGCCTGCCCCTTCTTCCAAAGCAGTAAACTCTCCTTTTTTTTCCCTGAGTTCCAGCCAAAGCTGTCTGTTCAGCCAGGCTGGTCTTCTCCCCTGCCGACTCGTCTTTTGGCACATGGGGATGGCCTGCTTCTGCACCTTTAAGATTTCCTTCTTGAAGAATGTCCAGCCTTCCTGGACTCCTTTTCCCTTCAGGACTGCCTCCCAAGGGACTCCCTCAACCAGGCTCCTGAACAGGCCAAAGTCTGCCTTTCTAAAGTCCAAGGTAGCAGCTCTGCTGACCCCCCTCCCTACTTCTCCAAGAATCGAAAACTCTATCATTTCATGGTCGCTGTGCCCAAGACAGCCTCCGACCACCACATCACCCACCAGGCCTTCTCTGTTCACAAACAAGAGGTCCAGCGGGGCACCTCCCCTGGTTGGCTCCCTCACCAGCTGTGTCAGGAAGTTATCATCTTCCACACACTCCAGGAACCTCCGAGACTGCTTCCTCTCCGCTGTATTGTATTTCCAGCAGATATCTGGTAAGTTGAAGTCCCCCACGAGAACAAGGGCTAGCGATTGTGAGACTTCTCCCAGCTGCTTATAGAATATTTCATCTGCCTCTTCATCCTGGTTGGGTGGTCTATAACAGACTCCCACCATGATATCTGCCTTGTTGGCCTTCCACCTGATTCTTACCCATAAACACTCAACCCTTTCATCACCATCGTCAGGCTCTAGACAATCAAAACATTCCCTAACATACAGGGCTACTTTACTGCCTCTCCTTCCTTTCCTATCCCTTCTGAAGAGTTTATAGCCGTCCATTGCAGCACTCCAGTTGTGTGAGTCATCCCACCATGTTTCTGTTGTTGCAACTATATCATAGTTTTCCTGCTGTACAATGGCTTCCAGCTCCTCCTGTTTGTTGCCCATGCTGCGTGCATTGGCGTAGATGCACTTCAGTTGGGCTATTGATCCTGCCACCTTTTTTGGGGGAGAAGCCCTAATTCCTATGTGACTGTTCTTAGTCGCTTCTGTGGTTTCTAATGCATCAACAGCCCTTGCGTCTTTGCTGCTGTGTGGATCTCCATCCCCTATCCCCACTGAGATGGCTACGGTGCAAGTGCTTAAAGCTGTAGTTCTGCTAAAACAATAGCATTCCATTTGTTTCCCACTTTCCTTCTCCTGGACTTTCAATTTGCCCCAAATCTATAGCATTTTGCCCATTCACGTGTAGAACAGTGAAGGGGTATGGAACAAGTAAGTATATATGCCCAGGCCTTGCATCTGTCTTATCTATTTGTTAAGCCCAATGGCTAAAACATAGTTTTGATCAAAGAATATCTTCCAGAGTCATCTAATTCTACTTTGAAGGCCTCGAAAGTTTGAGAATTTCCTCTTTCCCCTGGAAACTGGTTATAGTGGTTAATAATAAATACACTTAAATATGTTCCTTTCATTTGAATTTGCTTGACGTAAGCCTCTATCCATTTCTTCTTGATTTATGTGTCTGTTAGATAAAAAATATTTTTGTATTCAGTATTCATAAAGGTACCTTCATGAAGGTACTTGTAATTTTTTTTTTTTTTTTTGCTAAGCTAAACAAACTATACCCTTTGTCTCTTGTGAGTTTCTCCAGTCTTGTTAATTTCTTTTGCTTTTTTCCCTCCAGGTTTTTTAACATCCTTTTAAAGATGCTATTCCAATACTTGTTTCAACAATGCTGTAAAAGAGGTAAAAATACCTCACAGTTTCTGATTACTATAATTTCCTTAAATATTCTATTTTCAGTATTTTTTCCAACCCAAATTTTTTACTTTCTAATGTTTTCTTTTTATTGTATCTAAATAAAAAGGAAAGAGAAATACTCTAGTAGTTCTGTTGCTGAATTTATTAAGATTTTTCTACACAGTATTGTTACCGGAAAGCGGCAAAATAATTCACTCTCTAAAACTTAATTTTGGAGTTTTAGAAAGCAGGCATTCTTTATTGCGGTGCTGGGCAGCACTGGGGATAATTCCACCATAAGTGCTCCGAAGGCTTGATAGACTTTCAGTAATTATATACTATGAAAATATACATATTCATAGGATTTCTGAGAATTCGTCTACATAAACATGAGATTTCCTGGAACTTATTAACATATGTAAATGTCCGATCCGCATGCGCAATCATCTTCCGTGGTGGTCTTCAGGTGGTCTTTGGGGGTCTTCAGATGAAGGCTCGTAGTCTTCTTCACTCTGTTCGCTGACTGACCTTTACTTCTGCGCAAACTCAGTTCTGGGATCACGTATACTATGTCCTTCAAGGTCGGATTGTTCTGGTCTAATGGTCATCTTGCAACTTTCTTATCCTCATGGCTCCGCATATCTGCTCTCCCAAGGCCTAGCTGTCTAAAGGGGAGTATTCAGGAGCTTCTTATCTTACAAGTGTCTTAGCTATTCACAAAGATTTGCTTTTGTTTGGTAAAGGGGAGTATTCAGGAGCTTCTATCTATATTCGCAGGTATCAATCCCTCCTTTTCTTTTGAGGGCTTGTAGCTTATATGCTACAGTCCTCACTATACAAACTTCTTCTGTCTTGTACAGCAGTTAGTTACAACATTGGATCATTATGCAGGCAAGAATACAAACTACAATAATAAAAATCATTAATAAAAATAATCTCTTCAGCCATAACCAATTAGGTAACCAAGAAGTGAGAGTATTCCAAATCTCTTCAAACCCAAAAGAGGTATTATCTTTAGTTACTTCATGTAAGATTGTTGTTTGGTCATGTATGATTTTTAAATCTTCTGATATCCTTCCACTTTCATCAACGTATGTACAGCAGCTTGAATTTACTACCGCGCATACTCCTCCATGGGAAGCCAACATCATGTCTAAAGCCATCCTGTTTTGTAATGCAACTTTCGAAAGCTTGGTAGTTTCTTCTTGTAAAGCTTTTATAGCATCGGATGTAGCATTCCCGATTTTCTCAATGACTCCTGATATGTTTACTATTGCTTTTTCCAATTCACTGACTCCAAATGCTGGGATTAACCATCTTTCTTACAAATGAGTGAAAGGTAGTAGACCGAGTAATCAATGGATTATCCATTGCTCTTTTTTGTTTCCAATTGGGGATTTAATTCCCCCCATTCCATGGAGATGTGTTATTACTTTAATGTCTGGGGACACTACCCCTAACGTACAAGAACCTGTCCACCAGGGAGGTAGTACTTTAAGGGCTTGCTCTCCGCACAGCCAATACCATCCTTGGGCACTTCACAAAATTTTCCTCGATATTTCTGTTGGTTTTTCCGCAATTGTAATTGCGTGTACCAATCACATTGCGAATAATTCCCTACAGAGTAGTTTCCTTTTTGTTCTGAATTACGGTCAGTAATGCACTTAACCTTGTCTGTCAATTGGGGAGTTTGGATTTTCCAAACTTGTGGATTATTATTCCGAGCTTTAAAATAAACTTTTGGACTGTCCCAAAGATTATTCCAAGTGGTATTGAAAGGAATTGGTAGGCCAATTAGTGTTACATCGGACTGAGTACTATGCTTTGGGAATCTAGCACAAATCCAACATTTGCTTGCATTAATAGCTGAAGCTACTTCTGCTACTAATTGCGCATGAACATTCTCGTGCCGTGGACTTCCTAGTTTCTGCCCAAACACTTCTGAACTTATCAATAACACAGAAACTAAAGTTGTCGTTTGAAAACGAGCTTGAGAGGAGCTGTCTCCTCGGAGGTCCATGGTTCAGGAGCCTTTTTGACTCTTGAGTAATGAATCCAGGGCCCTTTCTTATCTAGTTTTATGGCTGTGTATGTTGTCAGTAAAACCTGAAATGGTCCTTTCCACTTTTCTTGCAGGGGTTCTCCGGTCCACGACTTCAGGTATACCCAGTCTCCGGGCTGGAACGGATGTACTGGGGAATCAAGATTCAGAGATTTGTTTACAATCACATTCTTTTTCATTTCTTGTATCACTGTCCCTAGGGATATTAGATACTTTTGTAAATCTGTTTCACCTCTGATGTTTAATTCTTCTGGTAATTTAGGAATTTGGTATGGTCTCCCATACAACAGCTCATAAGGGCTTAACCGATGTTTTCCCTTAGGCTGAACTCTAATTCTCAATAGAGCAAGTGGAAGTGCTTGTATCCAAGTCATTGAGGTTTCTTGGTAAATTTTTCTCAATTGCAGTTTTAAGGTCTGATTCATGCGTTCAACCCGTCCACTAGATTGTGGGCAATAGGGGGCATGCAGCTCCCATGTTATTTGTAATACTCTACTTACTAGTTGGACGATGTCTGCAACAAAATGTGGCCCCCTATCAGAGGAAATCCCTAAAGTAAGATTTTGACAACTTCCCTGGCCTTGTTGGTGCGACACGGGAAGGCTTCAGGCCATCCTGTAAAAGTATCCACCAATACTAACAGGTATTTTAACCCTCCTTTTCTTGGCAGTTCAGTGAAATCTATCTGCCAGTGCTCTCCTGGAGTAGTTCCTGTTTTTGTGGATCCAAACTGAATTTTATTCTGTGTCTTTGGATTATTTCTAAGATGTTTCACACCTTTCAACTACGGACCTTATAATTTCTACCATATTACGACTCACCACTGACTTTTGTAGATGTTTCAGTAAATTCTCTGTTCCCCAATGAACACTATTATGTTCTTTCTTTACTATTTCATGCATCAAAATTGGGGTTAGAATTACCTGCCCCGCAGGAGTAACAGCCCATCCATTTTTCTGTATCTCAGCTCTTAATGTTTCAATTAAGTTTCTGTCCTGACTGTCATAGTTAGGAGATTCTCCTAATTCTATTTTCTTTTCAGGTATTATTGCCAATATTCCTTTACCCTTTTCCGCAGCCTTACGAGCGGTCAAATCGGCCAATTGATTGCCTCTTTCTTGTGGGGTGCGGCTGGTTTGGTGAGCTTTGCAGTGCATAACAGCCACTTCTTTTGGTTTCTATACACTTTCGAGTAACTTTAGAATCTGCTCCCCATGTTTAATTCCGGTCCCTTGAGATGACAATAGTCCCCTTTCTTTCCAAATCGCTCCGTGTGCGTGTAATACTCCAAATGCATATTTGGAATCGGTCCATACATTCACTCGCTTTCCTTCACTTAATTCTAAAGCTCTGGTTAGTGCAATCCGTTCTGCTTTCTGGGCTGACGTTTTTGATTGGAGAGCTTCTGCTTCTACAACAGTATCCACTGTGGTCACGGCATATCCCGACATCCAGATCCCTTCTTTCACAAAGCTGCTCCCGTCTGAATATAGCTCCTAGTCTGGGTTTTCCAGAGGGGTGTCTTTCAGGTCAGGTTGGCTGGAATACACTTCCTCGATGGTCTGTAAACAATCATGCGTGGGTTCTTCTTCTTCCAGTTGTCAAGATGACAGGAAAACTGCTGGGTTTACTACTGCAGTTGATTTTAAAACAGCATCATCTTGTTCAAGAAGTGCTATCTGGTACTTCAACATCCGGCTCGGAGACAACCAGTGCCCACCTTTTTGGTCCAGGACAGTGAGTACCATGTGTGGTACAAAAACAGCCATTTTCTGTCCCAGTGTCAGTTTCTGGGCTTCTTGAATTAACAGCACAGTAGCGGCTACAGCTCTCAGACAACCTGGCCATCCTTTGCTGGTATGGTCCAATTGCTTGGAGAAATAGGCCACAGCGCATCTGTTGCCTCCTAGCATCTGAGAGAGCACTCCCAGAGCTATAGCTTGTCGCTCGTGAATGAACAATTCAAAAGTTTTAGTTGGATCAGGAAGTCCTAAAGCTGGTGCTTTCATCAGAGTTCTTTTTATTCATTTGAAAGCATTTCTGGTGCTGTCGTCCCATTCCAAACATCCAGGCGGTGAAGTTTTCAGTAGCTCATATAAAGGTTTCACAATAAGTCCATAGTCTGCAATCCACAGCCTGCACCACCCCACCATTCCCAGGAAGGCCCGCAGCTCACGTGCATTCTGGGGCTCCGGAAGTTGACAGATAGCTTCCTTCCTTTCTGTGCTCAGTCTTCTTTGTCCTTTCAAAAGTTCAAATCCCAGATACCTGACAGATTCTCGAATGACTTGAGCCTTTTCTTTTGAAACTCGGTAACCATTCATTCCCAGAAAATTCAAAAGATCAATTGTTAATTGTAAGCATTCTTCTCGGGTTACAGCTGCAATTAGAATATCATCGACATACTGCAACACAGTCCCTGTCTTGTATCCTCTTTTCCAGGTTTCCAATTCTTTGGCTAATTGATTTCCAAATATTGTAGGACTATTTTTGAATCCCTGTGGCAACACTGTCCAAGTGTACTGTGATTTACGACCAGTTTACGGATTTTCCCACTCAAAGGCAAATATATTTTGACTTTCTTGATCGAGAGGTATGCAGAAAAAGGCATCTTTCAAATCTATAACTGTGAACCATTCTTGGTTTTCATTTATTGTTGTCAGTAAAGTGTATGGGTTTGCAACTACTGGATGAATATCCTGAGCAATTTGGTTAATAGCTCTTAAATCTTGGACCAATCGATAACTTTTCCCATCTGCCTTTTTTACTGGCAAGATGAGGGTGTTGTATTCTGATTCACATTCCCTCAGCAGACCACATTCTATAAATTTCTCAATAATGGGCTTTAACCTGATTCTAGCTTCTAGTTTCAAAGGGTATTGTTTTTGCCTTACTGGCTTTGCTCCTGCTTTGAGTTCAATTTTTACCAGTTTGGCGTTCTTAGCTTTACCAGGGACTTCTCCGGCCCATACGAGGGGTATCACTGCATTTTCCACTTCTGCTGGGATGCCGGTTCCTAAAGTTTTATCTTCCTGCAATAGGAACACAGTCGCTTGTACAAGTTTAGATTCAGGAATTAACACATCGACTTCCCCATCTTTAAATCATATTTCTGCTTCCAATTTTTCTAGCAAATCTCGCCCTAGTAAAGGTTTCGGAGCTCCCAGTAAATACAGGAATTGATGTGTTACCCATTGTTTTCCAATTTTAAACATTAAAGGCTTGAAGAATGGCCTAGTTTCAGCATTACCAGTCGCACCAACAACTTTGATTCTCTTATTACTAAATTAAAAACCTTTTTCATTCAAAACTGAATAAGCTGCTCCAGTGTCTACCAGGAATTCTATTTCAGTTTGATCTTCCCCCAGCTGTATTTTAACCAGAGGTTCTGCTGGGGAAGATACCTCCGGTCCCCTTCATTCCTCATTGTTAACTGCATTTATTGTTCTCAAAACAGAACCGGTTCCTTCCATTCCCTGTCAGGAAGGGCAGTTCGCTTTCCAGTGTCCCTCCTGTCTACAATAAGCACATTGATTTCTCCCCACTGCAGGATTAGGAAGTCCTCTAACCCGTCCTCTTCCTCGGACTCCATTTCTACCTCCTCAAAATCCTCCTCTACTTACTTGCAATCCTTCTAAAGCTGCTATCAACCGAGCATCATATTTTTCTTTCACCTGATCCCTGTTTCTGAAAGCTATCCATGCAACTTCCAACAATTTCCCTAAGTCTCTGGCATCCGTGCCCTGCAACTTCTGCAGTTTCCTCCGAATATTGTCTATTGACTGTCCTATAAAGAGGGACACTAACTGGTTTTTCCTTTCTTCTGATTCCAGGTCCATAGTGGTGTATTATTGTGCAGTTTCTTTTAGTCTATCTAAAAATTCAGTCGGCAACTCCTCCTTATTCTGCTTAATCTGATACAACTTCGACCAATTTACCACTTTGGGAATAGCATTCCTAACTCCAAACAAAATCAGTTTCTGGTATTGTTTTATTAATTCACTTTCCATTCTGTCATTAGGATCCCAATCCGGATCTGTAGGAGGTAAATGTTGCTCCCACCGACCCTGCAATTGTCCTGTAGCAATTTGTCCCTCTATTTGAGTTCTTGTTCTAAAGATCATTTCTCTTTCTGTGCTGTCAAACAATACCGACATAACAACATCAATATCCTTCCAATCAGGGTCTGTAGTTCTGATCATTGTATCAAAGGCTTTAGCCACCTTATCAGGATTATCTCTATAATTGCCTGCCACCTGCTTCCAATTATTTAAATCAGCAATTGAAAACGGCACCCTCACAATCACCAGTCCTTCATTTCCAACAGCCTGTCTCAATGGAGCTTGCAGCACTGCTCCCTGCTGACTAGAGTTCTCTCAGCTACTGGAGTCGCTTCTGTCTTTCTGTTCTCGGAGTTGCCCGCTTCAAGGGGCTCAGGTTTATCGTTCTGCAATCTCTATCTCAACCCGGGAGCAACCAACATTTCTGGGTCATCCTCTGGCTCATCCTGAACTAATTTTAAACACCTCTGTCCAATACTACAAGCAGCACAACATCTTTTCAAACCTTTCTCTTTTCCATTGCTCTTACTATCTTTTTCCAGTGCTAGCACCAAAGGATCTGAGGGAGCCAAATTTATCCTGCACTACTTCTGCCATTTAGGGTGTGAACATAAAGTGAAAAACATCCCCCCAGTTTATATACTGAGCATGATGTCATATGGTATGGAATAGCCCTTTGGCCAGTCTGGGTCAGCTGTCCTGGCTGTGCCCCCTCCCAGCTTCTTGTGCACCTGGCAGAGCACGGGAAGCTGAAAAGTCCTTGACCAGTGTAAGCACTACTTAGCAACAACCAAAACATCAGTGTGTTATCAATGTTATTCTCATCCTAAATCCAAAACACAGCACTATACCTGCTACTAGGAATGTTGTCCCAAAAAGCAGGGTCCGATACCCAGTGTGCAGTGACCAATTTACACACTGAGTCGAGATATTTGTTTATTATCCATTTTGCGCAAAAAGGGGTGCTAGGGGGTAAGTCCACAAAGCTAGCACACCTCAGTGTACCAGTTGTCCATATTTATACACTTCCTGTTTATGCAACAACCTAAGGCTTATCAGTTGTTTCTTTTTCTTTTCATCCCTTTTGCCGATTCTCCCACCAATTTTATCTTAGTACTTTTTATTTAGAATAACGACTCTCATCAGTCTGTAATGACCCTTGATTCTTATCAGGCTATAACGACTTTTATCGGGCTGTGACGACTCTTATCAGTTAATAATAATTTTTGAGTATTCCTAAGATAAGCAATAGTTAGTCATCAGGAAGAAAATTAACTCTATCCCAGCCGAAACCAGGACAAAAACCAAAACCTTAGACACCTTCTTTTTCTTTGGAGTTTTTTTCCTTTTTTTTTTTACTTGAAACTAAATGAGTATATCGTTACTGAAGTAAAGTACTTGTACTTAAGTACAAAGTGCTTTGCCGTATTGGTGCTCAATCCTATGAACAAGCAGAAGTGAGACCTCTGAGTGATGTATTACATATTTTCCAAATGGGATTTTCTTGTAAGCTGTGAAGTTAGAGAATGAGTACACACTAGCTAGAATGCATTCCCTCTATCAGAAATATTTGTGTGACTAAAAGTAATGCTTGAGGAGTTCAAAGAATTTTTTAAGGCATGTGGTTCTTTTTATAATCACTTTCTGATGAATATGTTGCATCTGAACCAGTAGCTTTTTGCTGTCATGGTTACTCTGAAAGGAGAAGGATGTTAAAACTGAGCACGTGTTTTTCTTTGCCTCAGGCAATTGTTCTTGTTTGAGTAAATAGGACCAATGAAGGAGCAGGTTTTCAGTTCAGATGCTTTAGTACGGAATGCTAAAATGGAGGATAATCTTCTTACACAGGACCGAGGAGATGAATTCACTTATACTGGGAGTGGAGGTAGAGATCTTTCTGGAAATAAAAGAATTGGAGAACATTCATTTGATCAAACATTAACACACATGAACAGGTAAGTTTTTAAGACTAAATTTAAAAAATGTTCCAGACCAAAAAGCTGAGTTTTATTCCTTTAATTTAAAAATTATATTTTGCAAAATTTGTTCCCTCTTATACATCATCTGCTACTGTAAACAGTGGTGCCTGCTGCTGTTTAGAGGCATTTTGTCAAACGGTGTTATGTTGATTTACAGAATTATTTGTAACTGATGAAAATATATTGCTGTATTACAGATTCAGCTGGTAGCTATGTATCTAGTTGAAATTGTCCAACACTTCTTATGAGAAGACTTGGTTGTCAGTTTGCCAAACTTAAACCTCTTAAGCTGAAATTTTCTGTGCTGGGTGTTTGCCTCAGATTGTTCTTATAAAGTTTCATCTTAAATGGTTTAACAATTTATGAAAGTTAGGTATGAAGAAAGTATGTTCATTTGCCCATGCTAAAAGAAATCTTACATAGTTTTGATAGCCTTTAGTGCCTTCATACTTTGCATGAAGAACAAGGAATTAGTATTGCTTTGCCTTTAGGTTGTGTGTTTTGATGTCCCTGATAAAAATTGGCCTATTTTTTGCTTAATTGTAAGCAAAACCAATTGACTAAAGAAAAAAAAAGGTTTGAAAAAATAAATGAGACATTTGCTTAAAGTATATTTATGTTCTGTAAATAGCCTGCCTAAACTCTAGGAATTCTCAATACCTTTACATTTCTAAATGTATACCATCTGCATGAAGCAACTAACCATGCAGTGGCTATGGGGTGCTAAGGTTGACTGGGACTTTCTCTACCAGATCTGTCATTGGATGTGCTGTTCTTCTGTCAAGTGCCAAAACTGAGTGGGGAGGCATTCTTTCAGGCTCTGTGCTGGTACTCAGAGGAGAAAGAAGAAAATACTGGGATACTGACAGAGGAGGAGGAGATAAATGTAACAGAAACAAGAGCGTGGAAAGAAGAGAGACAAAAAAATAGATTTGAGTAGCAGGTTTATAATGGCTTTTAATCATTAAAGCAATCTTTTTATTGGAACCTGGAATAAAACCTAGGCTCCTTAGTCTTGCCGTTCCTCTGCGCTCAGCAAATGGTTATGAAAGCCATTAGCAACATGTGTGTCTGGTTGCTTTGTAGTAGTTGAAGTGCAAGGAGTATAAGGTGGTGCTACCAGTTATCCATTTTGACTGGCTGGTGGTAGTCTGCTTTGGGTCTAATATTCTTAACCCTTGTGATGATTGAAGGAGGACAGTATGGTTGCATGTAATAGAATCAGAATTGGTTTTTTGTTTGTCCAGAATGTTTTCTTATTTTGTCTGTACAAAAGAAATAATACTTCTAAAACCTGCATTACTTCACCTTTCCTTACTTTTCTGTATATTGCAGGCTGTAGATTTTGCCATATTTTTCTGAGCGCCATTGTTTCTTTTGTGGTCGATGGTTGGGTTTGAACCCGATTCCAGAGACTTTTGTTCATCCACACTCAAATCAATGTATGGCTATAAAAATATTTTATGTTCAAACTGTTTAGTCAGGGAGGGATTCATACTATCTTACTCCAAGTGTCTAGAATAGGACACCTATATAAATAGTGGATAAAAGTGAGTGCTTCAGGAGGGACTCCGAGCAAGCTGGAGCCTACTTCTGCTCATCAACTGTATGGAGATCCAAATAGCTAAATTTAGACAATATAAATACTGTTGCTTAATGTTCCTCTACATTATTATAATGTTCCGCTAAGAAATGCCAGTTCTCTCCATGAGATTCATTCCCCTGTGTTCCTTTTGGAAGGATAAAGATTTATCCATAAAGATTTTTCACTTCCTGCCAAAAACAATACTTTTCCCCCCTCATGCATATCAATTCTTATTCTCATCCATTCTTAAAGCTAACGTGTGATGTGGGAGATGCTGCAACTAAACAAGGAAGAACATTTTTGTGGTGTTTACTGATATTTATTATTTTCTGAATCTTTGATGATCCATCTATACTCTTCTAGATCAAAATACATAGAAAAGAAGAACATTATGGTTTGCTTGTCTCTGAATTAGTTCATGGCATTTAACTTGTAAACATAGGTAGTTAATGGACTAAGAGTAATATTTGTTACAGATATATTTTTGGATAGTCACTATGTACTTTTTTTCCACATGTTACTTTTCATAATGTTTATCAATTCATGCACGCTTTAAAAGCCTAAAAATATGCAATAATGTGGAATAGTCAGAGACATAATTTGCCATTGTTACAACTTTTTAAAATCCTTCCATGTTACTTGAGAAATAATTATTTTTAAAAATTAAAAAAATATTAAACCTGAAGGGATTGGTTTCTTTTATTTAACTATATTAGTTGAGTTTTCATCATGAACATTTGGAACTAAATATATTGTATTCCTATTCTCACACATGGTAGAGTTGATCTCAGTGCTTCCATCAGTATTGCAGTCTACTGAAGAATTCACTGCAAATTCTTCTTCTGCTTAGTAAACATAATTGGATAAGGCAAACATTTCATCTTGTCACATTAATTCTCAATAGTAAGTTGTATGAAGCAATCTACTTTATGAAGATATTTAATGTGATTTTCAGGGCATTGGCCCTTAACTGTGATGCCCCATTGGATGATAAAAATGGAGCAGAGTCTAAGAATTGGAGAGCTGGTAAGCCAGTCCGAGTAGTGCGCAGTTCAAAAGGACGACGGATCAGCAAATATGCCCCAGAGGAAGGCAACAGATATGATGGCATTTACAAGGTATTATGATTTTTACTGTATTGTCGTGGTTTAACCCCAGCCAGCAACTAAGCACCACACAGCCGCTGGCTCACTCCCCCCCGGTGGGATGGGGGAGAGAATCGGAAGGGTAAAAGGGAGAAAACTCGTGGTTGAGATAAAGACAGTTTAATAATTGAAGTAAAATAAAAATAGAACAGTTAAATAGGTAAAGCAAAAACTGCGCACGCAAACAAAACAAAACAAGGGATTCATTCACTACTTCCCATGGGCAGGCAGTTGTTCAGCCATTGCCGGGAAAGCAGGGCTCCATCACGTGTAACGGTTACTTGGGAAGACAAATGCCATCACGCCGAACGTGTCCCTCCTTCCTTCTTCTTCCCCCGGCTTATATACTGAGCATGACGTCATATGGTATGGAATAACCCTTTGGCCAGTCTGGGTCAGCCCCCCTGGCTGTGCACACCCATCTGTTGGCCTGATATATAGTCAAAGGAAGTGTGCTGCTTGCCAGGAGCCAAGATCTGGAATGTGAGGAATGCTCCCCAACCCTCTCCAAAGGCAAGAACCCTAAGTCCAGCCACCTCAAGTGCTCACCAATGCAACTACCAATGCAAGCCCAGCCACCTCAAGTGCATGTATACCAATGCAAGTAGTCTGGGCAACAAACAGGAGGAACTGGAGCTCCGTGCCCAGTCTGAGAGTTATGATGTCAAAGGAATCACAGAAACTTGGTGGGAAAACTCACATGACTGGAAGACCGCAATGGATGGCTACAAGCTCTTTCGGAAAGATAGGAAGGGAAGAAGAGGAGGTGGAGTTGCACATTATGTAAAAGAGAAATTTGAGTGTATGGAGGTGAGCTATGGAGACCACAAAAGTTCTATCATCGAATGCCTTTGGATCAAGATTAGAGGTATCGTCACCAAGGGGGATCTTATGTTAGGTATCTGTTACCAACCTCCCAATCAGGGTGACAAGGCCGACAAAATCTTACTTCAGCCGCTCAAGGAAGTCTCGGGCCAACAGAACCTGGTCCTCATGGGTGACTTCAATTACCCAGACATTTGTTGGGAAAACAACACAGTGGTGCACAAGTCATCCATCAGGTTCCTGGAATGCACTGAGGACTGCTTCCTGCTACAGATGCTGGACATGCCGACTAGGAACAGCGCATTGCTACATTTACTGCACACAAACCAAAAAGACTTTGACACTGTCTCCCACAGCATTCTCCTGGAGAGGCTGGCTGCACATGGCTTGGATGGGTGCACTCTACGCTGGATTAAAAACTGGCTGGACGGCCGAGCCCAGAGAGTGGTGGTGAATGGAGTCAAATCCAGTTGGCAGCCGGTCACGAGTGGTGTTCCCCAGGGCTCAGTACTGGGGCCGGTCCTGTTCAATATCTTTGTCAATGATCTGGATGAGGGGATAGAGTGCACCCTCAATAAGCCTGCAGACGACACCAAGTCGGGCAGGAGTGATGATCTGCTGGAGGGTAGGACGGCCCTACAGAGGGATCTGGACAGGCTGGATCGTTGGTCTGAGGCCAACTGCATGAGGTTCAACAAGGCTCAGTGCCGGGTCCTGCACTTGGGTCACAACAACCCCATGCAATGCTACAGGCTGGGGGAGGAGTGGCTGGAGAGCTGCCTGGCAGAAAAGGACCTGGAGGTGTTGGTTGACAGCCGCCTGAACATGAGCCAGCAGTGTGCTCAGGTGGCCAAGAGGGCCAATGGCATCCTGGCTTGTGTCAGGAATAGTGTGGCCAGCAGGTCCAGGGAGGTGATAGCGCCCCTGTACTCGGCACTGGTGAGGCCGCACCTCGAGTACTGTGTTCAGTTTTGGGCCCCTCACTACAAGAAGGACATTGAGGTGCTGGAGCGTGTCCAAAGAAGGGCAACGAAGCTGGTGAAGGGTCTAGAGAACAAGTCTTATGAGGAGCAGCTGAGGGAGCTGGGGTTGTTTAGCCTGGAGAAGAGGAGGCTGAGGGGAGACCTTATCGCTCTCTACAACTACCTGAAAGGAGGTTGTAGTGAGGTGGAGGTCGGTCTCTTCTCCCAAGTAACAAGTGATAGGACGAGAGGAAACGGCCTCAAGCTATGCCAGGGGAAGTTTAGATTGGATATTAGGAAAAATTTCTTCACCGAAAGGATAGTCAGGCATTGGAACAGGCTGCCCAGGGAAGTGGTTGAGTCCCCATCCCTGGAGGTATTTAAAAGATGGGCAGCTGTGGTGCTTGAGGACATGGTTTAGTGGTGGACTTGGTAGTGATAGGTTAACAGTTGGACTTGATGATCTTAAGGGTCTTTTCCAACCTAAATGATTCTATGATTCTATGACTTGACAACATATCTACCAATGGTAGCCTTGGATACAGTGATCGCAACACTGTGGAGTTTAAGATCCTGCCGAGCACACTGAAGACCAGTAGTAGGACAAAGACCCTGGATTTTCGAAGAGCTAACTTGAAGATGCTCAGAGCCCAGCTGCAAGGGATTCCATGAGAAGCATCCATGGAGGGCAAAGGAGCTTGTGAATGCTGGGAGTTATTCAAGAACAGCCTCCTGGAAGCACAAGAACAGTCCATTCCCTACAAAGGGAAAGGAAGAAGGCAGAACAAGAGGCCACCCTGGCTTAATAATGAGCTTTTGACTGTGCTTAAAGGCAAAAATGAAGCATACCAGCTATGGAAAGGCAGCCAAATAGCCATCGAGGACTACAAAAACCTTGCTAGGGCATGCAGATATGCAGTCAGGAAGGCTAAGGCTCGGTTAGAACTGAAATTGGCCAGAGATGTTGTCATGGTTTAACCCCAGCCGGCAACTAAGCACCACACAGCCACTCACTCACTCCCCCCTGGTGGGAGGGGGGAGAGAATCGGAAGAGTAAAAGTGAGAAAACTCATGGGTTGAGACAAAGACGGTTTAACAGGTAAAGCAAAAGCCACACATGCAAGGAAAGCAAAACAAAGCAAGGAATTAATTCACTACTTCCCATCAGCAGGCAGGTGTTCAGCCATCTCCAGGAAAGCAGGGCTCCATCATGTGTAATGGTTACTTGGGAAGACAAACGCCATTACGCCAAACGTCCCTCCTTCCTTCTTCTTCCCCCAGCTTATATACTGAGCATGATGACATATGGTATGGAATAGCCCTTTGGCCAGTCTGGGTCAGCTGTCCTGGCTGTGCCCACTCCCAGCTTCTTGTGCATCTGGCAGAGCATGGGAAGCTGAAAAGTCCTTGAGTAGCGTAAGCACTACTTAGCAACAACTAAAACATCAGTGTGTTATCAACATTATTCTCATGCTAAATCCAAAGCACAGCACTATGCCAGCTACTAGGAAGAAAATTAACTCTATCCCAGCTGAAACTAGGACAGTATCCACCCCTTATTCCATACCATTTACGTCATGCTCAGGTCCCACGCTATCCAGTACATCCTCATTAACCACCACCCCCCTTCCCATCCTTTGATACAATACACTGCTATCATTCCCTTAGTCTATGGACCACCCCTGTGAAATGTCTGTAAAATGTCCATAAATGTCCACAAAATGTCCACTGAGTCCATTTAGTCCATGACTTTGGGCTCCATCTGTGATGGTGATCACTCAGGACAGGAGAGGTGGTGTGTTGCATGGAGTTACTGGGCACCAAAGCCAGCTCAGGTCAGGTCACTGCTGCACTTGCACTGCTTCTTGTAAGGCTTGTCCTCCATTGGTTCAGGTGGTTCCTGCTACAGTAATTCCTATAACATGCAACTCAGCTCATGGGTTACAACAATTTAAAGGTATTTCCATTACAGTCCCCACCCCTGGCCCCTTTGGACCAGACCATCAGGTTTAAAACTGCAATGGACTCCTCCCCTTGCCCCTGCTCTGCCTTGGACTTATCCACAGACTGCAGTCCCTTAGGGGTTTACCTGCTCTAAGTGGAGCCTTGTCGATGAGCCACAGTCTCTCCAGGGGTATACCTGCTGCGGCATGGACTTATCCACAGCTACAGTCAATTAGAGGTGCACCTGTTCCAGCGTGGCCTTCTCCATGGGCCACAATGTCTTCAGAGATAGACCTGCTGCAGCATGGCCTTACCCATGGCTGCAGTCCCTCCAGGAGTGTACCTGCTCTGTCGTGGGCTTATCCGCAGACACTTTGGGATGTCCTGCTCCGACATGGACTCATCAACAGGTCACAGTCCCTTCGACTCGAGTTCACACTGCAGTTCCAGCCTGTCAGTACAGCAGTACAGAAACAGCAGAGATGCCCTGGCCATCTGCCAGCCGAGGCGCATGGCCATTGCTGTTATCAAAATGTTCCCAGGCACAGCAGAGTAAGATGATAAGCAGTTCAGCAAGCAGCAAAAGCAAAAAGCAGCCACTAAGAAGCACTAGACTCTAATATACAGTAAGGCAAGTAAGCCTCACGGCAAGCACAGAAGCCTGCCAATTAATAGCTAAACAGCAATAACAGCTATAAATTCGATCTAGTGCATTCCAATCAAATATGTCATTATCTCGAACCCTTCGAGCCCCACGTTGGGCGCCAAAAAGGACTGTCGTGGTTTAACCCCAGCCAGCAACTAAGCACCACACAGCCGCTCGCTCACTCCCTCCGGTGGGATGGGGGAGAGAATCGGAAGAGTAAAAGTGAGAAAACTCATGGGTTGAGATAAAGGCAGTTTAATAGGTAAAGCAAAAACCGCGCACGCAAGCAAAGCAAAGCAAGGAATTCATTCACTACTTCCCATTGGTACACAGGTGTTCAGCCATCCCCAGGAAAGCAGGGCTCCATCACGCATAACAGTTACTTGGGAAGACAAACACCATCACGCCGAATGTCCCCCCTTCCTTCTTCCTTCCCAGCTTTACATGCTGAGCATGACATCATATGGTATGGAATAGCCCTTTGGCCAGTCTGGGTCAGCTGTCCTGGCTGTGCTCCCTCCCAGCTTCTTGTGCACCTGGCAGAGCATGGGAAAGCTGAAAAGTCCTTGACTGGTGTAAGCACTACTTAGCAACAACTAAAACATCAGTGTGTTATCAACATTATTCTCATCCTAAATCCAAAACACAGCACTATACCAGCTACTAGGAAGAAAATTAACTCTATCCCAGCTGAAACCAGGACAGATGTCAAGAACAAGAAAGGTTTCTTAAGGTACTTGAGCAGTAAGCAGAAGGACAGGGAAGACATAGGCCCATTAGTAAACAGGGCAGGGAAACTAGTCACTAATAATGCTGACAAGACAGAGGTTCTCAGTACCTTCTTTGCCTCTGTCTTTACTGGTGTTAGCTGGACCCCAGATCACAAGATCAAGTAGCTATGACAACACGTATGTCAACCCACCAGTAGTGGAGGAAGGGCTGGTCTGCGGCCTCTTGCAAGGGCTCAACCCACATAAATCTATGGGCCTGGATGGAATCCACCCCAGGGTGTTAGGAGAAGTGGCTGGCATTGTTGCAAGGCCATCTTTGAAAAGTCGTGGAGATCAGGGGATGTCCCTGATGACTGGAAGAGGGCAAATGTCATACCCATCTACAAGAAGGGCCCAAAAGAGGACCCAGGAAACTACAGGCCTATTAGTCTTGTTTCAGTCCCTGGGAAAGTGATGGGACGAGTCCTCCTAGAAACTATCACAAACCTAATGAAGCAGATGACTGGGAAAATCCAACATGGATTTACCAAAGGCAAATCTTGGCAGACTAACCTGATCACCTTCTACAACAAAATAACATCTTCTGTCAACACAGGGAGAGCAGTGGATGTTGTTTACCTGGATTTCCACAGTGTTCGACACTCTTTCCCACAGCCTTCTCCTGGACAAACTGGCAAGATACAGATTGGATGGGTGGTCTGCGAGATGGGTAGGAAATTGGCTAACAGGTCTCCCTCAGAGGGTGGTGATCAATGGTTTTTACTGAGGCTGTCAGCCTGTCACAAGTGGGGCCCCCCAGGGATCGATACTGGGCCCCATGCTGTTCAACATTGTGGTGGGTTGACCTTGTCTGGATGCCAGATGCCCACCAAGCTGCTCTATCACTTCCCCTCCTCAGCGAGACAAGGGGAGAAAATAAGATGAAAAACTCGTGGGTCGAGATAAAGGCAGTTAAATAAAGAAAAGGCCATGCAAGGAATCAAAGGAAAACAAAAAAATTTATTCTCTACTTCCCATCAGCAGGCAGTGTCCAGCCACTTCCTGGGAAATAGGGCCTCAGTATGCGTAGCGGATACTTAGGAAGAGAAATGCCTTAATAACGAATGCCCCCTGCTCCTCCTCCATTCTCTTAGCTTTTATTGCTGAGCACAGCATCATGTAGTATGGAATATCCCTTTGGTCTGTTTGGGTCAGCTGTCCTGGCTATGTCCCCTCCCAACCTCTTGCCCACCCCCAGCCTTTGGGGTCAGGGTGTGGTGAGTGGTTGGAGTGACAGTCTTGATGCTGTGGGAGCACTGCTCAGCAGTAGCCAAAACACTGGTTTATTATTAAGACCCTTCTAGCTACAAATACAAAGCACAGCATTATGAGGGCTGCTATGGGGAAAGTTAACTCCATCCCAGCCAGACCCAATACAAAGATCTTCATAAATGATCTGGATGATGGGATTGAAAGCACCCTCACCAAGTTTGCTGATGACAGTTGTATTGGGTTTGCGTGGCAAGGTTTTGGTAGTGAGCGGGGGGGGCTACAGGGGTGGCTTCTGTGAGAAGCTGCTAGAAGCTTCCCCTGTGTCCAATAGAGCCAATGCCAGCCGGCTCCAAGACGGACCCGCCACTGGCCAAGGCCGAGCCAATCAGCAACGGTGGTAGCACCTCTGTGATAACATATTTAAGAAGGAAAAGGAAAAAAACCCTGTGCATCTGCAGCTGGAGAGAAGAGTGAGAATATGTGAGAGCAACAACTCTGCAGACACCAAGGTCAGTGAAGAAGGAGGGGGAGGAGGTGCTCCAGGTGCCAGAGCAGAGATTCCCCTGAAGCCTGTGGTGAAGACCATGGTGACCAGGCTGTCCCCCTGCAGCCCATGGAAGTTAATGATGGAGCAGGTGGACACCCGAAGGAGGCTGTGACCCTGTGGGAAGCCTGCACTGGAGCAGGCTTCCGGCAGGATCTGTGGACCTGTGGAGAGAGGAGCCCACGCTGGAGCAGGTTTGCTGGCAGGATTTGTGACCGCGTGGGGGACCCGTGCTGGAGCAGTCTGTTCCTGAAGGACTGCACCCTGTGGAAAGAACCCACGCTGGAGCAGTTTGTGAAGAACTGCAGCCTGTGGGAAGGACTCATGATGGAGAAGTTCATGGAGGACTGTCTCCTGTGGGAGGGACCCCACGCTGGAGCAGGGGAAGAGTGTGAGGAGTCCTCCCCCTGAGGAGGAAGGAGCAGCAGAGACAACGTGTGATGAACTGACCACAACCCCTGTTCCCCATCCCCCTGTGCCACTCAGGGGGAGGAGGCAGAGAAATCAGGAGTAAAGTTAAGCCCGGGAAGAAGGGAGGGGTGGGGGGAAAGTGTTTTAAGATTTAGTTTTTATTTTCTGATTACCTTACTCTGATTTGATTGGTAATAAGCTAATTTCCCCAAGTCGAGTCTGTTTTGCCTGTGACAGTAATTGGTGAATGATCTCTCCCTGTCCTTATCTCAACCCATGAGCCTTTCGTTATATTTTCTCTCCCCTGTCCAGCTGAGGAGAGGGAGTGATAGAGCAGCTTTGGTGGACACCTGGCATCCAGCCAGGGTCAACCCACCACAACAGTAAACTGGGTGGTGAGGTAAACACATCAGAAGGGAGAAACATCTTACAGAGAGACCTGGACAGGCTGGAACAGTGGGCTAGCAAGAACAGTATGAAGTTTAACAAAAAGACAGATGCAAAATCCTGCACCTGGGTCAGAATAACCAGAGACCCCCAGTACCGTCTAGGATTTGTGTGGCTGGGGAGCAGCTTTGTTGAAAGGGACCTGGGGGTCCTGGTGGAGAAGCTGAACATGAGCCAGCAGTGCTTTGCTGCAGCAACAAAGGCAAATCGGATCCTGGGCTGCATCCGGAGGGGCATTACTAGCAGAGACAGAGACGTGATCATACCACTCAGCGCTTGTCAGGCTGTACTCTCTTCACAAGGAGCCACATGGAAAAGACAAGGTGCAACAGGTACAAGTTGCACTGGGAGAGGTTTCATCTTGATATAAGAAAGAATTTTTTACAATGAGAACAATCACTGGAACAACCTCCCCAGGGATGCGGTAGAATCCCTATCACTGGAGGTTTTCAAGATGTAATTGGACAGGGTGCTAGATAATCTCATCTAGGCTCCCTTTCCCACAAAAGGTTGGACCAGATGATCTTTCAACATCCCTTCCAACCTGGGCTGTTCTATGACTCTATTATTCTATTCAGAGCAGTGATAGTAGAACACAATCTATAATAGGATATATTAAGTTGAATACATAAGCTATTTTTGTGTGTGCTCACTGAGTCATATTCATCCCTGGAAATTGATTTCTTCACTCCTTCCAGCTCCCTTTCTGGCTTTTCATACACTTAATGTCTTCTCAGTATCTGGAATAAAGATGTGCACCTTTTAAAACAGTATTGTTTTTATCAAAATACAAACATTTTCCAGCTGAGAGAAGAGATACTTTAAAATAGTAACATATCATTCTTAAATTAGATTTGAGGATCTACTGTGATAGCAAAAACATAAACCTGTTGTTATTTATCCTTAGGTGGTAAAATATTGGCCAGAAATTGGGAAATGTGGGTTCTTAGTTTGGCGCTATCTTCTGAGGAGAGATGATATTGAACCCGCACCTTGGACTTCAGAAGGGATGGAACGGTCAAAGAAACTGGGTCTGAGTGTACAGGTCAGAATCAGTGTTCACAAAGTTGCTCTGATATTCTGTTCAAGTAAATGGAGTCTTAACTTCATATACTTCAATGAGGCAGGGTCTAATATAAAAAAAAATATTTTAGATTATCTGTAATTTGAAAAACTATGATATTGGCAAAGCAGAAAGAATTGTGAATGAAGCTTTCTGCCTTAACAAGAAATTACTCTGTATATATGGATCAGAAAATTATGATTTGAATACAGTTTTGTGATCCTTACACTGGATAAGATTTATAAAAGTAACTCTTGTAATAGTTGAGTCTCTTCTTAGAATTTAAATAATATATATGATTTAATGTATTTTTCTCTAATTGTAACCTATGATTGAGGAACTAGTATAGATAATGTATTTCAGGCAGGGACTTTGGCGCTGTGAAATTTGTGGCATATGGGAAGAATCAAAGTAGCATTTTTTTTCCCTCAGCAACCCAATCATTTCCTTTGGATGGGTTGTTTTGCTACATGACATCATCTTAAACTTTAGCTTTCTGATTTGTGTAGTTGGAGTTGTAGATATGGATATAAGGTGCCTTTTAATAAAATCTATTCTAGATCAGATCCTTTGACTTAACTACAATTTTCTAAAAATATATTAATTTAAAAGTTTTCCTGTTTATATAGGGTTTTAGAAAATATTTTTATATTATTTCAATATGTAGTCATAGGGGTTTACATTCTTTTAGAAAATAGACTTGTCAGTATTTGGGAATTCCCAGATGCCAGTGGATTTTGTTTTAAATCTGTTTTTCGGGTTTTTTTTAGTATCCAGAAGGTTATTTGGAAGCCATGGCTAGTAAAGAGAAAAAGGATAAGGTTAAGAAGCAAACTGTGAAACAGGAGCCAACCAGCCAAAGTAACGGAAACCAGAAAAGGACAATTGATGATGGTATTTCTTTTTACTTCTTAGTGTTAGAGCTCTGTCAAGTTATATATAAGCCAGTAGTATGAAAACTACAAGGAAGTTGGAAGTCATTTGGAATCCAAATGTAAAGTGTTAAGTGCTCAGTAATAAAATGGGAAGCTGGGGATCTTATGGTGCTGTTCCATACTTGTAAGGTTTCTTTTTCTTAAACTTCACAGAAAAATGAACAATCTTCTATGTAGTTATATTCTATAGTTCAAAATAAAGCTGGGCAATTTGAATTGGAGCTTTATTGCATCATTACATAGATGTGATTCATGTTTTAGCTTTCTAGAAATAATTTTGTCTTCCCTTTTTAATAGTTCAGACTACCACTGTTACTGTATCTTGTCATAATTTTAAACAGGTATAGAGGAGACTAAAAATACATCCAAAGCCATGAGAATGGGAGATGGAGGGAAAGGAGAGGCTTTCCAACTGACCCAGCAACAGCAGTGGCTGATTAAAGAAGACTGTATGAACCAGAAATTGTGGGATGAAGTACTTGCTTCTCTTAAGGAAGGACCAGTATGCTTGCAGCTTGCTTAAATTATTCATTTTTAACCTTTCTTTATATAGAGTTAGGAGAAATGAAGCTTTGTTAATACCTAATTCACTTGCTTAAAATTGCTGAATACATACTATCTGTTTAGAAACAGTTGATGGGGCATGTAATTTCATTCACTTAAGGAGACAGAAGAAATACTGTCATATTGAGACTTAGATACCAAATGAAAATATTTTTAACTCAAGTTTAGCAGATTATTCCACTCACTATAGAGAGAACCTTAAGTAAAAAAGAGGAAATACTTCCCTCCCCCAGCTGTCAAGAAAATAGCAAGGATAGTTCAAGTTTGAAGACACTTGTGTATTTTTTTGCATTAGTCTCTGATGGAATATCCTCCAAAATATTATGTCCTTGAACATTTATTAGCTTTATTGATGTTCCAATTCATAGTTATTTTAGCTGTTTTGCAGAAGAAAAAGAAATCCAGATATCAGAATGGTAAAGGTCAAAGAATCAAGTCAGTGAAAGAACAAAATATTAGATGGAGAATGGATGCCTAAAAATGAATGTACAAAATCACTTTATTTGGGAATTGCCAGGGGCTATTTACTTTGCTTCTTTGAAAGAAAAAGCATCCAGTAACTCCTTGATCTTCCACTTACAGTACTATTGCTATAATGCTACTGCACTTGTATAGAAGCTGATATTGTAAAGTTGTAAGTAAAAGTTATTTATCTGCGGGTTGTCCAATGTTTGTAATTAATTAGACTTTCAACTCTTAATTATGTGACAAAATACAATAGACATGTGTTTCTAAAGCAACAGAAAACAGTATCTTAAGAGAAATCCAGTTACTAGAAAGTTATTTTCCTATAGATTCCTGCCCATAATTTTGATTGCCCTTGGTGATAGCCATATAGAAATTTCAATGGGAATCACACAACTACCACTAGATAGCTGCAATGAAAATATAAATCTTAATGCTTGAAACAACCTTTCCACTTTAATTATAAGTTTTGGGTTGAAACGAATCTGATATTATTAAAATTATTGAAAAGAACTGTATTTTGAGTAACTTTAGATCTGTTTTTTACACTTCTATACCTGAGTGGGTATGCTTGAGACTACTGAAATACCAAAGAATAAGGTCTCTGTAAGCATGCTTGTATGTGTAAAATCTATGGCACAAAATTTATCCCACATTCTTCAAAGTTGCTCTGAGAAGACTGAAAAAGCAGGAAGGTTCTTTTACTTATTGCAGAGTATTTCAGAGTGAGGACTCAAGAAACCAATTAAATACCTCCAGCAGGTGCAGAGGTGAATTTCTTAGTGAGAGAGGTATACAGTACTTTGCTTTCCCTTTGCAGAGCAGCAGCAATCACTTATCCATCATGGATGTGCAAAATTCTAGCAATAATCACTAAATACAGATATTAGCTTCCAAATTCTCTGACTCATGCTAAGAATCAGGCTTGATGGGCCCTCTGTTTTATTTTTAATGATAATAATGTACAACCAAATCACCTTCAAAACCTTAGTTCTCTGACTTCTGGAAAAGCAGGGAAATTAATTGTTCATGAACTTGCTTTCTAAATACTTTGTTAGCCACACTACTTATGGATGTGAAGGATATAAGATGAGCCTTCCAAAATTTTTTAATGTAATAAACATAATTTATTAAATGTATACTTTGCACTGAACACAATAGAGGTTCACTTCTGAGGAAATAAGAATGAACAAGAAGCTGTAAACAATAATAATACAGGGAATGAGCAGAAGATAAGTAGAGGTAATAGCAGAGGGTATGGGAATATCTTCATGTAAATGTCCATGAATACAGGAGTAATGGTGGTAGGCTTTGGAAGGAAATCTGTAACTTGGACTAAGACCTGAAGATCGCACTAGAAAAGTTTCAGTGTAAGCAATCTTTGCAATGTCAAGCTGTCCTATCACACTGAATATTGGATTTAACAGCTTCTAGCAATTGTGTAACGTTATTAGACCATGCTAACCGTGAGTTTGGGAAGAGTAACAAGGATGTTAAACAAGTATCTTATGAATGTATCTCTGCATTTACCAAATGCTATGAAGGCCAATTTTTTTACTCAATTTAGGGCTGTGAATTTATAATTTAAACATAGAGTAGTTAGGCAAATTAGTTTTTAAAAAAAGTTTAATAATTTTAAATGCCTTTTTTTTGTTTGCATGTTTGTGAATGTGCCTCTAATAGTTCTACTTTTCTCTTCTTTTGCCCTATACTAGAATTTCCTGAAGAAATTGGAACAATCTTTTATGTGTGTCTGCTGTCAGGAGCTGGTTTACCAGCCAGTGACAACAGAGTGCCTCCACAACGTCTGTAAAGTAAGAATAATCCCTGCATTGCTCTGGGCTGTGTTCTTGTCCCTGAGATACTGATCACCAAAACCAACATATATTTTAGGAAGACAATAATTATTGCCGAGCAGTCTGAGGAAGAAATGTAACGTGCTTGCTTCCAGTTGTGTGGCTGCCATATAATCAATCTTAATTTTATGTAAAAATTAGTGGAAATGTATTTAGTATAATTTCTTATAGCCATGATGTATCAAGTTTACCATTCCATTGTAATTAGTGGAGCTATGCTAGGGATTGGTTTGTTCCAGGAGCTAGATGTTGGTACAATAAGATTAAGTTAATTTTACGTAGTTAAGAAATGAGAATAGAGCAAGACCGCTCCTTCAAAGAGCTGCTTGTTACATAGAGGTAAAGTATTATGAGTGGGTTAATATACAGAGTGGTGGAAAAAACATGGAGAATGTTTAATGGCAACAACTTCAAAGCATAGAATCTGAGGCTATCAATGACTAATTATAAAGTAACATCCAATTACTGGTTTAAGGTATAGACTGACAGACAGTGTTGTTGTTTGGGCAAAGATTGACCCTCATAAAATTTTCATATTTAACTTATATGCTTGGAATGTCTGCAGTCTGGGAAAACCAAAAAAAAAATGGCAACATTAGTAATCATCTTTTAGATATTGTAGTCTGAAACCTATTTTATTCTACAAATAAACACCCACCAGTCACTCGCTCAATCCTCCCCCACAGCAAGAAAACTCATGGGTCAAGATAAAGACAGTTTAATAAGTGAAGAGAAAGAAAAAAAAAGAAAGAAAAAAGTAATGCAAAGGCATTCGCTCACCACCTCCCACAAGTAGACCAATGCCCAGCCAGTCTCTGAGCAATGGCTACTTTGGAAAGACCATCCCCTAGTTTTTATTGCTGAGCATGACATCATATGGCATGGAATATCCCTTTGGTCAGATTGGGTCAGCTGTCCCAGCTGTGTCCCCTCCCAACCTCTTGCCCATCCCCGGCCTACTTGCTGGGGAGGCAGAATGAGAAACAAAGAAAGCCTTGACGTTGTACAAGCACTGTTCAGCAATAGCTAAAACATGGATGTGCTATCAACACTGGTTTAGTCACAGATCTAAAACACAGCACCATACAGGCTGCTATGAAGAAAATTAACTCCATCCCAGCCAGACCCAGTACATCATTTCAGTTGTAAAGGCAGAAATATGGCAAGAGAACTCAGTAAGAACTTGCTGTTTCTGGAAATGTGGGAAACTGCATCTTTGGTTTCTAGTAATTGCTTAATTTTTGCTAGCTAAATTTTCAATGTAAAGCAAAAGCTGTAACATTTTTATTTCTTTGTCTTTGTATGCCCTAGAGCTGTTTACAGCGCTCTTTCCGAGCTGAAGTCTTTACCTGTCCTGCCTGCCGCTATGACCTTGGAAAGAGCTACACCATGGTTCCTAACAAGATATTGCAGACACTACTTGACCAGTTCTTCCCTGGTTACAGTAAAGGACGATGATGTGTTTCAATCCTTTCATACTTCTCCCGTTGACTTTATAGACAGTAAAGGAGAATAAACATCTAAAAGTCAACAGTGAGCCAGCCAGCTTGATGGAACTGAATCTATTGTCACATTTTGAAGCAGCTAATCTTCTTCCTCCCCATCACCATCTTTCTTCATGTAGTGAGAACTCTAAATCTCTGCTGTCTTTAACATCAAAGGTAGTTTTGGTGAGCTGACAAATAATTTTTAAAGGGAGGAAAAAAACCCAAACCAGAAGCTTTAGGTCTAAAAGTGGTGAGTCCTAGCTGGTGCTTAAGTTATGCTTTGTTTTTTGTAACTACCTCAGATAGAGGAAAACAAATTGTGGGGAGGAAAAATAGTTCATAAAGTTTTAGCTACCCACTGCTTTCTTAATTTTACTTATGTCTAGTCTATGTAGTTTGATTCAACAAAAAAAGCCAAAAAACCCAAACACCCAAAACAACGACAAAAAACAAACAGCACTTAAGTCAGCTGGATTAAAGAACAGCAAAATCTGTGGTGTGCATAGTCCTTTTTTTGTCTTTCTTCCATTATGGTGTATTTTTTTGCAAGAACAGGCTGACTTTTAGTCTATTTTTGTGATCTTCACTGTACTTTTTCTTGTATCTTATGCAAGCTGACTACTAAGGACTAATGAACAATATGAATGCATTGTTGCTACAGTAGTGTAAAGTGATCTGTGTTTTTTTGCACTTAGCAGATATTCAAGACAGTAGTTGTGTACAAAAAATTCATATAAAAAAGCCACTTTTGTATTAGTTTAAAATGTATGCTTTTAGTAGGTCTTGTATCAGTGGCAATAAATCTATACAGCATTGAAGACTGCTAGCTTGAAAAGGGTTTAAATAGCTTCTTATGGTGACCTGAAATTTTATATACAATATATTCCCCCAAAATATACATTATTAAATATTTTATGATTCAGAAATGTTGCTAATTTTGTGGGTTTTGTATTATCCAAACTTGTCAAATTACGACATTTAAAATTAAGATACTTTTTTCAGACTACAGAATATTTCCTTTAGGCAGTCTTCTTATTCTTCAAACTTGAGTCTTCATATACCTTCATTCATTCATCAAGAAAACAGAAGAATGTTTGATCAAATGAATTTCTAAGCCACCATGCTGCCCCTCCCCCACCTTAAGTAAAAAATCTAACCTGATTCAGGGTCTTGCATATCAGATATATATTTTTCCTGTAGCAGTGCTTGTGCTACAGGTGCAGCTATTTAGGCCTCTGCTTGAGACAAGCATGAGTAGCCCTAGCTCTATATATCAGAGCAGGAGTCCTAGGAACTGCTGCAGGAGAGAGCCTTTCCTTCTCATTAGCATTGTATGTTGTGGGATCCCAGCACAGTAATCAGTAAAAGGGTTGTCTAAGTAGTCATGGGGTGGTACCAACAGTGTATAGTCTACAAAGGAGATATGCCGTGATGTTGGAGGGAAATAACAACTAGATATTATTTTTGTGTCAATTCTCATTTCAGACCTTTGAAATACTATTTATTGTTTACTGTTAAATATTGTTTGAGGCTGCATTATATCAGTAAGGTATTATCTTTGATTTGTTAATAGTTTTATGTAAAGTGATAATCCCCTTTTGAGTGCTTGTCTATATGTACATTCATATCGGAGAAGTATGTGCACGTTTATGATGACATTCTCTGATTCAAAACCTTGCCTTCACCTCTATAATGAATCAGACAAATGTAATTGCTCTTTTTTTTCCGTTTTTTTTTGTTCAGTTAGTTTTACCTAAAGAATTTCAGTTACACTGTACTAATGCATAATGCTTTAATGTTGGTAGCATCTTGAATCACATAATATTGAAGACATGCATTGTTGAACAACTCAGAAAGAAGTTAAAGCTTCAGCTTTTGATCTTTTTCTATACTTACTAGGAAATGAGGTTTCAGGCACTATGCAACAACTGTATTAATATTAAGCATATAGTTTGAGAACTGTAGATGGTTTCCTAAGTCCATAGATTTCCCAAATCGTAACCCAATGCTTTTTATGGTGAAAATTATACCTTTGTGATCAGCACATGCATCTGTGTAATATGCACCTACCAAAAGTCTACAGTATTTTATACCTTTTGATGGCCTTTGAATTGGTAAAAAGCTACCAAACTGAATTGGTGAGGTATGACACTATAAATGCACCATTTTATTAGAGAAGTCTTATCAAAACTGCTTTGGAAAAGACAGCTTTTAATCTAGATGCCTGAGTCTTAAACTGAGGTTGGTAACATTCATCAAAACACACAAATATCTAGAAAATATAAATCTGAAGTATTCACCTTCTCTGTTAAATATTTAGCAAGAAACTGTTCCAAATATTAACTTTTATTTTTCTTATTCAGAAGAGTTAGTGACTCGATTACTAGAGAACCTGGCTTTTTCCCTAGTTTATATTATTTCAGTGAGTTTACTTTTAATGTACCATTTGTCACAAAGTTTAAGGCCAACTGTAGGAAGTTCCTAAATTTTTTTTATGGTTTTGGCTTAACTATTTTTTTTCAGACCAATTTAATGACTTAAGCACAATTGTTTGTAATGAACAGATTGACAAGATTTTGCATAATTAGTGGCAACTGAAAACACGTCCACTGTTTTCACCTATATTAAAAATCCAGTTTGTAGTAGTATTTCACAATTTTGTAAACCCTTAGTGCTATACCAATGTCTATTAAATGTCTTTTTCAATATTATTGAAGAAGTCTAAAATTTTCTAGTGCTGAATCTCTCTGTATACAACAATGGCTTGTCTGTTTCCTGTTACTTTCATATGATGGTGCAACCTCTGTCAAATTAAATTCCCATTGGAAGTCACTAAGTAGGTAATGAAGAATTGCAACTCCAAAACCTTTACCATAAAGGACACAAAAGTAGTATAGTTAAAATAACTCTATTAATACAAGCCTCATTTTTGTCACTTCAAAGAAAGCCCCCAGGCATTCATGTGCCTGTATACCATAAAGTTCTAGTGGTTACTGTTTGGATGATGTAAAATTGTGCAGTCATTTCTCCACTCTAAATATTACTACAGTATATACTTCCTGATCTGCAGCATTACTACTTTATGTGGTGACAAACTAACTCAGCTACAAAGGAACAAACTTGATTGAACTCAAGTATCTGCACAGACGTGCCAGAAAAGCTCATGTTCCTTTCAAATACACTACATTGGTGTCTTCATCATAAAGTTATCACATGTAAAGTCTATCCCACCAACTATATGGACAGTCTCAGAAGCCAAATTTTTATATAAACTGATAGGAACAGATGGGAAGATGTTCCTGTTCAAGGTTTCAGTCCTGGCCACTTTTTACTTCTACATGGCATTATGTGGAGCAATAGGACTCTGATCTCAAGTGCTCATTCAGTATTCCTGGAGGGCCAAAGCTTAAGTTTTGAAGCCATTTTAAAGCAAGCTATAGTCTATGTAATGAAGCAAGGCAAGTTAAGCATGCTGTCTAAACCAGAGTCATTATTCAAACTAAGAGGTCGAAAAAATATTGTACTTCTGTTAGATGAGATTTAACTCAGAGTAAGAAGTTCAATTTCGATATTTGTAGAAAAGCTGTTTCATACTTTACCTGGATTAAAAGGAGAGGTTTATATGGAACTATAAGGAAAAAATGATGTGATACTGAAAAAGGTAGGTTTAATGCTCAGTAAAAATTGAACATTGTAGCTTGTGGGGGAAAAAAACACAGATCTTTAATATTACATTCTGCCAGTATTTTACTTTGTGTAGGACCTACTGCTACTGTGACAGCTCTGACAAATCAGAACTGAAGTATCAAACAAAACAGGAGCAGAACTTCTGTACATAACATGGGGACTTGAATAATTTTTGGAGATTCTGGTACAATATGGTAAACTTGAATGAATGGGAATTCTAACTCACTTTTCAACAAGAATGTCAGCTTTAATCTCTAGTATTGATATGTTGAAATTAAGATAACTAAACATGAAGAGCAAGCTTTGAGTTCTGACATGAGAAATAAAGCTTAACATTTGCTTAGATTTCACTTTCAGAATAATCGCATAACAATAAAAATGATTCTAAAGTTAATATTCTTGTTAGCATATTACATCAACAGATGAGGAAACCACAGAGCAGGGGGCAAATTTACCTTTTCACAAGTCATTAAAAGTCCATCACTTACTAGTAGGAGGGCTGCTACTTCTGGAGTGTTGCAATGAAGGGATACAGGCTCTTTAGGGAGGACAGTCTGGAAAGACAAGGAGGGGGACTTGCACTTTATGTGAGAGAGCAGCTGGAGTTCATGGAGCTCTGCCTGGGAACAAATAAGGAGCCAACTGAGAGTTTATGGGTTAGGATTAAAGAAAGGACAGATAAGGGTGGCATAATAGTGCATGTCTGCTACAGACCCCCTGACCAGGAAGAAAAAGCAGATGAGGCTCTCTACGGACAGATAGGAGCAGCCTCACGTTTTTAAGTTTGTTGATGACACAAAACTGGGAAGAGTGGCTGATACCTCAGAAGGTGGTGCTGCTATCCAGAGGGATCTCAACAGGCTGGAGAAATGGGTCAACAGGAATCTCATGCAGTTCAAAAAGGAGAAGTGCAAAGTCCTGCCCCGGGGAGGAACAACCCCATGCACCAATACAAGCTGGAAAGCAGCTTGGCAGAAAAGGCCCTGGGGATCCTGGTGTACACCAAGTTGAACATGAGCCAGCAATGCACCCTTGCCACAAGGAAGGCCAATGATATCCTGGGCTGCATTAGGAGTGTTGCCAGCAGGTCAAGGGAGGTGATCCTTTCCCTCTACTCAGCACTGGTGAGGCCACATCTGGAGTCCTGTGTCCAGTTCTGGGCTCCCCAGTACAAGAGAGACATGGACATACTGGAGAGAGTCTAAGGAAGGGCCACAAAGATATTTATGGGACAGGACCATCTCTCCTATGAGGAAAGGCTGAGAGAGCTAGGACTGTTTAGCCTAGAGAAGAGAAGGCTCAGGGGGGATCTCATCAATGTATATAAATACCTGAAGGGAGGGTGCATAGAAGATGGAGCCAGGCTCTTTTCGGTGGTGCCCAGTGACAGGACAAGAGGCAATGGGCACAAACGGAAACACAGGAGGTTCCGTCTGAACATCAGGAAACACTTTTTTACTGTGAGAGTGCCTGATCACTGGAGCAGGTTGCCCAGAGAGGTTGTGGAGTCTCCCTCCTTGGAGATATTCAAAAGCCATCTGGACACGGTCCTGGGCAGTCTGCTCTAGGTGGCCCTGCTTGAGCAGGGGGGTTGGACCAGATGACCTGCAGAGGTCCCTTCCAACCTCAACCATTCTGTGATTTTTGCAATTCTGTGTTTTTCTACAGTAAGGATGAGCCCACTTAGAAGAGGCAATACAGTTCAGAGTATGTGGTGACAATTAAAGCAGAAAGATGTGTTTAAGACATGAGAAGACTGGATTCAACTAAATGTGTCAACGCTGAATCCTCACTCCTTCAAGTCCACGTTACTACATGCATATAGCTGAGATAAGCCTCAAGAGGTTCTCTTGAACATAGGGTATCTGAAAAAAAGAGACCAATTTAAAACAGGAAATGAATCGACCTTTATGCATTTTTCAATTTGGTTAAAGATATTAACCAAGACCTGAACATAATTCTTAACTTCAGTGGGTTAATCAGGGTCCATCGTGTCTTCCTCTATTTTAGCATTTCCTGCTGAATATTGATCATTGTATGACAGAATCTGTCCAGCTCCACATTCTGTTCAGACTCTGTTGGTTCAATCATAAGTGTCCCTGCCATTGGCCAGTACATGGCTGGAGCATGAAAAACTGATAAAGAACAAATCTAGTCACTGATTACAGATTATGAGTTAATGTAAGCATTAGCTAGAAGTTGACAACCTTATTTTTCCGAAAAGATGAAAAAACAAGTTCTTAGGCCTTTTCTGTAACCATTTTCAGGACTGAACACACAGGTAGACAATATACTGGAGGGGGCAGATTGCTCAAAGAACCTTAGTTCCTACCTAAAGGGGAGTATCTCATTGTGTTACTGATTGATAGTAGAGGAAAGAGTCACACACAGACTTTATGGAATGATCTTAAAAGCTGCACTTTTAGATGCTCTCTGGTTCTCAGCCCAAAGGCTAATACTTCCTTCCAAAGTGATTGGGGTAGAGGTGAGGTGCTTTCCCTGCCTGTCAAGGAAACACTTGGACAGACAGATGAAGCATCCTGGTGTCACCATATCAGCACCCATTCTTGGCATGATGGCATTGGCAGCAACCCACCACTTTCTAATATCTGGTGTAGTCTGCAGGTTTCTGATCCAAAATCAGCACACAAGGTGTGGTTAGGAACAAAGCCTTGGTTGAAGAGGGAAATGGATTTCAGAGGGGGGAAACCTCAATGCTTGGAATGGGTAGGAAAACTGGTTGGGGATGTGATAATAAACAGAAGCCTTGGCTGCAGTGTCCATGAACTAGCAGAGTTGAAGCTGCTGAGGGTAATGAGGAAAGCAAGTAGCAGAATACAGGCCCTGGACTTCAGAAGAGCAGATTTTGGCTTACTCAGGAAACTGCTAGGTGGTAGGTAGTGCTGAAGGGCAAAGGAGCTCAAGAAAGCTGGGAGGTCTCTAAGGACAGCATTGTCCAAGGAAAAATACAGTCCATCCCAATACTCAGGAAGACAAGTAGATGTACCAGGAGACCAACTTGGCTAAGCAGGGAATTCATGGTAGAGCTCCAATGCAGAAAGAGGGCATCAAGTAGGTGGAAGCAAGGATAGGTGCTATGGTTTAACCCCAGCCAGCAGCTAAGCACCACACAGCCACTCACTCACTCCCCACCGAGTGGGATGGGAAAGGGAAACGGAAGGGCAAAAGTGTGAAAACTCACAAGTTGAGATAAAGACAGTTTAATAGGTAAAGCGAAAGCTGCGCATGCAAGCAAAGCAAAACAAGGAATTAATTCACTACTTCCCATCAGCAGGCAGGTGTTTAGTCATTTCCAGAAAAGCAGGGCTCCATCACACGTAACGGTTACTTGGGAAGACAAACCCCATAACTCCACATGTCCCCCCTTCCTCCGTCTTCCCTGCTGCTTTTATTGCTGAGCACGACATCATATGGTATGAAATATGCCTTTGATAGGTTAGGGTCAGCTGTCCCAGCTATGCCCCCTCCTAACTTCTTGTGTACCCCCAGCCTACTCGCTGGTGGGGCAGTGTGAGAAAACAAAGGCAGCCTTGGTGCTGTGTAAGCACTTCTCAGCAATAATTAAAACATCCCTGTGTTATCAACACTGTTTTCAGCACAAATCCAAAACATAGCCCCATACAAGCTACCATGAAAGAAAATTAACTCTATAACAGCCAAAACCAGTACAGACAGGCTACAAAGGAAGAATAAAGAAACACTGCCCAAGCATGTAGGGATGGTGTCAAGAAAGCCAAAGCTCAACTGGAGGACCATCAAGAGCAACAAGATGAGTTTCTACCACTACGTTACCAATAAAAGGTTGAACAAGGAAAATGTGGGCCTGTTGTTGAATGGGCCAAGGGATTTAGTGACAACACATGCAGATAAGGCTGAGGTACTCAATGCCTTCGTTGCCTTCACCTGCAAATTGACTTGACTTGCCTTCTCCTTCAATGGCTTCTGTGACTTGTCGTGTAGGACTTCACACAGCAACTTTCCACTTCCGATGATTTCCTACAACACGACAGGATCCATCAGTTAACAAAGCATAATGCCTTTCATCTTCTGGTAACTCATTGTATGGTGGTGCCTCTTGGGCACGAGCCATATCCTCAAGTGATGCTCCAAAATCTCTGCCTTCTGGCCAGTCCATGATCTCTTTCAGGATTCCTGGACATCTGGGGTTCCCCATTCAAGCCCAGTGCATGATCAATGTTACCCACTTACTTACCCTCTTACTTAGTGTTGGTTGCATGATGTGTAGCAGGGAGGTTTCCTTTGAACATCCAGTGTAGCACAGGCAATCACAGTGCCAAGAGGAGATATGCTTCTGTACCAACAACTTCTGAAGCGGCTCAAACTCCCTCATATGCTGCTAGTATCTCTTTTTCAGTCGGGGTGTAGGGCTTCTGATCCTCAATACCCCCAGCTCCAAAACCCTAGAGGTCGACCTCGGGTTTCTCCTGGTGTTTTCTGCCAGAGGCTCCGGGTGAGACCATGCTCCCCAGCTGTAGTGTAGAACACATTTTGCACAGCTGGTCCTGTACAGACAGGACCAAGAGCTACCTCATGAGCTATCTCCTGTCTGATCTGCTCAAAAGCTTGCTGTTACTCATGGCCGCACTCAAAATAGGAGTTCTTTCAGGTCACTCGATAAAGAAGGCTCACAAGCTGACTATAACCTGGAATATGCATTCTCCAGAATCCCACAAGGGCTAGGAAAGCTTGTGTTTCTTTCTTGTTAGCTGGTGGGGACATAGCTGTTTCTTGCAATGATTGTTTGTGAGTTGGAGGCAAATACATATACCAGACTCCTCAGGAGAAATTCATCCCTGCAGAGATCTAAGCACACGGACCAGAAAATTGGATACACCACTCACATGTTGAATGAGTGAGGAATAGCCAACCAGCTGAGAAAATGGAACACCCTTTAGGATCCTCTCTATTAGCATTAGGGACTAATCAATGACCTTTGTCTGACATATTAAGCAGGAATGCTTAATAAAAAATACAAAGGGAGGACTGTTGTAGAAGTCACTTTTTAGCTCAAATAAGAATCCAAAGACCTGTTGAAGCCTTAGGCTGCAAGTTGTGAACTTTCACCTAGATACGCTGACCGTATGCCGAACTCTCTTACTTAGCTACATGAAGGAAGGCCCTGAAACTGGTGCAAACCAGAAAGATAAGGTAGCTGAAACCATCGGCAGAAGCTGCAACTATTCAAGATAAGAAAAGGAATGTCCTGCCTGGAGACAGGGAAAGGATCCAATAAGGAACAAGAAGACCCCAGACCCAAATATTGCTATTGGACTGAACTGTTGTGTGTGGGGAAGGGAACTTAAACTGTAAGGGTATAATTGCCCAGGGATTTCTTTGTTTGGAGTCCCTCTCCAGAGGCACCCAGCTCGAGCTGCTCTTCACCGCTGTACCACTCAATAAATTCACCTGGCATACATCGTGTCAGAGACTCTGCTTTGGGGAAACCTAGGGTCGAGCCTGAGGGGAGAGAAAGCTCCCAAGGGTGAGTGTGTGTGTGAGCGAGGAGTCGAAAAGGGGTGCCCGTCAGCTCAATGGAGCTGCCTGCTGCGAAGGGACTCCAGTCCTAGCAGTTAAAGTCTCGGGTGGTGTGCGTGCAACTCCCTGAATGGTGTGTGAATGTTCGGGCAGCTGCTGTTCCTTTAACAGTGAGCAATTGTTTATCATTTGCATCACTTGCCTTTCTTGGGTTTTATTTCTCTCTCTTTCTGTTATTTTCCATTTCATAACTATTGCTATTGCTATTAATATTAATATTTTATTTCAATTATTAAACTGTTCTTATCTCAACCCATAAGTATTCTCACTTTTACTCTTCCGATTCTCTTCCCCATCCCACTTTGGGTGGGGAGTGAGCAAGCGGCTGTGTGGTGCTTAGTTGCCGGCTGGGGTTAAACCACGACACTCCTGATGAGGAAACCCTTGCTAAATGGGCCCACAAAAAATCTGGGCACGTGGGTGTCGACATCACACATAGACGGACTCAAAGCCATTAATCCCATGTACCCAGCAAGCTATTTGGGAACTAGTACTGTGGTGTGCAGTCTGTAAGGTATTGAAAGCTAAAATGTTGCCTCAGCAGCCTTATGGGAAGATGCAACAAGGCCCTGTTCCTGGCCATACCTGGCAAATTACATTGGGCCCTTACCAAAAGCACAGCAGTTACAGTACATACTGTAATGGTCGACACATATACCAACTATGTTGCTGTTTTCCCCAACTACACATGCTGACCAGATGGGGACACTGAACAATGATTGTTTGCAAGTCGGAGGCAAATACATATACCAGACTCCTCAGGGGAAATTCATCCCTGCAGAGATCCTGGCACATGGACCAGGAGCCATGTACTTAATCTGAGAGAAGAGCAGGTAGACACCCCTCATTATGTGCCTCAAACAAAACAAAATGAAAAAAAAAAACCAAAAAACTGTACATAAAATAATGCCTTTGTTTTATCTCATGCAGAACCACTATGTGGAGCCTCAAACCACTGCTTTTGCTGACTGCATGCTATGTATCAACAAACATGAAGCATCAGACACCTCTGCCTGCCAGCTGCACTGAAGCTCCTCCTTGTCTACTACATCACACAAGCAACTGTACTGTTTGGTGAAATTTGCACCACCATTGTCTTACGAGACATGGGACGAGAGATGGAGTCCAATGACAGGACATCTTTGGTGGTCCTAGCTAGCCCTAATATCATTGCTGTTCTGCATTTCTTTTCACAACCAGTATTTGTTTTACTTGTCATTATTTGAAGGGAATGAGACACGGACTCCGCATATGAGTTCAGGCGAAGACAAGCGAAGACCCTTTATTTTTACAATCTATCCCTTTTATAATATGATCTAGTGTTCACGAGCAAGCAAAACTTATTTCATTGGTTACTGTCTTATGTTCACGCGTCTCTTCCGCGCTGCTTATTGGTTCTTCAAGTTGGTGCACGTGACTTTTCTCTTTCAGAAACGTATCTAATCTCATCCTTATTTTTCTGCCTCTGAGTTTCACAAACTTGTTTGTAACAAGCCTCAAGGCCACAGCTGCATTCCTGCGAACCTGTTTGTAACAAGCCTCAAGGGCACAGCTGCATCTCGTCAAAGTCAAACACAGCCTCACTTATTCCCACAATTATTCTTGTACTATTGTTATTTTCAGTAACCACTTTTTATATAAGAAACTTTCTTAGCTGAATGTCTTACTAATATAATCTGTAACTTGTAATATCTTTGGGAAAGGTAAACTGTATGTGAATCAAGGGGTGGAATGTAGTGATCCTGACCAGAAGACCATTGTATATTGAGGAGTTAGTGATCCACAGTACAGTTAACCTGAGTAGGCCCAAACCTGTGCTGTGCTATGCTGCACATACAGCATGGCCTTCAGGCCTGTGTTGTGCTTCACAAATCCTTTGACAGTTTAGACTGTCCCAGTTTAAAGGAACTATCTTGAAGGCTGCTTCAGCATCCTAACCTGCTTATTTCAATTCTGGAGACAGTATTCTGAAATTCAGATACAGCTCAATTCCACCATTGTCTTTATGCCATGCATTAATAGCGAAATAAATACTCTGTGGGATCTATGTTCATGTGGTTCTACCTTTGTAAATATAATGAGGTACAGCATAGTCTGTGGAACAGCAAGTAAAAAGTTTGAGCTGTTGATATAATCTAGGAGCACAGACAACTAAATGGGGCAGCTCCCTGGGTTAATATTCCACTGGAGATAAGAATGGTGACAAGTAACACTGTACAATTCTAGAAGTGCATTTGGCAGATGGCTCATAATTTTGATCACTTTGTTCTATTCATTTTAAAGCTACTTTGAGGATATGCCTTCATTTTATTAAATAAGAATAATTGCTTAAAAAAAAATTCTTATCATCTTTATGTACCCAGCCTACCAAAAAAAAAAAAAAATCCTCTATAGGACTATTTGGTGCTCTTCTGTATTGTGGTAAAAGAAAAGTTAAGTCCAAGAGCAGTGGGTTTTGTCTTAAGGTTAGCTCCCAGCCAGATGAGGTAAGATGATGTATTTCATCTTTGCCATTACTAGAATGAACCTAGCTTGCTTAGGAATTTTTTCAGCTCTGTTTCTTGTTGTTCCTCTCTCAGACAATGGGAGGAAAGGGTCTTAAACATGCTTCTGAGATTGCTTTATTCACTGCAAACTGCATGGCAAAGAGGCTCGAGAAACACTACAAATTCCTTTTTATAGGAATGAGAGGCAAGTATTGAACAGGTTCTTCTGTTTTCTTCAACGCTGACTTTAACCTCTCCTGTTAAAATTTTGGATCGTAATATATATATATTTTTTAAAATGTTCAGTAGATCAGTCTCAGCATTTTCTTGATGCAGTGCATGAAGAGGTGGAGTTAACTTTCTCATAGCAGCCCATATAGTGCTGTGGCTAAGACAGTATTGATAACACACCAGTGTTTTGGCTTCTGCTGATCAGTGCTTGCACAGCATCAAGGCTGTCTCTCCAACATCCCCCACCCCCAAAGGCCAGTGGGCTGGGGGTGGGCAAGAGCTTGGGAGGGGACATAGCCAGGACAGCTGACCCAAACTGACCAAAAAGATATTCCATACCATATGTCGTGCTCAGCAATAAAAGCTAAGAGAAAGGAGGAGGGGGTTGGCATTCTTTATTAAGGCATTTGTCTTCCGAAGCATCTGCTATACATACTGAGGCCCTGCGCCTGCTGATGGGAAGTAGAGAACAAATCTCTTTCTTTTGTTTTGCTTCTGTACGTGGCCTTTGCTTTTTTGTTTTCTCATTAAACTACCTTTGCCTCTGTGGTGAGTTAACCTTGGCTGACCACCAGGTGCCCATAAAGCCACTCTATCACTCCCCCTTCTCAACAGGAGAGGGGGAGAAAAAATACTATGAAAAGCTCATGGGTCAAGATAAGGGCAGGAAGATCACTTACCAATTACCATCATGGGCAAAACAGACTTGACTTAGGGAAATTAATTTATTGCCAATTAAATGAAACAGTGCCAATTAAATGAAACAGTGGGAATAGGGGAAGCTGTAGCATTGAGACCTCCAAATCTCTACTTGTGTCATTGGTTACAGAAGAGACTGAAAATATATTTTTGGCATATACTTTCCCTCATGCATTTTTTTCTCTAAAAAAAAAAAAATCTTCTCCTCCTTTAAAACCCCATTCTCCTTGGTGGTGGTGGTGGTGGAGGAAATCCCCTTAGCAATGCAAAATACTTCAGATGATTTCTAAGTAAGTTCCCCAAATCTGTGTAAACCTTTGTAGGAAGTGTTCCAACTATGGTCATTCTGCCTTAAGGCAGACAAAAATAATAGTTAAGTTTTTCAAAGAATACTATTTGTTTTCTTGCCAGTTTGAGCTGAATGGCACTTAAAAAAAAAAAAACAACAAACCTTGAAAATACATCTTGAATAGCACACACATTGTATATGCCTCTAACTTAAGAGAGTACACTGACTGTATTTTAAGACAATACTATTTTCTCAAAGAAATAAAAGTAAATTGCAATTTTTGAAAGGTTCAGTAATGAAATGGAACTAGGGTCATATGGATCACAGATATAAATTTTAGATGACTTATCTCTATCCTCTCTCTATAATATCATATTTGAGCTCTTTGTCTGCCTAGCTTGAACATGGTGTTCTTGTATACTGCTAGTCTGGGGAGCTTGAGATAAAGCCTAGGACCCAATTTATACTGGAATGTTGGAAAACTGAATTACTCTCCAGAATATTTGTAAATAGGCACCTCTGCCTATCTCTGCTCATGGCAAATCTAATGCCTTCTTTTGAGGTAATGGGGCTCAAGGAGGACCCATAATCAAATACTCATCTCTATTACCTGTTAGTTTCTCAAGTGTGTGGGTGTTGTTTTTTTTGTTTCCTCGAATGGATAGTCCTTGTGTGTCTTTATACTGTATTCTTCACACATATGCAAAAATAATACTATATTATACTATATCTAGGCTGGTTTGTAGATTGTTTCATTCTCCCATCAAATAAGCATGGTACATATTTTGTTCATTTAAAGGTTATGTAGCCCATGATGTAAGGGTATGTGGAAGGAAAGTGTCCGCTCCTTTAAGGGTATCTGGTCAAAGTGTTGTCCCAAAAACTTGGGTCCGTTACCTGGTGTGCATTGCCCAATTCACACACAGAGTCGAGGTATTTTCCTTTATTACGTAAATGCGCAAATACAGGTGTGTGGTACAAACCAGCACACGGTTGATGTAAACTAACAGTTATTTATACAATCATCTAATACATATTCATTGTCACTTTGTTAAATGATTGATTGGTTAAAATTCTTCGCCTGCCATGTAAATTACTACGCATGCTCACTATGATTCTCGAGACCTTTACTTCCCGAATCTTTTGGGTCGGTGGGTTTCTTGAGTGGGTGGTCCTTGAGTCGGTGGTCGTGATCTCCCCCTGCCGGAATTACCTATCCTCTAAGTTCACTTAACTTCGGGAACACTAAGCAGTCCTTTACGGACCGTTAGCGAAGCAAACTATCAGTCATTCACTTTGGGGTTCTTTGTTCTGAGACAGATATCCTGTTTCATGATGTCATAGTATTGTTAGGGTAAAAATGAGCAAGGTTAATCTTTACCGACATCAGTTTCCCCCCTTTGAGACTTATCAAAGCTCCAATCTTCGACAAGTCTCACCTCCATTTTGCACCACTAATACATATGATTGGGATAATTGCCTAGTAAAAATAATAAAATTTTGCAGTAGGCTGCAAAAAAAAAATTCTGTCAGGAAGAATCCTAAACCATGTAAAACTTTATTTAACCACCCAGTTTCCATACCTTCTCTTAAGTCCCGACTTGATTTGGCTACTTGTTGAATAACATCTAGTTGTTTCTCTAAATCCTCAGTCACATTTGGAATATGGATGCAACACTTATCGCTCAATTTCAAATATCCACAGACACCATGTTCATGTAAAAGCAATAAATCTAGGGCTAATCATGTTGCTAGTGCCTCAATTTTCCCAGTTAAATTATGTAACTATACCCTATTACTAAAAGAAGTAATCTGAGGGCTGAATATGGACTCTAATATCCACCCTACTTTCATTCCAGTTGATGGGTGTTGCCAGGGATCCCCATAGGACCTTTTGACTTTTCCCCATGACTCAAAGGTTAGGGGTCGTTTCCTCCACAAAGGACAGAGTTAACATTCCCAGTGTTACCTGTTTTCTCGGTCCCTTTAGAGCCAGTTGAGTTGACTAGGATCCATCACTACTCACCCAGACAGTGTGTCCAATGGGGAGGATGGTTTCCCCTTCACAATTCATTACCTTATCCTTAATCATTGTTCCTGTCCACGTGTCCTTTAGGGATGTTGAATAATTTCAGCATAAACACCCTTATCTTAAAGCTCTACCTATTGGTCCAATTCTTTGAATCTCTGATATATCAGCTGAACAATTAAAAACTCAAGTACAGTTCCAATTGTAAGCTTTTGGAACCTCCATTCTAGTCTCAGTTAAATTTGAAAGTAAAATTAACTTCCTAATCTTCTCTTTCGATTGGTCTCCTATCCAATCAATACACCAAGAAGTTGATTGCATGTAATGCCACTCTCCCTCTTCAGCAGTCTTCCAAATAGGTGGAAACTGCATTCCCCAAGGGAATCGATCACAAGGTTCAGCCAGCCACTTTTATTATTCCTGGCTGATGAGTCTCGTTAATATGCCAACATAAATTTTCTGATTCATTTCCCAAAATTTTCCATCTGCTTAATCCGAATACTTTCTCTTTCTTTAAGTTAAACTGTAATATTCCTGTCCCATTGGTTAACATGGTATCAAAAGTTCGATTTAGGTCAATAGTCAGAATTCCCCAATCTAAGGGGGAAGCAGCAGATTTTGGCAATGGTAAACATGCAGTAATTTGACTAATGTTATGGATTCTCCTGAAAGATTGGACTAGTTGCAAAACCAAATGGCTTTCACAAGTAATCATGCATTGGTAAATCAATACTACTAGTGCTATCTTTAATTTCTCCATGTTCAAGTTCACACTACTATAATCAGTATTCTCTAAATGCTTTCTCATTCAACATAACAATTCCTGATGACTATCAATTTTTCCTGGAAATCTTCAACCTCAGTTCCCCTGTGGGCTCCAAAGTCCACTGTTTCTGCTCAGGAAGTGGTGCCTTCTTCACTCTCGTATAATGAATCCAAGAATCCACTCCTTCTACCTTTACTGCGGTGTAAGTTCTTAACAACACAGTATATGGTCCTTTCCACTTTTCCTTTAATGGTTCATCCTTCCAAGTCCGTATGTAGACTAAGTCTCCCGGTTGAAAGGGATGGACAGGGGTATCCAATGGTAGCGGTGTCCTCTGGTTCAAGTATCTATGTAAAGAAGATAAAACCTGTGAAAGAGAGATTAAATACTCTTTGATTGTCTCTTGTCCTTTAATATGCATCTGATCCCCCCTTATCGTAATGGTATTAGCAGGATATGGTTTTCCATACAGTATCTCAAAGGGACTTACTTTTTCTTTAAGTCTTGGAGTTATCCTGATCCTCAATAGGGCTAGAGGCAGGGCCTCTACCCATTTAAGATGGGCTTCCTGACATAATTTTGAAATTTGTCTTTTGAGAGTCTGATTCATTCGTTCTACTTTCCCACTGGACTGAGGCCTCCATGGAGTGTGGAGATCCCATTTTATCTTTAAAAATTTAGACACTCCCTGTACTACTTCCACTATGAAATGGGGTCCAATATCCAAAGATATTCCTTCTGGAATACCAAATCTCAGAATAATTTCTTTTAGCATTACCTTAACCACCTCTCTAGCTTTATTGGTGCCACAGGGGAAAGCTTCAGGCCAACCAGAGAAAGTATCTACTAAAACCAGCAGATATTTATATTGATTACACCTAGGTAACTCTGAGAAATCTATTTGCCAATACTCTTCGGGCACTATTCCTTGTTTTACATTTCCTCCTGGTGTCTTCTTTTCAATTTTTGGATTATTGGCACAGCATACTGGGCATTTCTTTACCACTATATCTGCAAGGCTCTGCATTTTTGGTCCTATGGCATATTTCTTTGCAACGAGAACCAATGCATCAGAGCTCATGTGTGTTTCCTGGTGTAATTTCTTCAATACAAATTCCATTGTCCTTTCAGGAATTAGGAGTTGCTTTAAACGTGTCATCCACCATCCTTGTTCGATTTTGGTACAGTCTAGATGTTCAGCTAGTTGATCTTCTCTTTCTGTATATCGTGGAGGGATCAGGCTTAGGGAACGTTCAGGAATTAGAGCTCCTTCTATCTTTAGGTTTTTTAGGGCTGCCTCTTTGGCAGCTGCATCTGCTCTCCGATTTCCTCTGGTTACTTCATTGTTTCCCTTCTGGTGTGCTTTACAATGGATTATTGCAACTTTTTCTGGCTGTAAAACAACTTGTAACAATTTCATAATTTCAGCACCATATTTAACAGGGGTTCCTTGTGAATTTAGGCTAGCTGAAAGGGTTTCTGCAAATTAGGAAGTCCTAATGCAGGAGCCTCCATTAGTCTTTTCTTGATTTCATCAAACCCTTTTCGGCATTCAGCAGTCCACTCCAGCAGCCCTTCTGGCCCTTTAATAGCAGCATATAATGGTTTAGCAATCAGCCCAAAATTAGGGATCCATAGCCTACACCATCCAGCCATACCCAGGAATCCTCTTAATTGTTTCTTTGAAGTGGGTACCGCAATTCTGCAAATTGCTTCTTTTCGTTCTGCACTTAACTCCCTCTGTCCCTGCATGATGTCAAATCCCAGGTATCAAACTCTGTCTTTTACTATTTGTGCCTTTTTCTTGGAAACACGATATCCTGCAAGTCCTAAGAAATTCAATAAACTAATATTAGCTTCAAGGCACTCGCTGTAATCATTTGAGCCAATTAATAAATCATCAACATACTGTAACAAAGTTATATGTTCATTATCACCTTGCCATTGTTCCAATTCTTTTGCCAATATGTTACCAAATAACGTGGGACTATTCTTAAATCCTTGTGGCAATACAGTCCAACATAACTGGGTTTTCCTTCCGGTAGCGGGGTTTTCCCATTCGAAAGCAAAAATGGGTTGACTCTGCTCATCCACCGGGATGCAAAAGAAATAATCTTTCAAGTCTAGAACTGTAAAATACATGTTATTCTCAGGAATAGAAGCAAGCAATGTATACGAATTTGGTACCACAGGGTGGACATCAACTGTCCGAATGTTAATTTCTCATAAATCTTGCACTAATGTATATTCTTGAGAATTAGGTTTTCTTACCAGTAAGATGGGAGTATTAAATTCTGATTGGCATTCCCTTAACAGTCCATATTCTAAAAAGGAGTTAATAAGTGGTTCCAATTTTCTCCTCGCTTCCAATTTTATTGGGTATTGTTTCTTTCTTACCAGTTGTGCTCCAGGTTTCAATTCAGTTTTGCCAGATGCTCATACCAATGGTATTACTGCATTAAATACCTCTTCCAGAATACTCACATCTTCATCGTTTTCCTCTTGAATCAGCAAACATACCTGTGCCTTCCAAGCATTTTCTGGGGTAATATGTAACGGTACAGAATTTCAAGAGAAAGTTATTTGCGCATTCAATTTACACAATAAATCTCGCCCCAACAGTGGCAGGGGACACTCCGGCATATAGAGAAAAGAATGAGTTACCTTAGTGTTTCCAATTGTGCGCTCCATTGGTTGCAGAAATGATTTTAGAGTCCTTTTCCCAGTGGCACCAATTACACTAGTTTTAATTTTATGGATTTGGTGCCTTACAGTCTGTAAATAGGAAAGTGTTGTCTCACTATCTATCAAAAAATCTATTGTTTCATTCCCCAGCTTCACTGGAACCAGAGGATCAGCTGGGGAAACTTTAACAGATTCCTCCCGTCCCCTCCAATCTAATCCTATTTCTGCCAGTACCTCAGCGGCTGTCTCCATCCCTTTTTTCCTGACTATTTGACCGATGCTAACAATTTTTTTTTTCCCAGTGATCATCCTGCTTACACAGGATTGCACAGGATTGCACATTGATTAGGTCCTAAAGGAGTATCACACTGATTCCCCCTCAAAGTTCCATGGCCTCCTCCTCAGCCCCTAATCTGCTTGGTGAATTTCCTCTGCCTCTTCCCTTACCTCTCTCTTGTCCTTCTGCCAAGGCAGCTAACAAGGAAGCCTGTAGCTTTGGTTTTGGGTTTTGGTTTTGGTTTTGGTTTTTTTTTCTGTTTTTTTTTTCCCTCTTTTTTTTGGGGTTTTTTTCGTTTTTTTTTCTCTTCCACTTCATTCCGATTATTATAAACTTTATATGCAATTGACATCAATTGTGAAATTGTCATGCCATCTGCACCATCCACTTTTTGCAATTTCTTCCTAATATCTGATGCCTATTAGCCAATGAACAACATATTAAACAATTTCATATTACTAGCATCATCTGGATCCAAATTTATCCATTTTCGAGCTACTGCACACATTCTTTCAAACAATATTGTGGCCACCATTGATTACAAGATCTTTTCAATGTATCTTTTGTCATGGGGTCCCCACAGAAATTATTCCAATGTTTTAGGATGCATCCTAGAGGAGAACAAAGGGGTGCCTCCTGAGAAGCAGTAGAGCCCATTTCGGTACCGAAAAGAATTTAACACATTCCCCTGCTGCGTATTGTCCTTGATGCGCCTTACGCAGGGTGATGCCACTGCCACATATCCTCCCTGATACGCCTTACGCAGGGCTTGCCAACAGCTTACTGCTTTTCAAGAGATTTCACCCATCCCCCCTTTTCCCAATATTTGAAAATACCTCTTTTTAAAAGCGTTGCACCGTTGTGTTGCTTACTGCCCGACTGTAGGAGAGGAGCCGATGGAGTCCCCGATCAACAGGTCGGTGTGTGCTGGAATCCACTCAGTTCCCTTCTCCCGTCGGGTGTGGCAAGACAAACCGGGAAAGGCTGTCAGTGCAGTCCCATTTGGGTCACTAAAAACTGTTGTCCCAAAAACTTGGGTCCGTTACCTGGTGTGCATTGCCCAATTCACACACAGAGTCGAGGTATTTTCCTTTATTACGTAAATGCGCAAATACAGGTGTGTGGTACAAACCAGCACACGGTTGATGTAAACTAACAGTTATTTATACAATCATCTAATACATATTCATTGTCACTTTGTTAAATGATTGATTGGTTAAAATTCTTCGCCTGCCATGTAAATTACTACGCATGCTCACTATGATTCTCGAGACCTTTACTTCCCGAATCTTTTGGGTCGGTGGGTTTCTTGAGTGGGTGGTCCTTGAGTCGGTGGTCGTGATCTCCCCCTGCCGGAATTACCTTTCCCCTAAAAGTTCACTTAACTTCGGGAACACTAAGCAGTCCTTTACGGACCGTTGGCGAAGCAAACTATCATTCACTTTGGGGTTCTTTGTTCTGAGACAGATATCCTGTTTCATGATGTCATAGTATTGTTAGGGTAAAAATGAGCAAGGTTAATCTTTACCGACATCAAAAGGAGCCATAAACAAGAGCATACAGAGAAACCTGACCAATATATGACAGGAACAAATCTGGTAAGTCGCACTAATTGGTAAGGATATGTAGAGTTCGAGAATGTTTATTCTTTCAGTTGGGAGGAAAAAGAAAGGAAGGGAGACAAATACACAGAGGCATAAACCCTGACCAATTAACATTAACAAAGACAATAACCAGAAACAAACCTGGTCAGTCACACTAATTGATGGGCTATCAAGAAACTGCAGGCAAATGGGACTTTGCAACTGATAAGGATGTAACCCTGAGGGTCTAGGATGTTGGAATTTGGGTCGGTGGGACCATTCCAGCTGATGAGGCAATGTGCAGGGGAAGGGAGAGCAAGGAGAAACAAAGTAGTGGAGGGGTAGACAGAAAGGGGTATAAAAGGGGTCAGTCAAGTATAAAATGGAGCCAGTCAGTACGCTTGTCTGGTTGAGCCCTGTGCCTGATCACCGCAGTCTGTCCTATCTTCTTATATCTTCTTAGTAAATCTTTTCTTAACTATCTCTCTGCATAATCCCACTGTCTATCCTGTGTGTGCGCTACAAGCACTAAGTGCCATCTACTGGTGAGACCTCTGTGTGTGTGTGAGTGAAATTTGGTGCCAGCTACTGGAGTCAAACCGGGGATGTAGGTGCCCTTGGCCTGTGGTGTCAGGCACTGGAGTGAGTGAGGTCTCAGTGCCAGCTACTGGAGCGGGTGGGGGTCTCAGCCAGCGGCTACTGGGATGGGAACGGTGTATGTCCTGAAAACCAACTACTGTGTGGGCAGACCAGTGCGAGTGAGGTGAGTGAGGGGCTCAGTGCTGGTGACTGGAGTGGGACCACAGGTCACAGCCCATGTGCCCAGTGCTGGCTGCTGGGGGGGGGGGGGCGAATATCTGTATCTTTCCAAAACCTCTGTGTGTGTGTGTGTGTGTGTGTATTCGCCAGAAAACTTCAAGCTGGACTAGCCAGCAAGTAGCAGGGGGGCCTCAGGTCCGGGCCGGGGTATCAAGCAGGCAAGGGTCTGTGCTGGTATGCCCATGGGGACCTGTGAGTGTGGAATGGCTGTGGGACGAGTGTGTGAGTGAGTGTGTGTTTGCTAGTGAGCATCAAGCTGGACTAGCCAGCGAATAGGGAACCTGTGAAATGGGTAAGAGGGCCTGGGATCCTGGCAGGGATACCAGGCGGACAGAGGGGGCCATGCCGGTACTCAAGGGAGCCGCGAATGTGTGTGTGCTTGTGCACTTAAAAGCAATAATGCCCCTGCAAGAGTAATAGTCCATGTAGACAATTATGGTTCTTTGGCCTTGGTAGTGCATATGACATCTCTCCAGGCATAAGGTCATGGGATGCCAGGTAGATGACTGTCATTGTCATTGTCTTGCTGGCTTGTGCCACTGGAGTGAGCCCTTTTCTTGCCTGTAGAAGATTCAAATCTCTGAGCCGCTGCTGGTCCTGGTCCCACTCCTGTAAGTCTGGGTGATCCACCTCAGTGGTCCACTCTGTGGGTAGGTCTGTGTTGATAGCTATGTCACATCATAATGTCAAAGGCCAAGTTAAGTTCACTTCTTGATTATTGATAGTTTCAGATCAATACCATTTGCAGTGTCAGTCCCTACTATTTGAGGTTGGTGCTACCCTCCCAACATACCCATTCATTTACAGTGGTCTATTGTCTGGGCCTTACCAGGGTTATACGCTGAAGCTCAGGGTGCTGTTGTGGCCACCCTTTTCATAAGTTTCCCAGTCCAACCCAAATTCCTTTCTCTTTATTCTGGGTTGCCAACACGAAACTAGGATCCAAGATGAGTATGTATTTCCCAATGTATTATCCAATCCCACATCCCTCATGTCATGGCACTGAGGATACTAATAGGCCTTAATGGCCCTGATTGGCCTCACCTGGGATCTCTACCCTCACACCCTGCCCATGGGCCTAGGAGCTCCATTTAAGCTCAGGCCTGGGCGTTTAGTCCCTGTCCGAGCTATGCTGTAGGAGTGCTCAGTTATGTCTGTGCCTGGCTGGGAGCTCTGTTGATCTGGACCCTCACCTATGCACTGACTTCCTGGCTTGACCTCAGACCTCTCTTTTCACTCTCGACCTGTATGGTGATCACTAGACCTGACCCTGACCTTCAGATTGGCTTCCTAGCTTGACTTTGAACCTGTCTCATCACCATGAACTTGGCTGGTGATCTGGACTCTTGGTTGAAACTGGCTACCATATCTGGTTCTGCTCTGCTCACCCCACTTGAGTACTGTGGGACTGGGACCTGGTTGGCGAGGTCCTTGCCAGCTGTGTTATTGTGCTCAGCTTCTGGCTCCCTATCCCTTAGGAAGCAGCTGGCCCTTGCTGCTCCTCGACACCTCCTACCTGGATATGAGAGTTGTGCATTGGTCCAATATCCACCCACCCAACTCCCCATTGGCAGACTCCTCTCTCTCAGCTTTCTCACTGGAGATTCCCAGTGCTCTTACAGCCAGCTGTCTTGGCACACTTTAGGTAGACTGTACTCCTGTAGCCTACTGAGCCAATGATTTTTCCTTCAGATCTTGTAACCTGTGAGAGCTGTGCATGAGTGTTGAACCTCAGCACAGGGTTCTTAGGGTAATACATTGGCTGTGATGGTCCTGGCAGATCAGATTGCATTAAAGTTACTAAGACGTTAGTTATTCCACTTCCCAATGTTGCTAATAATACATTGTTTTCTCCTCAATATTTGACTCGCCATGACTTAATAGTTTACTCATAGCATTTTGTTTCCCTATTTTATCCAATTCATTATCTATTATTGATAAACAACTGTTCATAAATCCCCTGTCTATTTGTTATCTGTCATTATTTATCCGTTGGTTCCATCTCTTCTCCATGAGAAACAGAAGAACTTTATAATTTAAATTAGCAGTTACCCACCAAGAGTACCCAGGTCTTTGAGTGAAAGCAATCCCACAAATGGGTTTGCCTTTTTCAGAGGGAGGAGCAACCCATGCACTCTTTCCCAGGCAGTTCCCTACACGCACTACGGGGACCTTATCTCCTTCTACAATATGTAGGGGGCTTGTTTGGTATGGACCAGGTTTGTTATCAGATCCTTTGGTGTTAAACAGCTAAGTGGCGTCTGCTAAATTTGCATCCCAGTGCTTGTATGTCCCAACATCCATTGCTCTCGGTATAGTCTTTAACAGTCCATTGTATCTTCAGTCTTCCCAGAGGCTGGTGCATGATAGGGAATATGGCATGCACAATCAATGCCGTATTTCTTGGTCCAGGAGTCTAGGAGGTTATTTCAGAAATGAGTCCCATTGTCTGACTCGATTCTTTCTGGGGTGCAGTGCCACCACAGAACTTGTTTTCCAAGGCCCAGGATGGTGTTTTGGGCAGTGGTATGGGTCACAAGGTATGTTTCCAACCATCCAGCAGTCACCTCCACCATGGTAAGCACATGATGCTTGCATTGTCAGGTTTGTGGCAGTGTGATATAATCAATCTGCCAGGCCTCCCCATATTGATATCACAGCCACCATTAGGTGGCTACCAAAGAAGCTTTAGCTGCTTGGCTTGCTTGCTTATGGCACAGGTTTCACATTCATGACTAACCTGTGCAATGGCTTCAGTGATCAGGTCCACCCCTTGATTACAAGCACATCTGTACATTGCATCTCTCCCTAGATGTCCCAATTTTACATGGGCTCACAGAACTATGAATAGCTCACCCTTACATTCCCAGGCCAGGTCTACCTGAGCTACTTCAATTCTTGCAGCCTGCTCTACTTATTTGTTGTTTTGATGTTCTTCAGTGGCATGGCTCTTGGGCATGTGAGCATCTACGTGATGTACCTTTACCCAAGGTTCTCTACATCCAGTGCAGCACAGGCAATCAAGAAGAGCTGTGCTTCTGTACCAACTACTTTTGAAATGGCTCAAACTCCTTCATATGCTGCTAGTATCTCTTTTTCAATCGGGGTGTAGCAGGCCTTGGATCCGCTATACCCTGGCTCCAAAACCCTAGAGGTCGACCTCGGGTTTCTTCTGGTGCTTTCTGCCAGAGGTGCCAGGTGAGGCCATGCTCCCTGTCTGCAGTGTAGACCACATTTCGCATAGCTGGTCCTGTATGCACAGGCCCAAGGGCTACCACACAATCTGTCTCCTGTTTGATCTGTTTGAAGGCCTGCTGTTGCTCAGGGCCCCAGTCAGAATGGTTCTTCTTTCAGGTCACTTGCTAGAGAGGGCTCACAGGCTGACTATAACCCAGATATGCATTCTCCAGAATCCCACAAGGCCTAGGAAAGCTTGTGTTTCTTTCCTGTTAGCTGGTGGGGACATAGCTGTTACCTTATTGATCAAATCCCTTGGGTCTGTGACAATGTCTGTCTTGCCATTTTATTCCCCAAAACTGGATGTCTTGTGCAGGTCCTTTGACTTTGCGTTGTCTTCTAGTAAAACCAGCTTTCAGAAGAATTTGGATTATTCTTTTCCCTTTCTCAAACACTTCCTTCTCTGTGTTGCCCCACACAATGATGTCATCAACATATTGCAGGTGCTCAGGGGCTTCACCCTGTTACAATGTAGTCTGGATCAGTCCATGGCAAATGGTAGGGCTGTGTTTGCACCTCTGGGGCAGTCGATTCCAAGTGTACTGGACCCCCCTCCAAGTGAAAGCAAACTGTGGCCTGCATTCTGCTGCCAAAGGGATCGAGAAAAATGCATTGACAATATTAGTTGTGGCATACCACTTGGCTGCCTTTGACTCCAGTTCGTATTGGAGCTCTAGCATGTCCCATATGGCAGCACTCAGAGGTGGCATGACTTCGTTCAGGCCACGATAGTCCACTGTTAACCTCCACCCTCCGTCAGACTTTTGCACTGGCCACATGGGACTATTAAATGGTGAGCGAGTCTTGCTGATCACTCCTTGGCTCTCTAGTTGACAAATCAGGTCATGGATGGGAACCAGGGAGTCTCAGATGATGCGATACTGCTGCCAGTGCACTGTCATGGTAGCAGTTGGCATCTGCTGTTCTTTGATGTACAGCAAGCCCACAACAGAAGGATCATCTGAGAGACCAGGCAAGGTAGCCAGCTTTTTAATCTTCTCTGTATCCAAGGCAGCTACAACAAAGGCCCACCAGTACCCTTTTGGGTCCTTCAAGTACTGTCTCCTGAGGTAGTCTATGCCAAGGATACATGGAGCCTTCGGGCCAGTTACAATAGGATGCTTTTCCCATTTGTCCTCTGTTAGGCTCACCTCAGCCTCCAACACAGGCAACAGTTGGGATCCCTCTGTCAGTCCAGAAATACAGATGGGTTCTGCCCCCTTGTACCCCGATGGCATTAGGCTACACTGTGCACTAGTGTCCACCCAGAGCCTTATACTCCCCTGGGTCTGATGTGCCAGGCCATCAAATCTACATAGTCCAATAAACCCAGCTGTCCCTTTCCTCAGCCTCGCCTGAGGCAGGGTCCCCCTGTTCCTGGTCAGAGCATTCATTACCTGACTCTAATTGCAGACCAGAAGTCCCTTCATCAGGATCACAAGGATAATCAAGCCTTCTACTACTGTCTGGGGAATTGCTCAACAGCAACCGGAGCAGTAATCTTCCTGGATGGACTCTTTTTGGCCGCTATTTTTTCCCGCAATTCACATACGTGGGCTTCCAGGTCCATGGTAGGTGTACCGTCCTACTTTCTCATGTCCTCTCCATGGTCATGCAGATAGAACTACAGAGTGGCACATGGTGTGCACTCACAGTTCCCTTTTGTTTGAGCAGGGAAAGGCTGACTCCATACAGCACTCTTGATAGCTGAGGCGCTAGCCTGTAGGGGTAAGGAGGAAGAGACAGTCTCCATATTCTCTTTGCATTGCCAGAACTGGCGGGACAGTCTCTCAACAGCTGAGATGCAGGCCTGTAAGGTCGAGGGGGTGTGGGAAGAGAGATTCTCCTTGAATTTCTGCAGCTGGCAGGTCAGTTTATCCACAGTTTGTGCCTTGATGTCTATCCAATCCGTTATCACCAGGGTGTTGGCGTATGACTTCGGTGCATTCCATGCAAACTTCCAGCACATGGACCGCGTGCACTACCATGTGCAGTGGACATCATCCAGATCTTTGGAGGCTTGGTTGTTGTCCAGGTTGCTGTAGACCACCTCCACTACCACTAATTCCCTCAGATACTGGATACCTTCATCTGCGGTAGTCCACTTGCCTTGGTAGTTTACAGGATCTTCCCTGAGGGCCTACCTTGCCTTCACACTCAACAGGAGCCACCTCCAGAGGCTGCAGATTGTTGCCCCTCTTCTGATCCCTTTGTCAGCTCCATGGACAAGCTAGTGATCCTAGCTGCCGGGCCTCCTTTACCCTCTAATTCCTGACTGTGGGCCCCAGTATCCCAGCATTGGAGCAACCAGGTAGCAATTCACTCACCTGGCTGATGACCATAATCTTTTCACATAGCTCATGGCTTGCTCAGGGATAGGGACTGGGTGTGAGCACAATGTCATATGGTATGGAATATCCCTTTGGTCCGTTTGTGTCAGCTGTCCCGGCTATGTCCCCTCCCAACCTCTTGCCCGCTCCCAGCCTACTGGACTTTGGAGTCAGGGGACTGGAGAGACAGCCTTGATGCTGTGTAGTAGCCAAAACATTGGTGTGTTATCAACACCCTCCTAGCTACAAATACAAAGCACAGCATTATGAGGGCTGCTATGGGGAAAGTTAACTCCATCCCAGCCAAAACCAATACAAAGATCTTCATAAATGATCTGGATGATGGGATTGAAAGCATCCTCACCAAGTTTGCTGATGACAGTAAACTGGGTGGTAAGGTGAACACATCAGAATGGAGAGACAGACCCAACACACATAGTAGGATGAGCCATCTACAAACAAAGCCAAATCTGGATTCTGCAAAGGAACATCAGTTAAATCTGTTCGTGGTTTGCTAGAAGTAAGCATTACCCGTTCACACTGATGATGTTCTTCCCCTTCATCAGGCAATGGTAACAATGTCGCAGGATTCAGGCTATTGCATCTCCTCAGAATAACAATATCTGCCACTAGGAGAATTAGTTCATACCTATGTGTCCATTGTGGTGACAATGCTTGGGTCACATATTGCTTCAGTAGTATTTCTGCTTCGTGTGGGACATAAACTGTCACTGGATGTCCTAAGATAAGTGGGTGACTTTTCTCCAATATAGCTGCTGTTGCCGCTGCTGATTTAATACAAGCTGGTGCTCCTGCCGCCACTGGATCAAGCTGAGTTGAATAATAGGCGACTGGCCTGTGATGCGGACCCAATTTCTGCATTATTACTCCACTGGCTATCCCTTTTCGCCCATGTACATACAAATTAAAGGGGTTTGTATAGTCTGGGAGTCCAAGAGCAGGAGCTGATGCCAAAGCTCCTTTTATTGTTTTAAAAACTTGCTCCCTTTCTGGACCCCACGCAACAGGTTCTACCTACTCATTACTTGTTACTTTTGTCAGTGATCTTGTTAATTCTCCCAACCCAGGAATCCATGGTCAACAAAATCCCACAGCTCCAAGGAACCCTCGCAACTGTTTCTTTGTGACTGGACACGGAAGCTTTATTACAGCTTCTATTCTTTTCTGGGTCTATTACTCACTGCCCTTCCCTGAGGATAAACCCTAAATATTTAACTTCCTTCTGACACAGCTGAAGTTTGGATGGAGATGCACGATGACCCTTCCCCGCTAAGGCAGTACAGAGATGTATGGCGTCTTTTATACAGGTGTTGTCGGAAAAGCGGATTCTTTGCCCGGTGTGCAATAGGCCAATAATCACACACTCAGGAGAGACATTGCTTATTTATTTATTTCATGTCTGTGCAGAGATGGGTGCTAGGTAGCAACTCCACAAAGCTAGCACACTGTCCCGATGGCGTACAGTCTTTTTATACAATGCAGAAGGCAGCATCAGCAATTAGTCAGGTTTAGAGATAACTTCCACTTATACAATTGGTCTAAAAGTTTCTCGCTTTCAATTAAAGAGACAGTATAACATTTTTATACTATGCATGTTCAAAGGGTGAGGGTCTTCTCATTCAGGCTAGGGTCTCACAGTAGTGAGTGTGATTTTCAGTATTATAATGAGGACAGTTCACAGTAAGTACGTAATAGTTTACGTACTTCCAGGATGCTCAGGGTCGGTTCCTGATTAGGAGTTCCTCAAATAATCACTGTTGTCAGCCTCAAGGATGGTCATTCCGACCCTGGACTATATGTTTCTATTGAAATTCCCTGTGCCCATACAGATAGTTAGTTACGCAAAATAGAGACATATGGACCTTGAGTCTTCTTTTGCCAAGTTGGAAGCATCTTGATTAACTGTCTCTTCAAGGCCTAATTGTTTTAGCTTGTCAACTTAACATTTACAAAGTACACCTTGCACAAAATAATCAGACCATTCAAAATTTCTAAGTTAACCTTCAACACAGGCATCCTCGTCTTTACTCGCTATTAGCAAATCATCTACATATTGTACAAGAGCTGATTCACCCAGTAATTTTATATCTCTCAAATCATTTCTCAGTATTCGTGAAAAAATTGTAGGAGACCCTCCAAAGCCTTGTGGGAGACAAGACCAGGTTAATTGTTGTCCGTTCTACGTAAAGGCAAACAAAAGTTGGCTGTCCTCACCTAAAGGGATGCTAAAGAAGGCAGCGGTTAGATCAAGCACAGTAAAATATCTTGCCCAATGCGGTGTTTGTAAAAGTATGGTAGAGGGATGGGGCACTACTGGATGAAGAGTCACTACGTACTGATTAACCACCCGTACATCTTGTACAAAACGATATTCCAGGTCCCCATCTTCACCTAATCTATTCTTCTTTTTTTCCGATGAATATAGGAGTATTATACGGTGGCACACACACTTTCAGAATCCCTTGGGCTAAATACCCGTCTATTTGCTTTTGAATGCTCTTCTCAGCTTCTTGAGGAATCGGATACTGTTTCACAGCCGGAGGGGGGTCTCCTTCCTTTGTGTTTTTGTTTATGGGTTGAGCTGAAACTAGTAATCCTACATCCGTGCTAGTTTTACTCCACAGCTTTGTTGGTACTGATTTCAATACTTACAGTATTTTTAGCACATTATTTGGGCTTCCAGTGACTACAGTCATTCCCATGATTATTAAATCTCTTCCTTCAGGTGACAAGTGTAAATCTACATCTAGAGTCTGCAAGAGATTTCTCCCTAACAGGTATGCTGGGGAGTCCCCCGCCAATACAAATCACCCCCACATACTCTTGTTTCCTATGGTTACTAATAGGGATTTACTCAAATTCTGCTCTCTTTGTCCTGTGACTCCATGTATTAAAATTCTGTCTGTGGACCGAGACCGTATCGGGGTAAAATTCAAAAGGGATAACGTGGCTCCCGTATTTACCAAGAATTCAACTTCATGACCTTCAGCTTTACTTATAATACGTCTCTGCTGATCCAATTGGGTTGCCCACATATTAAAAATTTCTAATCCTTCTGCTTCAAGATCCGCAGGGTCTCTTTCTTCCAGTCATTGTGATTGCAAATCTTCCCGAGGCAATTCTTCCCGGTGATAATTTCCTTCTTTTGTCCTTTCCCGCGGCCGGAGTGGGCATTCCCACGCTATATGCCCTAAGTTCCCACAATAATAACACTCCTTTCCAGCATTCCTTCCCCTTTCTTCTTTTCGTGGTCTTAGCTCAGACCTCGTATCCGGTCTTCTTCCACCCAGCTCCCATCTCTCACTTGCAAATTCCTTACTAAAGGGTCGTCTTCCTCCCCCGCAGCCCCTGTCTCTCACATGCAAATTCCTTACTAAAGCCGCAGTCAGTAAACTTGCCTCCTGTTCTTTTGCCTTTTTTTTTCTTTTTTTTCTTTTTTTTTTTCTCTTTAATCTGCTCAGCTTTTTGCCTTTCCTCGCACCCATCATATACAAACACAGCAATACTCAAAATCTTTTACAAATTCTCTCCCTGCCACCCGGGCATGTGTTCTTTAAAGTAATCCCGTATATCGGGCACCTCCTGGTCCACAAAGACGCTAATCGTGAGCACATCATTAAAATTCTGCGGCGTCATTCCTCCGCATTTTAGCAGAGCTTGCTGGAGTCGTCCCCAAAAATCACTAGGATGCTCGTCAGGTCTCTGCCTACATTCTTGTACTTTAGTCTAGTTCACTCCTAGTTCCCCACATGCTCTAATGGCTTCTATTAAATTCCAGAGCCCTGTCTGACAACCAGCTCGATCCCATGCATGATTGTAGTCCCAGTTTGGATCATTTGCTGTCCAGGGGTTTCTGTTTCCTCCTGCCTGTTGAGCCAGTTCAGCATCCTTCTTCATTATTTTCTCTCTTTCAAAAGGGTGAAAGAGTTCCCTTAATAGTATTCAAGTGTCACTTCAATTCGGATTATACTCTGCACATATATTCGAGAGTAGTTGGGCACACCTCTCGGCATCTTCCCTTAGGCAGGGCATCTTACTTCCCCAGACTGCTAAATCACTAGGTTTCCAAGGCTGGTGCCTATAAAAGGTTAACACTGGCGCACTCTCCGCGGGGCCCAGGTTGCAGAGCAGTAGGATTAGGAACATGAGTCAAAGTCACAGGAAAGAGTCCTGCGGGTGGGTAAACAGGAGGAGAAACAGAAGAAGATACAGAGGACAGATAAGGTGGGGTTGAACTACTGTCGTGGTTTAACCCCAGCCAACAACTAAGCACCACACAGCCCCTCGCTCACTCCCCCCACCCCAGTGGGATGGGGGAGAGAATTGGAAGGGTGAAAGTCAGAAAACTCATGGGTTGAGATAAGAACAGTTTAATAATTGAAGTAAAATAAAATAGTAGTAATAGTAGTAGTAGTAGTAGTAATATAATAATATAATAATAATATACAAAGCAAGTGATACACTATACAATTACTCGCCACCCAATGCCCAGTCCGTTCCCGAGCAGCGATCGCTGCCCCCCGGCCAACTCCCCCAGCTTTATATACTGAGCATGACGTCATGTGGCATGGAATAGCCCTTTGGCCAGTCTGGGTCAGCTGTCCTGGCTGTGCCCCCTCCCAGCTTCTTGTGCACCTGGCAGAGCACGGGAAGCTAAAAAGTCCTTGACCAGTGTAAGCACTACTTAGCAACAACTAAACCATCAGTGTGTTATCATCAGCATTATTCTCATCCTAAATCCAAAACACAGCACTATACCAGCTACTAGGAAGAAAATTAACTCTATCCCAGCTGAAACCAGGACAGTATCCACCCCTTATTCCATACCATCTACGTCATGCCCAGGTCTTACACTTTCCAATACATTCCAATTAATCACCACCACTTTTCCAGTCTTTTGAGATATATAGATATATATATATACACATACACACAGAGATATCATTTTCTTAGTCTATAGGCTATCCCTCTAAAACGTTTGTTGAGTTCATTTAGTCCATGACTTTGGGTTTCATCTGTCAGAACAGTCTTTCAGGGCAGGAGAGATGGTGTGTGGTGTTGGATTGTTGCATGCTGAAGCCAGTCCTGGTTTCATCACTGCTGCACTTTGCTCGGTTTCCTCAAAGTTCATTCTTCATTACTTTGGGTGATTCTTACTGTATACTGTTGATATGGCACATAGTAATCATTGAAGTGATGACATCCGGTATTATATAGCAACTAACATCATACAGTTCAGTTCACTGGCTATTTTCACCCAAAATCAAATCCCCTTGAGGTACACATCGGACTTCCCCATCCTCCTGCATCACCCACTAAGTGCACCCAGGTCCTTGAGAAAAAGCAATCCCACAAATGGGTTTACCACTGCCTGAGGTGGGAGTAACCCAGACTGTCTTCCCCAGCATAATTGTTATGTGCACTACAGGGACTTTGCCCTCCAAGTCATGGGGGTTGGGCAGGAGGCCAACTACCTCCTCCCGGAAAAAAAAATAAAAAGTTGCAGAAACGACGAGCATCAACTCGGAGATGGAGAAAATCAGTAATGAAGTGAGGAGGAGGAGATGGAACTGGATCGGTCATGTCTTGAGGAAAAAACCAACAGAAGACTGCGCTGTGGCCCTTGGGACTCCAGAGCACGCAGCCGCAGACCGATCGAAGTGGAAGAACGATGTTCGCGCCTTGTGTGCCTCCTGGCACTGAGAGAATTCAGATCAGACTACAGGGACTTTATCCCCCTCTACAGTACGTAAAAGTTTTGATTGGGCAGGGCCAGATGGATTGGCAGATCCCCTACTGTTGACTAACCAGGTGGCCTTTGCTAAATGCGTATCCCAATGTTTGAACGTCCCAGCACCCATTGCTCTCAGTGTAGTCTTTAACAGTCCATTGTATCGTGTGATTTTCCTGGAGGCTGGTGCATGATAGGGGATGTGATATACCCACTCAATGCCGTGCTCTTTGGCCCAGGTGTCTATGAGGTTGTTTCGGAAATGAGTCCCGTTGTCTGACTCGATTCTTTCTGGGGTGCAATGTCACCATAGGCCTTGCTTTTCAAGGCCCAGGACAGTGTTCCGGGCGGTGGCATGGGGCACGGGATATGTTTCCAGCCATCCAGTGGTTGCTTCCACCATGGTGAGCACATGGCGCTTGCCTTGGCAGGTTTGTGGGAGTGTGATATAATCAATCTGCCAGGCCTCCCCATATTGATATTTCAGCCATCGTCCTCCATACCAGAGAGGCTTGAACCGCTTGGCTCGCTTGATTGCAGCGCATGTTTCGCATTCATGGATAACCTGTGCAATAGTGTCCATGGTCAAGTCCACCCCTCGATCACGAGCCCATCTATATGTTGCATCTCTTCCTTGATGGCCTGAGGTGTCATGGGCCCACTGAGCTAGAAATAATTCACCCTTATGTTGCCAGTCCAGATCCACCTGAGCCACTTCAGTCTTAGCAGCCTGATCCACCTGCTGGTTGTTTTGATGTTCTTCAGTGGCCCCACTCTTGGGTACGTGAGCATCTACGTGATGTACTTTTACAACCAGGTTCTCTATCCGGGCAGCAATATCTTGCCACAATGCGGCAGCCCAGATGGGTTTGCCTCTGCGCTGCCAGTTGCTCTGCTTCCATTGCTGTAACCACCCCCATAAGGCATTTGCCACCATCCATGAGTCATTACAGAGACGGAGCACCTGCCACTTTTCTCATTCAGCAATATCCAAAGCCAGCTGGATGGCTTTCACCTCTGCAAACTGACTCCATTCACCTGCTCCTTCAGCAGTTTCTGCAACTTGTCATACAGGACTCCATACAGCAGCTTTCCACCTCCGATGCTTCCCCACAAGATGACAGGACCCATCAGTGAACAGGGCATATTGCTTTATATTATCAGGTAGTTTATTATACAGCGGGGCCTCTTCAGCACGCGTCACCTCTTCCTCTGGCGAGATTTCAAAATCTTTGCCTTCTGACCAGTCCACAGTCACTTCCAAGATTCCTGGGCGACTGGGGTTTCCTATTCAAGCCCGTTGTGTGATTAGTGTGACCCCCTTACTCCACGTAGCATCAGTTGCATGATGTGTACTGGGGACCCTCCCTTTGAACATCCAGCCCAGCACCGGCAGTCGGGGTGCCAGGAGGAGCTGTGCTTCAGTACCAACCACTTACGAAGCAGCTCGAACCCCTTCATATGCTGCCAATATCTCTTTTTCAGTTGGAGTACAGCCAGCCTCGGATCCTCTGTATCCCCGACTCCAAAACCCCAGGGGTCGACCTCGAGTCTCCCCTGGTGCTTTCTGCCAGAGGCTCCAGGTAGGGCCGTTCTCCCCGGCTGCAGTATAGAGCACATTTTGTACATCTTGTCCTGCCCAGGCTGGCCCAAGGGCTACTGCATGAACTCTCTCCTGCTTAATTTGTTCAAAGGCTTGTCGTTGCTCAGGGCCCCATTTCAAATCGTTCTTCTTCCGGGTCACTTGATAGAGAGGGCTTACGATGAGACTGTAATTTGGAATATGCATTCTCCAAAAACCCACAACGCCCAAGAAAGCTTGTGTTTCCTTCTTGCTGGTTGGTGGAGACGTGGCTGTTATTTTGTTGATCACATCCATTGGGATCTGACGACGTCCATCTTGCCATTTTATTCCTAAGAACTGGATCTCCTGTGAAGGTCCCTTGACCTTACTTTGTTTTATGGCAAAGCCGGCCTCCAGAAGGATTTGGACTATTTTCCTGGTTTCAGCTGGGATAGAGTTAATTTTCTTCCTAGTAGCTGGTATAGTGCTGTGTTTTGGATTTAGGATGAGAATAATGTTGATAACACACTGATGTTTTAGTTCTTGCTAAGTAGTGCTTACACCAGTCAAGGACTTTTCAGCTTCCCCTGCTCTGCCAGGTGCACAAGAAGCTGGGAGGGGGCACAGCCAGGACAGCTGACCCAGACTGGCCCAAGGGCTATTCCATACCATATGACATCATGCTCAGCACATAAGCTGGGGGAAGACGAAGGAAGGAGGGGACGTTCAGCATGATGGCCTTTGTCTTCCCAAGTAACCGTTACGCGTGATGGAGCCCTGCTTTCCTGGAGATGGCTGAACACCTGCCCGCCAATAGGAAGTAGTGAATGAATTCCTTGCTTTGCTTTGCTTATGTGTGCGGCTTTTGCTTTACTTATTAAACTGTCTTTATCTCAACCCACGAGTTTTCTTACTTTTACCCTTGCGATTCTCTCCCCCCTCCTATCGGGAGTGAGCGAGCGAGCGACTGTGTGGTGCTTAGTTGCTGGCTGGGGTTAAACCACAACAGCTATTTTCTTCCCTTTCTCAAAAACCTCTTCTGCTGTGTTGCCCCGTACGATGATGTCATCAATGTATTGCAGATGTTCTGGAGCCCCACCCTGTTCCAGTGCAGTCTGAATCAGTCCATGGCAAATGATGGGGCTGTGTTTCCACCCCTGGGGCAGTCGATTCCAGGTGTACTGGACGCCCCTCCAAGTGAAAGCAAACTGTGGCCTGCACTCTGCTGCCAAAGGGATTGAGAAAAATGTATTAGCGATATCAGTTGTGGCATACCACTTGGCTGCCTTTGGCTCCAATTCATATTGAAGTTCTAGCATGTCTGGCACGGCAGCGCTCAGCAGTGGCGTGACTTCGTTCAGGCCCCGATAGTCTACTGTTAGTCTCCACTCTCCATTAGACTTTCGCACTGGCCATATGGGACTGTTAAAGGGTGAGTGAGTCTTGCTGAATCACTCCTTGGCTCTCCAGCTGACGAATCAGCTTATGGATGGGAATCAGGGAGTCTCGGTTGGTGCGATATTGCCGCCAGTGCACCGTTGGGGTAGCAATTGGCACCTGTTGTTCTTTGACCCTCAGCAACCCCACAACAGAAGGGTCCTTTGAGAGACCGGGCAGGGTAGACAGCTGTTTAATTCACTCCGTCTCCAAGGCAGCTATACCAAAAGCCCACCGGTACCCTTTTGGGTCCTTGAAATACCTTCTCCTGAGGGAGTCTATGCCAAGGATGCACGGGGCCTCTGGGCCAGTCACAATGGGGTGCTTCTGCCACTCCTTCCCGGTTAAGCTCACTTCAGCCTCCAATACAGTCAGCTGTTGGGATCCCCCTCTCACTCCAGAAATACAGATGGGTTCTGCCCTTTTATAGCGTGATGGATGGCATTAGGGTACACTGTGCACCGGTGTCCACTAGAGCCTTATACTCCCGTGGGTCTGATGTGCCAGGCCATCGAATTCACACAGTCCAGTAAACCTGGTTGTCCCTTTCCTCCGCCTGGCTGGAGGCAGGGCCCCTCTAGTCCTGGTCATAGTATCCATTACTCACTTCTTGTAAATATGAGTCAGGAGTTCCTTCATTACAACCAGGACTAAGATAAGCCCTTCTACTCTGTCTGGGGAACTGCTCACTGGAAACTGGAGCAGCAATTTTCCTGGAAGAACCCCCTTTTGTAGTTGTTTTTCCTTGCAACTCACGTACCCGTGCCTCTAGGGTCGAGGTCGATTTTCCATCCCACTTCCTCATGTCCTCTCCGTGGTCACGCAGGTAAAACCACAGGGTGGCCCGTGGTGTGTATCCACCATATCTTCTCTCTTGAGCAGACGGACGCTTACTCCTAATGGCTAAGATACTGGTCCGTACAGGTGAGGAGTAGGACATATCCTCTTTGAATCGCTGGAACTCCCGGGATAATTTCTCAGCTAGCACGTCAGGCCGTTTCTCCACAGCCGAGATGCAGGCCCGTAGGGAGGAAGAGAGACTTCCTTCGTATTGTCGGAGTTGGCCAGCCATTTCATCCACCGTTGGTCCCTCTTCATCTTTCCAGGTCATTACTGCCAATGAGTTTGCGTACGATGATGGTGCACTCTGTACAAACTTCTGCTACGTGGGTCGTGTGCACTGGACTTCATCTGGATCTTTGGATAACTGCTTGTTGTCCAGGTCACCATAAATCACCTCCAGCATGGCTAATTCCCTCAGGTACTGGATACCTCTCTCCATGGTGGTCCACTTGCCTGGGTGACATATAACATCTTCCTTGAAGGGATACCTTTCCTTCACGCCTGACAGGAGTCGCCTCCAGAGGCTGAGGGCTTTTGCCCCTTTTGCAATCGCTTTGTCAATGCCCCCTTCCCTAGAAAGGGATCCCAGCTGCTTGGCTTCCCTACCCTCTAATTCCAGGCTACTGGCCCCATTATCCCAGCATCGGAGCAGCCAGGTGACGATGTGCTCGCCTGGACCACGACCGAAATCTTTTCGCATATCTCGCAGCTCACTCAGGGACAGGGATCGGGTGGTTACCATCTCATTTGTGGGTCCTGCCTCTTCCTCCTCCTGTTCTCTTGATGGCCCTGGTTCATCATCAGCCCTTACTAAATGAGTTGGTTTTGTTGTGTATGTTTTCTTCTGTATAGGGGCAAGCGATACTGGCACGGGTTGGTTCTCTGGTTCAGCCGCAGCGCCTGTCGCGGGGGCTGGCACAGCCACGGGGGCCGGCGCGGGGGCTGGTGCAGCCGCAGTGCCTGTGGCAGGGGCCGGCGCAGCCATGGGGGCCAATCCAGAGACCTTCTCTTCCCCTTGAGGGTTCTGAATAGTGTTGAATAGGGCTCGGTAGGCATGGGCCAGGCCCCAGCACGTTGCAGTGATCTGTGTCTCTCTGGAGTTGCCAGGGTGACAACAGACATTTTCCAAATACTTTACTAGTTTTTCAGGATTTTGCACTTGTTCAGGGGTGAAGTTCCAAAATACTGGAGGTGCCCATTGTCCTAGGTACTTGCCCATACTCTCCCACACACCCTGCCACTCATAACTATCCAGCCTTGGGGCAGATCTCTGGATGATATTCTTAAGCTGCTTATTAACCTTAGATAAAACTGAAACAAAATTCCCAAGAACTACCAATGGATGTATCTTAACTACCCAAGGATGTTCAAGATACTGAAAAGTTGTTGTAATGAAGGAGGAAACATCATAGAAGAAGGCAGTGAAGGTGCCATTCTGTATTTCCTCCATAAAAAAACCTCTCAGAGGAAGAGGTATAATTGCTAAATGTCTCCATGAGGTGGTACCCGAAGTACAGTAATGGCTTCACTACAGAACCCAAATACCAGATAGCACTCAAGGTCAGTGTTTTAATAGCCAGTCTTCCAGGCAAAACATCACTCATTATGGCAAAGCACAGCAAACTGAAAAAACCCACACCAATCTTCAACCTGCACAGCAAAAACAAGAGCATGGTGCAGGTCAGGTAGACTAGTACCGAGAACGGATGAATCAATATTACGACCGATAACTTAACAGATACAAATTCCTTAATAAGCTCTGGTTAATCTGTTATTATCTCAAACCCTTCGTGCCCCATGTTGGGAGCCAAAAAGGACTGTCGTGGTTTAACCCCAGCTAGCAACTAAGCACCACGCAGCCACTCGCTCTCTCCTGCACCGGTGGGATGGGGGAGAGAATCGGAAGGGCAAAAGGGGGTTTCAACTCGTGGGTTGAGATAAGAACAGTTTAATAACTAAAGTAAAATAAAAATAGAACAGTAGTAATAGTAATAATAACAATAATAATAATAAAAACAAGTAATAATAGTACAATAGTAATACAAAGCAAGCGATACACTCTGCAATTGCTCACCACCCACCGACCGATGCCCAGCACGTCCCCCAAGCAGCGATCGTTGCCCCTCCCCCGGCCAGCTCCCCCTGCTCATATACTGAGCATGACGCCATACGGTATGGAATAGCCCCTTGGCCAGTCTGGGTCAGCTGTCCTGGCTGTGCCCCCTCCCAGCTTCTTGTGCCCCCGGCAGAGCATGGGAAGCTGAAAAGTCCTTGACCAGTGTGAGCACCACTTAGCAACAGCTTAGCACTACTTAGCAAGAACCAAAACATCAGTGTATATCATCAACATTGTTCTCATCCTAAACCCAAAACACAGCCCCATACCGGCTACCAAGAAGAAAATTAACTCTGTCCCAGCTGAAACCAGGACATCCATGTATTCCAAGAATTTTTCCAGTTAATCTGTAATGGAAGCACCACTTTGTATTTCTGAATCTAATATATTCCCCAAACACCATACTAATTTTCACGCTAATTTCTTATTCAGGCCAACATATTGGTCTTTAAACAAATCAAAATCAGCTTAAATGGAACAGTGTTCAGGTCAGTAGAACCATCTTTTAAATAGTTCACAACTTTGCTTCATAAATTAACGGGAGGGGGGGTGAAGAGAAATGGCAAAACACAAAAGCACAAGCCCTACAACCCAAGAGAGAAACCAGAAAAAAATTTAATGCCAGCAGGATAATATACCTTGGAGAGAAATAAATCCATATAAAAAGCTTTTAAAAATAATTTATTACATTCATCATAGGGAGGGATGAGGTAGTGAGAGGTTACATAGAAGCATGTCTTCTCTGACCTCCTGATAGAAGTTTCGTTTTTGCCAAGCTTATCTGTTTTATGAGGTCTGTCAAATGCAATATTTTTTTCTCCCCAATTTCCTCAAAATTTTTAGGAAAACAGGCCACTCCCCTCCAAATCTGGAGACCCCTACCACTGCTCAAGCCATCAATAAATCAAAAAGTGACTGATACTCTTCAGTCTACAGGGCTTCAGTCTACAGGACTGCCTGGCTAGCCAAGAGAGTTCACTATCCTGACTGATAATTTGGTCTCTTCAAATATACAAGGGACACTAGCTGTATAATAGAGAGAACATTAGTCTACCTTGTTTCCTTAGATAAGATTCATCATTTTCACAGCAAGATTAATTATTTTTAAGAGTCTGAACTAAAAGGGAAAAAGATTGATATAACTATTCAGGTAGGGTTGACTCCTAACTCAAGTAGGGCAGCAAAATATTCCTAGTAGTATTTTGATTTAGGAATAATAACACTAAAAATTTAAGAAGTTATACGCTTTTCACTAAATTATTTCAGTACAAGCTGCAAACCATATAAATATTTTGAGGAAAACAGGAGGAGAGAAATTCAAACTCCCTGTGAAAATGCATTTCAGAGAATTTTTCTTCTAGCCACAATGCACACTATGGAAGACTACTATAAGCTCTAGTTAATTTATTTTAATTCTACAGAAGTACAAACTAATTAGCTGTTTTAATTAAAGCAGTGATGTTACAGAATGCTTCATGAATGGAATAATATTTTAATAGTTGATAGGCCTTCCGCATATTAACACAATAGCTATGAATAGACTATATCATAGTCAATATTCATTTTATGGAACATACAATAAATGATATCTTTCACAAACTGCATTACATGACTTAAAATACCATTTATGAAAAAAGTATTATGAAGTAGAAACTAAGGCTATGTGCAAGGTAGTTGGTTTTTTACTGTGCTATTTAAGGTAAAACTGAGGTGATATGTTGGGGGGGTTGTTTGGGTTTGGTTTGGTTTTAATTTCAATTGAGGCTTTGGTCTGAAAGTTCTTTGTAATATAAATGTCTGTGTAAATGATGAGCATGAGCAAAAAAAATTTTTTTGAAACAAAAGCAGAATTCATATGCAGTAATGTGTGAGGGTTTCCAAAGGGAAAAAAAGGGGGGGAAGGGAAAAAGGGGGGGGGGGGGGGACAAAAGGGGGGAAGAAAAGGAAGAAATGGAAGAAACAGCAAAAGAGAAACAAAAAGAAAAAATTTTCTTAGCTGGTTTACTTCCTTTTTCCCTGAGAATGAGCACTAGTGTGTGTGTGTGTGTGTGTGTGAGAGAGAGAGACTGAGGGCAGTGGAGGAAGAAAAAAGGAAAACTGAGATGATATTATATCTAGGGGCTATGTTTAAACTGGCATTGCTAGATTAAACACATGTCAAACTGCAGCCCTAAGCTATAATTTCACACTACTACCAAACTGTTAGGTGCCACCAGGTTCCTTACAAGGAAAACTTTTCTTCTGGGTTAGCTCCCTGAACCAGCTCACTGTGGGTTAGCAGTGGGAATATACAGCCAGAATTTCTCCCTCAATGGCCTCTGTTCTTTAGACCCAGTCTAATTATTGCATAAGACTGGGCTCTTAGTGTACACAAACAACATTCATATCAAAGTCTGGGCAGAAGGGCTGTAGTACTCAAACTGACATGCTACCTTCCTGCATCCAACCTCTTCACACAAACCGTGTATCACTTTTGAAAATATAAAAGCACTACAGAAAGAGTAATCAAAAATCCTCAAATACAAGAGCAGGGAAAAAAAACCCACACAAAAAAATACATTTGCAGAGGTCAAAGGCCTAAAAGAATTGTGCTTTGCTCCAAAATAGAATTTGGAGTAACAGACTCACTTGCTTCCTCAGCGCTTCCTATTTTGCTGAAAATTTTCTGCAGCTTTTGCAAAAATCTCCAACAAAAATAAGAATTTGTGTCTTGAGTGAACAGTGTAGAATGCCAACAGCAATTCAAAGGCCAGGTACATTCTGCATTGGTATCTTTGAATCACATTAATTATTGCTATTCTTAAGACACCTGAAAGAACTTAGCAAGAAACTCAAGTTGAATAAATTTACAGAACAACCTCACAATAAGAGCAGCGTGTGCCAAATGCCACTACCCTGATAAGCTGTCCATGTCAGTGCACTAACAATTGCTCCCTATTAAGTAAACAGTAAGCACCACCTTTTTAAGGTGTTTCCTACTGGGAAATTTAAAAGTTAACTACACAGACAAGTGTACTGGCTTAGTAGACAGATGATAAATTACTGACAAATGGTAAATTACTCACTACATCTGTTTTTACCCATTTTTTGCAATCACATTCCCAGTTTTGTTTACAGTAGCCAAAGATTAGTGTGTTAATTTTTGAATAGGAGCATAATACACTGTGAAATGAGCATTCCTCCTTTGAGGATCCGATTGTAGGATCAGGGCTTATACATATAATACACTGGAGCACTGAATTGATTTCAACAGGACTCCATAAAGGTTTGGACTGCAGGAGTAAGGCTTCCATTTTAATATTTTTTATGCTTCCTTGGTTAAATTTAGATCTTCAGTATTACATTTATATACAATGTACTTGAATACTTCTAAATTCTTCCAAATTTCTGATAAAAGGTCATCCTAAAACTATCATAAAGCAAGCAGATCTTTCTAATCCTGTATCAGAAGAATGAGAGAGTAGGATTTACTGCCTTACAAGCCACAGCTGCACTGCAATTAGAAGATATGACTGCAGTAGGTTATATAGACTTCAATTACAAATTAGACTTTTGTTAGTCTCAAATAACAAAGCAGTTAAAATACAGAAATATGGACTTCACTGCAGGCAACTAACTTGAGCAAGCATCCAAGGTACAAAATAAGCCTATATACCCCTAACTGAGGGCTATGCTACCACAGCTTTGCTGCTGCTGGTATATGAACTAGTGAGATTAAAGCTAGCACAAGCATGTCTATGCAAGCTATAATCATGCATCCAATTGCATTGTGCATATAGGAAGAAAAGCATTTTGCATGTTTTTCAGCTCAACAATATTCTGTGGAAATATATGTTTAGAATACTGAGAGCTACCACTTCATAATCACGTTCATGTGAATCTAGAGATGATACAAAATAACCTCCTTTCTTTTACTCTCAATAAGCCTGAGAAGATCTGCTGTAAAGGCCTTAGAAAAAGAAATTTCAATAATTCAAGAGGCAACTAAATACCAAGCAGGCACCCACTGCAGGACAATAAGTCTGTATACAAACAGTAAAGTTTATTTCATAAAAAGAGAAATTCTACAGTTTGATTGTTAAACGCATCCCTCAGATAAGAAATGCAGAGGAGACAGTACAACTAAAACCAACTTAAGTCTGTTTTGAATTATCGAGAATGCAACCAGAAAGTTGTTTATTATTGTAGCAGAGGTGTATTTCTAAATCCAGAGTTGGTATATAGTATTTTGTTATAAGTTAGATTTTAAAGACTTCAAAATATCAGGAAGACACAATAGAAAACATAAAAGACAAATGCTGTTACAATGTCAAAATGATAAGTAAAAATCTAAGGGATTTTTTCAGTCATTTTACCATGAAAAGGTTCATTCCTGCATCACTACAATATAATTTGAATTTAGTGATGATACAGTTGACAATTATAACAATAACCTGGCCTTCTAAAAAGAAAATGAAGACACAATAAAAAGCAAAAGGAACTTTTTATTTCAGAGACAACCATGAAAAAGTTGTTTTCAGAATCATGTCGTGACTGATCAACAACATTGCGTTACTTTCCTTATCAAATATAGTCCTTGCGCTCTGTTACTCTTGTCACATTTACAAGACTACATTACGCATATTCATGCGCTTTCAGTGCTGGATTAGATAGATAGTAAAAGCCTTAAACTCACGTGTAAAGTCTTCAGTTTGAGAAAGACTCACAAGTGAGGTCATTTTGATAAAAGAGTAAATACCACTTTTGTAGTGAGACAGCTGTATAATGAAAACTAACAGAAAACGTTGATAGTCAAAATCTTGAAAAGCTTAATGACACTCAATAAAAGTGTTCTTATCATTTCAGAAGATTTTGTTTTCTCCATAATGCACAAGGTTTACAGTGTCGAGCAAACAATACTGGGAAAAAACTTGAACTCAATGGTTTCAACAGAAAGAAACATCAATGAACATATCAAACCAAATGTTATTTCATAAAAATTCCAAATGACAGTGTAAGTAAAATGATTCTCAGTTAAAGGGGAAAAAAAGCATATATGGTACAGCTTAGAGCACCCTTTAAAAAGTTAATTCCTCACTGTAAACAAACTGGATATCTATTTAGCAGGAGGACAAACAAACCTCAAAAAATGACTCATTTATATAATTTAAAGTGTGTGAGCCTGCACAGGACACAGGAACAACCACAAAACCACGGATAAAATGCAAAGAGTAAATTTATTTTCATTACCTCACGAACCGGGGGATCCCCGAAGCAGCACCCCAGGCAGAGGCACACAAGCGGGAACGCAGGCATCGCGGAGCTCGGTCCTTGCTAGAGGATTGCCGAACCTGCTGTTTTCACCTGTGTATCAGGGATTCACCCAGGCATAGTTTACCACTGTGCCACAGCAGGGCAAGAATCTCAAGCATGTTCGATAGGGTGCCTCTGAGTCTATCACAGGCCTATGTTATCTAAACACAGATGTTCTACTTGTCAAGCACACAAGACTAAACAATGATTAGTATGATATATGTTTCTCTCTACACCCCAGCTGCAAGTCACTTGAGCGTGTTTACAGTCCTCCTCGCCAATCTTCCGTTATTTTCCCACATAAAGTAACTTAATTCCAGATCTGGTTATTGTAGTTAATTCATTTTGAAATTAACTACAGAAAAGAGGTGAGGGAGAAACACACACCTGCTGTGCAAAGTTTATACATTACAATTTTACATCTTCTTTAAAATGTTATTTATAAAATGAGAGCAATGACAAACACCCAAGGAAAGGAAATCAAGTTTTTTAGCATCTTGCTGTACTTTTATAAGCCTCTTTTCTAAAATATATATTTTTTCATAGAAACAGATATTTTATGTGTTCAAATATATTTTCCCTTGTCTCCCTTAGGAGCAGAAAAAATAGCACAAGGCAATTGCTCAGTACAGCCATACAAAGTTATTTAAAAATGCAATTTTTATTCTTCTGGGACATGGAATGGTTGAATTAGGGATGCTTTTTTAAATACTTTGCTATTGAAAACTACAGATATACGTAAAAATTGACTTATTACATATATTGCAGAAACATCAGTCAACCGGCCAAGCGTTTAGGTCAACACGCGATTTACCATACAAAGTAGTTTCCCATTATGGGGGCTCCCGAGAGTAAACACCCTCGCAGAGCCGCGGGGCAGCAAACGGCCATGTAACGCACCGCACCCCTACGCCCCCACCCCGGTCACCTCCATCAACACGGCTACAAACTCCGCTGCCCCCAGCACGCACTCTTACCTGCGATCTTTTAGGCAGGTCTCCTGCCATTGCTCCACCTCACCCCTCGACGCTACACTCCGAGGTCTCTTCAGAGCCGGTGGCGCTGGGCCCGCGCGGTCACGGGCCTCAGCCCAGCTCTTCCGCTTCATAGTGGAGGCTGCCGCACCGCTACGGTAGGTGCGAGGCAGTCTGGCTCATCCCTGCCACACCGCTCGGAGGGGAGGGACCCCAAGACAACGGCTGATGTGTCAACCTGGACATCACCCCTCCTACCTCCCTATACGCCTACCGCCCACCCGCCCCAAACCGGCGGCGGCTCTCGGACACCTCCAGGGATTCCCCACCGCTACCTGTGATTGGGTCAGGGCGGTGTGGCATCACCAGTACGGAGTGGTGGGGATAGTGATGTCATAGTGGCCGGCCATAACAGGTCGAAGGTGGAGTACAGGGTTGGGCTACCGCGGTGAGTGCGCGTTATGGCCTCGCCTGGATGCAGCCTGTTCCTCCCCCCCGCCATAGGCGTCACCTCGTGATCCTTCTGACATGGCCGCCCTGGGGATGTCACTGACACTTAGCGTTTGTCTCCTGCCGCTCCGCTGGCACCCACTCGGGTTCTCCTCTGGCCTCGCACACGCTGGGGGTGGCCCTGGGATGCACATCTGTCAGCTCTGCAGGGCACAGGCCCCTGCCCACTATGAAAGAGTGTGAGTCTGTGAAGAAGCCCATAGGGTGCCCCCAATACAAACAGGTAATTAATTAACAATAAACTTCTACACCATACCACCCTTCCTTAGTTGCCTACTTTTTAGGTGGCACTGTACTTCCAGAAGGAGTGTTCATGAGGAATAGCATTATTGAAATATAGCTCTGGGGTGTAAAGGCCCCAGCTGCAGGCACACAGCTTATCATGTGTAAGGCAGGATGAGGTATTTACTCCCATGAAAAGGCCTGCAACATTTGTTGTTACATAAAACTGTATTCATTAGAAAAGAGTATTTTTAATTGCATTCTTGAAGTGTATCAGTCTTTTGGGTACCTATTACAATATATACAAAACAAGGATTCTGTGGAGAGATTATATCTTGTTAGACCAACTGATACAACTGGAAAGAAACCAATCCAGTACACACACCCTTCTTCTGGTCTGAAAATATAAGTGATTTATTTGAAAAGTTAAAATAATTATATTTGTATCTATATATTGGATTTATGTGGCAAGGTTTGCAGGGGTGGCTTCTGTGAGAAGAGACCAGGGGCTGCTGCTGTGCTGGACAGAGACAGTTCGAGCTGGCTCCAAAATGGACCAACAGCTGGTCAAAGCTGAGCCAATCAGCAAGGGTGGTGGTGATGGTGCCTCTGTGCTAATATATTTAAGAAAGGGTAAAAATGGCAGTGCAGCAGCTGTGAGAGAGAGAGGAAAAAATGTGAGACAACCCTGCAGACACCAAGGTTTGAGAAGGAGAGGAAGGAGGTGCTCCAGGTGCGGGAGCAGAGATTCCCCTACAGCCTGTGGAAGAGACCATGGTGAGCAGGTTGTCTCTCTGCAGCCTATGGGGAGGACCGTGCTGGAACAGTTCGTGAAGGACTGTATCCCGTGGGAGGGACCCCACACTGGAGCAGGGGAAAAGTGTGAGGAAGAAGCAGCAGAGATGAAGTGTTATGAATTGACTGTACCCCCATTCCCTATCCCCCCTGTGCTGCTCGGGGGTGGGGGGAGGAGGTAGAAGAGTCAGGAGTGAAGTTGAGCCTGGGAAGAAGGGTGGGGGGGAAGGTGTTTTTAGTTTTGTTTTTGTTTTCATATCCACAGGGAGTGGGATATATTATCCTGTGCTCCTCTCAGCTGCTGGGTAATCATAGGGTTTTGCGAGATGACACTCAAACACTTTAATTGTTTAGAATTTAAACATACACTATCTCCTCCAAAGTCCCATACTCACAAAAGCCATCATGCCAGCCTTTCTCCTGGCTTTTGTTGGCATGCTTTTGCTAAATCTTGCAACTCAGGCTGTGTAAAATTGCACACCAAGAAAGCATACTGTGGTGCCCCTGGGCAGCCCTTTGCTTTGTGAATCACTAGTGGCCGTGGAAATGCTGTTGCCACACTCATCCTCCAACCCCTCTGTCCACTTGCCCTCACCAGAGAACCAGGGATCCTTGTTCTACCATTCATTCTTCTGGCAAATAGCTCGTACCTCGGCAGTGCCCTTCCCGGGCTGCTCCACGCGCCCTCCCTGCACAGTGGGCACCTGTACTGTCTCTTGCTGCCCAGGGGCTGCCATGCAGAGCAATGGCTGCAGCTCGTGCAGGTCTTTTTGCGTCAGCTCCAAACACCCCCATGTCCACTTCAAGCATGTTAGTAACAACCAAAGACAGCACAAGTTCTCCTTAGCTTTTCCTTTTCCTAGCCCTTGTTTTCTAAGACAACTTCAGCTGGGATGGGGCATTCAGACAATTCCTCCTCAGTTTTCCAATCCACCGGGGAAACTGCTTGGGCTAGGTGTCTTGCAGCTACCCTCTATGGATTCGTGCTGGGCCAGCTGGGCACCCAGTTTCTCTCTTCTTCATTGTTCTTTTTCCAAAAAGGTATTTCTCACTGGGACCTGCTGACTACACCAAATATTTTGCACCAGGTGGTGCTGGTCCATTATGATCCCAGTAAGAAAGGCACTCAGACTCTGTAAGGTATCATTTTAGAATGCGATTTATTAGAGCTAACACAATAAGGGGAGTATAGTACAGACACTCTTACGACCTTTTATATGCTGGGAACCTTGAGTGATGTAGCATCGAATGGGTCTCCAATTCATGCACAGCATGCTGGACAGACCCCATCTGAAAGGGTTAAAAACCACAAGAGCAAGAAAGATGTTGTAAATACTTTAGTCACTTAATTAGATCAGAAGACACCCTGGTGTGATTTAAGGATGTTGTGAATACCTTATTAGACATGAGGGTGGTCTGATGTGATTTATGGAGTAGCTAGAAGAACAGTTATAAGATAAGGGGGGCTCCGGGATAATCTCGTTACAGACAACTCGGCCTTGGGAGAACAGATGCACGGAACCATGAAGATAGGAAGACACAGAAGAATGGCAACAATAGCCTTGAAGGACAACGTTTATGTGATCCTAGGACTGAGTTTGCGCAGAAGCAAAGGTCAATCAGTGAACACAGTGAAGAAGACCACGAGCCTTCATCTGAAGACCCCCAAAGGCCACTTGAAGACCACCACGGGAGATGACTGCGCACGCAAATCGGATATTTACATATAGAATCATAGAATCATAGAATTGTTAAGGTTGGAAAAGACCCTTAAGATCATCGAGTCCAACCATTAACCTATCACTGCCAAGTCCATCACTAAACCATGTCCTCGAGCACCACACCTACCCGTCCTTTAAATACCTCCAGGGATGAAGACTCAACCACTTCCCTGGGCAGCCTGTTCCAATGCTTGACCACCCTTTCGGTGAAGAAGTTTTTCCTAATATCTAACCTAAACTTCCCCTGGCGCAGCTTGAGGCCGTTTCCTCTTGTCCTATCGCTTGTTACTAGGGAGAAGAGACCGACCCCCCCACCTCGCTACAACCTCCTTTCAAGTAGCTGTACAGAGCAATAAGGTCTCCCCTCAGCCTCCTCTTCTCCAGGCTAAACAACCCCAGTTCCCTCAGCCGCTCCTCATAAGACTTGTGCTCTAGACCCTTCACCAACTTCGTTACCCTTCTCTGGACATGCTCCAGCACCTTGATGTCCTTCTTGTAGTGAGGGGCCCAAAAGTGAACACAGTACTCGAGGTGCGGCCTCACCAGTGCCGAGTACAGGGGCACTATCACCTCCCTGGTCCTGCTAGCCACACTATTCTTGATACAGGCCAGGATGCCATTGGCCCTCTTGGCCTGGGAAGAAGGGTGGGGGGGAAGGTGTTTTTAGCTTTGTTTTTGTTTCTCACCATCCTACTCTATTTTTAATTGGAAATAAATTAAATTTTCCCCAAGTCGAGTCTGTTTTGCTCGTGATGGTAATTGGTGAGCGATCTCCCTGTCCTTATCTTGACCCATGAGCTTTTCATCTATTTTCTCTCCTCATCCTGTTGAGAAGGGGGAATGAGAGAGCAGCTTGGTGGGGGTCTGGCAGCCAGCCAAGGCTAACCCACCACAATCTACTTCTCAAATACAGCATTATTTTTAAATACACTATTAATTTAAGTAGGTATCAAAATAAATCAAGAATATAGTTAAAACAACTTTTGAAAAGTGCTCCCTCCCCATCTCTGTCTAATTGGCCATGCCACCAGCCCTTGCTGAAAGTATTCTACCATCTGCTGAGAATAAGGTCAGTGATTATCTCCCACTGTTTTCCACCTTTAACTGTGTCACTTCTTTTAAAAAATATTTTTTAATTTAGCACAAGAAACCTAAAATTGTGCTGGCATTTTGAAAATCATGTCTCTTATGGATAAATGTCTGTCATTCTCACAATTTATTATGTGTGGGGAGGATCATTGTCTCACAGAGCTCCAGTGAACTCAATGAAACTGTGGGCAGATGAAACAGTCTATCTGCATACAACAAATGTAGGGCTGATACCTTAATTTCTACTGAGTCCTCCTCTGTCTCTTTCTCTCTTTTTGTTTGTCATCTTTTTTGTGAATCTTTCTGAAGAATAAGTGATTTTGCTGGAATAACACAGAGTCTATGGTATGATTGCTGTCAATATTGAAATGGTGAGCATGGATGACAAATCTACAAAGCTGTCAAGCTACAACCTAATTCATTCCAATGCCTTTTAAAGGTACACAGTTCTTTTAGGTATAGTTAATTTTATTTATTGTTTTGTATGTAAAATTTAACAATAGAAGTATTCCCATCATATATTTTGTTTAATTCTACTGAAAACAAAACAAGCAGAAAAAACAACCAGCCAAACAATTCCTTTAAAATCGAAAGCACCAAGAACGTGAAGATGAAATGGTTGTAAAACAAAAGTGGAACTAGAATCAGTGTCCTTGGCAGTGCTGATCAGATAAATGAATTAAAGTAGTAGCACTATAAATAAACTGAATATTTAACATTCTTTCACTTTGAGCATATTTTAAGTTTTCTGCATTTCTAATAACACTTGCCTTTGTTTTACAAACATAGGACTAGTTTTCTAGCTTGTTTTTTTTTTTTTCTTCTGTGGTTTCAGTAACATACAGGCAGCTGGAATCCAGAGTTTCTGGCTTACTCAAAAAATATTTTTAAGCTGGGAGAACCCTGGAAATAGGGGGTAGTTCCTTATTTATGAATGTAGAGGCAGGTTTCATTACAAACAGACCTTATTCTCTTGTGAATGTTAGCTGCCAGAAAGGTTCTTGGGCTGGTCAATCTATTATGCTAAGTATTGAGGAAGCCTCTGGCCAACTCAAAAATCATGAGGGTTCAAAGGCTGCATGTGATGATTACTTTTAACCCTGTATTGAGTGCTGTTTAGTCAAAGCAGGGAATTGAATACAATATTTGAATACTAATAATATCCTTTTCAAACATGTGAATCACTCAAAACATATGTATATAAATAATAAGGTGCTATGGGATAGTACCTAGAAGAGTATCTGTGGTTGTAAATTGCTATCTTTTACCTCAGAACAAAATCATTCAGTGCAAATCATTAAGACATAAAACACAATAGAGTATACAATTTATTTAACGACTTTTATTTACCTTGATGTGATGATGACTGTTCAATAACTATAAGCCTGCCATTTGCACCCTAGAGCAGAACACAGGTATTGAAACTCTAAAGAGGAACTCAGTGTTTCTGCATGACTGCAAAGCATTAGCAGCAATTGGTGTTCTGAGTTAATGATCACAGTGTACTGAGTTGAAATTAAAGTCACTTACATACTTGGAGCACTTCTGTCTATCACCTACAGTTAGCGGCTATATAAATTTATTAAGGGATAAATTATTTTTAAAGGTAACTTTTAAGTTAGATATGTACATTTTATGTTTTTTCTAGCATTGGTAGAGTCATCTTTTCAACCAATTGCAAACTGTTTATCATTTTTGGAAAAGCAAAATTCCCACTCAATTGTACCTGCATCTAAAGAAACAGCATGCAAATACTGTTGCACATATAAGTACCTGTGATTTACATATACCAATACTCATTAATATATATAACTTGCAACCACATGTACTGCTGTCTTCTGCAGGTGCAAAATTAGGCCTGAGTCTAAAATACAGGGAAAACATAAGTTTATTTAGATGCCAGTAATGCAGTTAATGAATCATAGAATCATTTAGGTTGGAAAAGACCTTTAAGATCATCACATCCAACCGTTAACCTAGCACTGCCAAGTCCACCACTAAACCATGTCCCTAAGCACCACATCTACACATCTTTTAAATACCTCCAGGGATGGGGACTCAACCACCTCCCTGGGCAGCCTGTTCTAGTAGTCAACAACCCTTTCGGTGAAGAAATTTTTCCTAATATCCAATCTAAACCTCCCCTGGCACAACTTGAGGCCGTTTCCTCTCGTCCTATCACTTGTTACTTGGGAGAAGAGACCGACCTCCACCTCGCTACAACCTCCTTTCAGGTAGTTGTAGAGAGCGATAAGGTCTCCCCTCAGCCTCCTCTTCTCCAGGCTAAACAACCCCAGTTCCCTCAGCCGCTCCTCATAAGACTTGTTCTCTAGACCCTTCACCAGCTTCGTTGCCCTTCTTTGGACACGCTCCAGCACCTCAATGTCCTTCTTGTAGTGAGGGGCCCAAAACTGAACACAGTACTCGAGGTGCGGCCTCACCAGTGCCGAGTACAGGGGCACTATCACCTCCCTGGTCCTGCTGGCCACACTATTCTTGATACAGGCCAGGATGCCATTGGCCCTCTTGGCCACCTGAGCACACTGCTGGCTCATGTTCAGCCAGCTGTCAACCAACACCCCTAGGTCCTTTCCCACCAGGCAGCTCTCCAGCCACTCCTCCCCCAGCCTGTAGCGTTGCATGGGGTTGTTGTGACCCAAGTGCAGGACCCGGCCCTGAGCCTTGTTGAACCTCATACAGTTGGCCCCGGCCCAACGATCCAGCCTGGCCAGGTCCCTCTGCAGGGCCTTCCTACCCTCCAGCAGATCGACACTTCCACCCAACTTGGTGTCGTCTGCAAACTTACTGAGGGTGCACTCGATCCCCTCATCCAGATCATCAATGAAGATGTTGAACATGTATATATGATAAGGTCTCCCCTCAGCCTCCTTTTCTCCAAGCTAAACAACCCCTGTTCCCTCAGCCGCTCCTCATAAGACTTGTTCTCTAGACCCTTCACCAGCTTCGTTGCCCTTCTTTGGACACGCTCCAGCACCTCAATGTCCTTCTTGTAGTGAGGGGCCCAAAAGTGAACACAGTACTCAAGGTGTGGCCTCACCAGTGCCGAGTACAGGGGCACTGTCACCTCCCTGGTCCTGCTGGCCACACTATTCCTGATACAAGCCAGGATGCCATTGGCCTTCTTGGCCAGCTAGGCACACTGCCAGCTCATATTCAGTCGGCTGTCGACCAACACCCCTAGGTCCTTTTCCTACAGATAGCTTTCCAGCCAGACCTGCCTTTCATAAATCCATGCTGACTGGGCCTGATTCCCTGGTTGTCCCATACGTGCCACGTGATGGCACTCAAGATGATCTGCTCCATAACCTTCCCCAGCACCGAGGTCAGGCTGACAGGCCTGTAGTTCCCCAGATCCTCCTTCCGGCCCTTCTTCTAGATGGGCGTCACATTTGCTAACCTCCAGTCAACTGGGACCTCCCCGGTTAGCCAGGACTGCTGATAGATGATGGAAAGTCGCTTGGTGAGCACTTCCGCCAGCTCCCTCAGCACCCTTGGGTGGATCCTATCTGGCCCCATAGACTTGTGTGTGTCTACGTGGTGTAGCAGGTCGCTAACCATTTCCCCTTGGATTATGGGGGCTTCATTCTGCTCCCTGTCCCTGTCTTCCAGCTCAGGGGGCTGGGTACCCTGAGAACATCTGGTCTGACTATTAAAGACTGAGGCAAAGAAGGCATTAAGTACCTCAGGCTTTTCCTCATCCTTTGTCACTATGTTTCCCCCTGCATCCAATAAAGGATGGAGATTCTCCTTAGCCCTCCTTTTGTTGCTAATGTATTTATAGAAACATTTTTTATTGTCTTTTACGGCAGTAGCCAGATTAAGTTCTAGTTGGGCTTTGGCCCTTCTAATTTTCTCCCTGCATAACCTCACAACATCCTTGTAGTCCTCCTGAGTAGCCTGCCCCTTCTTCCAAAGACAGTAAACTCTCCTTTCTTTTCCCTGAGTTCCAGCCAAAGCTCTCTGTTCAGCCAGGCCGGTCTTCTTTCCCACTGGCTCGTCTTTCAGCACATGGGGATGGCCTGCTCCTGCGCCTTTAAGATTTCCTTCTTGAAAAATATCCAGCCTTCCTGGATACCTTTTCCCTTCAGGACTGCCTCCCAAGGGACTCTGTCAACCAGGCTCCTAAACAGGCCAAAATCTGCCCTCCAGAAGTCCAAATAGCAGTTCTGCTGATCCCCCTCCTTACTTCTCCAAGAATCGAAAACTCTATCATTTCATGATCGCTATGCCGAAGACAGCCCCCAAGAGTCACATCACCCACCAGGCCTTCTCTGTTCACAAACAGCAGGTCCAGCAGGGCGCCCTCCCTGGTTGGCTCCCTCACCAGCTGTGTCAGGAAGTTATCATCTCCCACACACTTCAGGAACCTCCTAGACTGTTTCCTCTCCGCTGTATTGTATTTCCAGCAGGCATCTGGTAAGTTGAAGTCCCCCACGAGAACAAGGGCTAGCGATTGTGAGACTTCTCCCAGCTGCTTATAGAATATTTCATCTGCCTCTTCGTCCTGGTTGGGTGGTCTATAACAGACTCCCACCATGATATCTGCCTTGTTGGCCTTCCACCTGATTCTTACCCATAAACACTCAACCCTATCGTCACCAGCATTAAGCTCTAGACAATCAAAACATTCCCTAACATACAGGGTACCCCACCACCTCTCCTTCCTTGCCTATCCCTTCTGAAGAGTTTATAGCCGTCCATTGCAGCACTCCAGTTGTGTGAGTCATCCCACCGTGTTTCTGTGGTTGCAACTATATCATAGTTTTCCTGCTGCACAATGGCTTCCAGCTCCTCCTGTTTGTTGCCCATGCTGCGTGCATTGGCGTAGATGCACTTCAGTTGGGCTATTGATCCTGCCACCTTTTGGGGGGAAGAAGCCCTAATTCCTACGTGACCATTCTCAGGCGCTTCCATGGTTTCTAACACATTCATAACCCTTGCATCTTTGCTGCCGCATGGATCTCCATCCCCTACCTCCACTGAGATGGCAGACCAAAGGAGCTCGCTAGCACACCGTCCCTCAAACATTAGCGTGCTGCCCCCAGGCTTATCTCTAGCAAGCCTGGTTTTATCCCTTTCCCCTTCAAATCTAGTTTAAAGCTCTTTCAATGAGCCATGCTAACTCTTGCATGAAGATTCTTTCCCCCCTTTGAGACAGGTGTACCCCATCTGTTGCCAGCAGGCCTGATGTCATGTAGACCAACCCATGATCAAAAAACCCAAAATTCTGCAGGTGACTCCAAGCTCAGAGCCAGGTATTGGCTCTTCCTGCATCTTCCCTCATCATTCCCTGCAACTGGAAGGATAGAGAACAACACTATTTATGCTCCTGATCCCTTAAGCGGTCGTCCCAAGGCCCTGAAGTCTCTCTTGATTGCCCTTGGACTTCTTATTGCAACTTCCTCGCTGCCTACCTGAAAAATTGATAATGGATAGTAATCTGAGGGCTGTACCAGGGTAGGAAGCTTTGTCTTCACATCTTTAACCCGGGCCCCAGGGAGGCAGCAGACTTCCCTAAGTAGTGGGTCAGGTCTGCATATTGGGCCTTCTGTTCCCCTCAGGAGAGATTCTCCCATGACAATGACCCGTCTTTTTTTCTTTATGGAAGCAGTTTTGACACAGGACGTAGGCCGACTTAACCTCGGCAACACCTCCAGACTAGATGAACCATCATCCTCATCGTTGTTCGGTTTCACTTGCAGAGCCTCATACCTGTTATGCAAGGGCACCTGGGAAGGTGGGGCAGTCACAGAGGAGATGCACCTGCTGCACCAGGCAGGAACTTGTCACCATTGCCCCCTATCTCCTAAATCACTGTGTTCAGCCAGGCAGAGAGAGGATAGGGAATCTTCTGTGTCATGTGTCCTATCTGCCTGTTGGGCCTGTCCCAGAGAAGGTAGGGTGCGATTCCAGTAGTCTCTCTCTCTTTCATGCTCCCTGATACTCCTCAACCTACTCACCTCCTCCCAGAGCTCTGTCACTAAGTGGAGGAGTTCCTCTACCTGGACACACCTCCTACAGGTGTATTCACTACTGCCGTCCAGTACTGGCATGAGTAGGGTACACCCTGCAGCCTGACACCTGGGTGGCAGCATGTTCCCACCAGAGCTCTGTCTGGGAAGCTGTGTCAGCCGTGGTGGGTGCAGAGCTTAGAGAGGCCACGGCTTTCTGCCAGGTGGATACCATTGCTCCCTGGTCGAGCTGACAGTGCTTCAGCGCCCTTCCTCAGCGCCCTTCCGCGCAAACTGCCACGCCCTGTTCGCAGCGCTCCTAGTCGCTAGTGTTCCCTAAGGGCTACGGGGGGGGGGGGGGGCTTGGCTGTCGTTGCTCCTGGCCCCGCCCAGGTCTCGTCAGCCGCTGTCGCGCGAGCTGCGGGCTCCTGGCGGCTCTCTCGGCTCCCCCTGAGGTTCCCCCGGTTCGGGAACCCCTCCAGTGCACCGCGCTAGAGCGCTCCGCTGCGGATCGTGCCGGCACCGGAGCTGCTCGCCTCGGCGACTGAGTTAATGAAATTTAAGGTTATTTGAATATTATGGTGTAATACTTGCCTAGCCCCAGTAGAATCACTTTGGCTGTTAGCAAAATAAACCCTCCTAAAATACTCATACTAAAAAAGCATGGAAGAATTTGTTTCTCTCTATATATTTATTTGAGCAGCCAAATTAAAAAAAAAAAAGGTCATACTGAGTAACATTAATTGAGCAGTTTAGAAAAATCTGTCCTGTGAAGGGGAGCTGCCAAAGAAATTGTTCCTCTTGATTCTGAAGTTCCTTTTCCATCTAAGGCCTGCTGTCAGCAAGGAGCCGGATCTCGTGTCAACAGCTACTCTGCTGTTGGGAACAAGCTATGACAGAATTTCAGTCAGCAGACTAGAAGAGACAGATGGATCTTTCTAATTTAGCAGGGGATCATTGTCTTTCTCTGGTATCTCCTACCACTAAACAAATACCAGTCCATAGCAACCCCTGCCCATTTAATTTCTCCTTTCTGTCACTATGTCACTCCTGTTTGTGCAGCTGCCTGGTGAACAGGTCACATGACTGATGGAACTTACAAATAACCCATAGAAAAATAGACTATTTTAAATCGAGCTCAATTTCCTGATCTTCCATGCACAACCAGTACTCAACCCTATCGTCACCAGCATTAAGCTCTAGACAATCAAAACATTCCCTAACATACAGGGCTACCCCACCACCTCTCCTTCCTTGCCTATCCCTTCTGAAGAGCTTGTAGCCATCCATTGCAGCACTCCAGTTATGCGAGTCATCCCACCATGTTTCCGTGATGGCGACCATGTCATAGTTTTCCTGCCGCACAGTGGCTTCCAGCTCCTCCTGTTTATTGCCCATGCTGCGTGCATTGGTGTAAATGCACTTCATTTGGGCTATAGATCTCTTCTCCAACACAGGCATGCCACCCCTAGGCTCATCCCAAGCAAGCCTGGTTTTATCCCCTTCCCCCTTCGCATCTAGTTTAAAGCTCTCTCAGCTAGGCCAGCTAACTCCCGGGCCAGGATCCTTTTCCCCCTTTGCGACAGGTGAACCCCATCTGTCTCCAGCAGGCCTGGTGCCATGTAAACTGCCCCATGGTCGAAAAACCCAAAATTCCGCCGCTGGCACCAGCCCCCAAGCCACGTGTTGATGAGGTGGGTCTTCCTGTTCCTTTCCATATGCCTCCCTGCTACTGATGGGATGGAGGAAAACACCACCTGTGCTCCTGATCCTTCAAGCAATTGTCCTAGTTCTCTAAAGTCCCTTTTGATTGTCTTGATGCCACTATCAGCTGCCTCATCACTGCCGACTTGAACAACCACTTGTGGGTAATAATCGGAAGCTTTCACCAGTCTGGGGAGCTTCCTGGTAACGTTTCTTATCCTTGCCCCAGGGAGGCAGCAGACTTCCCTATGGGATGGGTCCGGTTGGCAGATAGGGCCCTCTGTTCTCCTCAGAAGGGAGTCACCTACGACAATTACCCTTCTTTTTTTTCTTACCAATGGCCGTTGTAATGCGTGGGACTGACTGCTTCCCTCCAGTCAACCCTTTGGATGGATCCCTGTCTGTATCTTCATCCTCCTGGCCCTCAAGTTCCAGAGCCTCATACCTGTTGTGTAAGGGCACCTGGAGGGGTGAGGTGGGCCGGGAGAGGATTTGCCTGCTGCGCCGAGCTGGGATCCGCATCCATCCTTCTCCTTCTCTTGGGTCCCCTCCCTCTGCCTGACGGCATGAGGGCAGGGGAGCCTCTCCCTCACTTGATGCTTCCGTCTGGCATGGTCGTCTCAGGGATGGTAGGGACTGGCTCCACCAGTCTATCTCCCTCTCACACATTATTATATGTTAATAAGTTCCTGGAAATCTCATGTTTATGTAAATGAATTCCTGGAAATCCTATGAATATATATGATTGTATAGTATATATTCTCTAAAAGTTCATTAACTCGTTGGAGCACTCATGGTGGAGAATCTCCAGTGCTGCCCAGTGCTGCAATAAAGAATACCTGCTTAATAGTAACTTCGTTGCTATTGAGTTTCATTTCAGGGACTCTCTGAATACTCCGTTTCTCCCTTGGGGAGATTCAGACTGTGAGGAGAAGCATCCTTGAATTTTTGTATCACATCCATAGAAGAGATTCTCCCCTTTCTGTCATCCAAGCTATTATAGGATTTTCTTACAAGGAAACAACTCTATTCATCATTTCTACTGTCAAACAGAAAGGACGTTCTCATGAGAACTTCTTGCTTCACTGTTAGATAAAGGCAAGGCCACGCAGGTGGCATAATCTCCAGTACCAAGTGGGAGCTGCCTGCAGGCTCCTCTGTTACAATGAGCTGGCTGAGTTTATCCTGCGGCCAACGGATTTGTGCAGCCCAGCACAGGCCTGAAGGCCATGCTGTACATGCAGCACAGCTCAGCACAGCACAGGCCTGGGCCTACTCACTAACTCCTCTATGTACAGTAGTCTTCTGGTCAGGATCACTACAACCGCTGTCTCCTGCTGCAGGCTTGCACGAGGCTTAAAACTTCTAGGAATCATACAGAAGCTCAGAACAAAATTAGTACTTTCATTGTTTGCTACAGTTGCCGTAATTGATCTGCCTAGGGGACACATGAAGGAATTTGCACTGCATGCTCTATTGCAGCAGCATTATTTCTCCCTGCACTATTAGCTTGATGCTGTTTTTTCTACTGTGTTAAACAACATTTGACAGGCCTTTCTTTCTGTATTTGTACCTCCCTGGGCAGCTGCCTATTCCCCACCACTAATTAGTGCCCTTTCCATTATGCTGGTACAGCTGACTACTGGTTGTGCATGGAAGATCAGGAAATTGAGCTCGATTTAAAATAGTCTATTTTTCTATGGGTTATTTGTAAGTTCCATCAGTCATGTGACCTGTTCACCAGGCAGCTGCACAAACAGGAGTGACATAGTGACAGAAAGGAGAAATTAAATGGGCAGGGGTTGCTATGGACTGGTATTTGTTTAGTGGTAGGAGATACCAGAGAAAGACAATGATCCCCTGCTAAATTAGAAAGATCCATCTGTCTCTTCTAGTCTGCTGACTGAAATTCTGTCATAGCTTGTTCCCAACAGCAGAGTAGCTGTTGACACGAGATCCGGCTCCTTGCTGACAGCAGGCCTTAGATGGAAAAGGAACTTCAGAATCAAGAGGAACAATTTCTTTGGCAGCTCCCCTTCACAGGACAGATTTTTCTAAACTGCTCAATTAATGTTACTCAGTATGACCTTTTTTTTTTTTAATTTGGCTGCTCAAATAAATATATAGAGAGAAACAAATTCTTCCATGCTTTTTTAGTATGAGTATTTTAGGAGGGTTTATTTTGCTAACAGCCAAAGTGATTCTACTGGGGCTAGGCAAGTATTACACCATAATATTCAAATAACCTTAAATTTCATTAACTCAGTCGCCGAGGCGAGCAGCTCCGGTGCCGGCACGATCCGCAGCGGAGCGCTCTAGCGCGGTGCACTGGAGGGGTTCCCGAACCGGGGGAACCTCAGGGGGAGCCGAGAGAGCCGCCAGGAGCCCGCAGCTCGCGCGACAGCGGCTGACGAGACCTGGGCGGGGCCAGGAGCAACGACAGCCAAGCCCCCCCCCCCCCCGTAGCCCTTAGGGAACACTAGCGACTAGGAGCGCTGCGAACAGGGCGTGGCAGTTTGCGCGGAAGGGCGCTGAGGAAGGGCGCTGAAGCACTGTCAGCTCGACCAGGGAGCAATGGTATCCACCTGGCAGAAAGCCGTGGCCTCTCTAAGCTCTGCACCCACCACGGCTGACACAGCTTCCCAGACAGAGCTCTGGTGGGAACATGCTGCCACCCAGGTGTCAGGCTGCAGGGTGTACCCTACTCATGCCAGTACTGGACGGCAGTAGTGAATACACCTGTAGGAGGTGTGTCCAGGTAGAGGAACTCCTCCACTTAGTGACAGAGCTCTGGGAGGAGGTGAGTAGGTTGAGGAGTATCAGGGAGCATGAAAGAGAGAGAGACTACTGGAATCGCACCCTACCTTCTCTGGGACAGGCCCAACAGGCAGATAGGACACATGACACAGAAGATTCCCTATCCTCTCTCTGCCTGGCTGAACACAGTGATTTAGGAGATAGGGGGCAATGGTGACAAGTTCCTGCCTGGTGCAGCAGGTGCATCTCCTCTGTGACTGCCCCACCTTCCCAGGTGCCCTTGCATAACAGGTATGAGGCTCTGCAAGTGAAACCGAACAACGATGAGGATGATGGTTCATCTAGTCTGGAGGTGTTGCCGAGGTTAAGTCGGCCTACGTCCTGTGTCAAAACTGCTTCCATAAAGAAAAAAAGACGGGTCATTGTCATGGGAGAATCTCTCCTGAGGGGAACAGAAGGCCCAATATGCAGACCTGACCCACTACTTAGGGAAGTCTGCTGCCTCCCTGGGGCCCGGGTTAAAGATGTGAAGACAAAGCTTCCTACCCTGGTACAGCCCTCAGATTACTATCCATTATCAATTTTTCAGGTAGGCAGCGAGGAAGTTGCAATAAGAAGTCCAAGGGCAATCAAGAGAGACTTCAGGGCCTTGGGACGACCGCTTAAGGGATCAGGAGCATAAATAGTGTTGTTCTCTATCCTTCCAGTTGCAGGGAATGATGAGGGAAGATGCAGGAAGAGCCAATACCTGGCTCTGAGCTTGGAGTCACCTGCAGAATTTTGGGTTTTTTGATCATGGGTTGGTCTACATGACATCAGGCCTGCTGGCAACAGATGGGGTACACCTGTCTCAAAGGGGGGAAAGAATCTTCATGCAAGAGTTAGCATGGCTCATTGAAAGAGCTTTAAACTAGATTTGAAGGGGAAAGGGATAAAACCAGGCTTGCTAGAGATAAGCCTGGGGGCAGCACGCTAATGTTTGAGGGACGGTGTGCTAGCGAGCTCCTTTGGTCTGCCATCTCAGTGGAGGTAGGGGATGGAGATCCATGCGGCAGCAAAGATGCAAGGGTTATGAATGTGTTAGAAACCATGGAAGCGCCTGAGAATGGTCACGTAGGAATTAGGGCTTCTTCCCCCCAAAAGGTGGCAGGATCAATAGCCCAACTGAAGTGCATCTACGCCAATGCACGCAGCATGGGCAACAAACAGGAGGAGCTGGAAGCCATTGTGCAGCAGGAAAACTATGATATAGTTGCAACCACAGAAACACGGTGGGATGACTCACACAACTGGAGTGCTGCAATGGACGGCTATAAACTCTTCAGAAGGGATAGGCAAGGAAGGAGAGGTGGTGGGGTACCCTGTATGTTAGGGAATGTTTTGATTGTCTAGAGCTTAATGCTGGTGACGATAGGGTTGAGTGTTTATGGGTAAGAATCAGGTGGAAGGCCAACAAGGCAGATATCATGGTGGGAGTCTGTTATAGACCACCCAACCAGGACGAAGAGGCAGATGAAATATTCTATAAGCAGCTGGGAGAAGTCTCACAATCGCTAGCCCTTGTTCTCGTGGGGGACTTCAACTTACCAGATGCCTGCTGGAAATACAATACAGCGGAGAGGAAACAGTCTAGGAGGTTCCTGAAGTGTGTGGGAGATGATAACTTCCTGACACAGCTGGTGAGGGAGCCAACCAGGGAGGGCGCCCTGCTGGACCTGCTGTTTGTGAACAGAGAAGGCCTGGTGGGTGATGTGACTCTTGGGGGCTGTCTTCGGCATAGCGATCATGAAATGATAGAGTTTTCGATTCTTGGAGAAGTAAGGAGGGGGATCAGCAGAACTGCTATTTGGACTTCTGGAGGGCAGATTTTGGCCTGTTTAGGAGCCTGGTTGACAGAGTCCCTTGGGAGGCAGTCCTGAAGGGAAAAGGTATCCAGGAAGGCTGGATATTTTTCAAGAAGGAAATCTTAAAGGCGCAGGAGCAGGCCATCCCCATGTGCTGAAAGACGAGCCAGTGGGAAAGAAGACCGGCCTGGCTGAACAGAGAGCTTTGGCTGGAACTCAGGGAAAAGAAAGGAGAGTTTACTGTCTTTGGAAGAAGGGGCAGGCTACTCAGGAGGACTACAAGGATGTTGTGAGGTTATGCAGGGAGAAAATTAGAAGGGCCAAAGCCCAACTAGAACTTAATCTGGCTACTGCCGTAAAAGACAATAAAAAATGTTTCTATAAATACATTAGCAACAAAAGGAGGGCTAAGGAGAATCTCCATCCTTTATTGGATGCAGGGGGAAACATAGTGACAAAGGATGAGGAAAAGCCTGAGGTACTTAATGCCTTCTTTGCCTCAGTCTTTAATAGTCAGACCAGATGTTCTCAGGGTACCCAGCCCCCTGAGCTGGAAGACAGGGACAGGGAGCAGAATGAAGCCCCCATAATCCAAGGGGAAATGGTTAGCGACCTGCTACACCACGTAGACACACACAAGTCTATGGGGCCAGATAGGATCCACCCAAGGGTGCTGAGGGAGCTGGCGGAAGTGCTCACCAAGCGACTTTCCATCATCTATCAGCAGTCCTGGCTAACCGGGGAGGTCCCAGTTGACTGGAGGTTAGCAAATGTGACGCCCATCTAGAAGAAGGGCCGGAAGGAGGATCTGGGGAACTACAGGCCTGTCAGCCTGACCTCGGTGCTGGGGAAGGTTATGGAGCAGATCATCTTGAGTGCCATCACGTGGCACGTATGGGACAACCAGGGAATCAGGCCCAGTCAGCATGGATTTATGAAAGGCAGGTCTGGCTGGAAAGCTATCTGTAGGAAAAGGACCTAGGGGTGTTGGTCGACAGCCGACTGAATATGAGCTGGCAGTGTGCCTAGCTGGCCAAGAAGGCCAATGGCATCCTGGCTTGTATCAGGAATAGTGTGGCCAGCAGGACCAGGGAGGTGACAGTGCCCCTGTACTCGGCACTGGTGAGGCCACACCTTGAGTACTGTGTTCACTTTTGGGCCCCTCACTACAAGAAGGACATTGAGGTGCTGGAGCGTGTCCAAAGAAGGGCAACGAAGCTGGTGAAGGGTCTAGAGAACAAGTCTTATGAGGAGCGGCTGAGGGAACAGGGGTTGTTTAGCTTGGAGAAAAGGAGGCTGAGGGGAGACCTTATCATATATACATGTTCAACATCTTCATTGATGATCTGGATGAGGGGATCGAGTGCACCCTCAGTAAGTTTGCAGACGACACCAAGTTGGGTGGAAGTGTCGATCTGCTGGAGGGTAGGAAGGCCCTGCAGAGGGACCTGGCCAGGCTGGATCGTTGGGCCGGGGCCAACTGTATGAGGTTCAACAAGGCTCAGGGCCGGGTCCTGCACTTGGGTCACAACAACCCCATGCAACGCTACAGGCTGGGGGAGGAGTGGCTGGAGAGCTGCCTGGTGGGAAAGGACCTAGGGGTGTTGGTTGACAGCTGGCTGAACATGAGCCAGCAGTGTGCTCAGGTGGCCAAGAGGGCCAATGGCATCCTGGCCTGTATCAAGAATAGTGTGGCCAGCAGGACCAGGGAGGTGATAGTGCCCCTGTACTCGGCACTGGTGAGGCCGCACCTCGAGTACTGTGTTCAGTTTTGGGCCCCTCACTACAAGAAGGACATTGAGGTGCTGGAGCGTGTCCAAAGAAGGGCAACGAAGCTGGTGAAGGGTCTAGAGAACAAGTCTTATGAGGAGCGGCTGAGGGAACTGGGGTTGTTTAGCCTGGAGAAGAGGAGGCTGAGGGGAGACCTTATCGCTCTCTACAACTACCTGAAAGGAGGTTGTAGCGAGGTGGAGGTCGGTCTCTTCTCCCAAGTAACAAGTGATAGGACGAGAGGAAACGGCCTCAAGTTGTGCCAGGGGAGGTTTAGATTGGATATTAGGAAAAATTTCTTCACCGAAAGGGTTGTTGACTACTAGAACAGGCTGCCCAGGGAGGTGGTTGAGTCCCCATCCCTGGAGGTATTTAAAAGATGTGTAGATGTGGTGCTTAGGGACATGGTTTAGTGGTGGACTTGGCAGTGCTAGGTTAACGGTTGGATGTGATGATCTTAAAGGTCTTTTCCAACCTAAATGATTCTATGATTCATTAACTGCATTACTGGCATCTAAATAAACTTATGTTTTCCCTGTATTTTAGACTCAGGCCTAATTTTGCACCTGCAGAAGACAGCAGTACATGTGGTTGCAAGTTATATATATTAATGAGTATTGGTATATGTAAATCACAGGTACTTATATGTGCAACAGTATTTGCATGCTGTTTCTTTAGATGCAGGTACAATTGAGTGGGAATTTTGCTTTTCCAAAAATGATAAACAGTTTGCAATTGGTTGAAAAGATGACTCTACCAATGCTAGAAAAAACATAAAATGTACATATCTAACTTAAAAGTTACCTTTAAAAATAATTTATCCCTTAATAAATTTATATAGCCGCTAACTGTAGGTGATAGACAGAAGTGCTCCAAGTATGTAAGTGACTTTAATTTCAACTCAGTACACTGTGATCATTAACTCAGAACACCAATTGCTGCTAATGCTTTGCAGTCATGCAGAAACACTGAGTTCCTCTTTAGAGTTTCAATACCTGTGTTCTGCTCTAGGGTGCAAATGGCAGGCTTATAGTTATTGAACAGTCATCATCACATCAAGGTAAATAAAAGTCGTTAAATAAATTGTATACTCTATTGTGTTTTATGTCTTAATGATTTGCACTGAATGATTTTGTTCTGAGGTAAAAGATAGCAATTTACAACCACAGATACTCTTCTAGGTACTATCCCATAGCACCTTATTATTTATATACATATGTTTTGAGTGATTCACATGTTTGAAAAGGATATTATTAGTATTCAAATATTGTATTCAATTCCCTGCTTTGACTAAACAGCACTCAATACAGGGTTAAAAGTAATCATCACATGCAGCCTTTGAACCCTCATGATTTTTGAGTTGGCCAGAGGCTTCCTCAATACTTAGCATAATAGATTGACCAGCCCAAGAACCTTTCTGGCAGCTAACATTCACAAGAGAATAAGGTCTGTTTGTAATGAAACCTGCCTCTACATTCATAAATAAGGAACTACCCCCTATTTCCAGGGTTCTCCCAGCTTAAAAATATTTTTTGAGTAAGCCAGAAACTCTGGATTCCAGCTGCCTGTATGTTACTGAAACCACAGAAGAAAAAAAAAAAAACAAGCTAGAAAACTAGTCCTATGTTTGTAAAACAAAGGCAAGTGTTATTAGAAATGCAGAAAACTTAAAATATGCTCAAAGTGAAAGAATGTTAAATATTCAGTTTATTTATAGTGCTACTACTTTAATTCATTTATCTGATCAGCACTGCCAAGGACACTGATTCTAGTTCCACTTTTGTTTTACAACCATTTCATCTTCACGTTCTTGGTGCTTTCGATTTTAAAGGAATTGTTTGGCTGGTTGTTTTTTCTGCTTGTTTTGTTTTCAGTAGAATTAAACAAAATATATGATGGGAATACTTCTATTGTTAAATTTTACATACAAAACAATAAATAAAATTAACTATACCTAAAAGAACTGTGTACCTTTAAAAGGCATTGGAATGAATTAGGTTGTAGCTTGACAGCTTTGTAGATTTGTCATCCATGCTCACCATTTCAATATTGACAGCAATCATACCATAGACTCTGTGTTATTCCAGCAAAATCACTTATTCTTCAGAAAGATTCACAAAAAAGATGACAAACAAAAAGAGAGAAAGAGACAGAGGAGGACTCAGTAGAAATTAAGGTATCAGCCCTACATTTGTTGTATGCAGATAGACTGTTTCATCTGCCCACAGTTTCATTGAGTTCACTGGAGCTCTGTGAGACAATGATCCTCCCCACACATAATAAATTGTGAGAATGACAGACATTTATCCATAAGAGACATGATTTTCAAAATGCCAGCACAATTTTAGGTTTCTTGTGCTAAATTAAAAAATATTTTTTAAAAGAAGTGACACAGTTAAAGGTGGAAAACAGTGGGAGATAATCACTGACCTTATTCTCAGCAGATGGTAGAATACTTTCAGCAAGGGCTGGTGGCATGGCCAATTAGACAGAGATGGGGAGGGAGCACTTTTCAAAAGTTGTTTTAACTATATTCTTGATTTATTTTGATACCTACTTAAATTAATAGTGTATTTAAAATTAATGCTGTATTTGAGAAGTAGATTGTGGTGGGTTAGCCTTGGCTGGCTGCCAGACCCCCACCAAGCTGCTCTCTCATTCCCCCTTCTCAACAGGATGAGGAGAGAAAATAGATGAAAAGCTCATGGGTCAAGATAAGGACAGGGAGATCGCTCACCAATTACCATCACGAGCAAAACAGACTCGACTTGGGAAAATTTAATTTATTTCCAATTAAAAATAGAGTAGGATGGTGAGAAACAAAAACAAAGCTAAAAACACCTTCCCCCCCACCCTCCTTCCCAGGCCAAGAGGGCCAATGGCATCCTGGCCTGTATCAAGAATAGTGTGGCTAGCAGGACCAGGGAGGTGATAGTGCCCCTGTACTCGGCACTGGTGAGGCCGCACCTCGAGTACTGTGTTCACTTTTGGGCCCCTCACTACAAGAAGGACATCAAGGTGCTGGAGCATGTCCAGAGAAGGGTAACGAAGTTGGTGAAGGGTCTAGAGCACAAGTCTTATGAGGAGCGGCTGAGGGAACTGGGGTTGTTTAGCCTGGAGAAGAGGAGGCTGAGGGGAGACCTTATTGCTCTGTACAGCTACTTGAAAGGAGGTTGTAGCGAGGTGGGGGGGTCGGTCTCTTCTCCCTAGTAACAAGCGATAGGACAAGAGGAAACGGCCTCAAGCTGCGCCAGGGGAAGTTTAGGTTAGATATTAGGAAAAACTTCTTCACCGAAAGGGTGGTCAAGCATTGGAACAGGCTGCCCAGGGAAGTGGTTGAGTCTTCATCCCTGGAGGTATTTAAAGGACGGGTAGGTGTGGTGCTCGAGGACATGGTTTAGTGATGGACTTGGCAGTGATAGGTTAATGGTTGGACTCGATGATCTTAAGGGTCTTTTCCAACCTTAACAATTCTATGATTCTATGATTCTATATGTAAATATCCGATTTGCGTGCGCAGTCATCTCCCGTGGTGGTCTTCAAGTGGCCTTTGGGGGTCTTCAGATGAAGGCTCGTGGTCTTCTTCACTGTGTTCACTGATTGACCTTTGCTTCTGCGCAAACTCAGTCCTAGGATCACATAAACGTTGTCCTTCAAGGCTATTGTTGCCATTCTTCTGTGTCTTCCTATCTTCATGGTTCCGTGCATCTGTTCTCCCAAGGCCGAGTTGTCTGTAACGAGATTATCCCGGAGCCCCCCTTATCTTATAACTGTTCTTCTAGCTACTCCATAAATCACATCAGACCACCCTCATGTCTAATAAGGTATTCACAACATCCTTAAATCACACCAGGGTGTCTTCTGATCTAATTAAGTGACTAAAGTATTTACAACATCTTTCTTGCTCTTGTGGTTTTTAACCCTTTCAGATGGGGTCTGTCCAGCATGCTGTGCATGAATTGGAGACCCATTCGATGCTACATCACTCAAGGTTCCCAGCATATAAAAGGTCGTAAGAGTGTCTGTACTATACTCCCCTTATTGTGTTAGCTCTAATAAATCGCATTCTAAAATGATACCTTACAGAGTCTGAGTGCCTTTCTTACTGGGATCATAATGGACCAGCACCACCTGGTGCAAAATATTTGGTGTAGTCAGCAGGTCCCAGTGAGAAATACCTTTTTGGAAAAAGAACAATGAAGAAGAGAGAAACTGGGTGCCCAGCTGGCCCAGCACGAATCCATAGAGGGTAGCTGCAAGACACCTAGCCCAAGCAGTTTCCCCGGTGGATTGGAAAACTGAGGAGGAATTGTCTGAATGCCCCATCCCAGCTGAAGTTGTCTTAGAAAACAAGGGCTAGGAAAAGGAAAAGCTAAGGAGAACTTGTGCTGTCTTTGGTTGTTACTAACATGCTTGAAGTGGACATGGGGGTGTTTGGAGCTGACGCAAAAAGACCTGCACGAGCTGCAGCCATTGCTCTGCATGGCAGCCCCTGGGCAGCAAGAGACAGTACAGGTGCCCACTGTGCAGGGAGGGCGCGTGGAGCAGCCCGGGAAGGGCACTGCCGAGGTACGAGCTATTTGCCAGAAGAATGAATGGTAGAACAAGGATCCCTGGTTCTCTGGTGAGGGCAAGTGGACAGAGGGGTTGGAGGATGAGTGTGGCAACAGCATTTCCACGGCCACTAGTGATTCACAAAGCAAAGGGCTGCCCAGGGGCACCACAGTATGCTTTCTTGGTGTGCAATTTTACACAGCCTGAGTTGCAAGATTTAGCAAAAGCATGCCAACAAAAGCCAGGAGAAAGGCTGGCATGATGGCTTTTGTGAGTATGGGACTTTGGAGGAGATAGTGTATGTTTAAATTCTAAACAATTAAAGTGTTTGAGTGTCATCTCGCAAAACCCTATGATTACCCAGCAGCTGAGAGGAGCACAGGATAATATATCCCACTCCCTGTGGATATGAAAACAAAAACAAAACTAAAAACACCTTCCCCCCCACCCTTCTTCCCAGGCTCAACTTCACTCCTGACTCTTCTACCTCCTCCCCCCACCCCCGAGCAGCACAGGGGGGATAGGGAATGGGGGTACAGTCAATTCATAACACTTCATCTCTGCTGCTTCTTCCTCACACTTTTCCCCTGCTCCAGTGTGGGGTCCCTCCCACGGGATACAGTCCTTCACGAACTGTTCCAGCACGGTCCTCCCCATAGGCTGCAGAGAGACAACCTGCTCACCATGGTCTCTTCCACAGGCTGTAGGGGAATCTCTGCTCCCGCACCTGGAGCACCTCCTTCCTCTCCTTCTCAAACCTTGGTGTCTGCAGGGTTGTCTCACATTTTTTCCTCTCTCTCTCACAGCTGCTGCACTGCCATTTTTACCCTTTCTTAAATATATTAGCACAGAGGCACCATCACCACCACCCTTGCTGATTGGCTCAGCTTTGACCAGCTGTTGGTCCATTTTGGAGCCAGCTCGAACTGTCTCTGTCCAGCACAGCAGCAGCCCCTGGTCTCTTCTCACAGAAGCCACCCCTGCAAACCTTGCCACATAAATCCAATATATAGATACAAATATAATTATTTTAACTTTTCAAATAAATCACTTATATTTTCAGACCAGAAGAAGGGTGTGTGTACTGGATTGGTTTCTTTCCAGTTGTATCAGTTGGTCTAACAAGATATAATCTCTCCACAGAATCCTTGTTTTGTATATATTGTAATAGGTACCCAAAAGACTGATACACTTCAAGAATGCAATTAAAAATACTCTTTTCTAATGAATACAGTTTTATGTAACAACAAATGTTGCAGGCCTTTTCATGGGAGTAAATACCTCATCCTGCCTTACACATGATAAGCTGTGTGCCTGCAGCTGGGGCCTTTACACCCCAGAGCTATATTTCAATAATGCTATTCCTCATGAACACTCCTTCTGGAAGTACAGTGCCACCTAAAAAGTAGGCAACTAAGGAAGGGTGGTATGGTGTAGAAGTTTATTGTTAATTAATTACCTGTTTGTATTGGGGGCACCCTATGGGCTTCTTCACAGACTCACACTCTTTCATAGTGGGCAGGGGCCTGTGCCCTGCAGAGCTGACAGATGTGCATCCCAGGGCCACCCCCAGCGTGTGCGAGGCCAGAGGAGAACCCGAGTGGGTGCCAGCGGAGCGGCAGGAGACAAACGCTAAGTGTCAGTGACATCCCCAGGGCGGCCATGTCAGAAGGATCACGAGGTGACGCCTATGGCGGGGGGGAGGAACAGGCTGCATCCAGGCGAGGCCATAACGCGCACTCACCGCGGTAGCCCAACCCTGTACTCCACCTTCGACCTGTTATGGCCGGCCACTATGACATCACTATCCCCACCACTCCGTACTGGTGATGCCACACCGCCCTGACCCAATCACAGGTAGCGGTGGGGAATCCCTGGAGGTGTCCGAGAGCCGCCGCCGGTTTGGGGCGGGTGGGCGGTAGGCGTATAGGGAGGTAGGAGGGGTGATGTCCAGGTTGACACATCAGCCGTTGTCTTGGGGTCCCTCCCCTCCGAGCGGTGTGGCAGGGATGAGCCAGACTGCCTCGCACCTACCGTAGCGGTGCGGCAGCCTCCACTATGAAGCGGAAGAGCTGGGCTGAGGCCCGTGACCGCGCGGGCCCAGCGCCACCGGCTCTGAAGAGACCTCGGAGTGTAGCGTCGAGGGGTGAGGTGGAGCAATGGCAGGAGACCTGCCTAAAAGATCGCAGGTAAGAGTGCGTGCTGGGGGCAGCGGAGTTTGTAGCCGTGTTGATGGAGGTGACCGGGGTGGGGGCGTAGGGGTGCGGTGCGTTACATGGCCGTTTGCTGCCCCGCGGCTCTGCGAGGGTGTTTACTCTCGGGAGCCCCCATAATGGGAAACTACTTTGTATGGTAAATCGCGTGTTGACCTAAACGCTTGGCCGGTTGACTGATGTTTCTGCAATATATGTAATAAGTCAATTTTTACGTATATCTGTAGTTTTCAATAGCAAAGTATTTAAAAAAGCATCCCTAATTCAACCATTCCATGTCCCAGAAGAATAAAAATTGCATTTTTAAATAACTTTGTATGGCTGTACTGAGCAATTGCCTTGTGCTATTTTTTCTGCTCCTAAGGGAGACAAGGGAAAATATATTTGAACACATAAAATATCTGTTTCTATGAAAAAATATATATTTTAGAAAAGAGGCTTATAAAAGTACAGCAAGATGCTAAAAAACTTGATTTCCTTTCCTTGGGTGTTTGTCATTGCTCTCATTTTATAAATAACATTTTAAAGAAGATGTAAAATTGTAATGTATAAACTTTGCACAGCAGGTGTGTGTTTCTCCCTCACCTCTTTTCTGTAGTTAATTTCAAAATGAATTAACTACAATAACCAGATCTGGAATTAAGTTACTTTATGTGGGAAAATAACGGAAGATTGGCGAGGAGGACTGTAAACACGCTCAAGTGACTTGCAGCTGGGGTGTAGAGAGAAACATATATCATACTAATCATTGTTTAGTCTTGTGTGCTTGACAAGTAGAACATCTGTGTTTAGATAACATAGGCCTGTGATAGACTCAGAGGCACCCTATCGAACATGCTTGAGATTCTTGCCCTGCTGTGGCACAGTGGTAAACTATGCCTGGGTGAATCCCTGATACACAGGTGAAAACAGCAGGTTCGGCAATCCTCTAGCAAGGACCGAGCTCCGCGATGCCTGCGTTCCCGCTTGTGTGCCTCTGCCTGGGGTGCTGCTTCGGGGATCCCCCGGTTCGTGAGGTAATGAAAATAAATTTACTCTTTGCATTTTATCCGTGGTTTTGTGGTTGTTCCTGTGTCCTGTGCAGGCTCACACACTTTAAATTATATAAATGAGTCATTTTTTGAGGTTTGTTTGTCCTCCTGCTAAATAGATATCCAGTTTGTTTACAGTGAGGAATTAACTTTTTAAAGGGTGCTCTAAGCTGTACCATATATGCTTTTTTTCCCCTTTAACTGAGAATCATTTTACTTACACTGTCATTTGGAATTTTTATGAAATAACATTTGGTTTGATATGTTCATTGATGTTTCTTTCTGTTGAAACCATTGAGTTCAAGTTTTTTCCCAGTATTGTTTGCTCGACACTGTAAACCTTGTGCATTATGGAGAAAACAAAATCTTCTGAAATGATAAGAACACTTTTATTGAGTGTCATTAAGCTTTTCAAGATTTTGACTATCAACGTTTTCTGTTAGTTTTCATTATACAGCTGTCTCACTACAAAAGTGGTATTTACTCTTTTATCAAAATGACCTCACTTGTGAGTCTTTCTCAAACTGAAGACTTTACACGTGAGTTTAAGGCTTTTACTATCTATCTAATCCAGCACTGAAAGCGCATGAATATGCGTAATGTAGTCTTGTAAATGTGACAAGAGTAACAGAGCGCAAGGACTATATTTGATAAGGAAAGTAACGCAATGTTGTTGATCAGTCACGACATGATTCTGAAAACAACTTTTTCATGGTTGTCTCTGAAATAAAAAGTTCCTTTTGCTTTTTATTGTGTCTTCATTTTCTTTTTAGAAGGCCAGGTTATTGTTATAATTGTCAACTGTATCATCACTAAATTCAAATTATATTGTAGTGATGCAGGAATGAACCTTTTCATGGTAAAATGACTGAAAAAATCCCTTAGATTTTTACTTATCATTTTGACATTGTAACAGCATTTGTCTTTTATGTTTTCTATTGTGTCTTCCTGATATTTTGAAGTCTTTAAAATCTAACTTATAACAAAATACTATATACCAACTCTGGATTTAGAAATACACCTCTGCTACAATAATAAACAACTTTCTGGTTGCATTCTCGATAATTCAAAACAGACTTAAGTTGGTTTTAGTTGTACTGTCTCCTCTGCATTTCTTATCTGAGGGATGCGTTTAACAATCAAACTGTAGAATTTCTCTTTTTATGAAATAAACTTTACTGTTTGTATACAGACTTATTGTCCTGCAGTGGGTGCCTGCTTGGTATTTAGTTGCCTCTTGAATTATTGAAATTTCTTTTTCTAAGGCCTTTACAGCAGATCTTCTCAGGCTTATTGAGAGTAAAAGAAAGGAGGTTATTTTGTATCATCTCTAGATTCACATGAACGTGATTATGAAGTGGTAGCTCTCAGTATTCTAAACATATATTTCCACAGAATATTGTTGAGCTGAAAAACATGCAAAATGCTTTTCTTCCTATATGCACAATGCAATTGGATGCATGATTATAGCTTGCATAGACATGCTTGTGCTAGCTTTAATCTCACTAGTTCATATACCAGCAGCAGCAAAGCTGTGGTAGCATAGCCCTCAGTTAGGGGTATATAGGCTTATTTTGTACCTTGGATGCTTGCTCAAGTTAGTTGCCTGCAGTGAAGTCCATATTTCTGTATTTTAACTGCTTTGTTATTTGAGACTAACAAAAGTCTAATTTGTAATTGAAGTCTATATAACCTACTGCAGTCATATCTTCTAATTGCAGTGCAGCTGTGGCTTGTAAGGCAGTAAATCCTACTCTCTCATTCTTCTGATACAGGATTAGAAAGATCTGCTTGCTTTATGATAGTTTTAGGATGACCTTTTATCAGAAATTTGGAAGAATTTAGAAGTATTCAAGTACATTGTATATAAATGTAATACTGAAGATCTAAATTTAACCAAGGAAGCATAAAAAATATTAAAATGGAAGCCTTACTCCTGCAGTCCAAACCTTTATGGAGTCCTGTTGAAATCAATTCAGTGCTCCAGTGTATTATATGTATAAGCCCTGATCCTACAATCGGATCCTCAAAGGAGGAATGCTCATTTCACAGTGTATTATGCTCCTATTCAAAAATTAACACACTAATCTTTGGCTACTGTAAACAAAACTGGGAATGTGATTGCAAAAAATGGGTAAAAACAGATGTAGTGAGTAATTTACCATTTGTCAGTAATTTATCATCTGTCTACTAAGCCAGTACACTTGTCTGTGTAGTTAACTTTTAAATTTCCCAGTAGGAAACACCTTAAAAAGGTGGTGCTTACTGTTTACTTAATAGGGAGCAATTGTTAGTGCACTGACATGGACAGCTTATCAGGGTAGTGGCATTTGGCACACGCTGCTCTTATTGTGAGGTTGTTCTGTAAATTTATTCAACTTGAGTTTCTTGCTAAGTTCTTTCAGGTGTCTTAAGAATAGCAATAATTAATGTGATTCAAAGATACCAATGCAGAATGTACCTGGCCTTTGAATTGCTGTTGGCATTCTACACTGTTCACTCAAGACACAAATTCTTATTTTTGTTGGAGATTTTTGCAAAAGCTGCAGAAAATTTTCAGCAAAATAGGAAGCGCTGAGGAAGCAAGTGAGTCTGTTACTCCAAATTCTATTTTGGAGCAAAGCACAATTCTTTTAGGCCTTTGACCTCTGCAAATGTATTTTTTTGTGTGGGTTTTTTTTCCCTGCTCTTGTATTTGAGGATTTTTGATTACTCTTTCTGTAGTGCTTTTATATTTTCAAAAGTGATACACGGTTTGTGTGAAGAGGTTGGATGCAGGAAGGTAGCATGTCAGTTTGAGTACTACAGCCCTTCTGCCCAGACTTTGATATGAATGTTGTTTGTGTACACTAAGAGCCCAGTCTTATGCAATAATTAGACTGGGTCTAAAGAACAGAGGCCATTGAGGGAGAAATTCTGGCTGTATATTCCCACTGCTAACCCACAGTGAGCTGGTTCAGGGAGCTAACCCAGAAGAAAAGTTTTCCTTGTAAGGAACCTGGTGGCACCTAACAGTTTGGTAGTAGTGTGAAATTATAGCTTAGGGCTGCAGTTTGACATGTGTTTAATCTAGCAATGCCAGTTTAAACATAGCCCCTAGATATAATATCATCTCAGTTTTCCTTTTTTCTTCCTCCACTGCCCTCAGTCTCTCTCTCTCACACACACACACACACACACACACTAGTGCTCATTCTCAGGGAAAAAGGAAGTAAACCAGCTAAGAAAATTTTTTCTTTTTGTTTCTCTTTTGCTGTTTCTTCCATTTCTTCCTTTTCTTCCCCCCTTTTGTCCCCCCCCCCCCCCCTTTTTCCCTTCCCCCCCTTTTTTTCCCTTTGGAAACCCTCACACATTACTGCATATGAATTCTGCTTTTGTTTCAAAAAAATTTTTTTTGCTCATGCTCATCATTTACACAGACATTTATATTACAAAGAACTTTCAGACCAAAGCCTCAATTGAAATTAAAACCAAACCAAACCCAAACAACCCCCCCAACATATCACCTCAGTTTTACCTTAAATAGCACAGTAAAAAACCAACTACCTTGCACATAGCCTTAGTTTCTACTTCATAATACTTTTTTCATAAATGGTATTTTAAGTCATGTAATGCAGTTTGTGAAAGATATCATTTATTGTATGTTCCATAAAATGAATATTGACTATGATATAGTCTATTCATAGCTATTGTGTTAATATGCGGAAGGCCTATCAACTATTAAAATATTATTCCATTCATGAAGCATTCTGTAACATCACTGCTTTAATTAAAACAGCTAATTAGTTTGTACTTCTGTAGAATTAAAATAAATTAACTAGAGCTTATAGTAGTCTTCCATAGTGTGCATTGTGGCTAGAAGAAAAATTCTCTGAAATGCATTTTCACAGGGAGTTTGAATTTCTCTCCTCCTGTTTTCCTCAAAATATTTATATGGTTTGCAGCTTGTACTGAAATAATTTAGTGAAAAGCGTATAACTTCTTAAATTTTTAGTGTTATTATTCCTAAATCAAAATACTACTAGGAATATTTTGCTGCCCTACTTGAGTTAGGAGTCAACCCTACCTGAATAGTTATATCAATCTTTTTCCCTTTTAGTTCAGACTCTTAAAAATAATTAATCTTGCTGTGAAAATGATGAATCTTATCTAAGGAAACAAGGTAGACTAATGTTCTCTCTATTATACAGCTAGTGTCCCTTGTATATTTGAAGAGACCAAATTATCAGTCAGGATAGTGAACTCTCTTGGCTAGCCAGGCAGTCCTGTAGACTGAAGCCCTGTAGACTGAAGAGTATCAGTCACTTTTTGATTTATTGATGGCTTGAGCAGTGGTAGGGGTCTCCAGATTTGGAGGGGAGTGGCCTGTTTTCCTAAAAATTTTGAGGAAATTGGGGAGAAAAAAATATTGCATTTGACAGACCTCATAAAACAGATAAGCTTGGCAAAAACGAAACTTCTATCAGGAGGTCAGAGAAGACATGCTTCTATGTAACCTCTCACTACCTCATCCCTCCCTATGATGAATGTAATAAATTATTTTTAAAAGCTTTTTATATGGATTTATTTCTCTCCAAGGTATATTATCCTGCTGGCATTAAATTTTTTTCTGGTTTCTCTCTTGGGTTGTAGGGCTTGTGCTTTTGTGTTTTGCCATTTCTCTTCACCCCCCCTCCCGTTAATTTATGAAGCAAAGTTGTGAACTATTTAAAAGATGGTTCTACTGACCTGAACACTGTTCCATTTAAGCTGATTTTGATTTGTTTAAAGACCAATATGTTGGCCTGAATAAGAAATTAGCGTGAAAATTAGTATGGTGTTTGGGGAATATATTAGATTCAGAAATACAAAGTGGTGCTTCCATTACAGATTAACTGGAAAAATTCTTGGAATACATGGATGTCCTGGTTTCAGCTGGGACAGAGTTAATTTTCTTCTTGGTAGCCGGTATGGGGCTGTGTTTTGGGTTTAGGATGAGAACAATGTTGATGATATACACTGATGTTTTGGTTCTTGCTAAGTAGTGCTAAGCTGTTGCTAAGTGGTGCTCACACTGGTCAAGGACTTTTCAGCTTCCCATGCTCTGCCGGGGGCACAAGAAGCTGGGAGGGGGCACAGCCAGGACAGCTGACCCAGACTGGCCAAGGGGCTATTCCATACCGTATGGCGTCATGCTCAGTATATGAGCAGGGGGAGCTGGCCGGGGGAGGGGCAACGATCGCTGCTTGGGGGACGTGCTGGGCATCGGTCGGTGGGTGGTGAGCAATTGCAGAGTGTATCGCTTGCTTTGTATTACTATTGTACTATTATTACTTGTTTTTATTATTATTATTGTTATTATTACTATTACTACTGTTCTATTTTTATTTTACTTTAGTTATTAAACTGTTCTTATCTCAACCCACGAGTTGAAACCCCCTTTTGCCCTTCCGATTCTCTCCCCCATCCCACCGGTGCAGGAGAGAGCGAGTGGCTGCGTGGTGCTTAGTTGCTAGCTGGGGTTAAACCACGACAGTCCTTTTTGGCTCCCAACATGGGGCACGAAGGGTTTGAGATAATAACAGATTAACCAGAGCTTATTAAGGAATTTGTATCTGTTAAGTTATCGGTCGTAATATTGATTCATCCGTTCTCGGTACTAGTCTACCTGACCTGCACCATGCTCTTGTTTTTGCTGTGCAGGTTGAAGATTGGTGTGGGTTTTTTCAGTTTGCTGTGCTTTGCCATAATGAGTGATGTTTTGCCTGGAAGACTGGCTATTAAAACACTGACCTTGAGTGCTATCTGGTATTTGGGTTCTGTAGTGAAGCCATTACTGTACTTCGGGTACCACCTCATGGAGACAATTAGCAATTATACCTCTTCCTCTGAGAGGTTTTTTTATGGAGGAAATACAGAATGGCACCTTCACTGCCTTCTTCTATGATGTTTCCTCCTTCATTACAACAACTTTTCAGTATCTTGAACATCCTTGGGTAGTTAAGATACATCCATTGGTAGTTCTTGGGAATTTTGTTTCAGTTTTATCTAAGGTTAATAAGCAGCTTAAGAATATCATCCAGAGATCTGCCCCAAGGCTGGATAGTTATGAGTGGCAGGGTGTGTGGGAGAGTATGGGCAAGTACCTAGGACAATGGGCACCTCCAGTATTTTGGAACTTCACCCCTGAACAAGTGCAAAATCCTGAAAAACTAGTAAAGTATTTGGAAAATGTCTGTTGTCACCCTGGCAACTCCAGAGAGACACAGATCACTGCAACGTGCTGGGGCCTGGCCCATGCCTACCGAGCCCTATTCAACACTATTCAGAACCCTCAAGGGGAAGAGAAGGTCTCTGGATTGGCCCCCATGGCTGCGCCGGCCCCTGCCACAGGCACTGCGGCTGCACCAGCCCCCGCGCCGGCCCCCGTGGCTGTGCCAGCCCCCGCGACAGGCGCTGCGGCTGAACCAGAGAACCAACCCGTGCCAGTATCGCTTGCCCCTATACAGAAGAAAACATACACAACAAAACCAACTCATTTAGTAAGGGCTGATGATGAACCAGGGCCATCAAGAGAACAGGAGGAGGAAGAGGCAGGACCCACAAATGAGATGGTAACCACCCGATCCCTGTCCCTGAGTGAGCTGCGAGATATGTGAAAAGATTTCGGTCGTGGTCCAGGCGAGCACATCGTCACCTGGCTGCTCCGATGCTGGGATAATGGGGCCAGTAGCCTGGAATTAGAGGGTAGGGAAGCCAAGCAGCTGGGATCCCTTTCTAGGGAAGGGGGCATTGACAAAGCGATTGCAAAAGGGGCAAAAGCCCTCAGCCTCTGGAGGCGACTCCTGTCAGGCGTGAAGGAAAGGTATCCCTTCAAGGAAGATGTTATATGTCACCCAGGCAAGTGGACCACCATGGAGAGAGGTATCCAGTACCTGAGGGAATTAGCCATGCTGGAGGTGATTTATGGTGACCTGGACAACAAGCAGTTATCCAAAGATCCAGATGAAGTCCAGTGCACACGACCCACGTAGCAGAAGTTTGTACAGAGTGCACCATCATCGTACGCAAACTCATTGGCAGTAATGACCTGGAAAGATGAAGAGGGACCAACGGTGGATGAAATGGCTGGCCAACTCCGACAATACGAAGGAAGTCTCTCTTCCTCCCTACGGGCCTGCATCTCGGCTGTGGAGAAACGGCCTGACGTGCTAGCTGAGAAATTATCCCGGGAGTTCCAGCGATTCAAAGAGGATATGTCCTACTCCTCACCTGTACGGACCAGTATCTTAGCCATTAGGAGTAAGCGTCCGTCTGCTCAAGAGAGAAGATATGGTGGATACACACCACGGGCCACCCTGTGGTTTTACCTGCGTGACCACGGAGAGGACATGAGGAAGTGGGATGGAAAATCGACCTCGACCCTAGAGGCACGGGTACGTGAGTTGCAAGGAAAAACAACTACAAAAGGGGGTTCTTCCAGGAAAATTGCTGCTCCAGTTTCCAGTGAGCAGTTCCCCAGACAGAGTAGAAGGGCTTATCTTAGTCCTGGTTGTAATGAAGGAACTCCTGACTCATATTTACAAGAAGTGAGTAATGGATACTATGACCAGGACTAGAGGGGCCCTGCCTCCAGCCAGGCGGAGGAAAGGGACAACCAGGTTTACTGGACTGTGTGAATTCGATGGCCTGGCACATCAGACCCACGGGAGTATAAGGCTCTAGTGGACACCGGTGCACAGTGTACCCTAATGCCATCCATCACGCTATAAAAGGGCAGAACCCATCTGTATTTCTGGAGTGAGAGGGGGATCCCAACAGCTGACTGTATTGGAGGCTGAAGTGAGCTTAACCGGGAAGGAGTGGCAGAAGCACCCCATTGTGACTGGCCCAGAGGCCCCGTGCATCCTTGGCATAGACTCCCTCAGGAGAAGGTATTTCAAGGACCCAAAAGGGTACCGGTGGGCTTTTGGTATAGCTGCCTTGGAGACGGAGTGAATTAAACAGCTGTCTACCCTGCCCGGTCTCTCAAAGGACCCTTCTGTTGTGGGGTTGCTGAGGGTCAAAGAACAACAGGTGCCAATTGCTACCCCAACGGTGCACTGGCGGCAATATCGCACCAACCGAGACTCCCTGATTCCCATCCATAAGCTGATTCGTCAGCTGGAGAGCCAAGGAGTGATTCAGCAAGACTCACTCACCCTTTAACAGTCCCATATGGCCAGTGCGAAAGTCTAATGGAGAGTGGAGACTAACAGTAGACTATCGGGGCCTGAACGAAGTCACGCCACTGCTGAGCGCTGCCGTGCCAGACATGCTAGAACTTCAATATGAATTGGAGCCAAAGGCAGCCAAGTGGTATGCCACAACTGATATCGCTAATACATTTTTCTCAATCCCTTTGGCAGCAGAGTGCAGGCCACAGTTTGCTTTCACTTGGAGGGGCGTCCAGTACACCTGGAATCGACTGCCCCAGGGGTGGAAACACAGCCCCATCATTTGCCATGGACTGATTCAGACTGCACTGGAACAGGGTGGGGCTCCAGAACATCTGCAATACATTGATGACATCATCGTACGGGGCAACACAGCAGAAGAGGTTTTTGAGAAAGGGAAGAAAATAGCTGTTGTGGTTTAACCCCAGCCAGCAACTAAGCACCACACAGTCGCTCGCTCGCTCACTCCCGATAGGAGGGGGGAGAGAATCGCAAGGGTAAAAGTAAGAAAACTCGTGGGTTGAGATAAAGACAGTTTAATAAGTAAAGCAAAAGCCGCACACATAAGCAAAGCAAAGCAAGGAATTCATTCACTACTTCCTATTGGCGGGCAGGTGTTCAGCCATCTCCAGGAAAGCAGGGCTCCATCACGCGTAACGGTTACTTGGGAGGACAAAGGCCATCATGCTGAACGTCCCCTCCTTCCTTCGTCTTCCCCCAGCTTATGTGCTGAGCATGATGTCATATGGTATGGAATAGCCCTTGGGCCAGTCTGGGTCAGCTGTCCTGGCTGTGCCCCCTCCCAGCTTCTTGTGCACCTGGCAGAGCAGGGGAAGCTGAAAAGTCCTTGACTGGTGTAAGCACTACTTAGCAAGAACTAAAACATCAGTGTGTTATCAACATTATTCTCATCCTAAATCCAAAACACAGCACTATACCAGCTACTAGGAAGAAAATTAACTCTATCCCAGCTGAAACCAGGAAAATAGTCCAAATCCTTCTGGAGGCCGGCTTTGCCATAAAACAAAGTAAGGTCAAGGGACCTTCACAGGAGATCCAGTTCTTAGGAATAAAATGGCAAGATGGACGTCGTCAGATCCCAATGGATGTGATCAACAAAATAACAGCCACGTCTCCACCAACCAGCAAGAAGGAAACACAAGCTTTCTTGGGCGTTGTGGGTTTTTGGAGAATGCATATTCCAAATTACAGTCTCATCGTAAGCCCTCTCTATCAAGTGACCCGGAAGAAGAACGATTTGAAATGGGGCCCTGAGCAACGACAAGCCTTTGAACAAATTAAGCAGGAGAGAGTTCATGCAGTAGCCCTTGGGCCAGCCTGGGCAGGACAAGATGTACAAAATGTGCTCTATACTGCAGCCGGGGAGAACGGCCCTACCTGGAGCCTCTGGCAGAAAGCACCAGGGGAGACTCGAGGTCGACCCCTGGGGTTTTGGAGTCGGGGATACAGAGGATCCGAGGCTGGCTGTACTCCAACTGAAAAAGAGATATTGGCAGCATATGAAGGGGTTCGAGCTGCTTCGTAAGTGGTTGGTACTGAAGCACAGCTCCTCCTGGCACCCCGACTGCCGGTGCTGGGCTGGATGTTCAAAGGGAGGGTCCCCAGTACACATCATGCAACTGATGCTACGTGGAGTAAGGGGGTCACACTAATCACACAACGGGCTTGAATAGGAAACCCCAGTCGCCCAGGAATCTTGGAAGTGACTGTGGACTGGTCAGAAGGCAAAGATTTTGAAATCTCGCCAGAGGAAGAGGTGACGCGTGCTGAAGAGGCCCCGCTGTATAATAAACTACCTGATAATATAAAGCAATATGCCCTGTTCACTGATGGGTCCTGTCATCTTGTGGGGAAGCATCGGAGGTGGAAAGCTGCTGTATGGAGTCCTGTATGACAAGTTGCAGAAACTGCTGAAGGAGCAGGTGAATGGAGTCAGTTTGCAGAGGTGAAAGCCATCCAGCTGGCTTTGGATATTGCTGAATGAGAAAAGTGGCAGGTGCTCCGTCTCTGTAATGACTCATGGATGGTGGCAAATGCCTTATGGGGGTGGTTACAGCAATGGAAGCAGAGCAACTGGCAGCGCAGAGGCAAACCCATCTGGGCTGCCGCATTGTGGCAAGATATTGCTGCCCGGATAGAGAACCTGGTTGTAAAAGTACATCACGTAGATGCTCACGTACCCAAGAGTGGGGCCACTGAAGAACATCAAAACAACCAGCAGGTGGATCAGGCTGCTAAGACTGAAGTGGCTCAGGTGGATCTGGACTGGCAACATAAGGGTGAATTATTTCTAGCTCAGTGGGCCCATGACACCTCAGGCCATCAAGGAAGAGATGCAACATATAGATGGGCTCGTGATCGAGGGGTGGACTTGACCATGGACACTATTGCACAGGTTATCCATGAATGCGAAACATGCGCTGCAATCAAGCGAGCCAAGCGGTTCAAGCCTCTCTGGTATGGAGGACGATGGCTGAAATATCAATATGGGGAGGCCTGGCAGATTGATTATATCACACTCCCACAAACCTGCCAAGGCAAGCGCCATGTGCTCACCATGGTGGAAGCAACCACTGGATGGCTGGAAACATATCCCGTGCCCCATGCCACCGCCCGGAACACTGTCCTGGGCCTTGAAAAGCAAGGCCTATGGTGACATTGCACCCCAGAAAGAATCGAGTCAGACAACGGGACTCATTTCCGAAACAACCTCATAGACACCTGGGCCAAAGAGCACGGCATTGAGTGGGTATATCACATCCCCTATCATGCACCAGCCTCCAGGAAAATCACACGATACAATGGACTGTTAAAGACTACACTGAGAGCAATGGGTGCTGGGACGTTCAAACATTGGGATACGCATTTAGCAAAGGCCACCTGGTTAGTCAACAGTAGGGGATCTGCCAATCCATCTGGCCCTGCCCAATCAAAACTTTTACGTACTGTAGAGGGGGATAAAGTCCCTGTAGTCTGATCTGAATTCTCTCAGTGCCAGGAGGCACACAAGGCGCGAACATCGTTCTTCCACTTCGATCGGTCTGCGGCTGCGTGCTCTGGAGTCCCAAGGGCCACAGCGCAGTCTTCTGTTGGTTTTTTCCTCAAGACATGACCGATCCAGTTCCATCTCCTCCTCCTCACTTCATTACTGATTTTCTCCATCTCCGAGTTGATGCTCGTCGTTTCTGCAACTTTTTATTTTTTTTTCCGGGAGGAGGTAGTTGGCCTCCTGCCCAACCCCCATGACTTGGAGGGCAAAGTCCCTGTAGTGCACATAACAATTATGCTGGGGAAGACAGTCTGGGTTACTCCCACCTCAGGCAGTGGTAAACCCATTTGTGGGATTGCTTTTTCTCAAGGACCTGGGTGCACTTAGTGGGTGATGCAGGAGGATGGGGAAGTCCGATGTGTACCTCAAGGGGATTTGATTTTGGGTGAAAATAGCCAGTGAACTGAACTGTATGATGTTAGTTGCTATATAATACCGGATGTCATCACTTCAATGATTACTATGTGCCATATCAACAGTATACAGTAAGAATCACCCAAAGTAATGAAGAATGAACTTTGAGGAAACCGAGCAAAGTGCAGCAGTGATGAAACCAGGACTGGCTTCAGCATGCAACAATCCAACACCACACACCATCTCTCCTGCCCTGAAAGACTGTTCTGACAGATGAAACCCAAAGTCATGGACTAAATGAACTCAACAAACGTTTTAGAGGGATAGCCTATAGACTAAGAAAATGATATCTCTGTGTGTATGTGTATATATATATATCTATATATCTCAAAAGACTGGAAAAGTGGTGGTGATTAATTGGAATGTATTGGAAAGTGTAAGACCTGGGCATGACGTAGATGGTATGGAATAAGGGGTGGATACTGTCCTGGTTTCAGCTGGGATAGAGTTAATTTTCTTCCTAGTAGCTGGTATAGTGCTGTGTTTTGGATTTAGGATGAGAATAATGCTGATGATAACACACTGATGGTTTAGTTGTTGCTAAGTAGTGCTTACACTGGTCAAGGACTTTTTAGCTTCCCGTGCTCTGCCAGGTGCACAAGAAGCTGGGAGGGGGCACAGCCAGGACAGCTGACCCAGACTGGCCAAAGGGCTATTCCATGCCACATGACGTCATGCTCAGTATATAAAGCTGGGGGAGTTGGCCGGGGGGCAGCGATCGCTGCTCGGGAACGGACTGGGCATTGGGTGGCGAGTAATTGTATAGTGTATCACTTGCTTTGTATATTATTATTATATTATTATATTACTACTACTACTACTACTATTACTACTATTTTATTTTACTTCAATTATTAAACTGTTCTTATCTCAACCCATGAGTTTTCTGACTTTCACCCTTCCAATTCTCTCCCCCATCCCACTGGGGTGGGGGGAGTGAGCGAGGGGCTGTGTGGTGCTTAGTTGTTGGCTGGGGTTAAACCACGACAGTAGTTCAACCCCACCTTATCTGTCCTCTGTATCTTCTTCTGTTTCTCCTCCTGTTTACCCACCCGCAGGACTCTTTCCTGTGACTTTGACTCATGTTCCTAATCCTACTGCTCTGCAACCTGGGCCCCGCGGAGAGTGCGCCAGTGTTAACCTTTTATAGGCACCAGCCTTGGAAACCTAGTGATTTAGCAGTCTGGGGAAGTAAGATGCCCTGCCTAAGGGAAGATGCCGAGAGGTGTGCCCAACTACTCTCGAATATATGTGCAGAGTATAATCCGAATTGAAGTGACACTTGAATACTATTAAGGGAACTCTTTCACCCTTTTGAAAGAGAGAAAATAATGAAGAAGGATGCTGAACTGGCTCAACAGGCAGGAGGAAACAGAAACCCCTGGACAGCAAATGATCCAAACTGGGACTACAATCATGCATGGGATCGAGCTGGTTGTCAGACAGGGCTCTGGAATTTAATAGAAGCCATTAGAGCATGTGGGGAACTAGGAGTGAACTAGACTAAAGTACAAGAATGTAGGCAGAGACCTGACGAGCATCCTAGTGATTTTTGGGGACGACTCCAGCAAGCTCTGCTAAAATGCGGAGGAATGACGCCGCAGAATTTTAATGATGTGCTCACGATTAGCGTCTTTGTGGACCAGGAGGTGCCCGATATACGGGATTACTTTAAAGAACACATGCCCGGGTGGCAGGGAGAGAATTTGTAAAAGATTTTGAGTATTGCTGTGTTTGTATATGATGGGTGCGAGGAAAGGCAAAAAGCTGAGCAGATTAAAGAGAAAAAAAAAAAGAAAAAAAAGAAAAAAAAAGGCAAAAGAACAGGAGGCAAGTTTACTGACTGCGGCTTTAGTAAGGAATTTGCATGTGAGAGACAGGGGCTGCGGGGGAGGAAGACGACCCTTTAGTAAGGAATTTGCAAGTGAGAGATGGGAGCTGGGTGGAAGAAGACCGGATACGAGGTCTGAGCTAAGACCACGAAAAGAAGAAAGGGGAAGGAATGCTGGAAAGGAGTGTTATTATTGTGGGAACTTAGGGCATATAGCGTGGGAATGCCCACTCCGGCCGCGGGAAAGGACAAAAGAAGGAAATTATCACCGGGAAGAATTGCCTCGGGAAGATTTGCAATCACAATGACTGGAAGAAAGAGACCCTGCGGATCTTGAAGCAGAAGGATTAGAAATTTTTAATATGTGGGCAACCCAATTGGATCAGCAGAGACGTATTATAAGTAAAGCTGAAGGTCATGAAGTTGAATTCTTGGTAAGTACGGGAGCCACGTTATCCCTTTTGAATTTTACCCCGATACGGTCTCGGTCCACAGACAGAATTTTAATACATGGAGTCACAGGACAAAGAGAGCAGAATTTGAGTAAATCCCTATTAGTAACCATAGGAAACAAGAGTATGTGGGGGTGATTTGTATTGGCGGGGGACTCCCCAGCATACCTGTTAGGGAGAAATCTCTTGCAGACTCTAGATGTAGATTTACACTTGTCACCTGAAGGAAGAGATTTAATAATCATGGGAATGACTGTAGTCACTGGAAGCCCAAATAATGTGCTAAAAATACTGTAAGTATTGAAATCAGTACCAACAAAGCTGTGGAGTAAAACTAGCACGGATGTAGGATTACTAGTTTCAGCTCAACCCATAAACAAAAACACAAAGGAAGGAGACCCCCCTCCGGCTGTGAAACAGTATCCGATTCCTCAAGAAGCTGAGAAGAGCATTCAAAAGCAAATAGACGGGTATTTAGCCCAAGGGATTCTGAAAGTGTGTGTGCCACCGTATAATACTCCTATATTCATCGGAAAAAAAGAAGAATAGATTAGGTGAAGATGGGGACCTGGAATATCGTTTTGTACAAGATGTACGGGTGGTTAATCAGTACGTAGTGACTCTTCATCCAGTAGTGCCCCATCCCTCTACCATACTTTTACAAACACCGCATTGGGCAAGATATTTTACTGTGCTTGATCTAACCGCTGCCTTCTTTAGCATCCCTTTAGGTGAGGACAGCCAACTTTTGTTTGCCTTTACGTAGAACGGACAACAATTAACCTGGTCTTGTCTCCCACAAGGCTTTGGAGGGTCTCCTACAATTTTTTCACGAATACTGAGAAATGATTTGAGAGATATAAAATTACTGGGTGAATCAGCTCTTGTACAATATGTAGATGATTTGCTAATAGCGAGTAAAGACGAGGATGCCTGTGTTGAAGGTTAACTTAGAAATTTTGAATGGTCTGATTATTTTGTGCAAGGTGTACTTTGTAAATGTTAAGTTGACAAGCTAAAACAATTAGGCCTTGAAGAGACAGTTAATCAAGATGCTTCCAACTTGGCAAAAGAAGACTCAAGGTCCATATGTCTCTATTTTGCGTAACTAACTATCTGTATGGGCACAGGGAATTTCAATAGAAACATATAGTCCAGGGTCGGAATGACCATCCTTGAGGCTGACAACAGTGATTATTTGAGGAACTCCTAATCAGGAACCGACCCTGAGCATCCTGGAAGTACGTAAACTATTACGTACTTACTGTGAACTGTCCTCATTATAATACTGAAAATCACACTCACTACTGTGAGACCCTAGCCTGAATGAGAAGACCCTCACCCTTTGAACATGCATAGTATAAAAATGTTATACTGTCTCTTTAATTGAAAGCGAGAAACTTTTAGACCAATTGTATAAGTGGAAGTTATCTCTAAACCTGACTAATTGCTGATGCTGCCTTCTGCATTGTATAAAAAGACTGTACGCCATCGGGACAGTGTGCTAGCTTTGTGGAGTTGCTACCTAGCACCCATCTCTGCACAGACATGAAATAAATAAATAAGCAATGTCTCTCCTGAGTGTGTGATTATTGGCCTATTGCACACCGGGCAAAGAATCCGCTTTTCCGACAACACCTGTATAAAAGACGCCATACATCTCTGTACTGCCTTAGCGGGGAAGGGTCATCGTGCATCTCCATCCAAACTTCAGCTGTGTCAGAAGGAAGTTAAATATTTAGGGTTTATCCTCAGGGAAGGGCAGTGAGTAATAGACCCAGAAAAGAATAGAAGCTGTAATAAAGCTTCCGTGTCCAGTCACAAAGAAACAGTTGCGAGGGTTCCTTGGAGCTGTGGGATTTTGTTGACCATGGATTCCTGGGTTGGGAGAATTAACAAGATCACTGACAAAAGTAACAAGTAATGAGTAGGTAGAACCTGTTGCGTGGGGTCCAGAAAGGGAGCAAGTTTTTAAAACAATAAAAGGAGCTTTGGCATCAGCTCCTGCTCTTGGACTCCCAGACTATACAAACCCCTTTAATTTGTATGTACATGGGCGAAAAGGGATAGCCAGTGGAGTAATAATGCAGAAATTGGGTCCGCATCACAGGCCAGTCGCCTATTATTCAACTCAGCTTGATCCAGTGGCGGCAGGAGCACCAGCTTGTATTAAATCAGCAGCGGCAACAGCAGCTATATTGGAGAAAAGTCACCCACTTATCTTAGGACATCCAGTGACAGTTTATGTCCCACACGAAGCAGAAATACTACTGAAGCAATATGTGACCCAAGCATTGTCACCACAATGGACACATAGGTATGAACTAATTCTCCTAGTGGCAGATATTGTTATTCTGAGGAGATGCAATAGCCTGAATCCTGCGACATTGTTACCATTGCCTGATGAAGGGGAAGAACATCATCAGTGTGAACGGGTAATGCTTACTTCTAGCAAACCACGAACAGATTTAACTGATGTTCCTTTGCAGAATCCAGATTTGGCTTTGTTTGTAGATGGCTCATCCTACTATGTGTGTTGGGTCTGTCTCTCCATTCTGATGTGTTCACCTTACCACCCAGTTTACTGTCATCAGCAAACTTGGTGAGGATGCTTTCAATCCCATCATCCAGATCATTTATGAAGATCTTTGTATTGGTTTTGGCTGGGATGGAGTTAACTTTCCCCATAGCAGCCCTCATAATGCTGTGCTTTGTATTTGTAGCTAGGAGGGTGTTGATAACACACCAATGTTTTGGCTACTACACAGCATCAAGGCTGTCTCTCCAGTCCCCTGACTCCAAAGTCCAGTAGGCTGGGAGCGGGCAAGAGGTTGGGAGGGGACATAGCCGGGACAGCTGACACAAACGGACCAAAGGGATATTCCATACCATATGACATTGTGCTCACACCCAGTCCCTATCCCTGAGCAAGCCATGAGCTATGTGAAAAGATTATGGTCATCAGCCAGGTGAGTGAATTGCTACCTGGTTGCTCCAATGCTGGGATACTGGGGCCCACAGTCAGGAATTAGAGGGTAAAGGAGGCCCGGCAGCTAGGATCACTAGCTTGTCCATGGAGCTGACAAAGGGATCAGAAGAGGGGCAACAATCTGCAGCCTCTGGAGGTGGCTCCTGTTGAGTGTGAAGGCAAGGTAGGCCCTCAGGGAAGATCCTGTAAACTACCAAGGCAAGTGGACTACCGCAGATGAAGGTATCCAGTATCTGAGGGAATTAGTGGTAGTGGAGGTGGTCTACAGCAACCTGGACAACAACCAAGCCTCCAAAGATCTGGATGATGTCCACTGCACATGGTAGTGCACGCGGTCCATGTGCTGGAAGTTTGCATGGAATGCACCGAAGTCATACGCCAACACCCTGGTGATAACGGATTGGATAGACATCAAGGCACAAACTGTGGATAAACTGACCTGCCAGCTGCAGAAATTCAAGGAGAATCTCTCTTCCCACACCCCCTCGACCTTACAGGCCTGCATCTCAGCTGTTGAGAGACTGTCCCGCCAGTTCTGGCAATGCAAAGAGAATATGGAGACTGTCTCTTCCTCCTTACCCCTACAGGCTAGCGCCTCAGCTATCAAGAGTGCTGTATGGAGTCAGCCTTTCCCTGCTCAAACAAAAGGGAACTGTGAGTGCACACCATGTGCCACTCTGTAGTTCTATCTGCATGACCATGGAGAGGACATGAGAAAGTAGGACGGTACACCTACCATGGACCTGGAAGCCCACGTATGTGAATTGCGGGAAAAAATAGCGGCCAAAAAGAGTCCATCCAGGAAGATTACTGCTCCGGTTGCTGTTGAGCAATTCCCCAGACAGTAGTAGAAGGCTTGATTATCCTTGTGATCCTGATGAAGGGACTTCTGGTCTGCAATTAGAGTCAGGTAATGAATGCTCTGACCAGGAACAGGGGGACCCTGCCTCAGGCGAGGCTGAGGAAAGGGACAGCTGGGTTTATTGGACTATGTAGATTTGATGGCCTGGCACATCAGACCCAGGGGAGTATAAGGCTCTGGGTGGACACTAGTGCACAGTGTAGCCTAATGCCATCGGGGTACAAGGGGGCAGAACCCATCTGTATTTCTGGACTGACAGAGGGATCCCAACTGTTGCCTGTGTTGGAGGCTGAGGTGAGCCTAACAGAGGACAAATGGGAAAAGCATCCTATTGTAACTGGCCCGAAGGCTCCATGTATCCTTGGCATAGACTACCTCAGGAGACAGTACTTGAAGGACCCAAAAGGGTACTGGTGGGCCTTTGTTGTAGCTGCCTTGGATACAGAGAAGATTAAAAAGCTGGCTACCTTGCCTGGTCTCTCAGATGATCCTTCTGTTGTGGGCTTGCTGTACATCAAAGAACAGCAGATGCCAACTGCTACCATGACAGTGCACTGGCAGCAGTATCGCATCATCTGAGACTCCCTGGTTCCCATCCATGACCTGATTTGTCAACTAGAGAGCCAAGGAGTGATCAGCAAGACTCGCTCACCATTTAATAGTCCCATGTGGCCAGTGCAAAAGTCTGACGGAGGGTGGAGGTTAACAGTGGACTATCGTGGCCTGAACGAAGTCATGCCACCTCTGAGTGCTGCCATATGGGACATGCTAGAGCTCCAATACGAACTGGAGTCAAAGGCAGCCAAGTGGTATGCCACAACTAATATTGTCAATGCATTTTTCTCGATCCCTTTGGCAGCAGAATGCAGGCCACAGTTTGCTTTCACTTGGAGGGGGGTCCAGTACACTTGGAATCGACTGCCCCAGAGGTGCAAACACAGCCCTACCATTTGCCATGGACTGATCCAGACTACATTGTAACAGGGTGAAGCCCCTGAGCACCTGCAATATGTTGATGACATCATTGTGTGGGGCAACACAGAGAAGGAAGTGTTTGAGAAAGGGAAAAGAATAATCCAAATTCTTCTGAAAGCTGGTTTTACTAGAAGACAACGCAAAGTCAAAGGACCTGCACAAGACATCCAGTTTTGGGGAATAAAATGGCAAGACAGACATTGTCACAGACCCAAGGGATTTGATCAATAAGGTAACAGCTATGTCCCCACCAGCTAACAGGAAAGAAACACAAGCTTTCCTAGGCCTTGTGGGATTCTGGAGAATGCATATCTGGGTTATAGTCAGCCTGTGAGCCCTCTCTAGCAAGTGACCTGAAAGAAGAACCATTCTGACTGGGGCCCTGAGCAACAGCAGGCCTTCAAACAGATCAAACAGGAGACAGATTGTGTGGTAGCCCTTGGGCCTGTGCATACAGGACCAGCTATGCGAAATGTGGTCTACACTGCAGACAGGGAGCATGGCCTCACCTGGCACCTCTGGCAGAAAGCACCAGAAGAAACCCGAGGTCGACCTCTAGGGTTTTGGAGCCAGGGTATAGCGGATCCAAGGCCTGCTACACCCCGATTGAAAAAGAGATACTAGCAGCATATGAAGGAGTTTGAGCCATTTCAAAAGTAGTTGGTACAGAAGCACAGCTCTTCTTGATTGCCTGTGCTGCACTGGATGTAGAGAACCTTGGGTAAAGGTACATCACGTAGATGCTCACATGCCCAAGAGCCATGCCACTGAAGAACATCAAAACAACAAATAAGTAGAGCAGGCTGCAAGAATTGAAGTAGCTCAGGTAGACCTGGCCTGGGAATGTAAGGGTGAGCTATTCATAGTTCTGTGAGCCCATGTAAAATTGGGACATCTAGGGAGAGATGCAATGTACAGATGTGCTTGTAATCAAGGGGTGGACCTGATCACTGAAGCCATTGCACAGGTTAGTCATGAATGTGAAACCTGTGCCATAAGCAAGCAAGCCAAGCAGCTAAAGCTTCTTTGGTAGCCACCTAATGGTGGCTGTGATATCAATATGGGGAGGCCTGGCAGATTGATTATATCACACTGCCACAAACCTGACAATGCAAGCATCATGTGCTTACCATGGTGGAGGTGACTGCTGGATGGTTGGAAACATACCTTGTGACCCATACCACTGCCCAAAACACCATCCTGGGCCTTGGAAAACAAGTTCTGTGGTGGCACTGCACCCCAGAAAGAATCGAGTCAGACAATGGGACTCATTTCTGAAATAACCTCCTAGACTCCTGGACCAAGAAATACGGCATTGATTGTGCATGCCATATTCCCTATCATGCACCAGCCTCTGGGAAGACTGAAGATACAATGGACTGTTAAAGACTATACCGAGAGCAATGGATGTTGGGACATACAAGCACTGGGATGCAAATTTAGCAGAAGCCACTTAGCTGTTTAACACCAAAGGATCTGATAACAAACCTGGTCCATACCAAACAAGCCCCCTACATATTGTAGAAGGAGATAAGGTCCCCGTAGTGCGTGTAGGGAACTGCCTGGGAAAGAGTGCATGGGTTGCTCCTCCCTCTGAAAAAGGCAAACCCATTTGTGGGATTGCTTTCACTCAAAGACCTGGGTACTCTTGGTGGGTAACTGCTAATTTAAATTATAAAGTTCTTCTGTTTCTCATGGAGAAGAGATGGAACCAACGGATAAATAATGACAGATAACAAATAGACAGGGGATTTATGAACAGTTGTTTATCAATAATAGATAATGAATTGGATAAAATAGGGAAACAAAATGCTATGAGTAAACTATTAAGTCATGGCGAGTCAAATATTGAGGAGAAAACAATGTATTATTAGCAACATTGGGAAGTGGAATAACTAACGTCTTAGTAACTTTAATGCAATCTGATCTGCCAGGACCATCACAGCCAATGTATTACCCTAAGAACCCTGTGCTGAGGTTCAACACTCATGCACAGCTCTCACAGGTTACAAGATCTGAAGGAAAAATCATTGGCTCAGTAGGCTACAGGAGTACAGTCTACCTAAAGTGTGCCAAGACAGCTGGCTGTAAGAGCACTGGGAATCTCCAGTGAGAAAGCTGAGAGAGAGGAGTCTGCCAATGGGGAGTTGGGTGGGTGGATATTGGACCAATGCACAACTCTCATATCCAGGTAGGAGGTGTCGAGGAGCAGCAAGGGCCAGCTGCTTCCTAAGGGATAGGGAGCCAGAAGCTGAGCACAATAACACAGCTGGCAAGGACCTCGCCAACCAGGTCCCAGTCCCACAGTACTCAAGTGGGGTGAGCAGAGCAGAACCAGATATGGTAGCCAGTTTCAACCAAGAGTCCAGATCACCAGCCAAGTTCATGGTGATGAGACAGGTTCAAAGTCAAGCTAGGAAGCCAATCTGAAGGTCAGGGTCAGGTCTAGTGATCACCATACAGGTCGAGAGTGAAAAGAGAGGTCTGAGGTCAAGCCAGGAAGTCAGTGCATAGGTGAGGGTCCAGATCAACAGAGCTCCCAGCCAGGCACAGACATAACTGAGCACTCCTACAGCATAGCTCGGACAGGGACTAAACGCCCAGGCCTGAGCTTAAATGGAGCTCCTAGGCCCATGGGCAGGGTGTGAGGGTAGAGATCCCAGGTGAGGCCAATCAGGGCCATTAAGGCCTATTAGTATCCTCAGTGCCATGACATGAGGGATGTGGGATTGGATAATACATTGGGAAATACATACTCATCTTGGATCCTAGTTTCGTGTTGGCAACCCAGAATAAAGAGAAAGGAATTTGGGTTGGACTGGGAAACTTATGAAAAGGGTGGCCACAACAGCACCCTGAGCTTCAGCGTATAACCCTGGTAAGGCCCAGACAATAGACCACTGTAAATGAATGGGTATGTTGGGAGGGTAGCACCAACCTCAAATAGTAGGGACTGACACTGCAAATGGTATTGATCTGAAACTATCAATAATCAAGAAGTGAACTTAACTTGGCCTTTGACATTATGATGTGACATAGCTATCAACACAGACCTACCCACAGAGTGGACCACTGAGGTGGATCACCCAGACTTACAGGAGTGGGACCAGGACCAGCAGCGGCTCAGAGATTTGAATCTTCTACAGGCAAGAAAAGGGCTCACTCCAGTGGCACAAGCCAGCAAGACAATGACAATGACAGTCATCTACCTGGCATCCCATGACCTTATGCCTGGAGAGATGTCATATGCACTACCAAGGCCAAAGAACCATAATTGTCTACATGGACTATTACTCTTGCAGGGGCATTATTGCTTTTAAGTGCACAAGCACACACACATTCGCGGCTCCCTTGAGTACCGGCATGGCCCCCTCTGTCCGCCTGGTATCCCTGCCAGGATCCCAGGCCCTCTTACCCATTTCACAGGTTCCCTATTCGCTGGCTAGTCCAGCTTGATGCTCACTAGCAAACACACACTCACTCACACACTCGTCCCACAGCCATTCCACACTCACAGGTCCCCATGGGCATACCAGCACAGACCCTTGCCTGCTTGATACCCCGGCCCGGACCTGAGGCCCCCCTGCTACTTGCTGGCTAGTCCAGCTTGAAGTTTTCTGGCGAATACACACACACACACACACACACAGAGGTTTTGGAAAGATACAGATATTCGCCCCCCCCCCCCCCCCAGCAGCCAGCACTGGGCACATGGGCTGTGACCTGTGGTCCCACTCCAGTCACCAGCACTGAGCCCCTCACTCACCTCACTCGCACTGGTCTGCCCACACAGTAGTTGGTTTTCAGGACATACACCGTTCCCATCCCAGTAGCCGCTGGCTGAGACCCCCACCCGCTCCAGTAGCTGGCACTGAGACCTCACTCACTCCAGTGCCTGACACCACAGGCCAAGGGCACCTACATCCCCGGTTTGACTCCAGTAGCTGGCACCAAATTTCACTCACACACACACAGAGGTCTCACCAGTAGATGGCACTTAGTGCTTGTAGCGCACACACAGGATAGACAGTGGGATTATGCAGAGAGATAGTTAAGAAAAGATTTACTAAGAAGATATAAGAAGATAGGACAGACTGCGGTGATCAGGCACAGGGCTCAACCAGACAAGCGTACTGACTGGCTCCATTTTATACTTGACTGACCCCTTTTATACCCCTTTCTGTCTACCCCTCCACTACTTTGTTTCTCCTTGCTCTCCCTTCCCCTGCACATTGCCTCATCAGCTGGAATGGTCCCACCGACCCAAATTCCAACATCCTAGACCCTCAGGGTTACATCCTTATCAGTTGCAAAGTCCCATTTGCCTGCAGTTTCTTGATAGCCCATCAATTAGTGTGACTGACCAGGTTTGTTTCTGGTTATTGTCTTTGTTAATGTTAATTGGTCAGGGTTTATGCCTCTGTGTATTTGTCTCCCTTCCTTTCTTTTTCCTCCCAACTGAAAGAATAAACATTCTCGAACTCTACATATCCTTACCAATTAGTGCGACTTACCAGATTTGTTCCTGTCATATATTGGTCAGGTTTCTCTGTATGCTCTTGTTTATGGCTCCTTTTGATGTCGGTAAAGATTAACCTTGCTCATTTTTACCCTAACAATACTATGACATCATGAAACAGGATATCTGTCTCAGAACAAAGAACCCCAAAGTGAATGATAGTTTGCTTCGCCAACGGTCCGTAAAGGACTGCTTAGTGTTCCCGAAGTTAAGTGAACTTTTAGGGGAAAGGTAATTCCGGCAGGGGGAGATCACGACCACCGACTCAAGGACCACCCACTCAAGAAACCCACCGACCCAAAAGATTCGGGAAGTAAAGGTCTCGAGAATCATAGTGAGCATGCGTAGTAATTTACATGGCAGGCGAAGAATTTTAACCAATCAATCATTTAACAAAGTGACAATGAATATGTATTAGATGATTAGTAAAGGAAATTCCTTTACTAGGAAATTAGTAAAGGAAATTCCTTAGCTGATGCAGCTGCAAAGGCTGCAGCCCAGCAACCTCTGAGAGAGTGTATGGTTGCAATCTCAATGAAAAATCAGAACAAATGGCCAAATTTAAGAGACCCCAAAACAATGGGAGAAGTGGGAAGCAAAACAAGATGACAGCAGAACATGGATGATTGATTGGAGGAAAACCAGTTTGCCAAAGAAATATTTAATTACCATGGCCAGGTGATTTCATGACAAAGCTCTTGGAGGAGCAGAGGCAGTGGCTAACCAGGTACAAAAAATATGGACAGTACCAGGAATTTATGCCGCCAAAAAAAAAAAAAAAAAAGGATCACCTGTAGCTGCCCAACCTGCCAGAAGTTTTCAAGTATCAAGCCGAGCTCAGAATTAGGGGGACGACCATGGGCCTACTTCCCTTCTCAGGGATTCAGGGATGACAAATAGATCATACTGATATGCTATCCACCAGTGGATAAAAACATTTATTGGTTATAGCAGACCATTTGTCAGGTTTGGTAGAAGCTTTCTCCACGAGAAAAGCAAACACAGGAGGAATAGTAAAAGCATTATTAAAGGAAATTATACCCAGATATGGAATTCCTAAATCAATTGAATCAGACCGGGGGACAGGTAGAAAGAATGAACAGAACCTTAACAGAAAAGATAGCAAAAATATCCACAAACACTGGTTTCAAGTGGCCGGACGCATTGCACTTAGCTCTATGGGGTATGCGAAATGCCTTGCGACAACCCATAGGACTAACGCCAGCAGAAATTCTCTTTGGGAGACATTTGGCCATACCAGGGACTTATATCCCAGCTAAGACCAGTCTGTTGGATAGAGATGAACGATTGACCCAGTCTGTTATAAGTATGCATAAACAGTTTGCAGACCAAAAAATATATGCTCAAATGGTACCAGTCGGCACCACCTGAAGTACAGGTACATGATATACAGCCTGGGGATAAAGTTCTAATAATGATATTTTCTTGAAAGTCTAAGCTAGAACCAAAATGGGAAGGGCCATATACTGTCTTACTATGCTCTTACTTTGCTGTTAAAGTTTCAGGAAAAGAAAATTGGATACACCACTCACACATTGAATGAGTGAGGAATAGCCAACCAGCTGAGAAAATGGAACACCCTTTAGGATCCTCTCTATTAGCATTAGGGACTAATCAATGACCTTTGTCTGACATATTAAGCAGGAATGCTTAATAAAAAATACAAAGGGAGGACTGTTGTAGAAGTCACTTTTTAGCTCAAATAAGAATCCAAAGACCTGTTGAAGCCTTAGGCTGCAAGTTGTGAACTTTCACCTAGATACGCTGACCGTATGCCGAACTCTCTTACTTAGCTACATGAAGGAAGGCCCTGAAACTGGTGCAAACCAGAAAGATAAGGTAGCTGAAACCATCGGCAGAAGCTGCAACTATTCAAGATAAGAAAAGGAATGTCCTGCCTGGAGACAGGGAAAGGATCCAATAAGGAACAAGAAGACCCCAGACCCAAATATTGCTATTGGACTGAACTGTTGTGTGTGGGGAAGGGAACTTAAACTGTAAGGGTATAATTGCCCAGGGATTTCTTTGTTTGGAGTCCCTCTCCAGAGGCACCCAGCTCGAGCTGGAGAAGAGAGGAGTTAGAATATGTGAGAGGAACAACTATGCAGACGCCAAGGTCAGTGAAGAAGGAGGGGGAGGAGGTGCTACAGGTGCCAGAGCAGAGATTCCTCTGCAGCCCACAGTGAAGACCATGGTGAGGGTGAGGCAGGTTGCCCTCCTGCAGCCCATGGAGGTTCACAGTGGAGCAGATATCCACCCTACAGCACATGGAGGACCCCACGCCGGAGCAGGTGGATGCCCAAAGGAGGCTGTGACCCCGTGGGAAGCCTACGCTGGAGCAGGCTCCTGGCAGGACCTGTGGACCCATGAAGAGAGGAGCCCACACTGGAGCAGTCTGTTCCTGAAGGACCACCCCGTGGAAAGGACCCATGCTGGAGCAGTTCGTGAAGAACTGTAGCCCATGGGAAGGACTCACGATGGAGAAGTTCGTGGAGAACTGTCTCCCATGGAAGGGACCCCACGCTGGAGCAGGGGAGTGCGAGGAGTCCTCCCCCTGAGGAGGAAGGAGTGGCAGAAACAATGTGTGATGAACTGACCGCAACCCCCATTCCCTGTCCCCCTGTGCTGCTCTGGGCAGGGAGGAGGTAGAGAAAATCAGGAGTAAAATTAAGCCTGGGAAGAAGGGAGGGGTGGGGGGAAGGTTTAGTTTTTATTTTCTGATTACCTTACTCTGGTTTGATTGGTAATAAATTAAGCTAATTTCCCCAAGTTGAGCCTGTTTTGCCTGTGACGGTAATTGGTGAATGATCTCTCCCTGTCCTTATCTCAACCCATGAGCCTTTTGTTATATTTTCTCTCCCCTGTCATTATTTATAGCCACCTAAATATTACAGTTTCTACATAGCCTATTTAGGCATAGATAAAGAATACTATAGTGAAAGTGATGTGATGTCTCCAGAAACATACAAGCCTGGGCTTAAAGAGAAACTACATTCTTTAAGCCTAACTGACTAAGAGTTTGTTGAAGAAGAAATGTTTGGTGTTTTTTTTTCTCCAGTTTTTTTTGGGTGCACCTTGGGGAAATCTGGAAATTCTGTCCTTTAAACATTTGTACTCCTAGTTAGTATCATCTCCTTTAAACTCCTTCCCAATTCACAAGGCTACTAGAGAATCTGTGACAAAACCACGCTCCTTGCACAGCCTGATCAGTAGCTACTTTTTAATCATTCAGATTAAAAAGAGGGTAAAGCCTCCCTGCTGCATACCAATATACACACAGAACTTCTGCAGCCATAAGACAGCAACCCTTGGCAGCAGCTATTATTAACGTAAGAAAATCCAAAGTGATTGTTGCCAATAGTGGGAAGATAGCCACAAGGCAAATGCTGAAGCAGACCAGTTCTCACCCTGGTGGACTTGCTCTTGCCTCCATCAGTACTTTGATACCATCCCTCTTGAAGGACAGCCAGGCATTCCCTTGGTTTCCTTCTCAGTGGAAGGGCTCAGCCTCTTCATCACCCCTCCTTCAGTCTCCCCACTAAACCCACCTGAGTTTCTGCCCAAGTTTGAGTTCTGATGTAACCAGATTAATCTTTCAATGCTCTTCCCTAAATTTTATGCTTTTAGGACTGAATTTCTACTCGCTACTATTGATAGGTAGGAGGCCTTTGTCCTTCTATCTTCACAGGTCCAGAGCCTTTTGTAGAGTCTCCTGCTCCATTTCCTCTGTAGGAAAACAGAAAAAATTCTGCTGTCCACATGCAGCAGCTTTCCAAATACATCGCTGATGGCATGCAGGCCTGCTCTAGACAAGCAGGGGAGACAAGCTTCCTTTCCAAACAGCACCTGCACACCCCTCAGCTCCCTACTTGCACCTGCAGCTGGCACCACTTTCTGTAGGGCTACACATCATACAGCAGAGGAAGCTCCAAAACCCTGCCAAGGTCTATTTTCATATGCAAAGATTCAATGTCAGTTACTGTGTAGTGAGAGACTAATTTGTGCCAGAGCTTAGCACTAGTGACTAAAGTAAATGAAGCCTTAGGCCACATGAATTGTACTTTAACCTTTGTTTTTATCTATGGAAATGTAACCAGTAGGTAAGGAAGTGTAAGTAAAACTTAAACTACAGGATGTTCTGTACCAAAAGAGAAGGAAATGTCTTAAGACACAGACAAAAAGGGAGCCTGGAGACAGAGAGAGCGAATCAGAAGAGAAGACCCCAGGCTCCGCGAACAGGATCGGATGAACAGAAGTGCCATCAGGAAATTAAGCGACCTATAGAGACTATAAAATCAAAAATAATAAAAAAAAACCCAAAAATAAACCTATACCTTTTTTCCTCTGCTATTTTTACCTTTCAGCAAAGCTATCCAGCTGATTCATTACATAATGCAAAGCTCTTAATATATTTAATTCAAATGATAACTACTGTACACATCTAGACAGAGCTACCTTTGCCAACAGAAGACAGCAGATTATTGTCTCCTATTACTAGCTGAAGATTTAATGCATTATAAATTAAGTTCTAAGTAATAGAGCCTAAGTGTAGCAATTATTACTGCTTCCAGTCAAAAGATGGAAGGGTCTCCTCCCCCATACAAACTTGTTCAGCAATTGCCCAGCATGTATTACCAAAAGAGAAGAGCTCTAATTCCATGTTTGTTATTCAGTGACTGAAAGGTATTTGTTCTACAAAGATAACCATGTTTCACATTCAGCTGTTGGCCCAGTGACAATGAGTCAATGTTACATTATTTTCAACACTACATAAAGTATATATATAAAAATGTATATGAGTGTGTCTATACATGCATATGTGCCTGTGAAAGTTGAGAGAAAAAAGCAAGAATGGCTTGAGCATTATTTAAGAATCATCTTCATGACATACGGGTACTAGGACTGTGGATTTTGTTCTTTCAAGCTGTTGTGGGTTAACCCCAGTGGGCAGATAAGCACCACAGTCAGTCACTCACTTTTCCCCTACCCCCCACCCTCAGTGGGACATGGGAAGAGGAAAGTAAGAATAAAAACAAGAAAACTTTGGGGTCAAGTATTTGCTTAATAAATGAATGACAAGTGGAAGAAGAGGGAAGAAAACAAGTGATGCGATCACTCACCATCTCTCGTGGGTAGACTGATGCCCATCCAGTTCCCGAGCAAAAGATGGCTAATCCCCTAAAGCCCCTTCTTTTCCCTTTTATTGCTGAGCATGACATCATATGGTATGGAATATCTCTTTGGTTAGTTTGGGTCATCTGCCCAGTTGTGTCCCTTCTCAGCCTATTGCACACACACCACACCCCCACCGCAATCTATTCACTGGGGGGGGGGGGGGGGGGGGGGGAGGGCAGAGTGAGAAACAGAGAAGGCCTTGATGTTATGCAAACACTGTTCAGCAAAAGCTAGAATATGTGTGTTATCAGTACTGGTTTCATCACAAATCCAAAACATAGCACCATACAAGCTACTATGAAGAACATTAATTCTATCCCAGCCAAAACCAGTACACAAGCCCAAAGACTGTGCCTACCTTTCTACCAGGGCTTTTTACTACAGAGTCTTTTTATTTTCTTATGTCAAACAGACAGTCCTCTACTTTCCTTGAAAGGCAGTCTCATAGGAATCTACCCTTGCCAAGTCCTATACCATGGTACATGTTTCAGCTGGACCACAATCCAATTTACATCTGACAGTGTTAATATATCTGTGGAAAGAGGTGAAATAGTTTCTTTACAAAATTAAGGTAATTTACATTACTCTAGAACAAAGCTAAAATGCAATAGTTTTTCCTAGGTGACTTGAGTAATTTTAACAGCAGAGTACCTTGTAGTAGTGCATTAGAGTAATGTAAATAAGATTTGCAACACAATTCAATTTCTTCCTAAAGATGTATGCCATGTTTTACTAACATTTATGTATATATTTACACATGCTACCAGACCTCATTTACATGAGGGGGCAAAAGCTAAACCAGGAGCAACTGTTAGAAGCAGACATGCTTAACAGATGAAACTATTTTGGTACCTTAGATGTGACAGATGATTGAGATTTAATATGTTAATTTTTCATGGCTAGGCAAAATAATCAGATCGCTGTTACCACTTACAATTAGTAATTTCTTCTCTATATTTAGATACTATCAACTAGACAAACTCAGGGCATACTCAAGTCTGACAGACTGAAGAATAAGAATATCCCACCTAGCTGCTCTAAGACATTCTTAGTTTAATGAGTAGCAACCAACTACACTAAACCTCATTCCCAATTCCCACCGTTGTTGTTTGTTTGATGTGTGTGGGATTTTTTTTTAAAAGATTAAAAGCAGTCTTAAACCATCGCCAAAGAAAGCCAACAGTAAAACCTTTTGAAGCAGATCCAACATCAGCCAGACTGCCAAGACTTTCGTGTTTCCTGGGAAATGGCCCTCAGAGACAAGGGAGCAGAACAGAGCTGGCAGGTCTTCAAGGATGCTTTCCATAGGGCACAAGAGCTCTTGATCCCCAGGTGCAGGAAATCAGGCAAGGAAGGGAAGAGGCCAGCATGGCTGAGCCATGACCTGTGGGTCAAACTAAAGGGCAAGAAGAGATTGCACAGGCAGTGGAAGCAGGGACTGCTATCTTGGGAAGAGTAGAGGGACACTGCCTGGTTGTGTAAGGATGGGATCAGGAAGGCCAAAGCTCGGCTGGAGCTGAACCTGGCAAGGGATGCAAAGAATAATAAGAAGGGCTTCTACAGGTACACTAACCAGAAAAGGAAGGTTAAGGAAAGCGTACCCCCTTTGATGAGCAGAAGTGGCGAGATGGTAACAACAGATGAGGAGAAGGCTGAGGTACTCAACAACTTCTTTGCCTCAGTCTTCACTGGCAACCTCTCTCCTCACACCTCCCAAGTCAATGGACCATTTGACAGGGATCAGGGGGGCAGAGGTCCTCCCACTGTAAGAGAAGATCAGGTTCGTGACCACCTGAGGAACCTGAACATACAAAAGTCATTGGGACCTGACGAGATGCATCCCAGAGTCCTGAGGGAAGTGGCTGATGTAGTTGCCAAGCCACTCTCCATGATATTTGAAAAGTCATGGCAGTCAGGTGAAGTCCCTGGGGACTGGAAAAAGGGAAACATTGCAGCCATTTTTAAAAAGGGCAAAAAGGAGGACCCTGGGAACTACCGACCTGTCAGCCTCACCTCTGTGCCTGGGAACATCATAGAACGGATCCTCCTAGAAGCTATGCTAAGGCACATGGAGGACAGGGAGGTGATTCGGGACAGCCAGCATGGCTTCACCAAGGGCAAGTCCTGCCTGACCAACCTAGTGGCCTTCTATGATGGAGTGACTGCATCAGTGGATGAGGGAAGAGCTATGGATGTCATCTATCTGGACTTCTGTAAGGCCTTTGACACGGTCCCCCACAATATCCTTCTCTCTAAATTGGAAGGATATGGATTTGATGGGCAGACTGTTAGATGGATAAGGAACTGGCTGGATGGCCACATCCAGAGGGTAGTGGTCAATGGCTCAGTGTCCAGATGGCGAACAGTGACGAGTGGTGTCCCTCAGGGGTCCGTACTGGGGCCAGTGCTGTTCAATACCTTCATCAGTGACATAGTGGGATCAAGTGCAACCTCAGCAAGTTTGCAGATGACACCAAGCTGAGTGATGCAGTCGACACACCTGAGGGATGGGATGCCATCCAGAGGGACCTGGACAAGCTGGAAAAGTGGGCCCATGTGAACCTCATGAGGTTCAACAAGGCCAAGTGCAAGGTCCTGCACCTGGGTCGGGGCAATCCCCAGTATCAGTACAGGCTGGGGGATGAAGGGATTGTGTGCAGCCCTGCAGAGAAGGACTTGGGGGTACTGATAAATGAGAAGATGGCCATGAGCCGGCAATGTGCTCTCGCAGCCCAGAAAGCCAACCATATCCTGGGCTGCATCAAAAGAAGCGTGGCCAGCAGGGCGAGGGAGGTGATTCTGCCCCTCTACTCTGCTCTGGTGAGACCCCACCTGGAGTACTGCATCCAGCTCTGGGGTCCTCAGTACAGGAAGGACATAAACCTGTTGGAGAGGGTCCAGAGGAGGGCCACAAAAATGATCAGAGGGATGGAACGCCTCTGCTATGAGGACAGGCTGAGAGAGTTGGGGTTGTTCAGCCTGGAGAAGAGAAGGCTGCAGGGAGACCTTATTGCAGCCTTTCAGTACTTAAAGGGGGCTTCTAAGAAAGATGGGGACAGACTTTTTAGCAGGGCCTTTTGCGATAGGACAAGGGGTAATGGTTTTAAACTAAAAGAGGGTAGATTTAGACTAAACACAAGGAAGAAATTTTTTACAATGAGGGTAGTGAAACACTGGAACAGGTTGCCCAGAGAGGTGGTAGATGCCCCATCCTTGGAAACATTCAAGGCCAGGCTGGATGGGGCTCTGAGCAACCTGATCTGGTTGTAGATGTCCCTGCCAATTGCAGGGGGGTTGGACTAGATGACCTTTAAAGGTCCCTTCCATCCCAAAGCATTCTATGATTCTATGATTCCCCGTGTGATACAGGGGATGCCCACACCATGATGGAGGAGGAAGGATGAGCACTCACATTGTCAACTAGGCAACTATTTTGCTGCTCATAGGCACACAAATTAGAAGTTAGGAATTAGAGAGCTTGCAAGTTAGAGAATTCATTAATTAATGAAGTAATAAATTAGTGAATTCACATTAGACTAGCCTGTACAAAGGATATTGAGCCTTTGATGTGTTTGTGGTGGGTTCCCCCCCCGCCAATGAGCTCATAAAATAAAATTTTGACTTACAGAGTATGTTCTGTAAATTCGAGAGATAGATACAAACAGACCATGACAGCAGGGACATAACTGAAACAAAACGATCCTTCCACACCTTCCCAGAGAATGGGCAAAATTGGATCAACCGCATGACACTAGATTCACTGTTAAGCATGTAGTATAACAAGGTTCCACACTTCTTTTAGTATAAAAAGAGCGGTTGCTTTTAAGTACTTCAGTACTTTCAATAGCAAAAAAGACTTAGTAAAATAAAAGGCAGCTAGAAAAAGCTACACCTTCAAAGCACAATGGAAACTGAAGTGAGTCTTGCAAAGAAGCTCTCCACACACATTACCTTCCCCTGCAAAAAAGGGGGGGGAGGTTCAGACTCATTCTTCCTTGTCTCGTGGGAAAATGGGAACAAGAGGGGAAGATCAAGCAAGAAAAAGTTCCAAAAGTCCTATAGGCAGAATCACTTATGTTCCACAATCATGAAGCTGCCATTTTGGGGAGAAACACTCAAACACCTATTAAGAGAGCAGCAGTTAAAACTTAAATTGCAATGATTGTGTAGTACCTTGTGATTACAAGGTGAAACAGCCATTTACAATATTTCATCCAGCTCAGTAATTCAAAAAGCATCAGCATTAGTTCCTATAACACCATTACCTTTGTTTGCTTTTCCACATTCTTTTTACTACAGGTTATAAGATTACCACTATGCCATTAGAATGAGCTCCTTTTGGAATTTAAAATCTCATGTTGCAGCAAACCATCATATAATATAATTTAACAATATAAGAAGAGTCCTTTGGGCAGCATTACTTTGCAGATCATCTGTTTGGGGCTTATTAAAAAAGTCAGTTGTCTTTCTAGGATTATATCCTAATTGCAAAAACCCTTACTACTAAGAGTTACTTTAAGTTTCTAAACACTTATTAGAGCTTACTTTAAAGCAAAGCAAAAGGGTACCCCCCCTGTTTCAAGTCTCATCCACTATTTGCTCTCAAAGAAGATTGTTTAGAAATATATAATTATAAACCAAAGTGAGGCAGAGAACAGCAAAATAAAAGGTCTATATTCATCCTGCTTTCCCAATAAACTGAAAGAGTTCAAGCTGAGCAGGAAGTGGAAGACTCCTTTATGGCTGACACCCACTTCCAAGAAGTCCAGTGGAGTTATCCTCTCATTTCTTTCCCTCATCACTTCTGGCACAATTTGCTTGTTTCTCTCAGATCTAAGAATGGCTCTGAGTGTTCCCTTTGACAGGGAAAGAGTTAGGGTATTAAGTTACAAAATCATGTTAAAGCTGCAAGGAAAGGACTATCATTCTCAATATGTCACACATACTTCTTGGTAAGACAAGAGACCTTTTAGCTCCTGCTAAAAATAAAAAGCTTGCTTAACAGTTTTGTTCTGTCTTTAGCTCAGAATTATTTTATTTCACCTTCAAGGTCTGTGGTGGGTTAGTCTTGGCTAAACACCAGCCAGGTGCCCACCAAACTGCTCTCTCACGCCCCCTCCTCAGTAAGACAGGGGGGTCCCCAGGACAGGGGATTGTTCACCAACTACTGTCACGGGCAAAACAGACTCAACTTGGGGAAATTAATTGAATTTATTGCCAATTAACAACAGAGTAGGATAGTGAGAAATAAAAACAAAACTAAAAACAACTCCCCCCCCACCCCCTTCTTCCCAGGCTCAACTTCACTCCTGACTTCTCTACCTCTTCCCCCCTGAGCAGTGCAGGGGGATGGGGAATGGAGGTTGCAGTCAGTTCATAACAGTTCCTCTCTGTCACTCCTTCACCTGCTCCAACGTGGGTCCTTCCTATGGGCTGCAGTTCTTTAAGAACTGCTCCAGCATGGGTTCTTTCCACAGGGTACAGTTCTTCAAGAACAGACTGTTCCAGCATGCACCCCCCCACTGGGTCACAGGTCCTGCCAGAAAACCTGCTCCTGCTTGGGCTCTCTCCACAGGCTGCAGCTTCCTTCAGGGCACATATCCACCTGCTCCAGCACGGAGGCCTCCACAGGCTTCATTGTGGATATCTGCTCTACCATGGTCCTCCACAGGCTGCAGGGGGACAACCCATGTCACCATGGTCTTCTTCACAAGCTGCAGGGGAATCTCTGCTCCTGCTCCTGGAGCACCTCCTCCCCCTCCTTCTTCACTGACCTTGGTGTCTGCATAGTCTCACTCTTCTCTCTCACAGCTGCTGTGCAGCATTTTTTACCCTTTCTTAAATGTTTTGGAGCCAACTGACACTGGCTCTGTCCAAGATGGGGGTAGCTCCTGATCTCTTCTCACAGAGGCCACCCCTTCAGTCCCCCCACTACCAAAACCTCACCGCATAAACCCAATACATCTTCAAAGTAGTCACATACTATAGCTTGTTACTGAAGCAAAGCTTGTTATAGCCAGCTATCAATTAAAAGCGCCTGTGCCATCTTAATTAAGATAACTCCTATTTAGAGATATTCACTGTTTTGGGCAGGTAAGATTTGCTTTGTAGCAGGTTATTTTAAGCACAGACCTTTCTCATTTTTAGTAACTGCTTGTGCATTTTCATTAATCAAGTTGATAAGCTCTTTGGCACACCAATAATCATATTTACAAAATATTGCCAAACACCTAAGCATGGCCTCTGGACATGAACAAATTGAATTCACCATGCAAGTATATACCAAAACACCAAACTGGGAGATTTTAGCAATGGTTCCTACTGCTTCACTGCTTTCAATGGATTACTATCATCCTCTTACTATGCATTGTTTACTATGTATACCCTTCTTGCATGAACTGCTCTATATGAACACAGTAATATACAGAAGAAATCAGGATCAAAAAAGAATGGCATTCAGTTAGCTAATTATTTTCATGTCATTAAATGTATTGATAGTAGGACCTTTTCCAATCTTTTTCTTCATTTAGCTGCACAAAGCAAATTTTTATTCAGCTTTTATCAAGAAAACAATAACATGAATCTTTCCTGTTAAACGTTTACAGGAACCATGGCTCTTAAAGCATTACCACCACTTATAACAAAATTTGAAGTTATACAAGGTAAGATAAGATCAAGCTACAACAGTACAAGTTAACTATAGAAGAAAAAGACTGAACCAAATACTTATGAACATTTGGTCCAGTCTATGGATAGCTTTATATCCATATAAAGTGTAACAGACAATATGCAACCCCTCCAGAATCATCATCAAACCTTAGGAGCATAGGCATCACTGGTAAACAAATGAAGTTTGCAGTTGTTTAAATTGGGGCCACGAAGATGATTAAGGAATGGGAGCATCTCTCCTATGATGAAAGGCTGAGAGAGCTGGGACTGTTCAGCCCAGAGGAGAGAAGGCTCGGGGGGATCTTATCAATGTATATAAATACTTGAAGGGAGGGTGAAAAGAGGACAGAGCCAGGCTCTTTTCAGTGGTGCCCAGTGGCAGGCAATGGGCACAAATGGAAACACAGGAGGTTCCATCTGAACATCAGGAAATACTTTTTTCACTGTGAGGGTGACTGAGCACTGGAACAGGTTGACCAGAGAGGTTGTGGAGTCTCCATCCTTGATATTCAAAATATTTTTAAAAAGCCCCAAACAAAAGATATTCAAAATCCATCTGGATTTTATAAGGATACATCCCTGAAAGAGGAATTCGCGTGCACCAGCTTGAAGAACCAATAAGTAACGCTGAAGAGACACGTGGACGAAAGACAGCAGCCAATGAAATGGGTTTTGCTTGCTCGTGAACACTAGATCATATTATAAAAGGGATAGATTGTAAAAATAAAGGATCTTCGCTTGTCTTCGCCTGAACTCATATGCGGAGTCCGTGTCTCATTCCCTTCAGTAATATATATACATGGACAATAGTTCTTACTTTATTTTCAAGTTGCATAACTAGACACATTAAAAGATGGTTCTCACTCTCAGGCACTTATTTTGAGATAAGAGTATATCAGATTTAAGACTACTTGAACTATCTTAGTTCATCCCCTCTGCATATGTGTGTGTCCATGTGATTTTAATTTTAACCTTTAAGCATTTAATTTTGTGAACTAAAGCATGGCTAATTAAATTATTTGCAAAACGATACTAATCTCCCAAAATACAAAATCAGGCTTCGGCTATTTCATGCAACACAAAGAAAGCTAAATGAAGTTAGACTCTACTTTGTGATATTGTTTCATGAGTACCAGTACTCAATCACAGAATTGCCTACTGCAGCTTTCCTCTGGACAATCCTTAGAACTATGCATCTGAAAGAATGATATTGGAATTAATTATTTAAAGAACATGGGAACTACAGCCAGTATAACTTTAGATTCTTCAGAAACACTCCATGCCATATTAACCTAAAACAGTAGCTAAAATACTTAATACTCAGGAACTACATTTAAATGTTACATGAGTCAAACTGACATGAAAGAAAAAAACACCACCACCTTTTAGAGGTATTGGTAACAAAGGTTTAGATATTTCAGCTGAACAGAACTTATTACTGCATGATCAACAAGTTTAATTTGCCTGGACTGGCAAAGAATGCAAGATCTGCAACTGAGCCTTTTGAATACAGAGCTGACAAATGCAGCTTGGCTGCTGTGCTAAGAATGAACCGAGTTAACATTAAGAGGTGCAATTACCCAAATCCACAGCACAGAGTTTAAGAAACAAAACAAGAATGTCAGGAAAAAAACCCCACACTCCTACTCCCACCCACCATTATGGTCAAAATGGAGGTTTAATATATTTGTTAGGCTATGAAATAGGGATCAATTTTTTTCTTAAAGACAGACTAAAAAATAATCTCCTTGTAATTGTATCAATTCACAATACATGGTTTGTATTCTCAAGGTTTAAGTACTAAACTTAGTTTAAGTACTAGTTTAAGTACTAAACTATATCTGGTAAAGTCATCTTAGGAGACTTGTTTAAAATTGGAAAGGCCTCCAGAAAAAAAGTGAAAACTCTTCTGGAAATGGCAGTCAAGAACTAAATTTTTAAAATAATAATAATAATTTTAAAAAATGCTGATTTACAACATTTTGTAAATAAACCTTCCATTCTAACATCAAAACATAACACTAAAGAAAAGAGATCTTTTGGACTAATTCAAAGCTTTATATGTGTTACAAGTCTGAAGTAATACAGAAGGTCTAGGCTTACCTCAGATTTAACATGTTTGAGAAATAATACAATAAAAGAAAAGCAACCAGAAAAGAAACTTTTACCAACACTGTATCCCAAACAAGCAATATATCACAGTAATTAGATAAAATTGGTTCCAAGCAGGCTGAATTTTGTCATTTCAATCATAATATCAAAACCTGCTTCAGCTGTTCAGATGGGTCTTGTTAGGAAAATTTCATTCCCTAACTATTGCACCAATTAGTCTTTATAGTATGAAATTGTATGAACTTTCTTAACATATATATAGTTTACATTGTATACTGCATAGTCATGGTTAAGTAAGCATGCATAGTCATGCATGGTTAAGTAAGCATGACTAAAGGCTTCCAGCTCATTGCAAGAAGGACAGCCCCCATCCTGAAGATAAGGGATGTTTCTTTTTGTTTCTTGGAATCTTAAAGCCATCCACCAAGAAGAAAGGATACCCCGGACTACCTACGGAGAGGTAACACCAGCATCCTAGCCCCTCTAACACCTCTGTGAAACCCTCCCATTATCTGGCATCATAGATAAGTAACTGTAGCAAGACTGACTCCAGGGACATCTAGATCAAGAAAGAAGCAGATGGATGATGATGCCATAGAATTATAGTTGCTTTGCAAAACAGTAGTGTGTGTGTGTGTGTGTGTGTGTCTTAAGTAGTGATTGGTCAAATCATGTTGTATCTGAACACTTGAAAGGTATAAGAACCATGTGTAAAACCACATTCAGGTGCCCCAATTTGAATGGGACACCTCATGCGCGTGAATAAAAGAATTGCTCTTGTAATTCTATACTTTGTGTCCTAGCCTCTCTCCTCGGTTGGCACAGGCCAGTTGCAAAATTTTCATGACAGTCTAGATGCTATTTTGTGGCATTTAATTCCCAGTTAGTGAAGTGAAATTAGAGAGTTATGCCCCAAATCTGTCAGCTTTAAAAAAAAAATAGTTTTTACAAGTCTAACCAATTTAATGAATATTATTTATTCCCCCAAATAAAGGTGCACTCTTCCAGTAACGTGGACATTATCAGAAACTTTATGCCAAATTCAGCTGGTGAGAGGAATTTACTGAGTGATTGGTTACTCTTTCTCACCTCTGAATCTTTTACTGTATCCAGAAGTTTTCTGATTGAATCCTGCATACCAAATCTCTCAACACTGTATGGCCCAAATAAAAAGCTCGCTTCCCCTTCCAAAAAACTAGTTCTTTTTTCTTCAGCTCACTACTTGCTTTATATTTGTCAGCTATGCTACCACTGTATGTGACCTAAGCCAGATGGCATTATCTCAGGGTGTCCCTAAAGAGCAGTTAGGCCAGCAGCAAGAGCACATCAAGAGCAGGAGCACACAAGCAGGCCCAAGTCTCAACTCTTTGCCCTAGTTTAGCATCCTGAGCACTATACATTTACAGCCCTTACTTCACAAGGCCAAGGTACAAACATATGAGCATACAAAATCCAACATACTCACTTTCTTTAAAGAAGTGCAGTATTTTTAGAGCAAGTATCAACTCTTCTTAAACTAGATGTTCATTCACTTTCCTCAAGCCTACTATAAGCCAGCACTCTTGCCCCCATTTTAAATTAGCAGGAAATGAGAAAAAGATGCATACATCTGATGTCTCCACATAGAGAAACTAATATTGGCAATAATGCAACCAAAGCTCTCCTGCATGATGATAGCCAACAGACTACCTACCATGCCTTTCATCGTTACTGCAGCTACCCCAGGAAGCTGCAACAGCTCCTAATGCTGCACCAGGCACCATGCTGATCACAGCTCAACACCATTATGACTACCCTGCTCCCTTTCAAGCTTCGGCAGCCAATCAGCGCACAGAAACTCCCAGTGCCCTGAAGCCATCCCCTATCAACATTTCTAGCCCCACCCACCACCAACACACTACGACCAATGCTAAACAATGGCAAGATCGAGCAACCAATCCCAGCTTTGAACTTAGCCCCGCCCCTGAGGTAGGACTGTACGCGTGGCATCCGGCATGTTCAATAATAGGCCACTCACTACTGTGGTGTGCTGCTCATGGTGTTCAATCCCTCTGAGTACGAGCTAATTATTCATGAGTATATGCATTATTCAACAGTTGCTTCCTGCTTCTCCCTCTCTTCCCATTGCCTCCTCGTCCTGGGGCTATGTCTGGCTCTGCCACTTGGCTGCCACTGATTTTTTGGTTATTGTGCTTGCTAAAGGTGACAGTGCCAGCAAATGCAGTGGGGAGTAAAGCCCAGGCATCTGTAGCGCATTAATTGATCAAATCTTTTGACACAACGATCCCAGGAGGCTGGCAAATGTACAGACCTGGGGAATGTGGATACATTATTATTACTCAAACAAAATGAATATTTTTTGCTTAAAGGATGGTTGGAAGAAGCAGAGGAAAATAGAGTGCTTCAAACTCCTTAGACTTAGGATGAAAGGAAATCTAGAAGCCTTAACAGCAGAAAGAACTTGCTGTGAATGTTCAGTGCTGAAACTGGAGGCTGCAGGAAAGAAGAATCCATGTCAAGTGGACTGAGTTAAAGCATGCAACGGCATGGTTATTGCAGGTGAATAGCATGCATACAGTGACTGCAATAACTACTGAACTTTCAATCTGCCCCCTCTTGAACTCTGCCTACCTTCTTCCAATGGACAAGTTTCTACAAAGGCAGCTATGGCAGCATGAATATGAGCAGACTTTTGCTTCAGTTTGCAGAAAGCATTACATAATGTAGACACTTGAGAGCACTGATCCTTTTCTGAAGGGAACTAGGTTTGCTCTGGTAATAAGCACATGGGCAAATAACCTCTTTTCAGGAATCTAGTAGCTTGATTCTTTCTTCCCCAAATTTTCTATATATTTATATATGTATTTCTGGGTAGACTATTCAGTGAGAGCTTAGAATTTAATGCCATCACATAACTGTCTGTTGATAACACATCAATGTTTTGGCTATTGCTGAGCAGTACTTGTACAGCATCAAGGCTTTCTCTTTTTCCCACTCTGCCTCCCCAGCGAGTAGGTTGGGGGTGGGCAAGAAATTGGGAGGGGACATAGACAAGACAACTGAACTGAATTGACCAAAGGGGTATTCCATGCCATATAATGTCATGCTCAGCAATAAAAATGTGTGTGTGTGTGTGCGTTAGGTAGGTAGCCATTGCTCAGAGACTGGCTGGGCATCAGTCTACTTGTGGGAGGTGGTGAGTGATTGCCTTTGCACCACTTGTTTTGTTTTTTGTTTTTTTCTTCATCTTTCCTTCACTTATTAAACTATCTCTATCTCAACCCACGAGTTTTCTTGCTTTTGCTCTTCCTATTCTCTCCCCTGTCCTGCTTGGGGAGGGGGAGTGAGCAGTGTGGTGTTTAGCTGCTGGCTGGGGTCAACCCAACACAGTCCTTTTTGGTGCTCAACATAGGTTAAAGAGGTTTGAGATAATGACAGATCTGATTGGAGTGTGCTAGATTGAACTTCTAGCCATTATACCTGTTTACCTGAGTTGTTTCTTGGCAGGCTGTTACTTGCTGTTGCTGGCCATGATGCTGACGTATTTACTCTGGATGCTGACTTATGTCTTCCCTCACCTGCTCTGGTGCTTAATCCCTTTCTTGCTGTACATCAAAATCCAGGGCTTGTTAATGGTTGCCTTCAATTTTTGCTGTTTGCTGTGTTGTTTATAACTTTTTTTTGTTTTGCCAGGGACAGCTATGATAAAGGCACTGGCCTTGAGCCTAATCTGGTATTTGGGCCCTACATTGCTGCTGTTCCAATACTCCAAGAACCTTCTCATGGAGACAACCAGCAATTACACCTTTCCCCTCCAAGAGACACTTTGTGGAGAGAGGGAAGAATGGCACCTACCCCTTCCTTTCCTCCAGGATAGGTCTTTCCAGCCTTCTTGTAATGGCCTCTCAGTTTCTTGAATATCCCTATGCAATCAGACTGTTTCCACTGGTGTGTGTCATGAGCCTGATTTTGATTTTTATTATCGTTCATAAGTGAGACTACCACACAGGAACATGCCCTGAGGTGGTTGATCCATGGGCGGCAGGGTGTATGGGAGGATTTGGGCAGGTGACTGTGTCTGTTATCACTTCCAATAGCCTGTGATTTTATGCCTGAACAAGCATGCAACCCCATTGAATTGGTATGCCATTTGAAGGAGGGGAGCCTTGCCTGCCCCAATGAGATGCAGCAACTCCTAACACTGTATTGGGGCCTGGCCCATACCTATCAAGCCTCTGTCCATCACCCTCAAAAAGAGAAGGGGGTCTCCCGATCTAAAGGCACACAAACAGACACTGAGAAGATCACTCAATCTGAGACCACACAAATGAACGCTGTGGCTAAACCAGAGACCCAACCCTCAACTATAAAAGTTGCTCCTGTAGTCAAGAAGAAACAATGGAAGTGGAGGTCAACCCTGTTAGTAAGAGAGGAAAAAGCTCCTCCTGAGGGGGAGCAGGAGGAATGCTGTAGGAATTATGCAGCCACCACCTAGGCCATGGTAAGAATTATGCAGCCGCCACCTCAACAGGGCTCATCCCTAGGTTCCGCTTTTTAACAGATCAGATCAACTCTTTTGTATATATTTATTCATAATGCATGCGATCTACAGCTTGAGCTGGGTGCCTACCAAGAGGGACCCCACCTGTCAATCGTTACTGGATTTTATAGTCTCTATAGGTCACTTGATTTCTTGATGGCACTTCTGTTCATCCAGTCCTATTTGGGAGTCTGGGGTCGTCTTCTGATTTGCTCCCGCAGCCTCCAGGCACCCCTTTTGTCTGTGTCTTGAGACATTTCCTTATCTTTTGTTACAGAACATCCTGTAGTTAAAGTTTTATTTCTACTTCCTTATCTAATGGTTTGTGATGATTGGCACTGTGTGAGCTGACACAGGCAGGATGCAGGAACAACCACAAAACCACAGATAAAATGCAAAGAGTAAATTTATTTTCATTACCTCATGAACCGGGGGATCCCCGAAGCAGCACCCCAGGCAGAGGCACACAAGCGGGAATGTAGGCACTGCAGAGCTCGGTCCTTGCTAGAGGATTGCCGAACCTGCTGTTTTCACCTGTGTATCAGGGATTCACCCAGGCATAGTTTACCACTGTGCTTTGATCTTTCCCACAGCAGAGCAAGAATCTCAAGCATGTTCAATAGGGTGCCTCTGAGTCTATCACAGGCCTATGTCATCTAAACACAGATGTTCTACTTGTCAAGCACACAAGACTAAACAATGATTAGTATGATATATGTTTCTCTCTACACCCCAGCTGCAAGTCACTTGAGCGTGTTTACAGTCCTCCTTGCCATTCTTCCGCTGTTTTCCCACATTCCACCCCCTCACTAAAGAGACCACTTCCGCTGGGGCTGGCAAAGTTGGAGGTGTCCATTTGGGCTTGTGGGGTGTAGGGCAGGGTAATTTACAGAGGCACATAATAAACACATATAGAAAAAGGAATAAACATATCCCTAAAATAATGCTTTGAATCAGATGTCCCATTCATCCTGTCAGGGAATTAAACCACTCAGCCAGCCAGGCACCACCAGTAGGTTGTTTCATTTGATGCATTAAGTCCTGGAGATGTTGAATGTCATCCTCTACACTGGCTGATTCATCAGTTATGTTGAAGCAACACATGCCTTCAAAATCAAAGCAGCGTTTATGGTGTCGAAGGAGGAGATAGATAGTCCACCGCCAATCGATTTTGTAATGATGTTCATTGGCGTACAGCCGTTACCTACTCAGAAAAAATAAAAATGAGGAACATTAATATCAAAAGCACTTAGCATAGTATAATTCTGTAATACAGCTACTGGGGTTGGCACGCCAATGAAACACGTTGTCAAAAGATCTGCAGCTGTTAATCTTCCCTTAATACAAAAGGCAGTTACAGTTAGTTACAATAGAGGCTAAACAAATCCAAGTATTTACATGTTGATCTCACGGAAATTTATCCAGGGCATGTGCTTGTAGTACAAGACTACAAAGCACGACAAGCCAACCTGTGATAGGGGAGGAAAACAGGAGTGTCATCTCCTTCCTGTAATACATACGCCGTTGCTCCAGCTTTTTCAGTTAATATTACTCCGGGTTTGATAACCTGATGTGGGGTAATTGCTCACACGGATTGTGGCCTGTGCTTTTTCAGATTGAACTTCAATTTGATGTTGGGTTTGCAGCACCAATAATACGGTTCCAATGCTATCTCCTCTAGATAAGGCACAGGTATTCATTGAAGATACCTGAAATACAAGAACTCGAGAATCTGATATCAACAGACGATGTAAAATAAGAGGAGAAGTTGGGGTACCGAACCATATGGCATTCTCAGGGGTTATTATATGAATCGTCACGTCTAGGCTAATAGGTTGTGGTCCCACCACGCAATCCATTGGTGTAAACAATTCAATTTCCCCTGTAGTTAATATTTTGGGAGAGAGACTATCATCTGGAAGAATTTCAATCCTCACCATGTTTTGTACTGGAGGTGTTGTAATACAATCATAGGGTGTTTGTTTATGAATATTCCGGCTGTTTAACAAAAAACCTGCTTTATTAAGATGTGAACTTCAATGTTGTAAAGTTTTAGTACTGGTTAGCTTTTTTAATTGTTCCTTCAACATCCCATTCATTCTTTCAGTCAAGCCATTAGCTTGGGGATGGTAGGCAATGTGGAATATCCAATCTATCCCTAGCCCTTGAGCCCAATATCTTGGACATTATGTCCACTAAAGTGTGTTCCTTGGTCATTTTGTATTTGGTGAGGAGGTCCATATTGATGAATGAGTTGTTCTAATGCTTCAGTTGTGCTATGTTGATTAGCATATTTGGTGGGTTTAGCAAAAAACAGTCCTGACACTGCATCCACAGCAGTGAATACATATTGCCACCCCCTCGACAGGGGCAGGGGGCCCATGTAATCGACCTGCCAGGTATTCAAGGCCCATTGACCCCGTTTTATCTTTCCCCATGGCCTATAAAATGCCCTTAAATGTAGCTGCGTACAAGTAGTACAATTGTGTACGTTTTATAAATATGTAATGGCAAAGGCATTTGATTGTGAGCAATGTCCCATGCATGCACAGTATAAGCTGATTGATGGCCACAAGCTATATGTGCATTTATAACTTGAGCATGTACTTTGGCAGAGGTCATATTGTCTGCTTCCCTATTATTTTGTGACTCAAGTGAATCATCTTTTTGATGAGCTGAGACATGCCTTACTTTTAAAGGATACCTTTGTATATATTGCCAAATTTGTTGCCATATATCTGCCCTATATAGGTATCTTTGTACATGCCAATCCTCTTGGGCCCAGCGGGGTAACCACATTGTGAGGCTTTTGTATACAACCCAACTGTCAGTGTATAAGTAATGTGCCTTCCCTTCCAGGATAGCAAGAGATGCTGCAATCAATTCAGCCCACTGACTAGATGCCTGTACATCTGTTTGCCATAATATAATTTCTGGTAGCGGAGCATATGCAACTGCTCTCCATTGTCTTTGTCCAGTTGCTGTGTATGTTGCTCTTCCATTGGTAAACCAGGCATCTTTTTTGTGCTCTTCTATTAACTCGTCATAAGGGGGAGCCTCCTCCACAGGAGATGTAGGGATATCTCCAAGGGGAAGAGTTTCCCTAGTATGGGCATATGATTAAATGATACAGTTCCTAGAAGAGTGGCATGTGGAGTGGTTATATGTGGTTTTCTTAGTAGAAATCGTTGCTGTAAATAATGTTTCCATTTCCAATGTGTGGCTGCCTGAGCTACCCCTGCATGGTCCCTAACAGAATCATCAGTAACCCACCCATTAATAGGTATGGGTGTGTGCACAGTCACGCTATCTTGGCCTGTGATTCTTTCAGTTTCTTGTAGTGCCCAAACTATAGCTAAAATTTGTTTTTCCATTGGGGTATAATGTATAGCGAAGCCTTGTAATGCCTTGGACCAAAATCCTACAGGTTCTTTTTGATTTTTTAGCCCAGTCATCTGCCACAATCCCCACGAGACTATGTCATCTAGAATTGTTACTTCTAATTCAAAAGGATATCCTCACCTAGGAGTGTATAATTGCGCATGCTCAATCAAAGCATTTCTGCAGGCATCAAAGGCTTCTTGTTGTTGCTTGGTCCAGTGTCAAACAACCTTCTTCCTAGTTAATTTCTGCAGAGGGCGCATTAATACTGCCAGATGTGGGATAAAAGTTCTCCAATACCCTAAAAGTCCCAAGAAGGTCTGTAGCTGTTTTACTGTGGTTGGTACAGGAAATTGCTGGAGTGTTTGCTGTACCTTATTTGGTATTTCTCTAAACTGTCCATGCCAAACTATTCCCAAAAATTGTACAGTAGTACTAGGGCCCTGTATTTTCTTTGGATTCATTGCCCAGCCTCGGTCCTGTAAATGCGCTTTCAGCGATTCGGCAGCTGCTTCAATTTCTTGTTGTGACTCTGCCATAATCAATAGATCATCAATATAATGGTAAACAGTAATGGTACCCGACCATAGTGCTACATCAGCTGCTATCATTTGGTGGGACTGTATTTGTATCCCTGAGGCAATACTTGGAAAGTATATTGCTTTTGTTGTCAGGTAAAGGCAAACTTGTCTTGGCTTTCTGAAGCAATGGCTATCAAAAAGAAAGCATTAGCAAGGTCTATCACCACTTTCCAGGGTTGTAAATTTTTGCTAATTTTTTTCTATAAGAGTAACCATGTCTGGTACCATAACTCATAACTGCAAGGGGGGGGGGGTGACTTTATTCAGTTCTCTGTAATCTACAGTCATTCTCCAAGTGCTGTCTGGTTTTTGAACAGGCCAAATAGGATTATTAAAAGCCATCATGGTTTCCTTAATGATTCCCACTTGTTGAAGTGCCTGAATGGTTTGAATAATTTCCTTCTCCCCCCCCCGGAATACGATACTGTTTTACAGTTACCACCTTGGTAGGCACAGGCAGCTCAACAGGATCCCACTTCGGGAATCCACGCAAGACAGTTATAGATCGAATGGCAAATCCCGCTTCTGAAGTTCTGAAGCAGAAGCGACCATTTAAAGTTTCAACTGTTCATCCTGTCAACACATCAATACCCAAGATATATTCTTTAATTGGGGCAATTAACACCGTGGCAAATGGCGTGGCATTTCCTATTGTTAAGGTAACCTTAGCTTGGAGGGCAGGGGTCAGATTTCCCCCCAGTCCACAGATCTGTGATGTGTCTTCTTTATTATTAATATTACTATGTAATACAGTAACCTAGGCTCCAGTATCCACCAGAGCTAATACATGTAAAATCCCCCCAGACCGCCACTCTATAGTTAAAGGAACATAAGGGCGTCGGTCCCCCTCACAGTAAGAGGCTACAGTGGCGGCAATTTTGGGGGACCTGCCAAACCTTCATTTCTGCTGTTTTAGCATTTTCCAGGTAGTGTCTTGCCTTGAGGTGGCAGGCAGGGTGGAGGGTGGGCGAGAAGTTGGTGGTGGGGCCAGGGGCGGTCGGCTTTTTTGCGTAGGTGTTAACTTCTGCCATCAGCGAAACATTTCTGATGTTGTAATCCCATTTATTTCTGATTGTGGGACACCGGATTCTACAAGATCATTCCACATTTGTACCCTTGTCACCCGTGCTGCAACTCCTTTTGGTTTTGCCAGCTTTCCTTTATTCACCACCTGCACAGATGATCCTGAAGTTACAGCCCCAAATTCCCTCAAGGTATTTGCTAGGGTGCCTACATTACCAGTAGCATTTGTGACTGCTGGTATAATCAAGGGTTTTAGTGAGGGAGGCGCTCTTCTCAAAAGATGCATTTTGATACTGCTCATTACTGCTACCCTGTCCAGACTGAATCCTGTAATCAACGCATGAGCCATTGCTGTTATCAAAATGTTTCCAGGCACAGCAGAGTAAGATGATAAGCAGTACAGCAAGCAGCGAAAGCAAAAAGCAGCCACTAATGAGCACTAGACTAACATACAATAAGGCAAGCAAGCCACATGGCAAGCACAGGAGCCTGCCAGTTAATAGCTAAACAGCAATAACAACTATAAATTCCATCTAGCACATTCCAATCAAATCTGTTGTTATCTTGAACCCTTCATGCCCCACATTGGGTGCCAAAAAGGACTGTTGTGGTTTAACCCCAGCCGGCAACTAAGCACCACACAGCCGCTTGCTCACTTCCCCCCCTTTTATTAGCAATACACGCTATCAACCGTTCTACAGTATCTTGCAGCCCATGGCACCGCTCTGCTTGAGTAGTAATTACTTCTTGCATGATCACCTTTGCATCTTGTAAAGTCCCGACTTCCCTTTCCAACTCTCATTTTACTCCATAATGCAACAACTTCACGGTCAAGAGCTCTAAGACCGGTAACTAATAACCATTTCAATCTCCCCGCTAACTTGAGAAGAATCCAATGCCGCTTTCCATGGCAATCCGCACATAGCCTTTTCAATTGTCTGGGCGGTAACCACTGCCCTGTCATCTATTTCAGGCCATGCTTCCAGCAGAGCCTATGTAGCCAGGAAAGTGGCCACAGGGGTCCAGCGCTCAGTACTGGGCCATCCCAGAATACAGGAAGTCACTGTTGTGGCCTCCCCAGTCCCTGACTTTTTTGCCAGCCATGGCATGGCTGTTCCTGGATCCTGCCAACTACACCAAATGTGTGAGCCGGAACAGGCAGGATGCAGGAACAACCACAAAACCACAGATAAAATGCAAAGAGTAAATTTATTTTCATTACCTCACGAACCGGGGGATCCCCGAAGCAGCACCCCAGGCAGAGGCACACAAGCGGGAATGTAGGCACTGCAGAGCTCGGTCCTTGCTAGAGGATCACCAAGCTTGCTGTTTTCGCCTGTTTATCAGGGATTCACCCAGGCATAGTTTACCACTGTGCTTTGATCTTTCCCACAGCAGAGCAAGAATCTCAAGCATGTTCGATAGGGTGCCTCTGAGTCTATCACAGGCCTATGTCATCTAAACACAGATGTTCTACTTGTCAAGCACACAAGACTAAACAATGATTAGTATGATATATGTTTCTCTCTACACCCCAGCTGCAAGTCACTTGAGCGTGTTTACAATCCTCCTCGCCAATCTTCCATTAATTTCCTACAGGCATGAACAGCACCAATTAATATGGCCTGCTACTCCTTTCTGAGTTATACTTCCCCAGCTCCACCCTCGCGGGTTATTTTCCCAATTTCCCCTAAAACATTGGGTACACCATTGAGGATTACATGGTCCACGATTTTTACATGTTAACCATATCCGTTCCTGTTGGTAAAACCTTAGCCCCTTGGAGCAGATCCAGGAAGGAAGCCACTCCTGTAAGGGTGATGAATGCACCAAGAGGGAGAAAACCCTTTCTTCACAATCCCTGATGGTCTGCTTGGCCAGGCGTCTGGAGACTCTCGAGTCCAGATAGCTCTAGAAAGGAAACAAGAGGAACACAAATTTGGAATTCCTTCGTACTCTGGGAATTTAAATGTTTCAGTCTCCAAAGCAGTGGTCGTGGTTGAGTTCCTCATTGCCCATTGTTCATCTACTGGATAGTTCTCAGGTAGCCACTTAACGTGAGAATGGTGAACCCAAGTTTCTTTCCCTGCAACTTTCACAGCAAAGTAAGAACTTAATAAGATAGTATATGGCTCCTCCCACCTGGGTTCCAGTTTAGACTTACATGAAAAAACCTTTATTAAGACTTTATCTCCTGGCTGTAAATTATGTACCTGTATCTCTGGAGGGGTAGGTTGACACCACCGAGCGAGATCTCTTTTAACTTTGAAATTTTCTTGTAATTTTAAAACATACTGCGTTAAGCGCTCATCTCCATTCAAGAGGCTGGTCTTGGCTGGGATATAAGTCCCTGGTATAGTTAAGTGCCTTCCAAAAAGGACCTCAGCAGGTGATAGCCTTATGGGTTGCATTAGGGCATTCCAGATGTCCCACAAGGCTATATTTAATGCTTCTGGCCATTTTAATCCTGTGTGTGTGGAAATTTTAGCTATTTTTCCTTTAATAGCTCGGTTCATCCTCTCTACCTCTCCAGATGCTTGAGGGTGATAAGGGACGTGTAATCATCTTTCTGTTCCCAAGCTCCTGTAAATTTGATTGATTATGTCTGCTGTAAAATGTGATACTCTGACTCAATAGATTCGGGTACTCCATACCTAGGGATAATTTCTTTAAGGAGAGCTTTTTATTAAAGCTTCTACCCACCCTGATAACTGATCTATTATTACTAACAAGTGCTTGTATCCATTTACCACAGGCATGTCGGCATAGTCTATCTGTAGCCTCTGGAACAGGAAAAAGGCCCATGGTCAACTTCCTAGTTCTCATGATGGCTTTGTGTCTGAGAATTTTTGGCAAGTGGGACAGGTATTGATAATTCTTTTGGTGGCTGCATCAACACCTGGTGCAGCTCATACTTGCTGTACTTGATTAACCACTGCTGCTATTTCTCCATGAGCTTTATCATGGAACCATCTAGTTATAGTCATCAGGTATCTTTTTGGGAGAATAGGTTTTCCCCCTATTGTCCATATCCCATCTTCATTTTCTACTGCTTCCCATTTTTTTTTCCACTGTTCCTTTTGTTCAATTGTCACCTCAAATAGGTATAATTTTTCAGGATGATTGACATCCAGCCACAAGCTCCTATCCGTATCAACCATCATAATCTTCATCGCAGGATGGTGGGCTGCAGCTTTCACAGCTGCATCGGCTAAGGCATTCCCTCAACTGATTATGGTAGTGTCCCTTGTATGGGCTGGACAGTGAACTACAGCGATCTCCTTGGGAAGCTGGATTGCATCTAATAGGTCCCGAATTTCTGTTCCGTTGGCCACAGCTTTTCCCAAGGAGGTGAGAAACCCCTGTTCCTTCCACAGCATGACTATTGCATGACATACTCCAAAGGCATACCTTGAATCTGTATAGCTAGTTATTCACTTTCCACTCCCCAGGCGAGCCGCTCGGGACAATGCAATCAACTCTGCCCCTTGGGTGCTTATTGTTGCTGGAAGGGGTCCAGTGTCTATAACCTCCCATTGGTCCGTAATTGCATAACCAGTCTTTCATTGTCCTTGTAAATAGTAGGACAATCCATCTGTAAACAAAACAAGATCTGGGTTTTGTAATGGGTTCTATTTCTTCATCCTTAGTTGCCTCTGTCAGGGGCTTCATTAGTTCCCCCAATCCTGGTATCCATGGTCAGCAGAAACCAACCACACCTAGTAAACCTCATAGCTGTTTCTTTGTAATCGGCCAAGGAATTTCAATTATAGCTTTTAGTCTTTCTGGATCTATCACTAGCTGTCCTTCCTTTAAAATGAATCCTAGATATCTTACTTCCTTTTGACGCAGCTGGAGCTTGGATGGAGATGCGCGATGCCCCTTTGTTGCTAACGTGGTACATAGATATATAGTGTCTTTCAAACAGTCATCATAATTTTTACTAGCTATTAGTAAATCATCTACATATTGCACTAAAACTGATCCACCAGGTAACTCAATATCTTTTAAATCTTCTTTCAATATCCAAGAAAATATAGTGGGAGACCCAGTAAACCCCTGTGGAAGGTGAGTCCATGTTAACTGCTGTCCTTTCCAAGTGAAGGCAAACAATGTTTGACTCTCTTCATCTATCGGGATGCTGAAAAATGCAGCAGTCAAGTTGATCACAGTAATGCATTTAGCCCAGTATGGTATCTGTAGGAGCACAGTGGAGGGATCTGGTACCACTGGATGTGGAACAATCACATATTGATTAATAGCTCTCAGATCTTGAACAAACCTAAATTCTGGATCTCCATCCTTTTTTCTTTACTGGCAAAATCGATGTATTATACACAGACTCACATTCTCCTAAAATACCCTTAACAAGATATTGACCTTTTTTTTTTTTAATACTCTTTTCTGCTTCCCAGAGGATTGGGTATTGCTTTACTGCAGGAGGTGATCCTCCCTTTGTTTTTATGTGGACTGGCTGTGCCGATTTTAATAATCCTACATCTGTTCCAGATTTACTCCACAATTCCTAGGGCACCTCCTTCCATTCCTCTGGTATTTTCAACTCTGACTCTCCTGCATCAGATACAACACATCATAACCCTGCAATTATCAAATCAGTACCCCTAGGGGACAGATGCAATTGCACGTCTAAAGCTTGTAATAAATCTCTCCCCAGTAAACAAGCTGGTGACTCTTCAGCTATTACAAATCTTCCCCAAATTCCCTTGTTACCTATCAATAGCAATAATGGTTTTACTGAGGGCATGTTCCCCTTTCCCAGTCACTCCTTGAATCATTACTCTGTCTTGAGACATGAAGTCTTTCAGTATAAAATTTAGAAGGGATAGTGTCACTCCTGTGTCGACTAAGAATTCAATTTCTTTGTTTCCTATTTTCCAACTTATGTGTCCTCTATGGTCTAATTTAGTTTTCCACATCCCGTAAATCTCAACTTCCACAGAGTCTTCCAAGTCCCCTTCCTCCTGTCATTGTTGTCCCAAGTTACTGCCCTCCAATCTCGGTTCTAAGAATTCTGAATTCAGTCCCCTTTGGGGTCCTCTGGGTTGGAGCAGGCATTCTCTCTTCCAATGACCACTTTCCCCACAATAAGTACATCTGTTTACCCAGTCATCTCCAAATCTATCTGCTTCTCCATATCCTCAACCTATTCTACCTCTTCCTCTACCCCTTCCTCGGGAAGGGGAAAATCCTCTTCCCTTCCTTCTCAACTGCAAGCCTTGTGTTAAAGCTGTTGCCAAGAGACTTGTTTCACGTTGCTTTTCCTTTCTTCTTTCCTTTGCCAATTCCATTCTCTGTTTTTCTTCTTGACTGTTGTATACAAACACAGCCACACTTAAGATTTTTTTTTCTCTCCTTGTCAACCAGGCGTATGTTCTTTGAAATACTTCCTTATATCTGGCGCAGCTTGATCCACAAACGCACTTGCTGCCAATTCATTCTTAAAATTCTGGGAGTCATTCCCCCATACATCAATAAAGCCTGTCTCAATCTTCCCCAGTAGTCACTGGGGTGTTCCTCTGGCCTCTGTCTACATTCCTGTACTTCAGTCCAATTTACTCTTATCTCCCCACAAGCTCTAATTGCATCTATGAGATTTCTAACCACCATTCGGCAATTATCTCTATCTATCTGTTTGATTATTATAATCCCAATTAGGATCAACCTGAAGCCAGGCAGTCTGATTTCCCCCTGCCTGTAGGGTTAATTTTGTATCCTTTTCAATTATCTTATCTCTCCCGTCTGGACAGAATAACTCTCAATAACAGATTAACATCAGCCCATGCTGGATTATATCCTGAACAAGTATTGGAAAATAATGATGCACATCGACCTGCATCTTCCCTTAACTTGGGCATTTGATTTCCCCACATAACCAAATCCCCGGGGTTCCAGGGGTGATGAGTATATACATGTAACACTGGAGGTGGAGGAGGAACATTTCAACCCACCACCCCCCCTGCCACTGGCTGCATTGCAAGAGGATTAGGGATAACATTAGAAACCACAGGGTAAAGCCAAGTGATACAGACAGAGCAGTATAGGGTGGTGCAGAGATTGGCTCTGCAGGAGCCTTGGTTAAACTACTCACAACTGCCGCAGCTCAAGTTCCTCCTCGAGGTTTTCGTACTCCTTTTCAACCGTCCTCTTTATGGTGGTCATATGACCAATTATCCCATACATATCAATAATCCATTTGCTGAGGTTTCTCATCCTCCAAAATATTCCAGAGTATAGCCAATTTCTTTAATTCGAAGGATCCTTTGCAGGGCCATCCCCCTGCTCCTCTAAGTGCTGGCCAGTCTTCCTGACACAAAACGACTATTTGTTTTTTCGATAAACCTGCAACTCCATCTGTCTTTCTCCAGTTCTCTAATACCTCAGCCAAGGGCATCCCCTTTTCTATGCCAGGTATATTCCCAATTCTAGAGCACTTATACCTTTACCAAAATGTAGTTGCGGAATTTTAAAAGACTCACCAGTCGGGGCTTCCCATTCCACGAAGTTCTCAAGTGAACTCACCCGATGCTGGCAATTGGAAGTTTGCAGACGAGAGGATCCAGCAGCAGTCACCTAGGGTTCCATCTGGGTCACCAAAACTGTTGTAGGAATTATGCAGCAGCCACCTAGGCCATGGTAGGAATTATGCAGATGCCACCTCAACAGGGCTCATCCCTAGGTTCCGCTTTTTAACAGATCAGATCAACTCTTTTTTATATATTTATTCATAATGCGTGCAATCTACAGCTCGAGCCTGTCAATCGTTACTGGATTTTATAGTCTCTATAGGTCACTTGATTTCCTGATGGCACTTCTGTTCATCCAGTCCTATTTGGGAGTCTGGGGTCTTCTGATTTGCTCCCGCAGCCTCCAGGCACCCCTTTTGTCTGTGTCTTGAGACATTTCCTTATCTTTTGTTACAGAACATCCTGTAGTTAAAGTTTTACTTCTACTTCCTTATTGTCCTGGTTTCAGCTGGGATAGAGTTAATTTTCTTCCTAGTAGCTGATATAGTGCTGTGTTTTGGATTTAGCATGAGAATAATGTTGATAACACACTGATGTTTTAGTTGTTGCTAAGTAGGGGCTAAGTAGTGCTTACACCAGTCAAGGACTTTTCAGCTTCCCATGCTCTGCCAGGTGCACAAGAAGCTGGGAGGGAGCACAGCCAGGACAGCTGACCCAGACTGGCCAAAGGGCTATTCCATACCATATGACATCATGCTCAGTATATAAGCTGGGGGAAGAAGAAGGAAGGGGGGGGACATTTGGCGTGATGGCCTTTGTCTTCCCAAGTAACTGTTATGCGTGATGGAGCCCTGCTTTCCTGGAGATGGCTGAACACCTGCCTGCTGATAGGAAGTAGTGAATGAATTCCTTCCTTTGTTTTGCTTTGCTTTGCTTTGCTTTGCTTTGCTTTGCTTGTGCGCACGGCTTTTGATTTACCTATTAAACTGTCTTTATCTCAACCCACAAGTTTTCTGACTTTCACCCTTCCGATTCTCTCCCCCCTCCCATTGGGGGGAGTGAGTGAGCGGCTGTGTGGTGCTTAGTTGCTGGCTGGGGTTAAACCACGACACTTATCTACCAGTTACAGTTCATAGATAAAAACAAAGGTTAAAGTACAATTCATGCGGCCTAAGGCTTCATTTACTTAGTCACTAGTGCTAAGCTCTGGCACAAATTAGTCTCTCATTACTGGAAGAATCAGAAGACTCAGCCTGTTCTGCAGCAGGACAGCCACGAGAACAGGAGAGGCAGAAACCACTCAGTCCCTGTCCTTGATCGAGTTGTGAGATATACAGAAAGATTACGACCATCAGCCAGGTGAGAGAATTATCACCTGCTTGCTCCAATGCTGGAATACTTGGGCCCACGGTCAGGAATTAGAGGATAAGGATAGTAGATCGCTGGAACAAGCTCCCCCGGGAGGTGGCCTGACAACATTCAAGAAGCACTTGGACAACGCCCTCAGACATATGGTATGATTTTTGGCGTTGTCCTATGCAGAGACAAGAGTTGGACTCGATGATCCTTGTGGGTCCCTTCCAACTCAGGATATTCTATGATTCTATGATTCTAAGGAAGCCCGGCAGCTGGGATCCCTCACTAGGGACCATGGAATCGACAAAGGGATTGGAAGAGGGGCAACAATCTGCAGTCTCTGAAGGAGGCTCCTATCGCGTGTGAAGACAAGGTATCGCCTCAAGGAAGATCTTGTAAACTACCAAGGCAAGTGGACTACCACAGAGGAAGGTATCCAGTATCTGAGGGAATTAGCAGTGGTGGAGGTGGTCTGACTAATTTGGTGGCCTTCTACGATGGAGTGACTGTGTTGGTAGATAAGGGAAGAGCAACTGATGTCATCTACCTTGACTTCTGTAAGGCCTTTGACATGGTCCCCACCAACATTCTTACCTCTAGATTGGAGAGATATGGATTTGATGGATGGACTATTCACTGGGTAAGAAATTGGCTGGATGCCCGCATCCAAAGAGTTGCAGTCAATGGCTCAAAGTCCAAATGGAAACCAGTAACGAGTGGTGTCATGGCCAGCAGGTCAAGGGAGGTGATTCTCCCCCTTTACTCCGCTCTCATGAGACCTGGAGCACTGTGTCCAGCTCTGGGGACCCCAGTACAAGAAAGACATGGACCTGTTAAAGTGGGTCCAGGGGAGGGCCATGAAAATGGTCGGAGGGCTGGAATGCCTCTCCCATGAAGAAAGGCTGAGAGAGTTGGGGTTGTTCAGCCTGGAGAAGAGAAGGCTGCAGGGAGACCTTATTGTGGCCTTTCAATATATAAAGGGGGCTTCTAAGAAAGATGGAGAGAGACTTTTTACCAAGGCCTATAGTGACAGAACAAGGGGCAACAGTTTTAAACTAAAAGAGGGTAGATTTAGATTGGACGTAAGGAAGAAATTCTTCATTGTGAGGGTGGTGAGACGCTGGAACAGGTTGCCCAGAGAAGTTGTGGATGCCCCATCATTGGAAGTGTTCAAGGTCAGGTTGGATGGGGCTTTGAGCAATCTAATCTAGATGATCTTTAAAGGTCCCTTTCAACCCAAACCATTCTATGATTCTATAGCAACCTGGACAACAACCAGGCCTCCAAAGATACAGATGATGTCCAGTGCATGCAGTTTATGTGCTGGAAGTTTGTACAGAATGCACCGACATAGTATGCCAACACCCTGGCGATAACGGTCTGGGCAGACATTGAGGCACCAACTGTGGATAAACTGGCCTGCTAGCTCTGGCAATTTGAAGAGAATCTCTCTTCCCCCTTCCCCTTGACCCTATAGGCCTGCATCTCATCTGTTGAGAAACTGTCCCACTGGTTCCAGCGACTCAAAGAGAACGTAGAGAATCTCTCTTCCTTCTTGCCCCTATAGGCCAGGTGTATTGGGTTTGCGTGGCAATGTTTTGGTAGCAGGGCGGGGGGGGGCTGCAGGTGTTGCTCCTGTAAGAAGTCACCAGGGGCTGTCCCCATGTTGGACAGAGCCAGTTCCAGCCAGCTCCAAGACAGACCCGCCACTGGCCAAAGCTGAGACAATCAGTGACGTAGCGCCTCTGTGCCTCTGTGATAACATATTTAAGAAAGGGTAAAAACTGCTGCGCAATAGCAGCCAGAAGAGAGGAGTGAGAATATGTGAGAGAAACAATGATGCAGACACCAAGGTCAGTGAAGAAGGAAGGGGAGGAGGTGCTCCAGGTGCCAGAGCAGAGATTCCCCTGCAGCCCGTGGAAAAGACCATGGTGATGCAGGTTGTCCCCCTGCAGCCCGTGGAGGACTCCACGCCAGAGCAGATGGATGTGCCCTGAAGGAAGCTGTGACCCCGTGGAGAGCCTGCGCTGGAGCAGATCTTCTGGCAGGACCTGTAGCCCCACAGGGGATCCACACTGGAGCAGTCCATTCCTGAAGGACTGCACCCTGTGGGAAGGACCCATGTTGGAGAAGGTCATGAAGGACTGTCTCCCGTGGGTGGGACCCCACACTGGAGCAGGGGAACAGAGTGAGGAGGAAGGAGGGACAGAGACAACGCGAAATGAACTGACTGCAACCCCCATTCCCCGTCCCCCTGTGCCACTCGGGGGGAGGAGGTAGAGAAGTCAGTAGTGAAGTTGACCCCAGGAAGAAGGGAGGGGTGAGGGGAAGGTGTTTTTAGATTTGTTCTTATTTCTGATTATCCTACTCCATTTAATTGGCAATAAATTAAATTAATTTCCCTAAGTCAAGTCTGTTTTGCCCATGATGGTAATTGGTAAGTGATCTCCCTGACCTTATCTCTACCCACAAGCCTTCCTCATATTTTCTCTCCTCTGTCCAGCTGAGGAAGGGGGGTGATAGAGCAGCTTGGTGGGCACCTGGCAGCCAGCCAATGTCAACCCACCACACCAGTGTCTTGGCTATGAAGAGTGCTGTACAGAGTCAGCCTTTCCCTGCTCAAATGAAAGGGAACTGTGGGCACACACCACATGCCACCTTGTGGTTCCATCTACGTGACTATGGACGTGAGGAAGTGAGGTGGTGCACCTACCTTGGACCTGGAAGCCTGTGTACATGAATTACAGGGAAAAACAGCAGCTAAAATGGGTTTATCCAGGAAGATTACTGCTCTGGTTTCTGTCAAGCAATTCCCCAGAGGCAACAGAAGGGCTGAGGACACCTCTCCTCCTGATCCTGATGAAGGGACTTCTGGTTTGCCATTACAGGAGTCAGGTAATGAATGTTCAGATCAGAATGTATTGATCCTGACCAGGAGACCATTGTACATTGAGGGGTTAGTGTTCCACATAACAGTTAACCTGAGTAGGTCCAGGCCTGTGCTGTGCCATGGTATCCTGCACATACAGCATGGACTTCAGGCCTGTGTTGTGCTGCATAAATCCCTTGACCGCAGGATAAACAGCCAACTAATTGTAGCGGAGAAGCCTGCAGGCAGCTCCCACTTGGTATCAATGATTAGACTGCCTGCGTGTCCTTGCCTTTATCTAACAGTGAAGCAAGAAGTTCTCATGAGAACATCCTTTCTGTTTGACAGTGGAAATGATGAATAGAGTTGTTTTATTGTAAGAAAACCCTTTAAATAGCTTGAATGACCAAAATGAGAGAATCTCTTCTATGGACAGGGTCTGCCCAGCGTGCTGTGTGTGGACTGGAGGCCCATTTGATGCTATACCCAGGTGGCATTAGGGTACACTGTGCACTGGTGTCAACCAGAGCCTTATACTCCTGTGGGTCCGATGTGCCAGGCAATTGTTTGTCACACGGAGGTGCTGGTCCATTATGATTCCAGTAAGAAAGGCACTCAGACACTGTAAGGTATCATTTAAAATGCTATTTATTAGAGCTAACACTATATGGAGAGAATAGTATAGATAATCTTACATCCCTTTAGATGGTGGGAACCCCAGGTGGTGTAGCATCAAATGGGCCTCTGAGCCATGCGCATCATGGTGGGCAGATGCCAGAGGAGAAAGGTGTAATTGTTAATTGTTTCCATGAGATGGTTCCTGGAGTACTGGGACAGCAGCAATGTAGGGCCCAAATACCAGATTAGGCTCAAGGCCAGTGCCTTTATCATAGCTCTCCCTGGAAAAACAAAAAAAAGTGATAAACAACACAGCAAACAGCAAAAATTGAAAGCAGCCATTAACAAGCCCTGGATTTTGATGTACAGCAACAGAAGGAGCACGCCATGGAGCAGGCGAGGAGAACAAATAAACCAGTATTGAGAGCAAACAAGTCAACATCATGACAGCAAGTAACAATCTGCCAAATAACAGCTAAACAGGTATAACACCTATAAATTCAGTCTAGCACACTCCAATGAAATCTATCATTATCTTGAACTCCTCAAGCCCCACATTGGGCACCAAAAAGGACTGTGGTGAGTTGACCCCGGCCAGCAACTAAGCACCCACCAGCCACATGCTCACTCCCCATCCCAGCGAGATGGAGGAAAGAATCAGAAGAGCAAAAGCAAGAAACTCATGGGTCGAGATAAAGACAGTTAAATAAGTGAAGGAAAGAGAGGAAAACCAACAAGTGATGCAAAGGCAATCACTCACCACCTCCCACCAGCAGACTGATGCCCAACCAGTCTCCGAGCAACAGCTACTTTGGAAAGACTATCATCTCCCTAGTTTTATTGCTGAGTATGACATTATATGGCATGGAATATGCCTTTGGTCAGTTTGGGTTAGCTGTCCTGGCTACGTCCCCTCTTAACTTCTTGCCCACCCCTGGCCTACTTGCTGCAGGGACAGAGTGAGAAACAGAGAAATCCTTGACGCTGTGCAAGCAATGTTCAGTAACAGCTAAAACATTGGTGTGTTATCAACACTGTTTTAATCACAAATCTAAAACAGAACTCCATACAAGGTACTATGAAGAAAAGTAGCTCCATCCCAGCCAGACCCAGTACACTCCTCCATCCAGGTTCTTTCCGCAAGTGGATTTTTCATGTGCACAGAACAGTAGCCCCAGACAAGTAGAGGAGACCAGCTTCCTAAGCATGTATAGATTTGGAATAAGGCATCTTTACCAAATGACCTCCTGCTTCATTCTTTTTTAAAGGGCAAAGGTTCCTAATTACAGGAGACAGTGAAACCCGAATGGAGGCTTATGTTCCTCTGACCTTTACAGTGAGGCATTTAATTACCAGTGAGTGGCATCCCATCCTTGACTTTTCCTACAGCCACTCTTTCACCTCTCTCAACAAGAATCTCATTCTCAAGTGCCTAAAAGTCTCCTGCCTGGGGTAGAAACCTCCCAAACCAACTGCAGGACTCAAGGTCCATTCTGGGATTGGACACTTAAACAGGTAGAGAGTGTAACACTGTCACTTAGTGGATCGAGTTACTACATATATTTTCCAGCAATATAATACTACTGAACTCAATTGACTGCATGAAGTTTTAGGCTGAGCAACAAAGAGCTACATCACTGAAGATGGACCAACTTATATTAGAATCATAGAATCATTGGAAAAGACCTTTAAGATCATCAAGTCCAACCGTTAACCTAGCACTGCCAAGTCCACCACTAAACCATGTCCCTAAGCACCACATCTACTCGTCTTTTAAATACCTCCAGGGATGGGGACTCAACCACTTCCCTGGGCAGCCTGTTCCAATGCCTGACTACACTTTCGGTGAAGAAATTTTTCCTAATATCCAACCTAAACTTCCCCTGGCACAACTTGAGGCCATTTCCTCTCGTCCTATCGCTTGCTACTTGGCAGAAGAGACCGACCCCCACCTCACTACAACCTCCTTTCAGGTAGTTGTAGAGAGCAATAAGGTCTCCCCTCAGCCTCCTCTTCTCCAGGCTAAACAACCCCAGCTCCCTCAGCCGCTCCTCATCAGACTTGTGCTCTAGACCCTTCACCAGCTTCGTTGCCCTTCTCTGGACACGCTCCAGCACCTCGATGTCCTTCTTGTAGTGAGGGGCCCAAAAGTGAACACAGCATTCGAGGTGCGGCCTCACCAGTGCCGAGTACAGGGGCACTGTCACCTCCCTGGTCCTGCTGGCCACACTATTCCTGATACAAGCCAGGATGCCATTGGCCCTCTTGGCCACCTGAGCACACTGCTGGCTCATGTTCAGGCGGGTGTCAACCAACACCCCCAGGTCCTTTTCTTCCAGGCAGTTTTCCAGCCACTCTTCCCCAAGCCTGTAGCATTGCATGGGGTTGTTGTGACCCAAGTGCAGGACCCAGCACTTAGCCTTGTTGAACCTCATACACTTGGCCCCGGCCCATCGATCCAGCCTGTCCAGGTCCCTCTGTAGGGCCTTCCTACCCTCCAGCAGATCGACCCTTCCACCCAACTTGGTGTCATTTGCAATCTTACTGAGGGTGCACTCAATCCCCTCATCCAGATCATTGATAAAGATATTAAACAGAACTGGCCCCAATACTGAGCCCTGGGGAACACCACTTGTGACCGGCCGCCAACTGGATTTAACTTCATTCACCACACCTCTTTGGGTCTGGCTATCCAGCCAGATTTTTAACCAGCAAAGAGTACGCCTGTCCAAGCCGCGACCAGCCAGTTTCTCCAGGAGAATGCTGTGGGAGACAGTGTCAAAGGCCTTACTAAAGTCCAAGTAGACAACATCCACAGCCTTCCCCTCTTCCACCAAGCGGGTCACCTTGTCATAGAAGGAGACCAGGTTAGTCAAGCAGGACCTGCCTTTCATAAACCCCTGCTGGCTGGGCCTGATCCCCTGATTGTCCCGTACGTGCCGCGTGATGGCACTCAGGATGATCTGCTCCATAACCTTCCCCAGCACCAAGGTCAGGCTGACAGGCCTGTAGTTCCCCAGATCCTCCTTCCGGCCCTTCTTCTAGATGGGCGTCACATTTGCTAACCTCCAGTCAACTGGGACCTCCCCGGTTAGCCAGGACTGCTGGCAGATGATGGAAAATGGCTTGGTGAGCACTTCCGCCAGCTCCCTCGGTACCCTTGGGTGGATCCTATCTGGCCCCATAGACTTGTGTGTGTCTACGTGGTGTAGCAGGTCGCTAACCATTTCCCCTTGGATTATGGGGGCTTCATTCTGCTCCCTGTCCCTGTCTTCCAGCTCAGGGGTCTGGGTACCCCGAGAACAACCGGTCTGTCTATTAAAGACTGAGGCAAAGAAGGCATTAAGTACCTCAGGCTTTTCCTCATCCTTTGTCACTATGTTTCCCCCCACATCCAATAAAGGATGGAGATTCTCCTTAACCCTCCTTTTTTTGTGGACGTATTTATAGAAACATTTCTTATTGTTCCTCTGTATTGGGGTCCTACATATTAACTACTGTTCTTCCATTGCCTTCACAGGAAGGGATGGCAATTAATCTTCATTATGGGCATGATTATCTCATTCTGTTTCCTTCCTTCTGGAGCATTCAGTAGCTGGGCTCAAGTGAACTATTTACATAAAAAGTAGAATATTACTTTACTAGTACTAGTTACCTTCATGTTAAAGGCCTGAACCAAATGCCAAAAGAAATAAATTATATGTGAGGTGTACTGCTTTAAAAAATGCAGAAACACAACATAAAATTAATATTGCTGTATCTGATAAAGCCAAAGCCTTCCTAATTTCAAGTATTTCTTAAGGATTTAGTAAGTGAGGCACTGTGTTTACTTTGAGATTTAAAAATCAAACATACAACCTATCTTTCAAGATTTTACCAGATAAAGATAAATCAATGTATGCCACTGTATTTTCAAATTATTCCTCTTTATCACCAAATCTTTCATTGTTCAGCTGTATGTCTTTCTTTTACTCACATGGATCAAATAAAAGCTGATACAAATCCCAGTTTACTGTTTGGTTTTTTTAAACAGTAATTACTAAATACTAAAATTAATATCTTTTAGAAACTGGATAAAACATACTAGATAAACCTCAAACTTTCTGACTCATACAGACTGGTTAGAGCTCATAAAGCAATGGCAATCATCTGGAGCTAGATCTGTATAATTCTTTGGCACATAACTCCTATTGATTTCATAAACTTTTGTGAACGGTGCCATAGCTACTCAGTGGTAACATGTTGGTGGTATAGGTCAGGCTGTCTAGCTGTAAGCTTATAAGACAGTTCTGTATGGACTGTGTACGAGCAATGTAAAAGTCAGTTCTTTGCCGGCCAAGGAGGGAGATAAGGATGCTTAACATAGAATTACCAAGGGAATTTATTCTCTGTTATTAGCTATGCACATAGCATTGCCTCAGCCTAACACATGGAGGACCCCAATACAGAGGAAAGCAGGGTTTATATATGTTACAATACAGTTGTGCAGCCTAATCAAATCACTTATGTTACAGGGTGGGCTAATCAGTTACTATTGCTCATGTAATCAAGTATGCGCTTGTCCCACGCAGGTGATGTAGATGGCTATGGTTACATGCCTGTTTTTTTTTTTTTTTTTTTTTTTGAAAGGCAAATCTCCTATTGTTTTATTGTCAGTATGGGGTGTTCTCAGCCAGTAAGAGCTGGCTTAGGTTGGGTCTTCAGGTCACAACAACGCTGAGGTAAAAGCTCATAGTCTCAAGTAGTGTTCATTCTTCTAAGCAAGTCATATTGCAGTTAGCGCCTTGCCTTTCATACCAACCATCACAAAACAGCATTAGACTCATTGGACTCCCTGTTAGTGTATGATCAAGCAGTTGGACAGAGCTGTAGATTATTTTAAACATGTGCATGGAGGAGCAGAGCTGCCGACTCAGCGTGGCTTATCAGTGTTAGGGTCTAGTACCGAAACAGGCATTTCTCCATACACTCTGGACCCTCCCAGCGATATCCCGGTACCGCAGGGAGGCAGGAGCCCGCAGGAGTCCACCACAGCGGTTCCAAGCTCCTTGCTCTGCCTTCTCACAGGGCGCGACCACGCGCTTGTCGCTGCAGCGCCTCACAACGGCCACCGCGTGCCGCAATGACCGAGCTGCCGCAGCCTCCACAACGCCTGTTCCGGGTCTCCCGTCCTAAACACATCTCGGTGATGGCAGTAGCACGTCCCAGTGGCAACTTCCCTCCGCTCCTCCCGTTGCCATGTGCAATCCTCAGCTACTCCCCGCCTCTAGAGACGGAGTCGCAGTAGAAGACGACTTTTCCTTGCGATAGGGCACAAATCCACACACAATGAAATCTCAGCGCCTTCTAGGCGCTTTCTAGCATCTCTTCTGCACGACAAGCACCAAATATCCGAGCGGTGGCCGACCCTTTAAACCCCACACGTGACGCGCCACATCCAGAGTCAGGTGCGCCAGAGCTCGTCCACCAAGCGCCCAAACGGCGAAACGAAAACGCGCGCTAAGCTAGAGCGGACGAACAAGCCCTTCCCCGCTCGCCCGCCGTGGCGGGCCAATCAACAGCCAGGCTGTGCCTCCTCAGAGGAAATGAGTAATAGTGAGGCAAAACACCCCCAGCAGTTCACCAGCCCGGTCAGTTTCGAATTCTACCAGTCAGCCTGGCGCCTGGCCAATAGAGCGGCAGAAGTGAAGCCGAGTTCCGCTCTGTCCCCGCCCACAGGGCAAAGTGGTTGGTGAGCGGGAACTGTTGCTCCGTGACGTCAGCGCCTGGTTCGGTGATTGGTTATGTCCGGGCGCGAAATGTAACGCGGGAAAATCTCGGGTTTGGCTTGGGTTGTGCAACAGTAGCTCTTCCTCAGGAGTCACCAGGACTGGAACTACAAGCGGGGACCAGCGCCGCTTCAGAAAGGTGTGGGGAGACTGTAGCCGTCGCAGATTTTGCGACGGTGGTAGCTGGGAAAGGGGGGGGAGGCCCCGAGAGGAGCTGCCATCTCTGGCGATAAACAGCTAAAGCAGACCTGGGGGGGTGATAAGTGGTGGTGGTGGTTGTTGCAGGATTTCTATGCCTTCCTCGCCCTGGGACGTAGACTGGGAAAGGGGAGCTGAGCCGTTGTGGAGCTTCCCCACTCCCTCTTCTGCGCTGGTGTCTGTGAGGGGGTGGCGATGGTGGAGAGGCCACCGCCGGGTCTCCCGGTGACTTTTTGCCAGGACACCCCGAAGCGCGTCCTGGTTTCTGTTATCAAAACCACCTCGATCAAACTGCTCTCTCGAGGGAGAGGCGAGGAGCCAGCACTCCCCCCGCCCGTCCCCATTAGCCCTGGCTTCAGCGACTTCATGGTTTACCCCTGGCGCTGGGGGGAGAACGCCCACAATGTGACCTTCAGCCCAGGTGGCTCCGCCGCCCCTTCATTCGTCCAACAGCCCTGTGGGGGGCCAGCCAGAGCCTGCAGCGGGGAAGAAGAGGAAGCGGGTAGCCCAGGCAGCAGTAGCAGCGGCAGCCACCTTAAGGTGAGTGTGGCCGGGACAGGCCAAGCAGCCGGGCGCGATGGGGTGAACTCCGCTGCTCCTGTGCGCGCAGCCCGGAGTCGGTGGGGTGGTAAGGTGCCTCGCTACGGAAAGGCAGAGACGCAAAGTTAAAGGGCGACGCGCCGAGCGCTCCTTCCCTATTCTCAGCGTCTAGCTCCTCCTGGCTACTTGAAGTGAAGTCACTTCCGATGACACCACGGCGCGCCCAACCGCATCAGGGGGGAGGGGAAAGAGGCGAGCCGCCCTTAACGGTCCCCGAGGGGTGGGATGGGGGCGGAGCCAGCTACAGAGGGATGACAGCACGCCAACGGCCGGGCATCTATGCGCTGACAACCCTCCAAAACCCTCAAAACATCAAAAACGCCCACACCCTAAAAGCTCCCTGCCCCCCAAACAAAAAACCCGTACCCCCAACCCCTCAAAAAACCCCCTGAAACCCTCCAATCCATAGAACCCCCCATAAATCCCAACCACCAAACCAAAAAAAAAAACCCTCCATGACCCCTAAACTCTGTGGATCCCACTCCCCCAAAGTGCCCCAAACCGGAACCCCCCAAAAACCCACCCCATACAGAAAAACCTAAACCGCTAAATACAAGAAACCCTGAAACCTCTAACCCCCCTGAATGCTCACACTCCCTCCAAAAGCCCCAACCATGCACAATGTCCCAAACCCCATAAGCCCCCCCACCCAAAACCACCCCAAACCCCTGGATACCCCCCCCCCCCCCGCAAAAAATAAAGCCCCAAATGCAAAAAAAAAAAAACCCAAAGCCCCAAACCCAACCCCCTCAACCCCTCCCCAATCCAATAAACACCCACAACCCCACCATGAACCCCCAAACTCACTCCCTGCCTCCCAAGTACTTCAGAACTCCCAAAACTGGTAAATCGTATCTAAACCCGAAAAACCCACAAATTACAACTGCCCCAACCCCTGCTGCCCAAAACGCCTCAACCCTGCCAAAACCCCAACAAAATATCCAAACCCCCTGTAAAAAGCCCAAACCAATAAACTCCCCCCCAAACTTAGACCCACCCAATATACCCCCCAACCCAGTAAACCCACCCCTCTAAACACAAAAGCTTCCCTCAACCACAGAACCAGAAAAATCCCCAAAATGAGCTGAAAGAAAAATGCTCCAACCCAGCACTCCAAACCGGGAGAAGGCAACCCCCTCAAAACACACCATACAAAAAAGCGTGCTGAACCCTGAGGCAACTACACTCCCCAAAACACACCATATGGAAAAAGCATGCACACCCCAGCCCCCTCAACCCCAAGAAGGCAAATGCTCTCCCCAAACTGTGCTGCATGAAAAAGCATGCCACTCCCACCTCTTCCTCCCCCCCCATCCTTGTGTTGGCATTCCACCCCCTAAATGTGCAACATGAAAAGCACACCAACCCAAGACCCCAAACCCCAAGAAGGTACCCCCCTCAAAATGCACCACACTAAAAAAAAAAAAGTACCAAAGCAAGCCCTCTAAATCCTGAACATCAAACCCTCTCCCCAAAATGCATCACACAAAAAGACGCTCCAAACCCAGCCCCTCAAACTTCAAGGCAACAACCTCACTCCTCAAAAAGCACCATGAAAGAAACGCTCCAGCTCCCCCCAAAATGTGCTACACAAAAAGTGCCAAACCCAGCCCTCCCCCAACCCCAAAAAGACACCCTCATCCCTAGAATGTGCCATGCAAAAAGACGTACCGACCCCAGCCCCCTGAACCCTGAGAAGGCAACCGCCACAAAACTCCCCACAGGAAAAAGCATGCCAAACCCAGCCCTCCCAAACCCCAAGAAGGCAACCACCTGCACCATAACACACTACACAAAAAAGTGCAGCAAATACAGCCCCCCAAAATCTCAGGAAGGCACGCTCACCCCCAGAATGCGTCACATGAAAAAGTGTACCAACCCCAGCCCACCGAACCCTTAAAAGGCAGCCCCCCCAAAAAATGCACCACAGGAAAAAGCACTCTAAACGCAGCCCCCCAAACCCCAAGAAGGCAACCTTCTGCCCAAAAATGCACCACGTGAAAAAGTACACCAAACCCTGCTCTCCGAACTCCAAGAAGGCACCCCCCCCAACACATGCCACACAAAAAGATGCGCCCAGCCCCCCGAAAACAGAAAAGGCAGCACCTCTCCCTAAAACGCACCATAAGACACACCAACCGCAGCCTCTCAAACACCAAGAAGGCACTCTCACCCCACAAAATGCACCACAGGAAAAAGCATGCCAAACCCAGCCCCTGGAACCCCAAGAAGGCAACCTCCAGCCCCAAAACGTGCCATGTGAAAAAGTGCACCTGAGACCAGCCCCCTGAACCCTGAGAACACAACCAATGGCCCCACAACACACTACATGAAAAAGTGCAACAAACATAGACCCCCTGAACCCCAAGAAGGCAAACTTCCGCCCAAAAATGTTCCACATGAGAAAGTGTGCCAAATCCAGTCCCCCAAACGACAAGAAGGCAACCTTCCACTCCAAAATGTGCCACAGGAAAAAGCACACCAGCCCCAGCCCCTCAAACCCCGAGAAGGCAACCGCTCCCAAAAACACGCCACAGGAAAAGGTGCTCTGAATATAGCCCCCCCAAATCCTGAGAAGGCAACCTCCTGCCCCAAAATGCACCACATGAAAAAGTGCGCCAAACCCTGCTCTCCGAACCGCAGGAAGGCAACCCCCCCAAAACACGCCACGCAAAAAGGTACGCCAAGCCCAGCCCCCCCGAACCTCGTGAAGGCAACCTTCTGCCCCAAAATGTCACATAAATAGTGTGCCAAACCAAGTTCCCCAAACCCCCTAGAAAGCAATCCCTATCCAAAATGCACCACACAAAAAAGCACACCAAATATAGCCCCCCAAAATCTGGGAAGGAACCCCCCCCACCAAATCAAGCCACACAAAAAAGCACCAGTCCTAGCCCATTGAACCCTGAGATGGCAACTCCACAACTGAAAGTGCATCACATGAAAAAGTATGCTAACCCCGGTCCCCCAAACCCTGAGAAGGCAACCTCCTGCCCCAAAATGAGCCACAGGAAAAAGCATGCCAACCCCAGCCCCCCAAACCCCAAGAATGTACCCCCTCCAAATGTGCCAAATGAAAAAGTGTGACAAACCAAGCCCGCCAAACCCTGAGAAGGCAAACTCCCACCCCAAGATATGCCACAATAAAAAGCGTGCCAAAACCAGCCCCCCGAATCACCAAAATGGAAAAAAAAAAACCTAAAATGCAGCAAATGAAAAGACTAGCCACACCTAGCCCCCCAAACCCCAAGAAGGCAACCCCCCCCCCCCCCAAAATGTGTCACGCTAAACAATGCACCAAACCCAGTCCTTTGAATCCTGAAAAGGAATCCCTCTCCCCAAAACATCACGCAAAAAGATGCTCCAAACCCAGCCCCTTGAACACTTGGGAAGGCAACACCACCACCCCCAAAACAAAAACTTGCCGTGAATAAAGATGCCAACCCCAGCCCCCCAAATCCCAAGTAGGCAACTCCCCCCCACACCAAAACACACCACACAAAAAGACGCACCAAACCCAGCCTCTGCCGAACCCTGAGAAGACAACCACACTCCCCAAAATGTGCCACATGAAAAAGCATGCCAAGTCCAGCCCCCTGAACCCTGAGAAGGTAACACCTCTCCCCAAAATGTGCCACATGAGAAAGCGCATCAAATCCAGCCCCCCAAACTTTGGGAAGAACACCTCCCCCCCCCCAACAAGCCACATGAAAAAAGCACCAAACCCAGCCTCCTGAACCTCAAGAAGTCAACCCCCTTCTAAAATGTGCCACACGAAAAGACACGCCATACCCAGCCCCTCGAACACCGAGAAGGCAACCTCCTGTCCCAAAACGCACTACATGAAAAAGTGCGCCAACCCAGCCCCCCAAACCCTGGAAAAATCTCCCAAAACATGCCAAATAAAAAAAACATGCTAAACCCAGCCACCCAGCGCACCAAACGTTAAAAAAAACAAAACACCTAAAATGTGCCAAATGAAAAACATGCCAAACCTAGCCCCCCAAAATGCACCAAATGAAGAACATGCTAACAGCAGCCTCCCCAACCAAGAAACGTCCCAAAACTGCAACATGCCAAACCCTGCTCCATTCAACAAGCAAACCAAAAATTCCCTGAAATGTGCCAAAACAAAACCATACCAAACCTAGCCCCCCCAAACCACTGAACTAAAAAACTCCCAAAGCACACCAAAAGAAAAATGTGCCAAAGCTATCTCCCTCAACCATATAACCCACAAAAAAAATCCCAAACCATGTCAAAAGTAAAAAATGCCAAAACAAGTCCTCTGAGACATCAAACCATTAAAAAACCCCTGAAACTCATGAAAAATCCTGAAAACCTCCCAAATTTGTACCAAACCCCCCAAAACTGCACCAAAAATAATTAGCCAAAACAAAAACGTGCCAAACCTAGCCCCTGAACTACTGAACCAAAAAAAAACCCAAGACGTACCAAAACAAAAACACGCCAAACCTCACTCCCAACCACCAGAACAAAAAAACCCAAACTCCAACCCTTCAAACCCCCTAAACCCAATATTAACCCCCCAAAACATGCCAAACCCACCCCCTCAACCATTAAACAAAAAAACCCCCAATCCATGCCAAAACAAAGCCACGCTAAACAGCCCCCCAACCACTGAACAAAAAAAAAAACCCAAAAGCACTGAAACGAAAACACGCCAAAACAAAAACCACCAAACCCAGCACCTCAAACCACTGAACCAAAAAAACCCCAAAACATGCCAAAACAAAAACATGCCAAACCAAGCCCACTGAACCACTGAACAAAAAAATCCCTAAGACGTGCAACCCCCTCCCAAAACATGTTAAACCCAGCCTCCCCCCAACCACTGAATCAAAAAGCTCCCAAAACTTGCCAAAATAAAAGCACGCCAAACCCAGTGAGGTGGTTGGGGGGAACCACCAAACCAAATAAAGCCCCCAGAATGCACCAAAACAAAAATGGGACAGAACAAAAACGTGCCAAAACAAGAATGTGCAAAACCCAGTCCTGCCAAACCCAGAACCAAAAAACCACCCAAAACATGCCAAAAGAGAAACAGCCTAAACTAAGCCAATCACCAAACCAAAAAATACCCCACAGCATGCAGAAAATGCTGAAAACATGGCAAAACACGCTAAGCCTCCCAAAACCACACCAAAACAAAACCATGCCAAATCCAGCCCTCCAACCATCAAACAAAAAAAAAAAACCCAAACCCCAATGCTGAGTCCCCCAAACACAATATTAATCCCCCCCAAACATGTCAAAACAAAACTGTGCCTAACCCAGCGCTCCAAACCACTGATCCAAAAAAACCCCCAAAATGCACCAAAACAAAAACCACACCAAACCTAGCAACTCCAGCCACCAAACCAAAAAACTCCCAAAACATGCTGAAACTAACTTACAAACCCAGCCCTCAATCACAAAACCCCCCAAAAAACCCAAACCCAACAAAACCACACCAAACCAGACATGCCAAACCCAGCCCCTGCAACAACCAAACCACCTCCCCAAAACATGCCAAACTAAACAAAACAGGCCAAACCCAGCACCCCCTATTAACAAACAAACAAAAAAATCCCCAAACAGAACATTATGATTATTATAGAACAGAATTTATGATTAGAATGGCACAGGATTTCTGTAAGCAGAATAGTACAACCTATAAGTAGCATAACACATACTTTATAATACAACTTAACTTATAATTTCTAATCACCTGGACCCTCTGCAGATCAGGTTGGATCTTAATACATGGTTTGCTGTATCAATACAAAAATCATAATCTAGACTTGAAAATCATACAAAAGAATACGAGTCACTCAGTCCTCGGAGGAAGCAGACAACAGTGGAGGCATCCCTGGCCACCAGGGGGTCACGGGTCTCACTGTCCAGCAGCAGTTCCAGTCCAAGTTCCCAAACAGGACTTGTAACTGCTTGATTTTATATACAGTGCTCTGTGTGCTGCTACACTTCCCTGTTCTGTGATGGGGTCATCAACAACATCTCATTGGCTGAGTGCCTGGGACCTTCAAGGCCTGTAAGGAAGGGAGTAATCAGCCTGGCGCCCAGGGATCTTGAGGCCAGTAGGGAGGGGAATAAGAAATCTGTTTGGTTTGTCTACTTGGTTGTTGTGATTTAACCCCAGCCAGCAACTAAGCACCACACAGCCGCTCACTTACTCCCCCCAATGGGAGGGGGGAGAGAATCGGAAGGGTAAAAGTAAGAAAACTTGTGGGTTGAGATAAAGACAGTTTAATAGGTAAATCAAAAGCCGTGCGCACAAGCAAAGCAAAACAAAGGAAGGAATTCATTCACTACTTCCTATCAGCAGGCAGGTGTTCAGCCATCTCCAGGAAAGCAGGGCTCCATCACGCATAACAGTTACTTGGGAAGACAAAGGCCATCACGCCAAATGTCCCCCCCCTTCCTTCTTCTTCCCCCAGCTTATATACTGAGCATGATGTCATATGGTATGGAATAGCCCCTTGGCCAGTCTGGGTCAGCTGTCCTGGCTGTGCTCCCTCCCAGCTTCTTGTGCACCTGGCAGAGCATGGGAAGCTGAAAAGTCCTTGACTGGTGTAAGCACTACTTAGCCCCTACTTAGCAACAACTAAAACATCAGTGTGTTATCAACATTATTCTCATGCTAAATCCAAAGCACAGCACTATGCCAGCTACTAGGAAGAAAATTAACTCTATCCCAGCTGAAACCAGGACAGTATCCACCCCTTATTCCATACCATTTACGTCATGCTCAGGTCCCACGCTATCCAGTACATCCTCATTAACCACCCCCCCCTTCCCATCCTTTGATACAATACACTGCTATCATTCCCTTAGTCTATGGACCACCCACCACACACTTTGAGGTGCTCCAGCATGACCTCATGCACAGCCACTGATGCTTCAAGGTGTACCTGCTGCAGCACGGACTTATCCTTGGGCCACAATCCCTTCAGAGGTATACCTGCTGTGGCACAGACATAACCATGGCCACAGACGCTTCGAGACATACCTGCTCTAGCTTGGGCTTATCCATGTCCACAGACGTGGTGTCCTGCTCGTGCGTGGACTCATGCACAGGTCACAGTCCCTTCGACTCGAGTTCACACAGCAGTTCCAGCCTGTCCAGTACAGCAGCACAGAAACAGCAGAGATGCCCTGGTCATCTGCCAGCCCAGGTGCATGGCCATTGCTGTTATCAAAATGTTCCCAGGCACAGCAGAGTAAGATGATAAGCAGTACAGCAAGCAGCAAAAGCAAAAAGCAGCCACTAAGAAGCACTAGACTCTAATATACAGTAAGGCAAGGAAGCCCCATGGCAAGCACAGGAGCCTGACAGTTAACAGCTAAACAGCAATTAGAGCTATAAATTTGGTCACAAACACATGAAAAAAACCCAAAACGTGCCACCTCACCCCAAACAACACAACCCCCCCCCGTGCCAAACCTAGCCCTGCCAACCAGAGAACCACCCACCCCCAAAACAAGCCAAACCAAAACCACGCCAAACATAGCTTCCTGAACCACTGAACAAAAAACCCCATCCAAAATACACCAAATCAAAATCATGTCAAACCCAGTCCCACGAACCACTGAATGGAAAAAAAATGCAAAAAATCACCCAAAACATGCCAAATGCAGCCCCCCCAAATACCAAACAAAAAACCCCAAAACCAAAACAAATATGCCAAAACAAAAATATGCCAAACCCAGCCCCCCCAAAAGCCCAGAACCAAACAAAAACAGATAACCAATATCCTGGAACCAAAGAGAATGAGAGATCCGATAGCCCAGAGCCAAAATAAACCAAACCACCCAAATGCTTGGAACTTAAAAAACAGTGAACCCGAAGGTCAGAACCAAAAAGACCCAGATGATCCAAAAGCCTAGAACCCAAAATCCCAGACAAACCAAAAGCCCAGAAATAGGAACAAGCAAGCAACCAACCCAGATGACCCAAAAGCCCGGAACCGTAAAAAAAACAGTGAACCCAAAAGCCCCAAATCAAGAAAAACATGAAATCCCAAAAGCCTGGATCAAAAAAAACCCCAAATGACCCAAAAGCCTGGAAACAAACAAAAAAAAAAACAACCCAAAACAAACACCCCAAAAGCCTGGAACTGACACTCCTCCTCCCCTCAACCAGATGACCCAAAAGCCCAGAACCAAAAACACCCTAGAAAAAAATCCCCAAACCCCCCAGGACCAAAAAATATTCCCAAACCCTCCCGGATCAAAAAAAGTTCCCTAAACCCAGTAGGATAAAAAAAAAATTCCCAGAACAGCCCCCAGCACCAAAAAAAATCCCCAGAACAACCCCCAGGACAAAAAAACCCTACCCCAGAACCCCCAAAGCCCTAGAAACCCAAACCCCAGAACCCCAAAACTAAAAGCCTGGAACCAAACAAAAAACCCAGACAACCCAAAAGCCCCAAACCAAGAAAAACCCAAAAACCCTGAATCAAAACCAAGAAACCCAGGCGCCCCAAAAGCCCAAACAAAAAAAAAATCCCAGATGACCCAAAAGCCCAGAACCCAACAGTCTCAAAACCCCAGAACCCCAAAATCCCAAAACTCCAGGTCTGAGAATCCCCAAACTAAAGAACCCAAAACCCTTGGAATCCAAAACCCTCGGAATCCAAAACCCTCAAAATTCAAGATCCAAAAAAAACCCCGCAAAACTCCCAGACCCAAAATAAACCCCAACCCTATGCTAGAGCAGGTGGATATGCCCTAAAGGAAGCTGCAGCCCATGGAGAGCTTATGCTGGAGAAGCTCCTGGCAGGAACTGTGGCCTGTGGAGAGGAGCCCACACAGGAGCAAGTTTTCTGGCAGGCCCTATGGCCCCATGGCCCCACTGGGGACCCACTCTGGAGCAGTCTTTTCCTGGTGGTCTGTATCCCATGCTGGAGGAGCTCTTGAAGAACTGTAGCCTGTGGGAAGGAACCATGTTGGAGAATCAGAGAATCATAGAACAGCCCAGGTTGGAAGGGACCTCAAAAGATCATCTGGTCCAACCTTTTGTGGGAAAGGGAGCCTAGATGATATTGTTTAGCACCCTGTCCAGTCGCGTCTTGAATACCTCCAGTGATGGGGACTCTGCCATGCCCCCGGGGATGTTATTCCAGTGATTGATTGTTCTCACTGTAAAAAATTTCTCTTATGTCAAGATGAAACCTCTCCTGGTGCAACTTGTACCTGTTGCCCCTTGTCTTGTCTATGGGGTTCCTTGTGAAGAGAGAGCCTCTGTCCTCTTTAGCCGCCCTTTAAGTACTGGAATACTGTGAGGAGGTCCCCCCTGAGCCTTCTCTTCTCCAGGGAGAAAAGACCTAACTCCTCCAGTCTTTCCTCATAGGGCAGGTTCTCCAGCCCTTTGATCATCTCTGTGGCCCTCCTTTGGACCCTCTCCAGTCTGTCTGCATCTTTCTTGAATTGTGGGGACCAGAACTGGACACAGTACTGCAGGTGCAGCTTGACAAGGGCTGAGTAGAATGGGATGATCACGTCTCTATCTCTGCTAGTAATGTCCCTCCAGATGCAGCCCAGGATCTGATTTGCCTTTGTTGCTGCAGCAAAGCGTTGCTGACTCATGTTCAGCTTGTTGTCCACCAGGACCCCCAGGTCCCTTTCAACAAAGCTGCTCCCCAGCCACACAAATCCTAGCCAGTACTGGGGTCTCTGGTTATTCTGACCCAGGTGCAGGATTTTGCATTTGTCTGTTAAACTTCATACAGTTCATGCTAGCCCACTCTTCCAGCCTGTCCAGGTCTCTCTGTAAGATGGCTCTCTTCTGACATGTTCACCTTACCACCCAGTTTGGTGTCATCAGAAAACTTGGTGAGGGTGCTTTCAATCCTATTGTCCAGATAATTTATGAAGATGTTGAACAGTGTGGGGCCCAGTATCAATCCCTGGGGGACCCCACTTGTGACAGGCTGCCAGCCTGAGTAAAAAACATTGATCACCACCCTCTGAGGGCGGCCTGTTAGCCTGTTAACCTCCTTCAGTGGCTTCAACACCTTGCCATGTGGGACTCCACACAGCAGCTTTCCACTTCCGATGGTTTCCTACCACATGACAGGATCCATCAGTAAACAGAGCATAATGCCTTTCATCTTCTGATAACTCATTGTATGATGGTGCCTCTTGGGCATGAGCCACCTCCTCAGGTAATGCTCCAAAATCTCTGCCTTCTGGCCAGTCCATGATCTCTTTCAGGATTCCTGGGCATTTGGGTTTCCCCAGTTGAGCTCGCTGCATGATCAACGCTACCCACTTACTCTGTGTAGCGCTGGTTGCGTGATGTGTAGAGAGGATGTTTCCTTTGAACATCCAGCGTAGCACAGGCAATTGTGGTGCCAAGAGGAGATGTGCTTCTGTACCAACAACTTCTGAAGCAGCTCGAACCTCCTGATATGCTGCTAGTATCTCTTTTTCAGTTAGGGTGTAGTGGGCTTCTGATCCTCAATGCCCCCGGCTCCAAAACCCTAGAGGTCGACCTTGAGTTTTTCCTGGTGTTTTCTGCCAGAGGCTCCAGGTGAGACCATGCTCCCCAGCTGCAGTGTAGAGCACATTTTGCACAGCTGGTCCTGTCCGGACAAGCCCAAGAGCTACCTCATGAGCTATCTCCAGTTTGATCTGCTTGAAGGCTTGTTGTTGCACAAGGCCCCACTCAAAATAGTTCTTCTTTTGGGTTACTCGATAGAGAGGTCTCACAAGCTGACTATAACCTGGAATGTGCATTCTCCAGAAACCCATAAGGCCTAGGAAAGCTTGTGAGTGCTCTCTAGCCCGGCTAGCTCAGTCGGTAGAGCATGAGACTCAATCTCAGGGTTGTGGGTTTGTGCCCCACATTGGGTGCCAAAAAGGACTGTGGGTGATTGATCTTGGCTGGACGCCAGGTGCCTACCAAGCCGCTCTATCAATTCCCTTCCTCAGCTGAACAGGGGGAGAAAAATATGACGAAAGGCTTGTGGGTGGAGATAAGGACAGGGAGATCACTTGGTAATTTCTGTCACAGGCAAAATAGACTTGACTCAGGGAAATTAGTTTAATTTATTACCAATCAAATCAGCATAGGGTAATGAGAAAATAAACACTAAATCTTAAAACACCTTCCCCTTACCCCTCCCTTCTTCCCAGGCTCAGCTTCACTCCCGATTTTCTCTGCTTCCTCCCCCCGAGCAGCACGGGGGACAGGGAATGGGGGTTGGGATCAGTTTATCACATGTTGTCTCTGCCATTCCTTCCTCCTCACACTCTTCCCCTGCTCCAGCGTGGGGTCCCTCCCACAGGAGACAGTCCTCCACGGGCTTCTCCAGTGTGGGTCCTTCCCATGGGCTGCAGTTCTTCACAAACTGCTCCAGCATGGGTCCTTTCCACTTGTCTTTTCCATGGGGTGCAGTCCTTCAGGAACAGACTGCTCCAGCTTGGGTCCCCCACGAGGTCACAAGTCCTGCCAGCAAACCTGCTCCAGCATGGGCTTCTCTCTCCGGGGTCACAGGTCTTGCCAGGAGCCTCCTCCAGTGCAGGCTCTCCATGGGGTCACAGCCTCCTTCGGGCGCATCCACCTGTTCTGGCGTGGGGTCCTCCACAGGCTGCAGGTGGATATATGCTCCACTGTTAACTTCCATAGGCTGCAGGGGGACAACCTGCCCCACCATGGTCTTCTGCAGGGGCTGCAGGGGAATCTCTGCTTTGGCACCTGGAGCACCTCTTCCCCCTCCTTCTTCACTGACCTTGGTGTCTGCATAGTTGTTCCTCTCACATATTCTCACTCCTCTCTCCAGCTGCTGTTGCACAGGGTTTTTTTCCCCTTCTTAAATATGTTATCACAGAGGTGCTACCACTGTTGCTGATTGGCTCAGCTTTGGCCAGTGGTGGGTCCATCTTGGAGCCGGCTGGCATTGGCTCTATTGGATACAGGGGAAGCTTCTGGCAGCTTCTCACAGAAGCCACCCCTGTAGCCCCCCTGCTACCAAAACCTTGCCACACAAAGTTTCTGTGATTCCTATGACATCATAACTCTCAGACTGGGCATGGAGCTCCAGTTCCTCCTGTTTGTTCCCCAGATTACTTGCATTTTTATACATGCACTTGAGGTGGCTGGACTTAGGGTTCTTGCCTTTGGAGAGGGTTGGGGAGCATTCCTCACTACTCCGGTAGATGGGCTCATCCACCCTGTTGCTTATGGATATACAGGTGTCACAGCTTTGGACCCCACCCCCCAAGTTCGTTATTTTAAAGCACAATTCACTAAGTCAGCCAATCTGCTAGGGAAGATTCCCTTGCCTCTTCTAGATAGGTGGATCCTATCTCTCCCCAATAGGCTGTATTTGTTGAAGGATGTCCCATGATTGTAGAAAGCAAAGCCCTGAGGCAATGACACCAGCCACAAAGCCAGGTATAGATCTGCATGATGTGTCAACTTCTGCCCACACCCCTATCCCTGACTGGCAAGACAGAGGAGAAGATCACTTGGGCCCCTGTCCCTTTCACTTGTGCCCCCAGAGCTCTGAAGTCTTGCTTGATCTTGCCCAGCTTATGCATTACCGTGTCATTGATGCCCACATGGAAAAGAAGTAGGGGATAGTAGTCTGCGCTTTTAACCAGTTGTGGCAGTCTCTCTGTGACATCCCAGATCTTGGTTCCTGGCAAGCAGCAAACTTCCCTTGACTGTATATCAGGCTGGCAGATGGGTATGCCTCCATGCCTCTCAGCAGAGAGTCACCTACTGCTAGCACTCGCCACTTCCTTTTACAGCTTTTAGTATGTGCTGCTGGTGTGGTTTCTCCTTGTGAATCTTGCTCATTGTTTTTGTCTGCTGCCAAGAGTTTGTATCTGTTGCTGGTTGATACGTACGAAGAAGGGGAGTGAAATGATACGAGTCACCAGAGACCATGGCGCCTCCTTCTCCAAGGTGTTGTCTGTTCGCTGTTGACACTATTTGTCTGGTAGTCCTTGGAGGTCAGAGTCATGAAGCCCTAGTATTTCTTCTTGCAAAGTCTCGAATAATTATCTATTTCTTGTTCCCCCTCCCTAATACAGCATAGCCTGCTGACTTCCTCCTGCAGCTTCTCCACCTGCTGCCTGAAGCATGATTTGAACTGGCTGTGGGGACAGCTGCTGACAGGAGCAGAAAAAAACCAGATGCCCCAAAAGCCCAGAATGGAAAAAAACACACAGATGCCCCAAAAGCCCAGAACTAAACAAAAAAAACAGATGATGCAAAAGCCTGAAACCAAAAGGAAAAAACAGATGACCCAAAAGGCCAGAACCAAACAAAACCACCAGATACCCCAAAAGCCAGGAACCAAAAAAAAACCCCAACCCCTACGACTCAAAAGGCTGGAACAAAAAAAAAAACCCTGTACAACCTAAAAGCCTGGAACAAAAAAAATAACCTGGACAACCCAGAAGCCTGGAAGCAAACAACCTCAAGACCCCAGAACTGCAAAATCCCAAAGCCCAAGAATCCAAAAGCCCCAAAATACAAGAATACCTCCTCCCAAAAAAACCCAGACCCAAATAAGACCCCCAGCCCCCCCCCCCCAAAAAAAACCCAGACATTAGAACCCCAAAACTAAACCACCAGAATCGAAAAATACCCGAACGACCCAAAACCCCACAGTCAAACACCCCAAACAACCCAAAACCCCGGAACTAAAAAATAAAAAACAAAAAACACCCAAGCGACCCAAAACACTGGTACCAAACACCACAAACAATCCAAGACCCCAGAACGAATAAAACCCCCAACAACCCAAGACCCCACAATGAAAAAAAAAAAACAAACTCAGATGACCCAAAAAGCAGGAACCAAAGTAAAAAAACCAACCAAACAAACCTGGAAACCCAAAAACTCATAACCAAAAAAATCCCCAACAACCCAAAGCCATGGAATGAAAAAAAAACCCCTGATGACCCAAAACCGCAGAATGAAAAAAAATCCAGATGACTCAAGACCCTGGAGTGGAAAAAAAAAACACCAAACCAGATGCCCCCAACACCCCCATATGCACACATCCACACCCCTTACCTAATCCTGACACACCCCACACTTACCCACAACCCACCACATGTACCCCACAAATGCACCCCACACAGCACCCGTGCATGCACCACACACCCCATGCACACACACCCACACTACACACTGCACATGCACACCTCCCCATGCACCACACATGCATGCACCCCCTACCCCATGCACACAACCCACCCACCCACATAACCATGCACCACACATACCATACTCACACACTGCTCTCGCCCACCACATACTGCCCACACGACATCCGCCCCACACACTGCACCCCCGTGCACATACCACAAACCATGTGCACACACGCCATGCACCTCATGTGTACCACGCACACCATGCTACACACACCTCACATATCCTGCGCACACACCCTCCACACAAAACCAACCTCCCCCATACTGCTATTTGAAGACTCCTGTGATAATATAAGCTATATTGTTGGATAGGCTTAGACTTGGTTCGCACAGTTATGCTGTTTTACCCATCTTTGGATATATAGCTCTGTAAAATAATTTTTGGGGGTAATTCTAAATGAGTTCTAATGTCTTTTTTCTTTTTCTTTTTTTTTTTTTCATAAAAGTACTTGTGGTTTCCTATGTATTACTTTAGCAGATCCTTCAATTTTATTGAGCTTATGTAAGAATACTGTGTGTGTGGTTGCTTGTGGGTTGTGTTGTGGATTTGTTTGTTTGGGGGAGGGGGGATGTTCTTTGATAAACTGCTTACATGGAAAAGTATGGCACTTCAGTTTCTTAATTATTTTAATACAGGATGGGATAAGACGTGGCCGACCAAGAGCAGACACAGTTCGTGACCTAATAAATGAAGGAGAGCATTCTTCTAGCAGAATACGTTGCAATATCTGCAACAGGGTGTTTCCACGAGAGAAATCACTACAGGCACACAAACGAACTCATACCGGTGAGTGAAGAGATTAAAAGGAAGATGTGAGTAGCTGACAAACACTTATGAAGCAGTTGGGAAGGCAAAAAAAAAACCAAACCTCAACCTGTTAATCGTAGAATCATAGAATGCTTTGGGATGGAAGGGACCTTTAAAGGTCATCTAGTCCAACCCCCCTGCAATGGGCAGGGACATCTACAACTAGATCAGGTTGCTCAGAGCCCCATCCAGCCTGGCCTTGAATGTTTCCAAGGATGGGGCATCTACCACCTCTCTGGGCAACCCGTTCCAGTGTTTCACCACCCTCATCGTGAAAAACTTTTTCTTTGTGTTTAGTCTAAATCTACCCTCCTTTAGTTTAAAACCATTACCCCTTGTCCTGTTACAGCAGGCCTTGCTAAAAAGACTATCCCCATCTTTCTTGTAGGCCCCCTTTAAGTACTGAAAGGCTACAATAAGGTCTCCCCACAGCCTTCTCTTGTCCGGGCTGAACAACCCCAGCTCTTTCAGCCTTTCCTCATAGCAGAGGCACCACATCTACCCGTCTTTTAAATACCTCCAGGGATGGGGACTCAACCACTTCCCTGGGCAGCCTGTTCCAATGCTTGACAACCCTTTCAGTGAAGAAATTTTTCCTAATATCCAACCTAAACTTCCCCTAGTGCAACTTGAGGCCATTTCCTCTCGTCCTATCGCTTGTTACTTGGGAGAAGAGACCGACCCCCACCTCGCTACAACCTCCTTTCAGGTAGTTGTAGAGAGCAATAAGGTCTCCCCTGAGCCTCCTTTTCTCCAGGCTAAACAACCCCAGTTCCCTCAGCCGCTCCTTGTAAGACGTGCTCTAGACCCTTCACCAGCTTCGTTGCCCTTCTTTGGACACGCTCCAGCACCTCAATGTCCTTCTTGTAGTGAGGGGCCCAAAACTGAACACAGTACTCGAGGTGCGGCCTCACCAGTGCCGAGTACAAGGGGATGATCACTTCCCTAGTCCTGCTGGCCACACTATTCTTGATACAAGCCAGGATGCCATTGGCCCTCTTGGCCACCTGAGCACACTGCTGGCTCATATTCAGCTGGCTGTCGACCAACACCCCCAGGTCCTGAAGCATAGCTGTAAGAGGAAAAAGTATCTGAAAAAGTATCTGATAACTTGGACAGTGTAATACATTAAAAGTGTATCATCTTAAATGTTGAGAAAAGAGTTAAAATGCTTAAAACCATTGTCCAGTTGTCTCCCTTACCATTTCCTCATTTAGAACTTGTTTTCTGGGGTGGAGGTGGTCACTTTAATTTACTGAGCTATATATATATAAAGCAGCTCTAGAAGACAACTCATTTAAGTTAAAATGTAGTGACAATTCACTCGATGTCCAACTGAGCTTGAACTGAAAGGGAGATCCTGTTTTTATACCAAATAAATACACTTTTTGTTTTCTTCATGTTCCAACAAGACTGTATTTTGTAATAAAGTATGAACTAATGTAGATACATAAAGCCTTGGCTCCTGTTGTCTCTTTTTCTAACTCAAATAAGACAAGTCTGTGGATACTAATATTAAACACCAGATTCTTCATGCCTTTTGGTCAAAAGATGTTTTCATTTCACTTGCTTGAATTAGGTGTTGAACTTGTGTATTAAACACGGACTACTTAATTGAGCAGAACTCACCTTGGTGTTGTTCTTCTGACTTAGTAAGTCAGTGTTACCTTCTTTTAGTTGTCCTTTCTGAGGAGTGGTGGCATGGCACACCTTTGCAAACTTGCCACCCAATCATACTCTCTTGAGAGACGGAGAGGAAATACCCACTATCTCCATTCCTCTTGTTGCAGTTTGCATGGGGAAGTCATTCTTGATGGTTGTCCTAAATTCTGTTGGCTTGAGTCTAGAATGAGTTTCTCTTCTTACCTCCATTTATTCATTACAACTTTTTTCAAATAGTCTAGTAAAATTCTCTAATATGATACTTCTGCAACTTTATACATCCCTATATCGTTAACCTCAGTTATTTTACCCTAGTTCAGTTTATATTAATGATAAAATGTATCTGGTTGCAACTGGAATTAAATTGTTTGCCTTTACTTTGTTCTACCTATACTATAGGATACAATATACTGTGTTTCATTCTACCTAACTACAAGTATCAGTTCTAGGACTTATCTCAGTGCTTTAGTAAAGTTTTATGTCCAAAAAAATGTTCTTAAACAAACAAACAAAACACTTTCAGCCCTCAGTCTTTCATGATACTCTCTGAAAGGCAGGATGCAGTGCTCAAAGGGAAAACATCGTCAAATTCTTCTCTTCTCTGGAACTGCCCTTTCTAATACCAAAGATGATGAGATGCTGCTAACACTGCAGAACTACAAAACTGTAGCCTTTCTGGAAATCTGGCCTCACTACTAAGTTCACACATCTGCTTACATGCTGAAGCAGAAGTTTTCAAAGGAGAACAGTGTGTAACATACTGCTTGCCACTGTCTCACTTACCAAAATGAACAGAACTAAGGATGACTCATTGCTAAGGAGTCATCTTATCTGCAGTTGCTGTAGTGCTCTGTCTGCCTCACTCAAATTCCTACTGCAGTCCAAAAAAATCTGGACAGTGACAGGGAGGAACGTCCAATCTTCTCATGGGGGGGGGGGGGGGGGGGGAAGCGAGGCCCATGATTTCTCTGAACTGCTGTCAGCCCATCCTTTTTATGCCTTCTAGAATTAATCTTGTACTGCAACATACCAGAAGCTGACTTGAGTATAGATTATTTAAATAATGTGCAAGATTAGGAATATGATAAGGCAAAAATATAATTTTGTTATTTTTCTGGGGAAAAAATGTATTATCCAGTAGCATTTAATATGTACTTTAAACATCCATTTGGGGTAAAAGTGTATGTCTGCTGTCCAGTGCACTAAGGCTTTCTGAGTAGATGCAAGTGTGAGCATATAAAAGGAGAGCTTGCTTGTGTAAGTCTCAAGCCAAGGACCACCACTGGTTAGTATGACTCTTCTATATTCAGCTTTCATAAATCTGTGTGTGTGGTTGTGGTTTTGGGTTTGGTTGGGGGTGTGCTTTTTTGTGGTTTTTTGTTTAGTTGTTTTTTTTCGTTTTGTTTTTAAAGGTGAAAGACCTTATTTGTGTGACTACCCAGACTGCGGGAAAGCCTTTGTTCAGAGTGGACAACTCAAAACTCACCAGCGTCTTCACACAGGGGAAAAGCCTTTCATCTGCTCAGAGAATGGTGAGCCCTCAGAGAATAACTTGTGGCTTTCAGAATTAGTGTCAGTCTAGTACTGGGAATGTATGCTCATGTGCCAGCGATCTATAAAAGCTTTGGATCTTAATTTTGGAGGAGCTTCTAGGGAAGGGAGAAGCCACACAGAATCTGTGCATAATCACGCAAGCTTAGATATAAGGATTGCATGCTTGATTATATAAGCCAAGTTATCAGTAATTGTATCAGTTGATACCAACGCATAAAATGATTGGGCATGTTATGGGCCTTGCGACTAGTGTGCTGTTTTCAACTGAATCCAGGTTTTTGTGGAGTAAGGAAGGTTGGATTCAGGAGCATCTTCATCCCACGAATGTTATGCTAACATGTCAGTTGACTTCTTAATGTGTTCTCCATTGGTATTTTGTGTTTTTAAGGCTGTTTAAGCAGGTTCACACATGCAAACCGTCATTGCCCCAAACACCCATATGCCCGGCTGAAGAGGGAAGAACTCACAGTCAGACTGAGTAAAAAACAGACGTCTGACAATAAAGCTGCAGCTGAGTGGCTAGCGAAGTAAGTTTCCTTATGGTGTGATCTCTCTCTAAACTTATAACACAGAGTGGCCTGAGAAAGCATTTTATTCTTAGGGGCAAAAAAAAAAAAAAAGAAAAACAATAAACAAACCCCAGCTGTTCCTTTAGTATGATTCAGCCCAGCCTTGCCTTTTGTTTAAGTGCTGACTCCTGGTTAAGACAAAGTTCCTCATGAGGCTTTCTCATCTGTTTTTCCTTCTCTACTTAAATGCTTCTCTTTGCTTGAACAACACCTGCTAATACCATGTTAGTGCTACAGTCATACTGCTGAATTTGCATCTATGTGAGGAACAACAATCGTGTATGCACAGGGAGAGCTGACTCATGGGAATACCACTTAGCAGAAAGATCTGTGTGAAAGATCAGATATCCCTTGGGCACTTCTGCACTTAAAATGCTGAATAAAGGAGGCTTCTTACAGCTTAAATAGTGCCATAAAAGGGTTGAAAGAGAAAAAACAAATGCAGTGATTAGTCATGTGCAAGACAATACTTGGAAGGTCTTTGCTAGCTTTGAATGGTAGTTCTTACATAAACTGTACATAATTTAAAAGCATTCTCCACCTCTGATGTTGTAGATACTGGGAGACTAGAGAACAGCGTGCTCCCGCTTTGAAAAGTAAAACAATCCAGAAAATGGATCAGGAACAGCAGGACCCGATGGGATATCTTCAATCGGATGAAGAGGATGATGAAGAGAAAAACAGTGCTCATTCAGCCGCTCGTCGCAGCCTCCAGGAACAGCGTGAACGCATGCATGGTGCATTGGCTCTTATTGAGCTTGCAAACCTAGCTGTGGCACCACTGTGACAGTAGCATAGGAATGGAGTCTGCCTTTACGAAATGGTGGTACTTGGTGGTTCTTAGCCAGTTAGGTCCTGGGCATAATCTAAGCACCTTATTTACTTATCACAGGCTGCTGTTCTGTAGAATTTATGAAGAATGTTGTCACCCCATAACATGGGGTGAGAGAGTTGCACTTTTTGTAAGGTAAAAGACAAATGTAAACTTTAAGTATCTTGTAAATATGGAACTGCATAATGCAGGGTGGACAAACTTCATGTTGTGGGAAACTAGATTTTTGCAAGGTTAACTCATTTATTTGAAACAGTTTTCACAGGAAAGCACTTTCTGAGCACAGTGTTTGTGGTTAGCAGAATGGTACATGTGGCCAAAGAAGGCTGAGAAAAGGGAAAGTATTTATCTCACTGTTTAAGCAAAACTATATTAAGTGGTAGGTCTGAAGATACTGTAAGCAGCAAAGGAAACAAGTTTTCTAATGTCAGTATATTTTTACCTATTATCACTAAGGCAGAAGGCAAAGCTTAGATATCTCAACTTGTAGAGGGGAAGAAACTGCTTCATGCAGGAAATTGTAAGATAGTTCAGTATCTTCACTGCAACTGCTCAAGATTTGAGACTTGACTTTGCTATTTTATGTTTTTTTATTTGATCTCAACAGAATCTCTTGGTTTGAGTAGCACTTGCTATTCCTAATGTATGATGTTAGGAACTTTTGCACATTGTTGGGTTTATCTGAAAATGATTAGTCTTGCAAAGTCTAGACAAAGGTAAACAATTGGTAATATTTTTTTAGATATTTTTGGACCCTTTAATGATTTGGCACTTGCTTTTGTTAATAAAAGGGGTATTGACAGGGTGGTATTGATTTGTACTAAGCTATTTTAGATCTATTAGCAAACACTAAGTTTTAAAGTATTGCTCTTATATGATTATTAGCAAATAGAAGCCTCCATATTTGCTGTGCATAAAGCCGCCTTATTGCTTTACTTCAGGATAACATGCCAATTTTTGTGTTCACTAACTGTAGCACAACTATCAATTAAACATGGCAAAAAAGTATTCACTATATAACCAGAAAATAGGCTTCATAAGGTAGTTTTGAGTATGTTAACTGTGTGATTTCATATATTTCCCAAATAAATTAAGGTACAGAACACTGCCTAGTGCTCTAAGATGCAGATAAAAAGCATTTAGCACTACATCTTGTCACCTCATGAGTATTGTGTACTTTCAAATACCATTGTCTCACGGTGATCTCTTTCTGTATTTTGCTTGGAAGGCAACCAGAGACTCCTAATATGCTACGGAAATTTTGTTTCCATATTGGATAAACTCTTTAGTTGAGCTACTGCTTTAGGGGATGTTAATAAGTCATATTTACTGACCCGCTTGCTCTTAACTTCTCCCTCTCATTGAAGGTCAGGAAATTCAGATAAGAATTCAGACTTTCCCTCTTTCTTAAGTGAGAAGAAAAAATTGTTCAATTACTTGATATAGATTGATTAGATGCATACAGCTGTTTCAGTAAAGTAGTCTAATTCTACAGCAGAAACTGCAATAGTTGGGTTATGTTGTCTGATAATTGATACCTGTTGTGGTAGAAAATTGTATTAACCCAGTTCATTTAAAATAATGATGTATTAATGCACTTCGGTTTTGGTCTTTTGGGCTTAAAAAAATTAAAAACTTCGTAGTCATTTCAGGCTTCTTAGCCTATGTAAAACTACCTGGCGATTCATGGGTGTGGGTTTAGAATTTCTCAGTTACGTGCTTTTGACTGTTCAGTTGGCTGCATACAAATAGTCTGATCCCAAAATGAGCCTTGAGCATGAATCTGTTGTATTTGTGAGTCATAACTCAGAATTCCTTGTGAGTGGTATTTCACATGGCACAAGACTAATAACCAGCCAGTTGCAGATCCAAGTCATAACTTAATTCAACAGAACTGATTTTCCCAATCAGCTGTAATGCTTTTGACAACTTGCACAATACTTCTTTCAGTATGACAAGTACACTGAATTCTGTGTAGCTGTAGAAAAAATTCAGAGAGCTCAAGTACTTCTGTGTAAGTAAGTAAAAAATTTTGTGTAAAATAACAAGTAAAAAACCTGAGGTGGAAGACTGCTTTTTGTTTTATTAAAACGTGATTACATACAAGAAATACTGAAGTGTTCTATAATTCATAAGATTAAGCTGTAGTTTGGCATGACTTAACAGCAGAAGAGTAAATGTACTGTCATTTTAATAGGTGCTTTGAATAAAAAGTTGATTTAACTTTCAACTTTAGTTTACATGTGTGTGGTGCTGGGGAATTTTTATTGTACCCCTTGAGGCGAATTAAACATGTTTGTGCTTAAATATATAAAAACTATTATTAAGCAATGCATTGGACAGTCCTACTGCCATAAGCGGTTCTACAAGGAGAACATTCAGATTTAGGAAAAGGCCAGTTTTTCCTTGTGTCAGCTCCTGAAGGACAGCAAGGCTGGCAGGAAGCCAGTTGTGGCTTAGGATCCAGCAGGCCAGTTTGCATCAAAACAGGACCTGTGTCAGAAGATGAGAGGATGCTGTTCCCTCCTTGCCCCTGGATTTACTGTGAGTCTCAAGCACCTCAAGTAACACAGGCAACCTGAGAAATTAGCAGACTCTGACTCCAGATCTGAAAAGTGGGCTGTACCTTGTGTGCAATTTTAGAGGACATCTTTCTCCATGACAGGGGTGAGGGGGAAGAAGTGCCCTTTTTCTGTCCGTCTTTCCAGGCTGTAGTTGTGCATGTGAAAGGCACAAAACCTGCCCTTTGAACCTTCAACCTATAAAAGCAACTCTGCTGGGAAATGACCCCCTAGTGGTCCCAGACTGGGGGAATGGTACAGCTACAAAGAATAAGGACATTGTGGGTGTAAGTAAGTGCAGTGAAGGGAAAAAACAGAGCAACAGCTGGTGCAGACACCTACAGTGACCTTCTGATTGAAGAGCTCTATAAACAAAGTGAGATGGTCTTAAAAACTGTAGTGATGTTGTGGCCATCTTTCTTGTGGGCAATCAGAAGGGCAGCCAAAACTATAGTAACATAAAAATTAGGCTCAAACAAATCATTTGGCCTTTCTTTGTATCCCTTTGTCTGCAGAGAACTGTACTGCTGCAACCAGCACTGTCAGGCAACAAACAAATACTCCAGGTGGCTTTACTCTTTCACATTTAGGAATGCAACAATATATTAAAAAAAACAATAAAACTATCATGCTGATAAATGAAATATCCAGGGGTAGCTTTTTAGAAAGTATAATAATTCTGTAAAGGAGAAAGCAAAAAAATCCTTTCCAGTATTTCTCATGTCTCTCCCTCTCTGTGACATCGATTTATGACTGTCTTTGAAGACTCAAACCATTCCAACTTTTTTAAAAAGTCCTAAGTATGCCAGAAGCAAAGAGCCTAGGATTGCAAACATCATGACAGGTTATACACCTTTTTTAAAAATGGAGAGAAAACTTAATGAAAATTTAAAAATTGAACTGAGGTGTTTAATGTATTATAAAATGCATCGTTAAGAAAGATATATCTAACTCCTGATCTCAGACCACTTGGGAATCCTACTTATCAGGTAGGATAATGTGCTGATGTGCTGCCTTTTGAATTTTACTAAGAGAATAAATCAGGCAGAAGCATGAAATTGGTTAGAATATGCACTCTGCCAGAAACTCGTTCTTCTCAGAGAATTATCAAAATCTTCTGAAAACCTGAGGAAGCAAAATAATGAATTCCTGAGTGACACAAAACTGATCTTTGTAGGAATAGGAGACTCTTTTGAAGTAATTATAGCAGAATTTGAATATGAACAGAGAGGCAATCAGACTAAGATGGCATTCATATTCAGAGGAAATTTGTAGAGAGGGGAGCAAAAAGAAAAGCTGGGTGAGTTAGTTTAACAACAAAAAGAGGTTAAAAAAAGATTTAAGAGTGCGGAGAAATGTAAAAAGACCTGTAATATTATAAAGCACAAGTTCTGGCTATATTTGAAAAGTTTTTGGAGAACTATATCTCCCCAGAAATATAACAATACAATTTCAGAAATAACAGGATGTGGTGGGTTGACCCTAGACAGCAGCTAAGCACGACACAGCCGCTCATTCATTCCCTGCCCCAGCAGGATGGGAGAGAGAACAGGAAGAGTAAAGGCAAGAAAACTTTTGAGAAAATTAATTCCATTCAAAATTTCTGCTTCAGCTTTGGTTTCCATTGTTTATTTACTCACATAAAAGCACAGTAAGTATAACTGTTCTCTTTTTTTGATGACTGCTTAACTTATCTACAACAAAGTCTGAATCTGCAAATTCAAATCAGTGGAACAGTTGCAAAACTTCTACATAGCCACACATTTAAAAGCCTAATCCAGAGCTTCCTGCTGATTTTAGTGGCCTCCAGACCATACATTCTGTGCTTTTCATAACTATATCTTCCTCTCCTTCCTTTAGTTTGTGCCATCTACTTGTTGTTATGTACTCATTTCCAACCTGACACAATAAATAACGAGTCACTCTGTGACTCCTACTGCCATAAGCAGTTGTCCTGGTTTAAGCTGGGATAGAGTTAATTTTCTTCCTAGTAGCTGGTATAGTGCTGTGTTTTGGATTTAGCATGAGAATAATGTTGATAACACACTGATGTTTTGGTTCTTGCTGAGCAGAGTTTACACTGGTCAAGGACTTTTTAGCTTCTCGTGCTCTGCCAGGTGCACAAGAAGCTGGGAGGGAGCATAGCTAGGACAGCTGACCCAGACTGGCCAAAGGGCTATTCCATACCATATGATGTCATGCTCAGTATATAAGCTGGGGGAAGAAGAAGGAAGGGGGGGACGTTCGGAGTGAAGGCGTTTGTCTTCCCAAGTAACCATTACGCGTGATGGAGCCCTGCTTTCCTGGGGATGGCTGAACACCTGCCTGCCGATGGGAAGTAGTGAATGAATTCCTTGCTTTGCTTTGCTTGTGCGCGCGGCTTTTGCTGTACCTATTAAACTGTCTTCATCTCAACCCACGAGTTTTCTCACTTTTACTCTTCTGATTCTCTCCCCCATCCCACCGGGGGGGAGTGAGCAAGTGACTGTGTGGTGCTTAGTTGCTGGCTGGGGTTAAACCACGACAGCAGTTCTACAAGGAGTCTGCAAAGATGAGTCACTGAAAGGGTTAAAGCCAAGACAGACAAAGCCACTGCATCAAAATGCCTCCTGAAAGCTTAGGGGCAAGGAGTATATTTAAATATCTTAGTCACTTAACTAAACAAAAGAAAGGCCTTTGTGATTTAGGGAGTAGTTAGAATGGTTGTAAGATAAGGAGGCTCCAGGATAATCACATCTCAGACAACTGGGCCTTGAGAGAACAAATACATGGAAGATAGGAGGTCACAAAAGAATGACCACAGCCTTGAAGGACACCGTTTATGTGATCCTAGGACTGAGTTTGCGCAGAAGCAAAGGTCAATCAGCGAACAGAGTGAAGAAGACTACGAGCCTTCATCTGAAGACCCCCGAAGACCACCTGAAGACCACCACGGGAGACGACTGCGCATGCGGATCGGACATTTGCATATGTTAATAAGTTCTAGGAAATCTCATGTTTATGTAAATGATTTCTCGGAAATCCTGTGAATATGTAGGATTTTATAATCTCTGAAAGTCCACCAAATCGGTGGAGCACTCATGGTGGAGAATCCCCAGTGCTGCCCAGCGCCGCAATAAAGAATACCTGCTTAATAGTAACTTCGTTGCTATTGAGTTCCATTTCAGGGACTCTCTGAATACTCCGTTTCTCCCTTGGGGGGGATTCAGACTGTGAGGAGAAGCATCCGTGAATCTTTGTATCAGTTTTGGCGACCCGGGTGGGACCCCCTCTGCTCGGCTGCAGGACCCGTTGAGAACGGGACTCCCTAGGGTACCCCCGGAAAATTTCCGGAGGGACTCCTTGCCTCAATCGGATCGCTGCGGGAGCAGACAAGGACCGTCTTCGGAAAAAGGTATTCTTTCTTAAATTTGGTTTGGGACTAGTCATCTGTCGGAAACCCCTGTAAGCCGTGAGTGGTTCACGCTTGGTGGAGTATACCGGGCAGCTAGCGCCTTAAAGGTATACACTGGGGGCACTTCGGTGCCCATCTGGGAGCACTTCGGTGCCCATCTGGGAGCACTTCGGTGCTCATTTGGAACTCTTGCATTTGGGTACATTGGATCTTGGCTTTGGAACTCGGTTATTTGATTTTGGGATTGTTTGGCATGTTATAAGGACAAGTAGTTGCTCTGCGCTTGCTTTTAGGATTTTTGTTCATTGTATTGGTATTTGAGCGTTTTGTTGTCAAAAGTGTGTATGCTGTCCTGCGCATGTGTGAATGAGACGTACTTGGTATTTGAGTGTTTTGTCGTCAAAAGTGTGTATGCTGTCCTGTGCGTGTGTGAATGAGACGTACTCTTAGTACGAAGCGAGTGAGGAGTCCTGATCCGTGGTTTCGTTGTCCCGCGAGGGAAACGGCCGGAGACGGACGAAGCAAAAGAAAAAGGTTGTATGGATGTGAAACAGTAATTCTGTAACCCTCTAAGTGGTAAAGTGTGGACCGTGGAACTAACTGTTAAGATACTGCGGGAATACAGGAAAGAACTGGGACCAATAAAATGGGAGGGTCACAGCAAAGTAAAGAGATACCAAAGAAATCTCCATTAGGTTGCATTTTATATCACTGGAAGGACACAGGGGGTCCTCCTGGAGGAAATGTGAATAAGAAAACTCTAATTAAGTATTGTAATCGGTGATGGCCATTGTATAAATTAGATGATGAAGAAAAGTGGCCTGTGAATGGGACTCTGAAGTATAATGCCTTGCTGCAACTCCTGTTATTTTTAAGGAGGGAGGGAAAATGGGACAAAGCTATGTATGCGGATATGTTTTTCACCCTCCGAAATCACCCTGAGCGGCAGAAAGATTGTGGTTTTAATTTTGCTCCCCAAGATCCCATGGTGTTGGCTTTGGAAAGGGAAAATCGGAAAGAGTTAGGGAAGTTGAAGCGATGTTGTTCAGCATGTAGTATTGGACAGAGGTGTTTGAAGGTGACAGAGAAACCCAGAAGGGCGGAAGAAAAGTGCCTTTCCAGATGGATGATGTGGATAAGTGGAAGGATGCAGTTAAGGGGTACAGGGAGGACCCAAGTGGGATCGCGAAAAGGTTTGAGTGGATTACTAAGAATTTGGACCCGGGTTGGAAAGATGTGGATCTTATGCTAGACGCTATGACTGAAACTGAGAAGCAGCTTGTATTAAAGGCAGCCCGAGTTCATGTAGAAACACAGATTGAGGGACGAGTTTTACAGGGCACAGCCGAGGATCCTGTGCCCTCCAGGGACCCGGGTTGGGACCCTAATGGTCCAGCTCAGTACCGTTTGTTGCAACGATACCGAACCTGGATCAAATTTGGAATAGAACATGCGATCCCAAAGGCAGTTAACTGGTCTGCTCTGTATGCTATCAAGCAGGGGCAGACTGAAATGCCCACGGAGTTTTTAGATCACTTACGGGCTGCTGTGAGAAGATTTACTACTATGGAACCAGAGTCAGAAGCTGCCACACAGCAGTTGGTATCTCTGTTTCTGGGACAATCCACTAATGATACCAGAAAGAAACTTCAGAAACTTAGGGAACCAGATATAAAGAATTTAGAAAAGTTGCTGGAGGAAGCGTGGAGAGTATATCAGAATGGGAGGGGGAGGACAGAAGGAAACTGGGAAAGGAGATAGTGGCTGCGTTAGCCACAGTCTCTGTATTGAATCAAACCTTGTTACCTATAAGTAAACAAAATGTTAATGTTGTGGGAGCAACTGGGCAGGTTGAAAAAGCTTTTTTCTTGAAACCATTAAAATTTAGAATTGGGAAGAGTGTGGGGATTCATGATTTCTCTACCTGCCTGAGGCTCCTAGACCATTACTGGGAAGGGACCTATTAGAACAACTAAATCCCGAAATAAAATTTAGAAATGGGGAAATTGAATTTAAAATACCAGACAAAAATCACATTGGAATTTTAAGCTTGGTTCTTACTGAACCCCAAATTAGAGAAGAAGAAATTATACAAGAAATAAAAGACCAGGTATACCCAGGAGCGTGGGCCTCAGGAATACCTGGAAAGGCTAAAAATGCTGAATTGGTTGTTGTTAAACTCAAAGAAGGGGCACGACCTGTTAAGATAAAGCAATACCCCTTGAAATTGGAAGATAGGCGAGGGGTAAAAAGTATTTTAGAAGAGTTTATAAAATTTGGACTTAATTGAATGCTCTTCAGAATATAACACTCCCATTTTGCCCGTCAAAAAGCCTGATGGCAAAACTTATCAATCGGTGCAAGATTTGCGGGTAATAAATAGTTGAAGATTTGTATCCGGTAGCGGCAAACCCATATACTCTGCTGACTGGTTTAAAGGAAACCTATGAATGGTTTACTGTGTTAGATTTAAAGGATGCATTCTTTTGCCTTACCTTGGCTCCAGAAAACTGCAATTTATTTGCCTTTGAATGGGAAAACCCTGATACAGGACAAAAAACCCAACTGACCTGGACAGTGTTACCCCAAGGATTTAAAAACAGCCCTACCATTTTTGGAAATCAATTAGCTAAGGAATTAGAGACCTGGGAGAGGCCCCCAGGAAATGGGATTCTTTTGCAATACATGGATGATATCTTAATAGCCACAGAAAAGGATGAAGAGTGCAAGGAATGGACTGTGAGCTTGTTGAATTTTCTGGGATTAAGTGGTTACCGAGTCTCATTACAGAAAGCCCAAATCTTGAAGAAGGAAGTAATATACCTGGGATTCGTGATTTCTAAGGGACAAAGACAGCTCGGGAATGACCAAAAGGAAGCTATCTGCAGAACTCCAGAACCAACCACGGTAAAAGAGCTTTGAACCTTTTGGGGAATGACAGGTTGGTGCCGATTATGGATCTATAATTATGGACTTTTGGTTAAACCTCTATATGAACTGTTGAAAATAGCCAGACACAATTAATATGGACTGATGAAGCTAAGAGGGCATTCAAGGAAGTGAAACTGGAGCTAATGAAGGCTCCAGCTTTGGGCCTACCAGATGTAACGAAACCTTTCTGGCTGTTCTCCTATGAAAGGCAAGGAGTGGCTCTGGGAATTCTGGCCCAGAAGCTGGGTCCTTATAAACGAGCTGTAGCATACTTTAAACAATTGGATGAAGTAAGCAAAGGATGGCCGGGATGCCTTCAGGCAGTGGCTGCCGTTGTTTTGATTATCCAAGAAGCTTGAAAATTTACTTTGGGACAAAAGATGATTGTGCACACTTCCCACACTGTAACCTCCATTTTAGATGATATAGAAATCATAAGCGATAATCAGGAAATGGAGACTGTCGTGCATGATTGTATAGAAACTATTGAAACTGTATATGCAAGCAGACCAGACTTGAAGGAGGAGCCGCTGGAGGAAGCCGACCGAAGGTGGTATACTGATGGGAGCAGTTTCATAAAGAATGGAGTTCGAATGGCAGGATATGCTGGAACCACCACAGACCGACTGGTGGAAGCAAAGTCACTCCCTAAGGGTACATCTGCACAACTAGCTGAAATAATTGCCCTAGTGAGAGCGTTGGAGCTGGCCGAAGGGCTGCGAGTCAAACTATGCCTTTGGTGTAGTCCACGCCCATGGAGCAATTTGGAAGGAACGAGGACTCTTGACCACTCAAGGAAAAGGTATAAAACATGCTGATATAATTTTACGACTTTTAGATGCTGTACAACTTCCGTCAGCAGTGGCGATTATGCACTGCAAAGGGCATCAGAGAGGTAACACTGACAGGGAAGTGGGAAATAAATTGGCTGATTACGAGGCAAGACGAGCTGCGGAACAAGGTGAGGTATTAAGTATAATTCCTGAAAAACCTTTGCCACTACCTGAGACAAGCATATGATTTAGATCTTTGTGAAACCACCTCTGACGGTATCTTATGTGGACAACAGTCTAACCATGCTTATTAGAACATTCTGTTAACAAACAGTTGCAAATGGATGATCCTGTCTCCTGATGTGTTTGACATGTTTGTAGAAATTAATGCCAGACATGTGTGTTTAGTGACTAATTGATCGGTAGTTGCAGAATATCACCTAATCACTCCCTTTATGTGTTCGCATATACAGAAGAACAAGTGGCAATGTTTTGGCTTAAATATAAGTCGTGCAAACATCTCTGGAAAAATTAAACAAAATCTTGAACCAATAATAACTAAGGACAAACTTATTGGACTGTCTAGTCAAATTAAAGATGATACTGCCCATCATTGGTGGGATATCTTTTGGGATACTCACCCTCTGCAGAGAAAACTTTGAATGTTCTAGTCCACCCACTCCTGATATTATTGGTGTTCGTTATTATACTAACAGTTGTCAATTGCCTTTTGTGGTATAAGCTGAAGCAATTGGCTATGAGAGTTTGGGCCTTGCCTAAGGTGATAAAATATGAAAACTTAAGACCTTTGTAAAGAAATTTACAAAGTTTAAAGAAAAGGGGGGAATGAAAGGGTTAAAGCCAAGACAGACAAAGCCACTGCATCAAAATGCCTCCTGAAAGCCTAGGGGCAAGGAGTATATTTAAATATCTTAGTCACTTAACTAAACAAAAGAAAGGCCTTTGTGATTTAGGGAGTAGTTAGAATGGTTGCAAGATAAGGAGGCTCCAGGATAATCCCATCTCAGACAACTGGGCCTTGGGAGAACAAATACATGGAAGACAGGAGGTCACAAAAGAATGACCACAGCCTTGAAGGACACCGTTTATGTGATCCTAGGACTGAGTTTGCACAGAAGCAAAGGTCAATCAGCGAACAGAGTGAAGAAGACTACGAGCCTTCATCTGAAGACCCCCGAAGACCACCTGAAGACCACCACGGGAGATGACTGCGCATGCAGATCGGACATTTGCATATGTTAATAAGTTCCAGGAATTCTCATGTTTATGTAAATGATTTCTCGGAAATCCTGTGAATATGTAGGATTTTATAGTATATAATCTCTGAAAGTCTACCAGATCGGTGGAGCACTCATGGTGGAGAATCCCCAGTGCTGCCCAGCGCTGCAATAAAGAATACCTGCTTAATAGTAACTTCGTTGCTATTGAGTTCCATTTCAGGGACTCTCTGAATACTCCGTTTCTCCCTTGGGGGGATTCAGACTGTGAGGAGAAGCATCCGTGAATTTTTGTATCATCACTAGCCCATTCCTTAGATACATTTGCACCAGTACCAGTCCCATGAGTGTAGGCATGGGATGCCTTGGCCCAGCACTGGGTTCATCCCCCAGAGCCAGTTCTGCTGCCCAAAGGTGGCTCCTGAGTACTTGCATTCCAGGATTGTTACAAAACAACACTGCAGCATTTCTTATCTCATCAGCAAATTTCACTCCCTTACAGGGAGTCCTTCTGTCTCTGGCATTCCTGCTTCCAGCCAGTTCTGCAGTTGGGCCTTCTTGCCCTCCATGCCAGATCATTCCTTGGCCACAAATTACCACTGCTGAGCAGTTACAATTTGAATTTCCCCTTCAGTGGTGTTTGGTAATTCTTAATCCTTCTCTTCCTCATTGCTATAATGCTATCATTCTGACATATCACAGAACATATAGGTGTTTATGTTTCCTGTTTGTTTGTTGAAATTTGACGTTATAAGTTAACCTTCTCAAGCATGTTGAGAGGCCAATTTTTTTAGTAGTTCTCTGACCAAAACTTTGAGAATTCCTTTGAAACAAAGGCCATATCTGATGTGATGTGTGTCATGGTTTAACCCCAGACAGCAACTAAGCACCACACAGCCGCTCGCTCACTCCTCCCGCCCCGGTGGGATGGGGGAGAGAATTGGAAGGGTGAAAGTGAGAAAACTCGTGGGTTGAGATAAGAACAGTTTAATAATTGAAGTAAAATGAAATAGTAGTAGTAGTAGGATTAATAATAATAATATAATAATAATACAATAATAATATACAAAGCAAGTGATAAGTCTACAATTGCTCACCACCCGCCAATCAATGCCCAGCCCATCCCCAAGCAGCGATCTCTGCCCCCCAGCCAACTCCCCCCAGTTTGTATACTGAGCATGACATCATATGGTATGGAATAGCCCTTGGGCCAGTCTGGGTCAGCTGTCCTGGCTGTGCCCCCTCCCAGCTTCTTGTGCACCTGGCAGAGCATGGGAAGCTGAAAAGTCCTTGACTGGTGTAAGCACTACTGAGCAACAACTAAACCATCAGTGTGTTATCATCAGCATTATTCTCATCCTAAATCCAAAACACAGCACTATACCAGCTACTAGGAAGAAAATTAACTCTATCCCACCTGAAACCAGGACAATGTGGCACCCCAAAACAAGTAAGCAAGTAGTGCCTAGAACTTCTTGAAGCAGCTTTAATCTAGAGATTGAAGTGGTGGGTTGACCTTGGCTGGCTGCCAGACACCCACTCAGCCACTCTCTCGCTCCCCCTCCTCAGCAGGACAAGGGGAGAAAATAAGATGGAGAAGCTTGTGGGTCGAGATAAAGACAGGGAGATCATTTCCCAATTACCATCACAGGCAAAACAGACTCGAGTTGGGGAAAATATTAATTGAATTTATTGCCAATTAAAAATGGAGTTGGATGGTGAAAAACAAAAACACCTTTCCGCCCCCTCCCCTTTTTCCCAGGTTCAACTTTACTCTTTCATTCCCAATCTTCTACCTCCCCCCCGCGTGGTGCAGGGGGAATGGGGGGGCTATGTTTAGTCCACAACGGTTCCTCTCTGCTGCTCCTTCCTCCTCACAGTTTTCCCCCACTCCAGCATGGGTCCTCTTCACGGGCTGCAGTCCTTAAGGAAAAAAATCTGCTCCAGCGTGGGCTCTCTGCAGGCTGCAGTTCTTTCAGAAAATATCCAACTGCTCCGGCGTGGGGTCCTCCATGGGCTGCAGGGGAATATCTGCTCCAGTGCCTAGAGCACCTCCTCCCCCTCCTCCTTCGACTTTGGTGTTCATAGGGTTGTTTCTCACACTTTTGTTCCTCATTAATCGCTGCCTGTGCAGCATTTTACCCTTTCTTAAATGTTTTCACAGGGGCATCACCAACTACACTGGTTGGCTCAGCTTTGGCCAGCAGTGGGTCCATTGCCAAGCCAGCTGGAACCGGCTGTGTTCAGCACAGGGCAGCCCCTGGTATCTTCTCACAAGAGACCACCCCTGCAGCCCCCCCGCTACCAAAACCTTGCCTTACACCCAATACAGATCTGCAGCAAATTTTGTTTTTCCTTTTCTACAATGCGAGTGCTTATAGATGCTGGAATTCCCATGTGCTCATAGTTGAGAACTTTTTTCTGATGAGACTGGTGTTTTGTGCCAGGAGGTGCTGGTTTGTTATGATCCCAGTAAGAAAGGCACTCACACTCTGTAAAGTATCATTTTAAAAGGCTATTTATTAGAGCTAACACTGTAAAGGAGAGGACAGTATAGATAACCTTACATCCCTTCAGGTTCTGGGAACACTGAGCTGTGCAGCATTGAACATTGATGAGGGCGCAGCATGCCATGTAGATCCCATCCATGGAAGGGTTACTCCATTTTGGTCATTTGAGCTATTATAGGATTTTTCTTAGAAGAAAACAACTCTATTCATAATTTCTACTGTCAAACAGGAAGGGTGTTTGCATGAGAGCTCCTTGCTGCACTTTTAGATAAAGGCAAGGCCACGCAGGTGATGTAATTTCCAGTACCGAGTGGGAGCTGCCTGCAGGCTCCTCTGTTACAATCAACAGGCTAAGTTTATCCTGTGGCCAAGGGATATATATATACAGCCCAACACAGGCCTGAAGGCCAAGCTTTACATGCAGCACAGCACAGCATAGGCCTGGGCCTAAGTAGGTTAACTGTTATGTGGTTCACTAACCCTTCAATGTACAATGGTCTTCTGGTCAGGATCACTACACACTGGTTTAAAAATAAACTGAGCCATGGTACCAGATTTTGAGAAAGAGTTCTTTTGCTAAGATGATTGAGTGGGTACATAAAAAAATCAATGGGTGGCAATATATGGCAGGAGGAAAAGAGTGTTGTGAAAATTACCTTTTAAAAGTTTGGAGGTGTGAAGAAAAATGTGGCCAATAACTCCTAGACTTTACATAATTATCCAGCAACTTAATTCAAATAACAGCTGTAGGAAACCATTTAAAATCTGCTTTTAAAGCACAAAGGTTTCTCTGCTGCTAAACTCATTGCGAAGCAGAGCCAAATGCCTGCCCGGGCAATTTCTCCAAGTGTGGCCACTGCCGTGCCTGTGCTGCCAGGAAGCATCCTCTGGCAGCAGCTGGTGCCTGTTGCGCGGGCAGGCGGGCGGGCAGCCCTTCCTGCTGGGCCGAGGGCCTGCTGGTTGCACTTGTGTTGCCCAGGGTAGGGCTCTGCCTGCCCCCGTGCCGCTGCTCGCCATGAGCGCTGGGCAGGCCGTGCCCTTGTTGCTGCCCACGGTGCTCTCTGTCTTCTTCTACGGGATGTGCTCCTTCATCATTGTGCTGGTGAACAAGGTCCTGCTGAGTGCCTACAGGTGAGGGGGGCTGCCTGGGGCATGGGGGCCTACCAGGGACAGCTGTGGCAGCAGAGGTTGTAGACATTGTGCATATTTATGCATATAACATACAGGATAACTCCAGGAATTATATGCACATAATAATGCATTTATTGTGGGGTAACCCTGCAGTCATATGTTCACCAGTCAGGGTGTGATAACTTCCTGTGGGGTTGACAACAGTGGTTCACACTCTGCCAAAGGCTCCCTAGCACCAAAGGTTGAATGCAGCCTGCCCCTGCGCAGCCCCAAGCAGTTAGCTGAAGGCGGCCTGCACTTTGTACTCACGTGGGTTACTTAACTAAGCATGAGGTAAAAAAATGAAGTAGTGGTTGAGTGTAGCTAGGAGTGTTAGTGCCCACTCTGTTACTAAGAGGTAATCAAACCAACGCACTTGCCAAATTACTTATTTATATGGGCTTTGGTTGTGCTCTAAAGAAAGAGGGATGTTGCTTTCCAGTGCAAAGGCTTGTGGGGTGCAACTGGCTGAAGTGAGGCTCTGCTGAGATCCAAACAGCACAGCATTTTTTCTTTTCCTTAAGTTTCTCAAGGGAGACACTGATATCTGTTGTCCCACAGATGGAATGGGCTACATAACCAAATAGAAACCTTTAACTCCTTTTGACTCTGCAGCTGCAGAAGAATTTCTAGCTGAGATGCAGATGCTATGTCAAGGAGTTCTGTTGCTCTTTTTATACCTGCAGGAGAACAGCTGTCAGGCTACACAATTCAAAGTGTTTTCCTAGTCAGGAGAAACCAGTGTTGCTCAAAAGCCACTTATCTCATTGCAAAGGCAAGTTTTCTTTTGTTCAAAAAGAAAAACATGGGTGTATCTTCTGTCAGAGAAGTGTTTTCATTAATGTTTTTATAACCCTAAAACATTTATTTGGTTTGAGTTGTATAGTAGGGTAATTAACTGATAAACTGTCACAGACTTCTAAAAAACAGTAATTTCAAAGAATTTGTTGAGAATGGGGTCAGTCTCTTCAATTTAAGGTCTATGTCTAATATATACTACTTCTGAAAAATGGTCTGATAGCAATGTTCTTTGCAGGCATATTTTGGAAATATGTAAATCTTTTCCCCTAAGATCTGTTATTATTTTGAATGTTAAGAGTGGTATTTTGCTGATCAAACCATTAAAACCCTTTAGTGAAGTGGAGGTTCCTCTAATAATTCCTGACAAAATAATGTACTTGAAGTCACAAGAAAGAATTCGTTGTCAATGGAGAAGCTGGACTTCCCTTTATCCCCTGACTTGTAGCCCATGTTTTTGACTATGGGAATCTTCTAAATTCCTGTTTATATCCTGCACAATAATTCCACGCCATGCTGAAGGCCCCAGTCCTACAAAGAAGCTTATTAACATAGAACCCAGGAATACTGATTTATTTAGAAAGCAAGATCAAATGTGGAAGTAAACAGGCCTAATTTAAGTAAAAGAATCTAATATAAAGTGGGTGAGTTTGATTGGACAAGGCCCCGAGCAACCTGCTGTAGCTGACCCTGCTTTGAGCGGGGGGGCTGGACTAGATGATCTCCAAAGGTCCCTTCCTGCCTCAGCTGTTCTTCGAGTCTGTGAAGTTAGTGTGTTTTTGTTAGCATAGTAATCTTTACACCAGTGATAACACAGGAAGGTCATCACAGCTGTTATCTTCTATATGGAAAGGAAGGATTAGTACCATGATTTGAAGAGCCTTCAGATCTCATAGGCAAAACCTCTGCTCAGTCAGATGTAAAAGTAGTTCTTTCTTAAAGGTATTTGTTAAAAGCTAGTTAATGTTTACTTACTGATAGACTAGATGGGCATTCGCTTGCATAACAGGAATTTTCTTCCATCATGGATCACAACGATGTGACAAATTACAAGGAGTAAATTCAAAGTTTAAGCATGTTGCACTCTAAAGTAATTAGCTTGGGCTCAGTCACAGTATATGGCTTCCAATTCCAGAAGTCAGACAATGACAACTTGAGGCTGTCTGTATACTCCATTGAACAGTGTAGACATGCCTTTAGCTTGGCAGTTGGTAACTGAATGTATCAGTTCATGCTGCTAATACTGACAATCTTGGTATCTTCTTGCAAGCACCTTTTTGTTCTAAGGTAGTCAAAAATAAAACCTGACACTGAGAAAACTTCTAATCATAAAAACACTGAAGATACTACATCTTTGATTTGATGTGGAGTCCCCATAGTCCTGTAGCTGTGATCTTCTCAAGATTAATATTCTTCAGTTAAAGTTCACTATGGTTTTGCTATATTTTAGCTCATTATGAGCTAACAAAAGGAAAATAACCCAAAATAAAAGGGGAAAAAGCAAACAAAAGCAAAATTTGCTATTATTTTCTAACATTAAGTGTTATTAACATGTAACTGCTGTATATCGCGTCTCCCAGATATGATGTATGAGGTAAGTTTGGGGGGGTCTTTTTATGGTGGTTTTCATCTTACGGTCTGAGGTCCCCTATAAGTCCCTGGCATACTTTTAGCATATTTTGGCATAATCAAGGACAGCAAAACCATCAGTAAGCTTAAATTGTATATAAAGAGCTTACAAATTGTTAGGACTTTTTAGGGCTCTGCAAATCAAAAAAGTGTGGAGAAACCTGTCTAATATAGGTGAATAAAGATTCCATATTTATATGGTTCTGGTGGGTTGACCTTCGCTGGCTGCTAGGTGCCCACCAAGCTGTTCTATCACTCCCCATTCGCAACAGGACAGGGGAAGAAAATAAGACGAAAAGCTTGTGGGTCGAGATAAAGACAGGGTGATCACTTCCCAATTACCATCACAGGCAAAACAGACTCGACTTGGGGAAATTAATTTAATTTATTGCCAGTTAAACAGAGCAGGATAGTGAGAAATAAGAACAAATCTAAAAACACCTTCCCCCCACCCCTCCCTTCTTCCCAGGCTCAGCTTCACTCCTGACTCTTCTACCTCCTTCCCAGCTGTGCAGGGGGATGGGGAATGGAGGTTGTGGCCAGTTCATAAGGCTTCGTCTCTGCTGCTTCTTCCTCCTCATGCTGTTCCCCTGCTCCAGCGTGGGGTCCCTCCCATGGGAGACAGTCCCTCACAAACTTCTCCAACATGGGGCCTTCCCATGGGCTGCAGTTCTTCAAGAACTGCTCCAGCATGGATCCTTTCCACGGGGTGCAGTCCTTCAGGAACAGACTGCTCCAGTGTGGGTCCTCCATGAGGTCACAGGTCCTGCCAGAAAACCTGCTCCTGCACGGGCTCTCCACAGGCTGCAGCTTCCTTCAGGGCACATCCACCTGCTCCAGCGTGGGGTCCTCCATGGGCTGCAGGGTGGATATCTGCTCTACCATGGACCGCCATGGGCTGCAGGGGAACAACCTGTGTCACCATGGTCTTCACCACAGGCTGCAGGGGAATCTCTGCTCTGGTGCCTGTAGCACCTCCTCCCCCTCCTTCTTCACTGACCTTGGTGTCTGCATAGTTGTTTCTCTCCCATTTTCTCACTCCTCTCTCCCAGCTGCTGTTGTGCAGCATTTTTTACCCTTTCTTAAATACATTATCACAGAGGCGTTACCAACATCGCTGATTGGCTCATCTTTGGCCAGCGGCAGGTCTGTCTTGGAGCCAGCTGGGACTGGCTCCATCTGACATGGAGGCAGCTTCTGGTGTCTTCTCACAGAAGCCACCCCTGCAGCCCCCCCCGCAGCCCCTCCTGCTACCAAAACCTTGCCACTTAAACCCAGTACAATGGTGTAAGTATAAGTACAAGCTAAAGCACAGTTTAGGTGTCACATGATTATAAATGGAAGCTCTGTTTCCTGCTCTTTTTTTTCCAGGTACCTCTGTTTCCTGGAATCTTCTTTTACTATTGGCCTTTCCTAACTCTTTATCTATGTTATGGCTCCAGTGTCCTTATGACCTTCCTGCTGCTGTTCAGAGCATTTCTTTCTTCTGCTAATACTACATTCCCATCCCAGTGGCATTTGCTTGAGAAGTGCAGTTCTCAGCACACCAAGTAGCCTTATAGCAGTCCTGGTGACCTCTGTAATACATAGCCACAGCCTCAAGGAGTTTGTGATAATGGAAAATTACAGAGTTTGTCAAGAAGGCAGACACTTCTTAAGGTATTTCTTTGTACAGGCATATGCGGAGAATAAAATGGGTTCTATTTCAGATTCCCTGAATGCAAGTTCATGTGTGACCATCCCCAGGAATGCAGTCCAGAAAAATGCTATGTGTTTCTTGGGAGGCAGTAACTGTTATATTTAGGAAGCTCCTCAACACCAAGGCAAAGGTCTAGAGGCTCCAAATGCTACTGGTTAGGGCATAAAACAGCCATCCATAGTAAATAATTTCTTTGCTTGTATCTGAAGGGAATGAGACACGGACTCCGCATATGAGTTCAGGCGAAGACAAGCGAAGACCCTTTATTTTTACAATCTATCCCTTTTATAATATGATCTAGTGTTCACGAGCAAGCAAAACCCATTTCATTGGCTACTGTCTTTCGTCCACGCATCTCTTCAGTGTTACTTATTGGTTCTTCAAGCTGGTGCACGCGAATTCCTCTTTCAGGGATGTATCCAATCTCATCCTTATTTTTCTGCCTCTGAGTTTCACAAACTTGTTTGTAACAAGCCTCAAGGGCACAGCTGCATCTCATCAAAGTAAAACACAATCTCACTTATTCCTACAGTATCTCAATATGCACATAGATAATTAGCACTTACTACTACAGTTTTATTGTTGTTTTAACTTGATGTGGATTTAGGTGAAAAAAAATGGAGGCTCTGGGGTTCTTCAAGTGTCCTGCTAAAGCTTCTGCTTTCTTACCATTCAAGTATCCATGCTTTCAGCTGAAGCTAACTGAAAGGGAATGGTAGGAATTTAGCCTTTTTAGCAGACAGTAGGTGTTTCTACAACATTTACATATGTACTTTCCTTTTACAAAAACATTGTTAGCCTGTTTTGGCTGTGAAGATAAGCTTCCAAGTGAGGACAAATACAAGAGATTTAACTGACTTACAGTCATACAATACAGTCATAGGATGCATATTGTATAGGTGAAGCCACCAAAAATTATGCTTTGTTACAATTCTCCAAATATGAAACCTTCACTTACAATTATACCAATTATACCAAAACCAATTGGCTTTCTTTGGCTATATTATTTGGATGTGGCTTGTATTTTGCTGCAGCAGTACAATACTAGGACTTCAGTAAGTGTAGCAGTTCTGCAGCTCTTCTGAAAGACTGGCCAGTCATCCACATGTCCAGTTGTGGAATTTTGTGCTAGTTTTAAACTCTTTTTTTTTTCTTTCCTCTGTATTAAATGTCTGTTTATACTTTTCAGCTTCCCATCACAAATGTTTCTTGGAATTGGACAGGTATGTTCATAATAAAGCATACTAAGCATACTCATTATGTTGAAATTAAACTAATGTTAGCATAGAGAGATAGCATAGAGGACAGAAGGGTCTGTGCTGGTACTCGGGGAATCCACGAATGTGCATGTGCTTGTGAATCTAGAGAGTAGAGTGTGTGTGCGTGCTTTCACTAGTGAACTTATATCCTTACCAGCCAAAGAGGAGGAAGGGGACTTGACTGTCTGTGTTTATGTTGTATGTGAATCCTATACATGGGTGTTGTTGACAACAGTACCTTGTCTGTGGCAGTCTCTGTGACCAGCTGTGTCAGTGTTCTGTGTATGTCCTGTGTGTCTCTGGGATACATGCTCAGCTTTGCTACCAGTTGAACCTGCAACTGGGAAAGCAGCAGCCGCGTCCCTCAGTCTGGGCAGAGACCCCGGGGCACCAGGATGGGCAGGAGGGTCCTGGCTGGGGCTGCTGGAGGAGGCGGCCATGCTCCTAACATCCCTTAACAGTTTCGAAGCCAGCAGGCTGTCACCTCATGAGATTTTAATGGGCAGACCCATGTGACTGTCTTACACAGCACCCTTAACTCTCATGCAGTCAAACTTAAAACTGATAAATAAGTCTTCTAAAATATCATCAAGTATTAATGAAATGTTTAAGGACTTTCCACACACAGCTGAAAAAAGCTTTGCCAGAACCCGCCACTGAGGTCTGTCATTCCTTGAAACCAGAGGACTGGCTCTACATTAAGGTATACCAGTGAAAATATGCACTTCAGCTGTGCTGGAAGGGACCTTATTAGGTACTGGTAATTACTAATACTGCAGTAAGGCCTGCTCAACTGAATCCACCTTTCCCAGTGTAAAAGGGTCACACCACCTTCAGACACTATGCAGAGCGTATCACCTGTCACATCAGAGCAGAATGATCTGGATGAACTTCCTTTGATCAAATATCAACAGAAGAACAACCTACAACCCTGCAAATAGTCTTTAATGACCCTATTGTTATCATCTGGACCTGTCAATTGTTTCTGGAAATTGTTTCCTTTGTTTGCTCTGGGATTTTGCATGTGGCTCTAAGGCCCATAAGATTCTGCCTGGTAACTGGACTGGCACTTGTACATTAGGATGGGTTTTCCCTGGCATCTCAATACTCCCAGACCTCTTCTGGAATGATGGGCACAACTTACCCCAACGTACCAAACAAAATACAAAATGCTCTGTGCAAAATCCACTTGTTATTTGACAAACTGGCTTCCACCAGTTTGCGCGAACATCCCTCCCCTGGCTAGGAGTATCAGAATTAGAAAGGGCTATTGCAAATATATCTGCTGTAATAGAAGAGACGGGTAATGCTACTGTTAACACTATTTCAGCCTTACAGTTAGAGGTAAACCAAGCATCTTTTGGGTAGCCCTGCAAAACAGAATGGCATTATATTATGTGTTTGTCACTCAAGGAAGATACATGTGTATTAGTTAACACCACTTGTTGTACATATGCAGACCAACATCAGAGAATAGAAATGGACATACATAGAATCTGAGGTAAACTTCAGATACTGCATGCAATACCTGGAGGAAAAAAAAAAACCAAACACCTTTTTGACTGGTGGGGATGGCTCCCAGACATGGAAGGATGGTTAGGAAAAAACTGCTTAAGACAGCATTCAAGTATATTTTGTTTGGATTATTAACTTTGGTGATTGTGTATGTATTGGTTCAGTTGATCTTCTGTTGTAGCAAATTGGTATGTAAAAGGATAGAACGAGGCATAACTCAAGCAGAGGCCAGAACAATGATGCTGAATATATTAGAAGATAAGGAAGAAGAAAGGAAGGGAGAAGTGCTTGGACTCATGACTATAAATGATTATAAAATCTAGAGACAAGAATGAATGATGGGACGCAGTGATCGATCCTGATCCTGGGCTCCCAGGAGTCATGAGCAGGGTGTCTGCGGCCCTTCTACCATACTCTAGCTCTTTAAGAGAAAGATGGTGTGAGACTATAAGTCTCAGAAAGTCTCATAGGCCTTTGCAGGCCTCACCAGTTAAGAAACATTTGCAGCTAATGGTCTTGCTAGTCAGCACAATGTACTTAAAAAAAGGAGTGGATTATTTGTAAGAGGATGTACTGTCTTGATACTTGCGAATATAGATAGAAGCTCCTGAATACTCCCCTTTACCAAACAAAAGCAAATCTTTGTGAATAGCTAAGACACTTGTAAGATAAGAAGCTCCTGAATACTCCCCTTTAGACAGCTAGGCCTTGGGAGAGCAGATATGCGGAGCCATGAGGATAAGAAAGTTGCAAGATGACCATTAGACCAGAACAATCCGACCTTGAAGGACATAGTATACGTGATCCCAGAACTGAGTTTGCGCAGAAGTAAAGGTCAGTCAGCGAACACAGTGAAGAAGACTACGAGCCTTCATCTGAAGACCCCCAAAGACCACCTGAAGACCACCACGGAAGATGATTGCGCATGCGGATCGGACATTTACATATGTTAATAAGTTCCAGGAAATCTCATGTTTATGTAGACGAATTCTCGTAAATCCTATGAATATGTATATTTTCATAGTATATAAAATTACTGAAAGTCTATCAAGCCTTCGGAGCACTTATGGTGGAATTATCCCCAGTGCTGCCCGGCGCCGCAATAAAGAATGCCTGCTTTCTAAAACTCCAAAATTAAGTTTTAGAGAGTGAATTATTTTGCCGCTTTCCGGTAACAGGACTGGTTTGGATTTGGAGTACGAAAAACCCTTGAGAAACCATATGTTTCCTTCTGATATCAAATGTTTCCAGCACTCTGCTAGATAGTAAAATGAACCATTGCAGTAACTAGCACTGAGAAGCGCATCACCTTGGGACTGCTCAGCCACCCCCAGGAAAGCAACTGGCAGCTTTGAAGGCCGTGGAGGGTGGTGGGAAGAATAGAGGTTGGACCACAGCTTGCTTTCCCCTCTCTCCAATTTTTGGAGCAGTAAATATGCACAAAGAAAGCAATTCTAATGAACTGCTGGTCTTGGGGGGATTTTGTGAGGTACAGCCACTCCAGGCCCCATGCCAATTGCTCTTCCACGTGATCAGATGCACGAGATGATAGCCCTGTATTCATCCAGAAACCTGGTCATTCCTAAAGCCATTCCTGCTCTTAAAGCACAAAAAGGCCCAGTAGTGCCAGGCCCCTCGACACAAACTGGAGAAGACTCCTTGTTAAGGATTGGAAAGTATTTCCTTGAAGTCACGCTAAACCTTGATGATTTGTGTTCAGTTTTGACTGAAGTGGAGGCAGTGTATGTAACCCCCTTCTTTCCCCCACCCATTTGGTCCACTCTTTCCAAAATGGTTTCTAACTAGACAGTATCCCTGGCTACCTAGGCTATACCACTGCAGTCAGTTGAGCAAAATTAGGAAGTGGAGCTCCTCTATCACATGGGTAAAAGGATACTTGGCTGCAGGATCACCATCACTGTCCCTGGATTTCAGAGTTCACCCACACACCTTATCCACTGCTCACCAGAGACCTCACCTGAACACATGCCAAGGCTCTCACTTCTCCTGCAGGCACACAGATGGGAAGGAGGAGGTCCACTGATATTTTGAGAGGGTCTGTTTTTTGCTTGGGAGAGAGGGAGAATATTATTTACTGTCTGTACTTAATTTCTTCTATTATACCCACTGCAGGAAGTTTTTTAATGCTTTTCTAAACAGAACTGGAGAAATACTTTTGTCCATCCCAAAGGTAAATTCTGTTCTTGAATGTTGTATGTTGCATGTTGCTTACATAAGAAACACAGAAAGGTTCAGATGTTGTTGACATTCCTCATGAAGTTTCCCATGAGAGCTTTTGTATAAAGTATTGAGAAGCGGTGTCTTACACAAAGGGGTGTTCTTGTTACATCTTAGTTACAGAAAGGTGGTTTTCTCTTTTCACTGCTTTTTCTTCTTTTCCTAATTTTTATCTATCATTCTGCTATTGCATCACTTGCCTTTTTATCGGAGCTCATTTCCGTAATAAAATGAAAATTACCTGGATGACCTACTGATACAAAGATCGGTGTTCTCCGCCCCCCCCCCCCCCCGCTTTCTAACTTTCCTCACTGAGATGGGAAGCTAGGTGCGGCTGGGTAAGGAAACCGATGTAATGAAACTCAATAACAGAGTGTTATTAAGCAGGCATTTTATTGCAGCGCTGGGCAGCACTGGGGATTCTCCACCATGAGTGCTCCACCGATTTGGTAGACTTTCAGAGATTATATACTATAAAGTCCTACACATTCACAGGATTCCCGAGAATTCATTTACATAAACATGAGATTTCCTGGAACTTATTAACATATGCAAATGTCTGATCCACATGCGCAGTCGTCTTCCTTGGTGGTCTTCAGGTGGTCTTTGGGGGTGTTCAGATGAAGGCTCGTAGTCTTCTTCACTGTGTTCGCTGACTGACCTTCATCCCCTTGCAACTTTCTTATCTTCCGTGCATTTGTTCTCGCAAGGCCGAGTTGTCTGAGATGGGATTGTCTGAGATGGGATTATCCCGGAGCCCCCTTATTTTATAACCATTCTAACTACTCTCTAATCACAAAGGCCTTTCTTTTGTTTAGTTAAATGACTAAGATATTTACAATATCCTCCTTGCCCCTAGGCTTTAATTCTTCCAGGAGGCATTTTGATGCAGTGGCTTTGTCTATCTTGGCTTTAATCCTTTCACTACAGCCCTCCTTCTCCCAAATAACTGCTTTAGAAATTGACAAATATTTAAGTTTCATGACAGTGAACTGACTGAAAAGTTGATAGCAATGTAATTAAACTAAGGCTAAGCTTCCCTAAGGTCTGCTGAACTGATCCTTCACAGAAGATTTCAGAGGCCACCATATTATACAATATGTTTTCTGTGCCTCAAATTTCAGAGTCTGCTTTCAGCAGACAGCTAGTCATGATTTTGACTAGTACTGAAATGGGAACAGAACTGCTTTCAGGTAATGTAAAGCTCTTGTTTGTGTTCACTCCACGAGGACCATTTATAAGTATAAGAATTTATAGACAAGAAAAAGGGGGAGGTATTAAGCCATTTAAAAATGAGCCTTTATACAATCATCTCTGTAAACAAGTATGCAGTTAAAAGTCTGTACTGGTTTTGACTGGGATAGAGTTAATTTTCTTCATAGTAGCTAGTATGGGGCTATGTTTTGGATTTGTGATGAAAACAGTGTTGATAACACACCAATGTTTTAGCTATTGTTGAACAGTGTCAAGGCCATTTCTGCTTCTCTCTGCCCCACCAGCGAGTAGGCTGGGGGTGCACAAGAAGCTGGGAGGGGACATAGCCGGGACAGCTGACCCCAAATGACAAAAGGGCTATTCCATACTATATGACATCGTGCGCAGCAATAAAAGCTGGGGAAAGAAGGAGAAAGTGCAGGATGTTCAGAGTTATGGTGTTTGTCTTCCCAAGTAATCATTACACATGATGAAGCGTAATGGTTGAACATGAAATGGCTAAACATCTGCCTGCTGATGGGAAGTAGTGAATGAATTTCTTGTTTTGCTTTGCTTGCCTGTGTGGCTTTTGCTTTACCTATTAAACTGTCTTTATCTCAACCCATGAATTTTCTCACTTTTACTCTTCTGATTCTCTTCCTCATCCCACTGCAAGGGAGTGAGCAAGTGGCTGTGTGGTGCTTGGCTGCCTATCCGGGTTAAACCACAACAAAGTTGAAGGGCCCTTTATTTATTTAGATGATCAGTTCATTCAGGCCGGTTCTCCCTGTGACACTGAAGCACAAATACTGTTTTATTGTTACAAAACAGCTAATAACTATGAAATCCTTAGTGAAACATTAAAAAAAGCACAGCAGGGCAGGAATGTCCCACAGCATCCATTAAAACTGAAGAGAAAAACATACCCTTCCTTCCAAAACCAAACAGCTCTAAACACATTTTATAATCTGAATAGTTTCTTATTTAATTGGCATATATTATACTTTGATACCAGCTCTGTAACACCCAAACCACTAATTACAAGTAGGTGTTCTGCACTGGGGGGTGGTGGTGGGGACGGTGAGAGAGGGAGAGAGAGACAGTGCAGGGTTCTTTCTGGTTCTCAGTAAGAAAGGCCCAACAACAAATGGCTTAATAAAATAACTTTTAATAAGATAGAATAAAAAGAGGCATATAGATAGTGAGTAAATCATAAGTCCCTTCAGATGCTTGGAACCCCACTTTCATGTAGCATTGGATGGACCCCAAATGGATTTTCCCATGGCATGATGCACAGATTCTCTCTCTGGAGAGGTTACCCCTTTTTTGGTCATTTAAACTACCGTATGATTTTCTTACAAGAAAACAACACTATTTATCATTTCTACTGTCAAACAGAAAGAATGTTCACATGAGAACTTCTTGCTGTCTCTACTAGAGAGTCCAGCAAAGGGCCATGAAGATGATTAAGGGAGTGGAACATCTCTCCTGAGGAAAGGCTGAGAGAGCTGGGACTGTTCAGCCTAGAGAAGGCTCAGGTGGGATCTTATCAATGTATATAAATACCCGAAGGGAGGGTGAAAAGAAGATGGAGCCAGGCTCTTTTCATTGGTGCCCAGTGACAGAACAAGAGGCAATGGGAACAAATGGAAACACAGGAGGTTCCATCTGAACATCAGGAAACCCTTTTTTACTGTGAGGGTTACCAAGCACTGGAAGGGATTGCCCAGAGAGGTTGTAGCGTCTCCCTCCTTGGAGACATTCAAAAGCCATCTGGACATGGTCCTGGGCAACCAGTTCCAGGTGGCCCTACTTGAGCAGGAGGATTGAACAAGACCTCCTGAGGTCCCTTCCAACCTCAACCATTCTGTGACGCTGTGATTCTGTGTGCGTATGCACATGCATGTGGACACACACACACATATAGAATCACAGAATCATAGAATGTCCTGAGTTGGAAGGGACCCACAAGGATCATCGAGGCCAACTCCTGTCCCTGCATAGAACAACCCCAAAATTCACACCATATGTCGGAGGACGTTGTCCAAATGCTTCTTAAATGTTGTCAGGCTTGGCGCCATGACTACCTCCCAGGGGAGCCTGTTCCAGTGCTCCACCACCCTCTGGGTGAAGAACCTTTTCCTAATATCCAACCTAAACCTCCCCTGGCATATCTTCCTGCCGTTCCCTCGGGTCCTATCATTGGTTGCCAGGGAGAAGAGATCAGTGCCTGGCCCTCCTCTTCCCCTTGTGAGGAAGCTGTAGACCGTGATGAGGTCTCCCCTCAGTCTCCTCTTCTCCAGGCTGAACAGACCAAGTGACTTCAGCCGCTCCTCATATGGCTTCCCCTCTAAACCCTTCACCATCTTCGTGGCTCTCCTCTGGACACTCTCTAGTAGCTTCGTATCCTTTTTGTACTGTGGCGCCCAAAACTGCACACAGTACTCAAGATGAGGCCACACCAGTGCAGAGTAGAGCGGGACAATCACCTTCGACCGGCTGGCAATACAGTGCTTGATGCACCCCAGGGGACACGGTTGGCCCCCCTGGCTGCCAGGGCACACTGTTGGCTCATGTTCAACTTGCCGTCGACCAGAACCCCCAGATCCCTCTCCGTGGGGCTGCTCTCCAGCCTCTTGTGTGCGTGAGCGTGTGCGCATATTCCTGCAACTAGTGCAGCAGCACTTCTGGATTCTTTTTCTGCTTCCTATTTGAGTGGAGGGAAACAGTTCACCACAAGTTGTATCTGCCAATATAATACTTACCTATTGTACCTTTCAAGGGGTTGTAAGCTAATTATTAATGTTTATGAGACAATTTGAGAACCATAGATTTAGATCTGAGAATCAGTATTTTATTACCAGGACAATGGAAGTTTTGGTTTTGTTTTAATACAAGATTAGTTGCAGAAATGGCATGGACATCTGTGAGACATTTGATTAAGATGTATTATCATGGTGGCCCATTGACTAAGTCATGTTTTTTTTCTCCTCTCTTTCCCCCACCCCTGTCCATATACATAGGCGACAATGCATCTGCTCCTGACCAGCTGAACCTATCATTACCCTGGAAGAGAGGTCAGATCTTTATTTATGGGCAACAGTGGCCAGTACAGTATATATACAGCATCTTCTACTGAAAACACTTTAAACCTTATCCAACATTAAATCATTTTTTTTTTTTTTTTGGCAGTTGTGATTTTAAATCAGTTTTATGCGGGTTTAAAATATACTAAGTCACGTTCTTAGTCAAACACAAAGTTCCCATTTGTAGCTACTGAAGGCAGGCAAGGTTACAAACATGTAAACATGTTCACTTGTTCAAGGAAATGGTGACATCTAGTGATGCCTTAGCACCAGGAGACTACACCTTTAAAAGAACAGGAAGCAACATATTAAGAGTATTAAGAAATTATTCTGCAAACTGAGAAAAACAAGTGTCTGTTTACAGCCATGTTAAAATATCAGGCTATAAATTAAAGGAAAGGCGAAACTTCTTTCTGCTCTTCATACTGTATGTTTTAATATGCAAATACTGAATTTGATGATGATCTGACATCAAAGTTATGCTGCGCAGGTGTCAGCAGTCATCAGGCAGACCACAGGAGCTGAGCAGCTATGTTACCACAGAAGTACTGTGGCTCCAAACCCAAGCCAGTGTTAAGCTTGTGTCCAATGCTGTTCTGTGACAATCTGCTTGCTTTGCCTCTGGCCTGTCCTGTATTTCAGCTGCCTTCCAGCTGTGGGGGCAGGCTCCCCAAGCCAGCACCTTCCCATTGGGGGGCCACCATGGGCAGAACTGCTCTACAGGAGTAGAAGGGCTATAAATAGAACGGTTATTGAACCCCATGTGGGGCAGTAGAGGAGTAGTTTCCAGTGCCACAATCCCAACTTGTGCTGCAGTTTTTACAGTGGCAGAAGTCATCTGGCAACATCAGAAGGACCTGGCCTCCACTCACAGCTCCTTAAATTCCCCCAAATCATTGTTCAGAAGGTTTAGTTGGATCATAATATTCAATACTGTGACACATTTACATGTCCCGATGGAAAAATTATAATAATGGAAAATTCTTCTGTTTAAATATACTTGCTTTAAATCCATTTTCTGGATCTTGCTGCCCCTGAAAGCTAGGATTTTCCAAGATCCTTGCCTTTTCAGTCACAGAGTGAACAAGACTACTTCTCTTGCCTTCAATATTGGACATAAGTATGTAACAACGTGCAACAGATATTTAGATGGTACTAAACTGCCCTTATTGTTATTGCTCTATCACCACATCATAGTGACAATGTGAATAAACACTACTGACTGCAATCGTTTTGCAAGCTAAAAGCTATAAGTATGAAGTACCTTCTCATTTCTTCGTCTCTCCCCAACCTGAAAGAAACGGAGAGAGAGGCTATGAGAAGACCTTTTGCATTTTGCCCTTTAAGGAAATACTATTTGTGAAACTATTTCTGTTTCCTGGGTTTCAAACTTTCCCTGAGTTCCAACATCATAAACTTAGGAGAAAGCTAGCAAGGACCGAATTAAAGTGAGTGTGTGTGTATAGAATAAATATATACAATATAAATAAGATGTTTGTCAGAAAAGTGAGAAATTAAAATTATAATGAGATGCTGAGTAGAGTAGAGGTGTGGTCAACAGTTTCCTAGGTTTCAGTTCATTGGTCCTAATCCAGATGTCCTAGAGTATGTTAATCTTAAACTCTGACACTCATTTCTGAAATGCAGCCCTGAATCAGAGAAATCTATTGACTAAAACTGATTATCTTATTTTAAGCTTAGCAAAGCAACACTCAAAATTTTGACAAAATTTTATGCCTGTGACAGGACCAGATGGATATGGCCTGCAATGCCCAGGAACAGCTTGAATTAATTGCTTGATTTGCAGGTGGGGTCCCTTGAGCAAGAAATGCTGGATGCACTGGTGTTGGACAGAGTGGATTTTGTGAAATTACTCATAGAGAATGGAGTAAGCATGCATCATTTTCTCACTGTGTCCCAGCTAGAGGAATTGTACAATGCGGTAGGACCAACCTAAGGCAAATTTTCTGTATCTATATTCATTGTTTTAGCTCCCATCCATATTATAATGACATGATGATGCACAAGGCAGCCAACATCTGCTGTGGAAATTTTAGAAGTCCACATTGTCTCTTAGCTTTGTCTCTCATATCATGGAACTCATTGTGACTTGCCCACCTAATCTACTTGTACATATTTTATGAAACACAGATTAAGCCCCACACAATACTGGCTGATTTTTGGTCATTATAATTCCAATATGATAGACGTTAGGTTTAGGCAAACTGCACTGGCTGGAAGACAGTAATTGGCAAGTTAGGACCTGTAGGATGGTAATATATGACTCCTGAGAGTATAAGTCCTTATGGTTTCAGAGAAATCTTGCAAATGTTAATCAAATCCAGACACTAGAAAACAAAAACAAACTTACCTTATAATATTCTGACTTTAAAGATGAAATCTGGTGATTTCAAGAAGGCTGAGTGATACTACAGTGAAGGACCTCCCCATGTCTTCAAGGAATGTTCCAAAAATGATAGTTTTAACTTTTAAAAACTTGTTTGCAAGTTTGATATCTTTGCCCTTAAAACAAACATAAGACTGCACAGGTCCAAATTGCTTCTCAGTTCTCAACTCCAAAGCACATTCCAGCATTCATATCATAACTGCCTACTGGGAGAAACCAAGAAGTTCAAATTCCTAGAGTGGTATGGAAAAAAATCTTCAAGCATTGCCTAGCTCTTAGGATTGCGAGTTCTGTCTGTTGGAAAGAGATCATGTGCAGAAGCCTTTTCAAAAAGTTTTGTTTTGCAAATACTTTTCAAAGCCCTGCCATCTTTAGCTGCCACACTGTGGGATTTTATCCACAGGTGTTTCATACTGATGGTGACCAGAAGTCAGTCTTCCAAAAACATCAAATATGAGAAGAATTCATTAAATGGAGAGGAACAGGTACCTATGCTGCCCTAGAGCCAGAGATCTCCAGCTGATCTTCTGATTTTTGATTGGCTTGAACTTTCCCTATCTAAACTAGCACCTATATATTAAGAAAATAAAGCCTAGGAGCTTTCTTAGAATCATAGAATTGTTAAGGTTGGAAAAGACCCTTAAGATCATCGAGTCCAACCATTAACCTATCACTGCCAAGTCCACCACTAAACCATGTCCCTAAGCACCACATCTACTCGTCTTTTAAATACCTCCAGGGATGGGGACTCAACCACTTCCCTGGGCAGCCTGTGACAGTGCCTGACTACCCTTTCGGTGAAGAAGTTTTTCCTAATATCCAACCTAAACCTCCCCTGGTGCAGCTTGAGGCCGTTTCCTCTCGTCCTATCACTTGTTACTTGGGAGAAGAGACCGACCCCCACCTCGCTACAACCTCCTTTCAGGTAGTTGTAGAGAGCAATAAGGTCTCCCCTCAGCCTCCTCTTCTCCAGGCTAAACAACCCCAGCTCCCTCAGCTGCTCCTCATAAGACTTGTTCTCTAGACCCTTCACCAGCTTCGTTGCCCTTCTTTGGACACACTCCAGCACCTCCATGTCCTTCTTGTAGTGAGGGGCCCAAAACTGAACACAGTACTCGAGGTGTGGCCTCACCAGTGCCGAGTACAGGGGCACTATCACCTCCCTGGTCCTGCTGGCCACACTATTCCTGATACAAGCCAGGATGCCATTGGCCCTCTTGGCCACCTGAGCACACTGCTGGCTCATGTTCAGGCGGGTGTCAACCAACACCCCCAGGTCCTTTCCCGCCAGGCAGCTCTCCAGCCACTCCTCCCCAAGCCTGTAGCGTTGCATGGGGTTGTTGTGACCCAAGTGCAGGACCTAGCACTGAGCCTTGTTGAACCTCGTACACTTGGCCCCGGCCCATCGATCCAGCCTGTCCAGGTCCCTCTGTAGGGCCTTCCTGCCTTCCAGCAGATTGACACTTCCACCCAACTTGGTGTTGTCTGCAAACTTCCTGAGGGTGCACTCGATCCCCTCATCCAGATCATCAATGAAGATACTGAACAGGACCGGCCCCAACATTGAGCCCTGGGGAACACCACTTGTGACTGGCCACCAACTGGATTGGACTCCATTCACCACCACTCTCTGGGCTCGGCCGTCCAGCCAGTTTTTAACCCAGCGCAGAGTGCACTTATCCAAGCCGTGAGCAGCCAGCTTCTCCAGGAGAATGCTATGGGAGACTGTGTCAAAGGCCTTACTAAAGTCCAAGTAGACAACATCCACAGCCTTCCCCTCATCCACCAAGCGGGTCACCTTGTCATAGAAGGAGACCAGGTTAGTGAAACAGGACCTCCCTTTCATAAACCCATGCTGGCTGGGCCTGATCCCTCAGTTGTCCCGCACTTGCTGCATAATGATGGCACTCAAGTTGATCTGCTCCATGACCTTCCCTGGCACTGAGGTCAGGCTGACAGGCCTGTAGTTCCCCGGATCCTCCTTCCGACCCTTCTTGTAGAGGGGCATCACGTTTGCTAGTTTCCAGTCATCCAGGACCTCCCCGGTTGACCAGGACTGCTGATAAATGATGGAGAGTGGCTTGGCAAGCTCCTCTGCCAGCTCCCTCAGTATCCTTGGGTGGATCCCATCAGGCCCCATGGACTTGTGCGCATCCAGGTGGAGGAGCAGGTCAGTGACTGCCACCTCTTCAACAACTGGGGCTTCATTCTGCATCCTATCTCCATCTCCCAGCTCAGGGGCCTGAAAAACCCGAGGATGACTAGCTTGACTATTAAAGACTGAGCAAAGAAGGCATTAAGTACCTCAGCCTTCTCCTCATCCTTGGTGGCGATGTTTCCCTCCGCATCCAACAAAGGATGGAGATTCTCCCTGGCCCTCCTTTTGTCACTGACATATTTATAAAAACGTTTTTTGTTGTCTTTAACGGCAGTGTCCAGTTTAAGTTCCAGCTGGGCCTTCGCCTTTCTGATCTTCTCCCTGCATATCCTCACAACATCCTTGTAATCCCCCTGAGTCACCTGCCCCTTCTTCCAAAGGCGGTAGGCTCTCCTTTTTTTCCTGAGTTCCAGCCAAAGCTCTCTGTCCAGCCAGGCCGGTCTTCTCCCCCACCTGCTCGACTTGCGGCACATGGGGACGGCCTGCTCCTGCGCCTTTGAGATTTCCTCCTTGAATAACGTCCAGCCTTCCTGGACTCCTTTTCCCTTCAGGACTGCCTCCCAAGGGACTCTGTTAACCAGACTCCCAAACAATCCAAAGTCTGCCCTCCTAAAGTTCAGGGTAGCGGTCTTGCTGACCCCCTTCCTTACTTCTCCAAGAATTGAAAACTCTATCATTTCATGGTCGTTGAGCCCAAGACAGCCTCCGACCACCACATCACCCACCAGGCCTTCTCTGTTCACAAACAGCAGGTCCAGCGGGGCACCTCCCCTGGTTGGCTCCCTCACCAGCTGCGTCAGGAAGTTATCTCCCACACACTCCAGGAACCTCCGAGACTGCTTTCTCTCTGCTGTGTTGTATTTCCAGCAGAGATCTGGTAAGTTGAAGTCCCCCATGAGAACAAGGGATAGGGATCGTGAGACTTCAGCCAGCCACTTGTAGAATACTTCATCTGTTTCCTCATCCTGGTTGGGTGGTCTGTAACAGACTCCCACCAGGATGTCTGCCTTGTTAGCCTTCCCCCTGATCTTTACCCATAAGCACCCAACCTTATCATTACTGTCGTTAAGCTCTACACAGTCAAAACACTCCCTAACATACAGGGGTACCCCTCCCCCTCTCCTTCCTAGCCTGTCCCTTCTAAAGAGCTTGTAGTCATCCATTGCAGCACTCCAGTTATGTGAGTCATCCCACCATGTTTCCGTGATGGCGACCACATCATAGTTTTCCTGCCGCACAGTGGCTTCCAGCTCCTCCTGTTTATTGCCCATGCTGCGTGCATTGGTGTAAATGCACTTCATTTGGGCTATAGATCTCTTCTCCAACACAGGCATGCCACCCCTAGGCTCATCCCTAGCAAGCCTGGTTTTATCTCCTTCCCCCTTCGCATCTAGTTTAAAGCTCTCTCAATGAGGCCTGCTAACTCCTGGGCCAGGATCCTTTTCCCCCTTTGAGACAGGTGTACTACAGAGGTAAGCAGTGTAGTTCTTGTAGCAAAGCCAGTTTTTACAAGGAGTAATTCTGAGCAAGTTCTTCAGTTCTACAGCTAAAAGAAGACCTTTAAAAACAAATTTATGAAGCAAACCATAGAAATAACCAGTAGCTATTCATGCAAGAGTTCCAAAAGACTTTGACTGTGAAATTTCTAAACTACCAATTGTGATATATGGCATACTTCATCCATAATAGACTCAGCACCAAATGAATAAAATGGCCAAATACAAAGCACCAAAGTTCAAAATGAGCCCTGAGAGTGATGTGGGAAACTACAGACTGACATGTCTGACTTCTGCCATGGCAAATTTGTAAAAAAGCAATAAGGAATATAATTAATAGACACAGGCATCAATTTTATGCCAAAGGAAAGAGTTATCCTGGCTTTTGTAGAGAAATGCCAAGCCTTTTAAATCTATTATAATTTTGGAGGCATCATGCAGGAGAATAAGGATGATTCACTTGATGTACCTGGGTTTTCAAAACCCTTTTGACAATGTTCATTCTCAAAGGTTTTTAAAGAAATTAGGCTGTTATGGTGTAGAAGAGGGGCACTTGTGATTTAAAAACCACTTGAAGGATAGAAAACAGAGAGTGGGATATAAATGGTCTTTTTTCACTACAAGAAGAGGTTACTACCAGAGTCATCCAAGAGCCTGTACTGGGACCATTGCTGTTCAGTTTATTTAGAGATGATCTGAAAAATAGTGGCTAGTGAAGGGACAAAGTTTGCAGGTGATTTAGCATCATTCAGGATAGGCAAATTTGAAGCTGCATGTGAAGAATTGCAGGAGAGTCTCATCACACTTAGTGATTAGGGTGCATAAAATTAAATGTTGATAAGTGCAGAGTAATGTATGTATGGAAACACTGATTCTCCCCATATGCAGTGATGGTCTCATCTATCACCGGTCACAACCAATTCGGCCTCCTATGTAAGTCTCTGGAAATATCAGAAACAGTCAAAAAGGACACTGAAAAGAAAGTATTTCTCCATACAGCATACAGTTAAAATGGTAGAAGTCATTACCACAGGATGTTTTGCATGTCAGGTGGGATCAAAAGAAGATTGCACAAATTCACAGACTCTATGTGCCATTAGTGGCTGTCATACAGGATAGCCTAGATGCAACCTTTGGTTCAGGGGCTCTCTGTGCCACTGATGGTTGAAGCTGAGACACTAGGCACAGGAAAGCTGACATTCAACCTACTGTTTTTCTTTCCACATTCTCCCAGAGTCTCTGCACATTGTTCTGGGCTCCTATCTAAAGGCAGGAGCCTAGACCAGTATATAGGATCTTCTTTTTGATCCAGTATGACAGTTCTTGTGGTTTTCTTACAACTTTTTGTACAAAAAAAGAAATTGGGTGAAGTCATGCTCCTGTAATTGATTTTTTAAAAATTGTTAACACTGTATAATTGAAGTGCTCTCAGTTGCCTGATTTTTAAACTACTAAGGTGAGAAAGCCATTTCAGTATTTACAGCTTGCATTCTCCTTTATCTGTCCTTTGCAGAGACATGGATCATCCAAAACTTTGTATCACCTAGCAAGGGATGTCAAAAAGGTATGAATCCAATAGATGGTAGGTTGAAGATAATGTCATCATCACTTTCCGTAGCTAGATGCAGTTTTTGTTTTGCATGAGCTTTCAGTCAGAGCCTTCTCCTTCCCCTGCCATTTCAGGTTGCTCTGTTTGTATGTACTGAATATGAACTTTGTGCATACAATGCACAATTAGCAAGTTAATGGGCTTGCTTTCTGTGTGGTTTTAGATGCTTTGGTTATAGTATTTCTGATAGCAGAATTGTAGGCTTTTATATACCATATGGATTTCTGCTGTTATCTGTATTTTCCCATACCTGCAACTAGCAGCATTCAGTCGGCAAGGCACGTGGCGGCAGCAACGAGACCTAGCCACGGTTTCCGCTCGGACAAGAGCCATCGCCAGAAGGGATGTGGCGACGCAGACGGAGCTCCCACTCAAACATGCAGCCACCCAGGTCTCTGGCTGCAGGGAGTGCCAGAGCCTTGCTCTGGTGACAGGGTACTGCCAAGACAACACCTGCGTGAGGTGTGACCAGGTGGAGGATCTGCTCAGCATGGTGGCAGAGCTGAAAGAAGAAGTTATTATTTCACCAGGCTGGTGAAAGCTTCCGATTATTACCCACAAGTGGTTGTTCAAGTCGGCAGTGATGAGGTAGCTGATAGTGGCATCAAGACAATTGAGAGAGCTTTAAACTAGATGCGAAGGGGGAAGGAGATAAAACCAGGCTTGCTAGGGATGAGCCTAGGGGTGGCATGCCTGTGTTGGAGAAGAGATCTATAGCCCAAATGAAGTGCATTTACACCAATGCACGCAGCATGGGCAATAAACAGGAGGAGCTGGAAGCCACTGTGCGGCAGGAAAACTATGATGTGGTCGCCATCACGGAAACATGGTGGGATGACTCACATAACTGGAGTGCTGCAATGGATGGCTACAAGCTCTTTAGAAGGGACAGGCTAGGAAGGAGAGGGGGAGGGGTACCCCTGTATGTTAGGGAGTGTTTTGACTGTGTAGAGCTTAACGACAGTAATGATAAGGTTGGGTGCTTATGGGTAAAGATCAGGGGGAAGGCTAACAAGGCAGACATCCTGGTGGGAGTCTGTTACAGACCACCCAACCAGGATGAGGAAACAGATGAAGTATTCTACAAGTGGCTGGCTGAAGTCTCACGATCCCTATCCCTTGTTCTCATGGGGGACTTCAACTTACCAGATCTCTGCTGGAAATACAACACAGCAGAGAGAAAGCAGTCTCGGAGGTTCCTGGAGTGTGTGGGAGATAACTTCCTGACGCAGCTGGTGAGGGAGCCAACCAGGGGAGGTGCCCCGCTGGACCTGCTGTTTGTGAACAGAGAAGGCCTGGTGGGTGATGTGGTGGTCGGAGGCTGTCTTGGGCTCAACGACCATGAAATGATAGAGTTTTCAATTCTTGGAGAAGTAAGGAAGGGGGTCAGCAAGACCGCTACCCTGAACTTTAGGAGGGCAGACTTTGGATTGTTTGGGAGTCTGGTTAACAGAGTCCCTTGGGAGGCAGTCCTGAAGGGAAAAGGAGTCCAGGAAGGCTGGACGTTATTCAAGGAGGAAATCTCAAAGGCGCAGGAGCAGGCCGTCCCCATGTGCCGCAAGTCGAGCAGGTGGGGGAGAAGACCGGCCTGGCTGGACAGAGAGCTTTGGCTGGAACTCAGGAAAAAAAGGAGAGCCTACCGCCTTTGGAAGAAGGGGCAGGTGACTCAGGGGGATTACAAGGATGTTGTGAGGATATGCAGGGAGAAGATCAGAAAGGCGAAGGCCCAGCTGGAACTTAAACTGGACACTGCCGTTAAAGACAACAAAAAACGTTTTTATAAATATGTCAGTGACAAAAGGAGGGCCAGGGAGAATCTCCATCCTTTGTTGGATGCGGAGGGAAACATCGCCACCAAGGATGAGGAGAAGGCTGAGGTACTTAATGCCTTCTTTGCTCAGTCTTTAATAGTCAAGCTAGTCATCCTCGGGTTTTTCAGGCCCCTGAGCTGGGAGATGGAGATAGGATGCAGAATGAAGCCCCAGTTGTTGAAGAGGTGGCAGTCACTGACCTGCTCCTCCACCTGGATGCGCACAAGTCCATGGGGCCAGATGGGATCCACCCAAGGATACTGAGGGAGCTGGCGGAGAAACTTGCCAAGCCACTCTCCATCATTTATCAGCAGTCCTGGTCAACCGGGGAGGTCCTGGATGACTGGAAACTAGCAAACGTGATGCCCCTCTACAAGAAGGGTCGGAAGGAGGATCCGGGGAACTACAGGCCTGTCAGCCTGACCTCAGTGCCAGGGAAGGTCATGGAGCAGATCAACTTGAGTGCCATCATTATGCAGCAAGTGCGGGACAACTGAGGGATCAGGCCCAGCCAGCATGGGTTTATGAAAGGGAGGTCCTGTTTCACTAACCTGGTCTCCTTCTATGACAAGGTGACCCGCTTGGTGGATGAGGGGAAGGCTGTGGATGTTGTCTACTTGGACTTTAGTAAGGCCTTTGACACAGTCTCCCATAGCATTCTCCTGGAGAAGCTGGCTGCTCACGGCTTGGATAAGTGCACTCTGCGCTGGGTTAAAAACTGGCTGGACGGCCGAGCCCAGAGAGTGGTGGTGAATGGAGTCCAATCCAGTTGGTGGCCAGTCACAAGTGGTGTTCCCCAGGGCTCAATGTTGGGGCCGGTCCTGTTCAGTATCTTCATTGATGATCTGGATGAGGGGATCGAGTGCACCCTCAGGAAGTTTGCAGACAACACCAAGTTGGGTGGAAGTGTCAATCTGCTGGAAGGCAGGAAGGCCCTACAGAGGGACCTGGACAGGCTGGATCGATGGGCCGGGGCCAAGTGTACGAGGTTCAACAAGGCTCAGTGCCGGGTCCTGCACTTGGGTCACAACAACCCCATGCAACGCTACAGGCTTGGGGAGGAGTGGCTGGAGAGCTGCCTGGCGGGAAAGGACCTGGGGGTGTTGGTTGACACCCGCCTGAACATGAGCCAGCAGTGTGCTCAGGTGGCCAAGAGGGCCAATGGCATCCTGGCTTGTATCAAGAATAGTGTGGCCAGCAGGACCAGGGAGGTGATAGTGCCCCTGTACTCGGCACTGGTGAGGCCACACCTCGAGTACTGTGTTCAGTTTTGGGCCCCTCACTACAAGAAGGACATTGAGGTGCTGGAGTGTGTCCAAAGAAGGGCAACGAAGCTGGTGAAGGGTCTAGAGAACAAGTCTTATGAGGAGCAGCTGAGGGAGCTGGGGTTGTTTAGCCTGGAGAAGAGGAGGCTGAGGGGAGACCTTATTGCTCTCTACAACTACCTGAAAGGAGGTTGTAGCGAGGTGGGGGTCGGTCTCTTCTCCCAAGTAACAAGTGATAGGACGAGAGGAAACGGCCTCAAGCTGCACCAGGGGAGGTTTAGGTTGGATATTAGGAAAAACTTCTTCACCGAAAGGGTAGTCAGGCACTGTCACAGGCTGCCCAGGGAAGTGGTTGAGTCCCCATCCCTGGAGGTATTTAAAAGACGAGTAGATGTGGTGCTTAGGGACATGGTTTAGTGGTGGACTTGGCAGTGATAGGTTAATGGTTGGACTCGATGATCTTAAGGGTCTTTTCCAACCATGACGATTCTATGATTCTATGATTCTATCCTCAAAGCTAGCTTCCATGTTGTTGGTTAACCCCCGAGTGTGTAAATTATCATTTTTTCTTTGGCTGGATCCTAATTCATTGAAACGGTTCCTCGTTCTGTGTTGTGTTGTAACCATTGTAACCATCTCCCTCAGCAGAAGCAAATATAAAGAAGTAGGGCAACTTTCCTCTGCCCCCTTATCAAGTTAATTTCAAGCATCTTGAATTATAAAGATTATAAAGGAAGGTAGGACAGAAATACAGAAAGATACAGTGACAGGAAGGAGACACCAAATACCTTTAGCAATGTTTTCAGGATTAAAAGTGTTACAGCAGCAGCAATGAATGAAAATCTCTTATTCTCTTAATGGATCAAGCAAGGAGATTGAGTCTGCAACTGACTTCATTAACTTGATTATTCTCCCAAAGTATGTGCAGATGACAACCTTCCTCATTACAGAAGACAGACCTCAAGGGTAGCATATATGTGAAAGGTAATTTCTATACATAGGAATAGCTAGAGAAAAGATAGAAAAACAAATGAAGAATTTTTGTAAGAGCACAGATTGGATTTTTGGTGGTTTCTTCTGTCACTGAGAGCTGGGCAGAACTGAAGGGAAATAGAGGAGGGGAGTGACAATGCTTCAGATATCTTTCTATTGAATAATTGTGACTGTTCACTCAGCTCCTGCTCAGATTTTGGCTAACACAGCTCATGCTAAGGCCTGATGTATGCTGGGAGCAGCGCCATTAGGTCAAAGCGAGAGCACCACCTAGGCAGGACAGGTGGCCATAAAAGGCCATTATGCAGCCATTATCACCTGCAAATTGCTGTCTCCAGCAGCCATTATCTTTTGTCTAGCAGTTTCCTCAGAATCCACTAACTTATGGAAATGGCATAGACCAAACCTCCAAGCTGGAGGATATAAAACATCAGCTTACCCCAAAAAGTTTTTGAAGTGGATCCAACAGCAGCTGGACTGCTTGAGGCTTTCATGCTTCCCGGTGTGATACAGGAGACGCTCGCACCCTGATGGACAGGAAAGATTAGAACTGTCACCGTCGGCTAGGTAACTAATTCTTTTTCTTTTTCTTTTTTTTTTTTTTTTCCTCATAGGTGCACGGTATTAAGAGTTATGGGTTATAAGGATAAGTTATGAAACCTTATGGTGAATAAATGAATACACGTGATAGACTAGTCTGGGCAAAAGGGGATTGAGCCCCTGTTTGTTGTGTTTGTTTGTTGTATTTCTTAATGAGCTCATGAAATAAAGTTTAATTCACAGAATATGTTGTCCTGTAAATTTGAGAGATCCAAGCAAACTGTGACAATAATTCTATGGAATAATCAGTAATGATGTGTAGGGAGGTTCTGATGTTTTTGTTTCTGTTTCGTATGCTACATGGTATCATCATCGTTCATTTATATATATTATATTAAGTGACTCTCAGAAAGTGTGATATGTCTACAGAAGAATTTGAAACTGTTCTTATGCATAAACCCCCTTGAATGGAGCAGAGTAAAGCTAGAGTGTATTTAGTCTGGCTGCTTCTCTTTTTTTGTTACTAAATGTGCAGTTATTTATGTGTCTTTAAATGTTTGAAACAAAATTCATCTGTCGTCTTACATTAAAATGGATTCTTTTTCAAACTCCTTCTCTCCCCCAACATCATCTTTCTCCATCCTCCTTTGAAGGCAAAGCAATTTATATGTTGAGTGACTAAATAATAACAATATATTTTCCCAGAGTACCTAATGAAAGATGTATTTTTAAAAGAGCTTTTGGAAAAAGAAGGCATGAAAAGAGGCAAAAAGATTATCATTACTCATAGGTATGCATTAATGTACATGGGCATTAAACATACATTCATATTTAATTATATTATTTGTTCACAGTGATTGCTAAATGTTAGGTGATGGTGATTTTTTTCCTTAAATGTATTTTTCTTTCCTCTACCCATAGCTGAAGTCTCCAGTAACTCGTACTATGTGGAGCCAATGTGTACTCTTATTAGAATATAGTTAAGGTATTTGAAAGCAAACAGCTCAGGGGAGCCCTCCAGTACTTTCATCAGAAAACTGTACCTCTGTGGCTGTATATCTCATTTTGTCAGTGATGAGGAACACCCATGTTTCACTAGGAGAAATGTGACAGCTCACCATAGCCCTGCCACCTGAGCAATCAAATCCCTTACCAGTCAACCAAGCTATAAATCGCTCAGCAGATCTGACACCAGTTTAAATGAAAACACCTCCTTGGAAATAACTTCTTAATGGGCATCATTATTTGACAGTTAGTGGCTCACCGTGCGTGAAAACTAGACCACACTGTTTTAGGTTTTGAGTTTATATATATTTTGAAGCTAGATACCTAAACTCTCAGATTTAATTACAGTATCACAAAACATAAATATAAAAATGTAGTCTATCACCTTGAGACAGCACTTAGAGGACATGCATACTGTCTGCTTTCTATGCATGCATCCTATTTTTAAAACTTCCACTATGCAAAAGGGTATATGCTAGAGAAAGTTATTTATTTCTTAATTATTGTGAATTATGAAACAGAAAATGTCTGCTTACAAATCATACATGGAAGCATAATTTAATTTGCTACCATTGCATTACATATCTATATGAACCTATGGCAGGTTTCTTTTTGGTTTGAAAGACTACCCTGACTCCTTAGCAAGGCAAAGGATTTGTGCAACAGAAGTCACACTGTCACAGTCCTCTTCATGGCAACTTTAACACACACATACATGTACACACACACATATATAACTATAATTCTTTTTCTTTGAATTTCCAAATAATGTTGTGAAGACTTCACTCTGGGCAGCAAATTGCAGAAGCCTGGAGAAGCACTTTAAGAGAATTTACAGTAATCAGAGGGCTTAAATTCTGCATGTATAGAATAACAAAGTACTTAATTGATTTACTTTAGAGCAGTGGTCTCCAAAGTGGCATGTGCACATCCCAGGGGGTGCCCAAGAAGAAAATGGCAGAGCTGACAGTTCTCCTGCTCGTAGTACGAGCTCTTCATCAGCCACATTATGAGTTAACAACAATGACGATCTAATCAGATCTGACAAGAACTTGGCCCAAAAAAAATTGAAATTATCAAAAAGACTATTTGAAATATGGATTTACAGTGTATAATGTGCCTTGAGATATAAGGTAATGATAGTATGAAGTCATCACAATTAGCAAGACTTCTAAAAACTAGGCACCCAGAACATGAAGACAAACCTCTACAGTTTTTTCAGTGATTAAACTCGTGATACTCAAGTCAGTACTTCACAAAGTTTCACTACTCTTAATGATAAATGTTTAGAAACCTCTTTTGAGGTTTCTTACTTAATAGCGAAAGACAAAAAGCCATATGCCATTGCGGAAACACTTGTTCTTCCTGCCATGATAAAGATGGCTGAAATAACACATGGAAATAATATGGTGAAAAACTAAAATGCATTCATTTGTCAGCAAATACTGTTGGAAGATGCATAGAAAACATTGCTGAAGATTTTAAGAAACAAGTATTTGAATAAATCATGCAGTGTAGGAGGTTTTGATACAAAAATTCAAGGATGCTTCTCCTCACAGTCTGAATCTCCCCGAGGGGGGAACAGAATATTCAGAGGGTCCCTGAAATTAAACTCAATAGCAACGAAGTTACTATTAAGCAGGTATCCTTTATTGCAGCGCTGGGCAGCACTGGGGATTCTCCACCATAAGTGCTCCACCGATTTGGTAGACTTTCAGAGATTATATGCTATAAAATCCTACATATTCACAGGATTTCCAAGAAATCGTTTACATAAACATGAGGTTTCCTGGAACTTATTAACATATGCAAATGTCCGATCCGCATGCGCAATCGTCTCCCGTGGTGGTCTTCAGGTGGTCTTTGGGGGTGTTCAGATGAAGGCTCGTAGTCTTCTTCACTGTGTTCGCTGACTGACCTTCATCCCCTTGCAACTTTCTTATCTTCCGTGCATTTGTTCTCGCAAGGCCGAGTTGTCTGAGATGGGATTGTCTGAGATGGGATTATCCCGGAGCCCCCTTATCTTACAACCATTCTAACTACTCTCTAATCACAAAGGCCTTTCTTTTGTTTAGTTAAGTGAGTAAGATATTTACAATATCCTCCTTGCCCCTAGGCTTTAATTCTTTCAGAAGGCATTTTGATGCAGTGGCTTTGTCTATCTTCCCTTTAACCCTTTCAGTTTGGTATTTGGTGGGTTGAGCTTGTCTGGCTGCCAAACCCCACCCAGCTGCTCTCTCACTCCCCCTCCTAAGGAAGACAGGGGGAAAAAACAAGATGAAAAAGCTCGAGGGTCAAGATAAAGACAGGGCGATCACTTACCGATGACCATCATGGGCAAAAGAGTCATAGAATCATACAACAGCCCAGGTTGGAAGGGACCTCAAAAGATCATCTGGTCCAACCTTTCGTGGGAAAGGGAGCCTCAATGAGATTATCTAGCACCCTGTCCAATTGCATCTTGAAAACCTCCAGTGATGGGGACTCTACCACATCCCTGGAGAGGTTGTTCCAGTGATTGTTCTCACTGTAAAAAAATTTTTTTCTTATATCAAGATGAAACCTCTCACAGTGCAACTTGTACCCATTGCTTCTTGTCTTCTCCATGTGGCTCCTTGTGAAGAGAGAGCCTCCGTCCTCTTTGTAGCCACCCTTTAAGTACTGGAATACTGTGATGAGGTCTCCCCTGAGCCTTCTCCAGGAAAAAAAGACCTAACTCCTTCAGCCTTTCTTCATAGGGCAGGTTCTCCAGCTCTTTGATCATCTCTGTGGCCCTCCTTTGGACCCTCTCCAGTCTGTCTGTATCTTTCTTGAATTGTGGGGTCCAGAACTGTACACACTACTCCAGGTGCGGCCTGACAAGGGCTGAGTAGAGTGGGATGATCACATCTCTATCTCTGCTAGTAATGCCCCTGCAGATGCAGCCCAGGATGTGATTTGCCTTTGTTGCTGCAGTAGCGTGCTGCTGACTCATGTTCAGCTTATTGTCCACCAGGACCCCCAGATCCCTTTCAGCAAGGCTGCTGGCTGCTCCCCAGCCACACAGATCCTAGCCAGTACTGGGCATTTTGGTTATTCTGATCCAGGCGCAGGACTTTGCACTTGTCTTTCTTAAACTTCATACAATTCATGCTAGCCCACTCTTCCAGCCTGTCCAGGTCTCTCTGTAAGATCTCTCCCTTCTCACGTGTCAGTGTGTTGGACTCTGACATTAATTGGCATTGCAAACAGAATATTCCCAAGGGTGAATGTTATCTGTTGTATACATTTTTAAAAAGGGTAAAAAGGAAGACCTTGGGAACTACCAACCAGTCAGCCTCTCCTCTGTGCCCAGTAAGATCATGGAACAGATCTTCCTGGAAGATACATCGAAACATATGGGAGACAGAGAGGTGATTAGAGACAGCCAACATGGCTTCACCAAGGGCAAATCATGCCTGACTAATCTGGTGGTCTTCTACAAGAGAGTGACTGCATCAGTGGACAAGGGAAGAGCTATGGACGTCATCTACCTGGACTTCTGTAAGGCCTTTGACACAGTCCCCCACAACATTCTTGCTGCTAAATTGGAGAGATTCGGTTTGATGGATGGACTGTTAGGTGGATAAGGAACTGGCTGGATGGCAGTGCCCAAAGAGTTACAGTCAACAGCTCAGTGTCCATGTGGAAACCAGTCATGAGTGGTGTCCCTCGGGGTCTTTACTGGAACCAATACTATTTAATATCTTCATCAACGACATCATAGACAGTGGGACTGAGTGCACCCTCAGCAAGTTTGCAGATGACACCAAGCTGAGTGGTGCAGTTGATTCACTAGAGGGAAGGGCTGCCATCCAGAGGGACCTTGACAGGCTTGAGGAGTGGGCCCATGTGAACCTCATGAAGTTCAACAAGGCCAAGTGTAAATTCCTGCACCTGGGTCAGGGCAATTCCCAGCATCAATACAGGCTAGGGGATGAATGGATTGAGAGCAGCCCTGAGGAGAAAGACTTGGGGATACATTGGTGGATGAAAAATTGGGAATGAGCCAGAAATGTGTGCTTGCAGCCCAGAAAGCCAATCATATCCTGGGCTGCATAAAAAGAAGCATGGCCAGCAGGTCGAGGGAGGTGATTCTTCCCCTCTACTCCACTCTCGTGAGACCCCACCTGGAGTACTGCGCCCAGCTCTGGGGTCCCCAGCACAAGAAAGACATGGACCTGTTGGAGCGGGTCCAGAGGAGGGCCACAAAAATGATCAGAGGGCTGGAACACCTCTCCTATGAAGAAAGGCTGAGAGAGTTGGGGTTGTTCAGCCTGGAGAAGAGAAGGCTGCAGGGAGACCTTATTGCAGCCTTTCAATATATAAAGGGGGCTTATAAGAAAGACGGAGAGAGACTTTTTACCAGGGCCTGTAGTGACAGGACAAGAGGCAAGGGTTTTAAACTGAAAGAGGGTAGATTTTGATTGGATATAAGGAAGAAATTTTTTACGATGAGGGTGGTGAGACTGGAACAGGTTGCCCAGAGAAGTTGTGGATGCCCCATCATTGGAAGTGTTCAAGGTCAGGTTGGATGGGGCTTTCTATTCTATTGATATTGCTATTCTAGTGATAGCATTTTGGCAATACTGGGATTTCTGATTTAAGGTTCTAGTCACAAATAAGAGCTTAATAGGGGTGGCTTGGGAAGGGTAGTGATACAGGGGTACTGTCTTCAGTTGTGACTCTTGTACCTCCTCCCCACTCTGAGCAGCACAGAGGGGATAGGGAATGGGGGTTGAGTTCAGTTCATAAGACTTTGCCTCTACTGCTCCTTCCTCCTCACACTTTTCCCCTGTTCCAGTGTGGGTCCCTCCCATAGGCTACAGTCCATCAGGAACAGACTGCTCCAGTGTGAGCTCCTATCCTTGTGCTGCAGTTCCTGCCAGGAGAACCTGCTGTTGCATGGGCTTCCTTCAGGGTGTATCCACCTGCTTTGGCGTGGGGTCCTCCATGGGCTGTAGTGTGGATATCTGCTCTGATGTGGTCCTCCATGGGCTGCAGGGGGACAACCTGCCTCACTATGGTCTTCACCATGGGCTGCAGGGAAATCTCTGCTCCCTTGCCTGAAGCATGTTCTCCCCCTCCTTCTTCACTGACCTTGGTGTCTGCAGGTTTGCTTCTCATACTTTTTTCCTCACTCCTTTCTTTCTCGCAGCTGCTGTGCAGAATTTTTTACCCTGTCTTAAATCTGTTTTTACAAAGGTGCCACCAGCTTCGCTGATTGGCTCAGCTTTGGCCAGTGGCAGGTCCATTTTGGAGCTGGCTGCAACTGTCTCTGTCCCGTATGGGGGCAGCCCCTGGCTGCTTCTCACAGAGGCTCCCCCCCCCAAGTCTTGCCACGTAAACCCAATACAGCTATACAGTTGGATGAAAGTATAGATATTTCTAACGTGTCTCAGCTTATGATATTTGCTCAATTCTGCTTCAATAATGAAATACCCAAAGAACTACTTTTTTTTTTTGTGAGCCTGTAGGGCATGAGAAGACTTTGTTATGGTAACCCAGGATAGTTTGCCTCCCCCATCCAAGTATGTAGAGTTCCAAGCACATCTTATCTTGTTGTTATGGTAACCTGGGACAGTTTGCTTCCCTCCCATCTGCACATACCCTTGCATGGGTGCCAATGTGAAGGCCAGCTGCGGATCTTGCAATTTGGACAACAGCACCTGCACTACATCAGTGAGTTTGCTAATGAGCAAAACAGGACATTGCATATGTATGATCAGCACAAGTTTTATTATCCACCCCTGTGGTGCTTTCCCTTGAGCTTCACTCCTGAGCAGGGCCCCACTGTGTTGGGTCCCCATTTGATTAGCATTGCTGTCCTGGGGCTCCCACTGTGGTAACACTACGCTTTCATTAAAGCCAAAGCTTTCATTTGCTGAGTGTTGTGCCTTGTCCCTGAGGGATCTGCACCTGCTTTTCACTTGTAACAGAGCCACTAAAGGAAAGATGCACTAGAGAAGATGTATTCTCAACGTTTTCTAACAATTTCTCAACAATTTTCTAACCTGTTTAAAAACTTTCCAAAGACAGACTTTCACTGGGTTTTGATCACATTTATTAAGAATATGAAAATGCAACACCTTCTGATTAGTTTGCAAGAACAACTGAATGACATCAGGGAAGATCAAAATTTACTAAACAAATTACAAGAAAAACCTTTGCATAATCAGAGGATGGGATTGAAAAATGAGTATCATGATTTAGTGTCCTGGTTTCAGCTGGGATAGAGTTAATTTTCTTCCTAGTAGCTGGTATAGTGCTGTGTTTTGGGTTTAGGATGAGAATAATGTTGATGATAACACACTGATGTTTTAGTTGTTGCTAAGTAGTGTTTATACTAGTGAAGGACTTCAGTAAATTACTATTTTCCATAAAGCTTTGTTTTTTATTAAAAACCGTGCAAGCGTAGCCACTGATGGAGCAGCTACTGTGGCTAGAATAAAAAATACTAAAAACAAAACCTGTAAATAGTAGAATCTTTACAATACTTTGTAATGAGTTGGGGAGTGACCATGAAATTTTTTTGTACCACACAGAGGTTTCCTGGTTATCTTGTGGCAAAGCCCTTTAAAAGAGCTGTCGAACTAAAAGACGAGTTGCACATTTTTCTTTTACAAAAAGACGCAAGTTCCAAATTTGGTGACCTTTTCTGTGATGACAAATGGCTGTCAGTAGTATGCTACATAGCAGATATTTTCAATATCTGCTGATGAGGGGAAAGGGTGTGAGGAGAAGGGCACTAATAGAACAAGTTAATTGGCTGCAGAAACAATGTTGGTGGCAGGGTTTTGGGTTCTGCAACCATGGGACCTTGCTTGTAGACCAGCATCTGCTTGGAAGAGATGGGATCCACCTTACTAAGAAGGACAAAGGGCTTTAAACTAGGAAGTATGGGTGAGGGAGAGGGTAAGCAGCAGTCCTGTGAGGGAGTGATGGACACGATTGCTGAGCAAAGGGCATGGGGTGGTGTGACGAGAAGGGATCACAAAGCCAACAAAATGGGGCTTGGATGGAGTTACCTCCAGCACCTGAATATGGGCAGGGAGGTGCCTACAAGGCACTATTGTGGAGAAATCCCCCAAACCCTTTCTAGGATGTCAACACGATGGGCTGCCTCTCTAAAGTGCCTGTACACTAATGTACACAGTATGGGGATTAAGCATAATTAGTTAGAGATATGTGTGCAGTTGCAGGACTACAATCTTGTGGGGATCACGGAGATGTGGTGGGATCGTTTGTATGACTGGAGTGTTGCAATGGAGGGATACAGGCTCCTTTAGGAAGGACAGACTGGGAAGATGAGGAGGGGGAGTTGCCCTATGTGTGAGACAGCAGCTGGAGTGCATGGAGCTCTGCCTGGGGATGGAAGAGGAGCCAACGGAAAGCTTATGGGTTAGAATTAAAGAGAACAGGCAAATATGATATTGTAGTGGGTGTATGCTACAGGCCACCTGACCAGGAAGAACAAGTGGATCAGGTCCTCTACAGACAGATAGGAACAGCATCACGTTCACAGGCTCTGGTCCTAATGGGGACTTCAACCACTCTGATATCTGCTGGAGGGATAGCACAGCAGGGCATAAGCAGTCCAGGAGGTTCCTGGAGTGCATTGATGATAACTTCCTCCTCCAACTGATAGAGGAGCCAATGAGGAGAGGTGGTCTGCTGGACCTCATACTCACCAACAAGGAGAGGCTCATTGGGGATGTGAAGGTCAAAGGCAACCTTGGTTGCAGTGAACATGAGGTGGTGAAGTTCAGGATCCTGAGGGCAGGGAGCAAGGCAAAAAGCAAGCTCACAACCCTGGACTTCAGAAGAGCAGGCTTTGGCCTCTTCAAATGTCTGCTTGGAAGAGTCCCATGGGATAAGGCCCTGGAGGGAAGAGGGGCCCAAGAAAGCTGGTTAATATTCAAGGATCACCTCCTCCAAGTTCAAGAGAGCTCCATTCCAATGAATAGGAAGCCAGGCAAAAATGCTAAAAGGCCTGGGTGGATGAACAAGTTGCTTCTGGCAACGAAAGGAACAGAAAGGAAGCATAAAGAGGGTGGAAGCAAGGATTGGGAACCTGGGAGGAATAGAGAGACATTGTCCAAGCATCCAGGGATGAAGTTTGGAAAGCCAAAGGCCATCTAGAATTGAATCTGGCTAGGAATGTCAAAGACAACAAGAAGGGCTTCACTAAGTAAACAGGAGACAAAAGGAAGATTAGGGAAAATGTGGGCCCGTTGCTCAATGAGATGGGAGACATAGTAACAGAGGACATTGAAAAGGCAAAAGTACTGAATGCCTCCTTCACCTCAGTCTTTACTAGCAAGACCAACCTTCAGGAATCCCGGGTCACAGAGACCAAGGGGAAAGTCTGGAGCAAGGAAGGCTTACCTTTGGTGGAAGAGGATCAGGTCCGGGAATACTTAAGCAAACTGGACATGTCTAAGTCCATGGGCCCTGATGGGATGCATCCATGAGTGCTGAGGGAATTGGCAGATGTCATTGCAAGGCCACTCTATAAAATCTTTACTCAATCATGGTGATAGGGAGAAGTGCCTGAAGACTGGAGGAAAGCAAATGTCACCCCGATTTTCAAAAAGGGCAAGAAGAAGGACCCAGGGAACAGGGACAGGCTGGTCAGCCTCACCTTGATCCCTGGGAAGGTGATGGAGCAGCTAATCTTGGGAACCATTTCCAGGCATGTGAAGGACAAGAAATTCATCAGGAGTAGTCAGCATGGCTTCACCAAGGGGAACTCAGGCTTGACCAACTTGATAAACCATGTTGAACGTGAGTCAGCAATGTGCCCTTGCAGCAAAGAATCATAGAATGCTTTGGGATGGAAGGGACCTTTAAAGGTCATCTAGTCCACCCCCCCTGCAATTGGCAGGGACATCTACAACTAGATCAGGTTGCTCAGAGCCCCATCCAGCCTGGCCTTGAATGTTTCCAAGGATGGAGCATCTACCACCTCTCTGGACAACCCGTTCCAGTGTTTCACTACCCTCATTGTAAAAAATTTCTTCCTTATATCTAGTCTGAATCTACCCTCTTTTAGTTTAAAACCATTACCCCTTGAAGAAGACAAATGGTATCCTGGGCTGCATCAGGCAAAGTATTGCCAGCAGGTTGAGGGAGGTGATCCTTCCCCTCTCCTCAGCACTGGTGAGGCCTGGAGTCCTGTGTCCAGTTCTGGGGTCCCCAGTACAAGGGAGGCATGGATGTACTAAAGACACTCCAGCAAAGGGCCACGAAGATGATTAAGGGACTGGTGCATCTTTCTTATGAGGAAAGGCTGAGAGAGCTGAGACTGTTTAGTACAGAGAATAGGAGACTCAGGGGGATCTCATCAATGTATATAAATACCTGAAGGGAGGGTGCCAAGAAGACAGAGCCAGGCTCTTTTCAGTGGTGCCTAGTGACAAGACCAGAGCCGATGGGCACAAGCTGAAACACAGGAGGTTCCATCTGAACATCAGGAAACACTTCTTTACTGTGAAGGGTTACTGAGCCCTAGAATAGGTTGCCTGGGGAGGTTGTGGAGTCTCCCTTCTTAGAGATACTTGAAAACTATCTAGACATGGTCCTGGGCAACTGGTTCTAGGTGGCCCTGCTTGAGTAGGGGGCTTGGACCAAATGACCTCCAGAGGTCCCTTCCAACATCAACCATTCTGTGATTCTGTGATAAGTGGCTGTCAGTAGTATGCTACCTAGCAGACATTTAAAAAAAAAAAAAACACAAGACACTAAAGCTGTCCCTTCAAGGTAAAGGTGATGTTTTAACAATGCATGAGAAAGTAACTTTTCAAAAGAAACTTGTTCTATGGTGTCCTGATTTCAGCTGGGATAGAGTTAATTTTCTTCCTAGTAGCTGGTATAGTGCTGTGTTTTGGATTTAGCATGAGAATAATGTTGATAACACACTGATGTTTTAGTTGTTGCTAAGTAGTGTTCATACTAGTCAAGGACTTTTCAGCTTCCCATGCTCGGCCCGGTGTACAAGAAGCTGGGAGGGGGCACAGCCAGGACAGCTGACCCAGACTGGCCAAAGGGCTATTCCATACCATATGACGTCATGCCCAGTATATAAACTGGGGGGAGTTGGCGGGGGGGCAGCGATCACTGCTCGGCGACGTGCTGGGCATTGGTCTGTGGGTGGTGAGCCAATTGTATAGTATATCACTTGCTTTGTATATTATTATTATTACTACTATTACTACTATTCTACTTTATTTTACTTTAATTATTAAACTGTTCTTATGTCAACCCACGAGTTTTCTGACTTTCACCCTTCCAGTTCTCTTCCCCATCCCACTGGGGTGGGGGGAGTGAGCAAGTGGCTGTGTGGTGCTTAGTTGCTGGCTGGGGTTAAACCATGACATTTAGAAAGTGCAGCCAATTATGTACGTCTTCCATTGGTATCTACGTATCTTTGTGAGGTCTCTTAGGCAGCTTTGACAGCCATTAAAACCAAGTATCAAAATAAAGTGAACTTAAAAGCAGACCTTCGAATCAGTGTGTCACAAAGTGTAGTTAAAATATGGTTTCACTTTTATATATTTTTTTAATTTCTATTTTTGTGTATGTTTTGTAATGTATATAATGTATTGCTATAGTAGTACATGTGTATAATTTATAAATAAATATAATTTTTTTTTTTTTACTGGTAGGGGTGCATGATCAAAAAAGTTGGGAGACCACTGCTTTAAAAAGAATTGTGTTAATCCCTCTTTTTGATCCTCTTAATTTGGTAACTACATATGGGGCCAAATCTTCCTGTATCATGGCCTTTTTGATATCTTCTTTCAGGGGTACAGACTTTATTTTGTAGGGTTGTCTTTCTTCCCTTGACTATACAAACCAATACATTCAGAGTAAGAAGGAAGAAATAGTGTCTGTACCTGACATCCTTTTCATAACAGGTTATTTTAGAAAAATCAGAGGTTCAGTATTTTTTAAATATAAAAATACATATGAAGAGAAAAAATACTACAACAGATTAGTTACAATTTAAAAACGGAAGTTACTGCAGGAAAAGAATAATGCATTAGAACTAGAAAGCTTATCTTAACACTAATAGTTTAATTGGTTATTAATCAGGGTACCTATCGTACCCCAAAGTTAAACTTATTCCTGTCATTCCTAACTGACCTGGTTATACTAGAATTAGTTCTTTCAGTATTTTTCTGTTCTTGGATGGGTTCTGGTCCGCTTGCACCAATGATGTGCTTCATTTAGAAGATGACTCACCACTGTCAAGGTAGTTCAATGTGTCTGTTGATAAGGCAAACACTTCAGCCCATGTGTAACTCCTTTCTAATGGGCAGTCCAATTTACTTTATCATGGCTCCTCACTTTGTAAAAGCAACCCTGTGTTTGTTAGCATGGAGCCATACGCGTGTGTGTGTGTGTGTATAAAATGCATATTTTTGTTTAGATTTTGAGTTTTATTCAGTAAAGTGTTTCAACATTATCTAGGAAGTTTAGATGCATCTTTCAGTGAAGTTATTTTACTGGAAATCTTGTATCTAAACCCCTTTATTAAGTTTTAGAAATCAGAACAACTATATCAAGAAAGTCAAACTTTCTAACAGATATTGCACCCTGTTTGCTCAAGTATTTCTTGCCACTTAATAACATCAAATTCCATTTTACTGTCCAATATTAAAGACAGCAGGAGTTTGCTGAAGAACTACAATTCTAGCTTAGTTATTCCTGCTTCTGCCAGTGCTGTCATCCTTGTTCTAGTAAAACTTTCATTGCTTTAAGCATTCTAGAGAGTGGAGAACGTTTTTGGGGGAAAAAAACAAAAAACAATCCGACAACTACCAGGGTTTTTTTTTTGTTTCTTTTGATTTTTTTCTTTAAAATGTTCAGAATACAAATAAATAGGTTCAAATAAGCTAATCTAACATGCAGTCCTGCAAACCATAGTGATCCCTCCCATCAGATTGGCCAAGAGTAGGAAGAGTACAAAAGGATATGCTAAGGGACAGCACTGAAAGGTAGTTGGCAGCTCACCTTTTGCCACTAAATTTGCTTGATATTATCTCCCATTCCTTCAAATCCCATCCCATTGCCAGTGATGGTACACCACAGTGCTACCTCCCTCTCTCATTCCTCAACCTCAGCATACTGTTTGCACCTTGGTGAGCAAAGACATAAGCTTTGGTATTCCTGGCTGAAGTAGAAGAGGAAGGAGGATCTTTGCATCCATTTCATGTTTTCTATAGAACCAGGTGACATCTGTTCTCCATTAGTGCATCTCTGCTAAAAATCTGATAAACACATCTGCAGAAAAGTCAGGCAGATGTGCAGATATTTCCAGCAAGATGAAGGAGTCATAAAATAAAAATCATACAAGTCATAAAAATCCATGTGAATTATTAACCTTCTTTTGATGATCACATAAGAAGAGCTACAGGATAATTGTAATTGTGCTGCAAATGTGGTTTTTATTGAAGTGCATTGAATAATTTTGAAGTTAAATATTGCAATTTGCTGATCCTTCTGCAATGTTGACAGTACAAGTTAATTTTTTTACTGGACTATTTTTTTTGTTTTTCTAAGGCTACTGCTCACAGTAATTTACCTTTTTCAACATCTCATTCATAGCCACATCTCTTTTACAATGACATACAGGACAGAGCGTTGTAACTCTGTAGTGTTCTCAGTGAGATCTCTAGATCTGGATGACCTACTTACAATTTGCTGAATCATGCCTTCTTTTCTGGTAGGGAACTGCTCTGTAAACTGTGAATTGTTGCCCAAACAATTCAGAAGCAGTGATATGGCAAGGAGGCAAACTTTACTTTTTGGGCAATCCCTTTCCATTAGCCCTTTCCTTCTGTAAATGGATCAGAATTTCCCTTGCAGAGTTCCCACAGGGAAACAGAAGAACAGATGTGCCCACACTGGGGTTTTGTTCTTCTGTCATCAGAAAGCCCCAAGAATGGTTCACCAGTGCATCTGTGAGATCAGCCCACTCTTTGTAATTGTTCTGGCCTATTAGGTGTCTGTATCAGGGTTACTGTTTCTGGAGAATAGAAATAGCCACTTATGTCAAAGACAGACTAAGATTCATATGCGGTAAAGAGACACTCTGTTATTAAGGTCTCTCTTCATAGCTTTGCAAGCCATAAATATCTTAGAACTTAACCTTAGTGTTGCCATTTTCGGGCTTGACAATAAAGAGAAGGAAGAAATGTGCAAAGGAGATCATGAAGTGGGGACAATAAGACAAAGATATGTTTACCGTTATTTTTTTCCCTTTAAAATGAAAGATGCATGCTGAAGACATCATTGGAAATTCATATTATATTTAACAGGGAATAAGAAAGAAAAAGAAATGGGACAGCAAGTATATTGAAGTTTTTTTCCAGGATCCTACTAATGACCCCTGCCACAAACATAGTTCATCTTTTTGTATATAGGGCAAGAGCTCCCTGGCACTGCTGGAAATTAGGTAGGAACATTACTGTGCATAGAGGAGTTTTCAGTAAAATACCTTAGGAGTTCAAGAAGGAACCATGTAGGAAAATTGCTGGGCTTGTATTTTTGTTCTTGAACAAAACTCTGAAGAAATAGCCACACGTGTTTTGTTTATTACAACTTTCAGTGCTTTCCTCATACTAGGTGTAGAATTTAACCAAAGATATTAGTTTATTTGTGCATAATCCCAAGAACAGAAGCTAACAGACCCTCTTTGCCTTTAGCAACTAGCAATAATAACAACTCATGCACTAAGTCCTCTAGAGTAGATAATGCAACTCTTTCCCTTGGTCCTTCCTTTTCTGGAATGTGGGAAGGAAACACTTCAGGATAGGAAGATCACAAGTAGGAGCTGGTTCCATGTGATCAAATAATATCACATGATGTCACTTCACAGTGGCTTGGCAGTGCAAATGAGGTGATGCCAGCACAGATGTGAGATGTCAGGACAAGAAATATGGGGGGACAGATGGTGCAGCAAAGGTGCTATCTAGAAAGACTAGAGTTCGGGAACTGTGCTTGACCTTTCAAGTGTGCTGATCCTCATGCTTTTTGTCCCACAGTCATATTCCTTGTTTCCCCAGCTGAAGAATGAGTATGGTGTACCAAAGTTATCTTCTGTTACTGTCAACAAGTTCTTCACCTTCTTATTTAACTTGTGTCTTCTTTCCAAGCAAGAATATCCAGGTTTTGGTTGGAACAACTTTAAGGTGAATTAACCAGCAGAATAATACATTCCTATGTTTAACTATTTTAATTTGTTTTATTCTAACATTGTTATAAATCATATTGAACAATGTCAATATTAACCATTTCTTCCTCCCCTGCAATCCATTTTTTTTCATTGCAGAAAAATTTACCTCCTGATTATCAGATAAGTCTGACTGATATTGGTTTGGTACTAGAGTACCTGACAGGAGGAGCACATCGCTGCAACTATACCTTAAAAAGGTTCAGAATGCTGTACCACAATTTATTTGGGTCCAAGAGGCTAAGGAGAAAACTATTTGCCATCTGTATGAATGTGCTTATTGGCAATGATGAAATGAATTACAATAGTTTCTTAAATGGCTCCAGATTGGGGGGAAAATCCACATGCACACACTATTCTGCCTACTGATCCATTATGTACATAGCAGCTATTTCATTGTGATGTAATGCAAGTCAGCTACTGACACAAGTTACATTTTTTCTGAGTTTGATGAAAAAAATATGGGTGGGGCAGTTCTCCTGCCTTGGTGAGACCAGGATATAAACCAGTGTCTTCTGCTTTCAAAATCTGTAATTATGAGTATCCATACCAGAGTCTTTTGAGCTGTACCAGTAATAGTGTAGGGCACCTGAGTAAGATTTGTATTTTGATAGATGCATTTCCTTTCTCAGGACTCATCCTCTTGATTGTGGCCTGCAGATATCAGGGCAAGGAAACCCATAACTCAAAATTAGCTTTATTGGCTGGAAGTGGTTCCCATTGAGTCAGTGGGCTCATGGCAAAAATACTGTTCCATACTTATGAGGTTTTCTTGTTTGCTAGGTTACACTACTGTGAATTCAAAGTAAATTTACTATCTTTTTAAAACATAAAAGATATTTATTGTCATTTATAATGCAACTGACCAAATCCAAATCAAAGCAAAATATTATAATCTGTTCCCAGTAAGATTTGTAGTTCTTTCTTTGCCTATTTTTACCTCACAGTGTCATTTAATGTCTCAGTTCAGATTTTAGCAATACACACCATTGAATATTGTTCTAAGTGACCATAAAGAGCATCAGCTCTGTGAAACATTTACAGCAAAACACCTGAAATAGGTTTGTTTGTTTCTCTATACTTTCATATTTCACTTTTGAGAGGAAGACTAGTAATTTTCTCTGCTGGGAGAGAAGGCAGCAATAGATGTTTTCAAGTTTTGAATGAGAAATGCCACACAAATTGTATTTTTCATCCAGATAACTTATTTACACAAGGGCCAAATTAAGAAACGTTTCTTAATATAACTCCAGCAGACAGACAAAAGAAAAGAAGGCAAACAAAATGTTTCAGCCTGTCAGTCCAAGCAGTATTTCAGTCAGATAACCATAAAGCTTAAAAAAGATTTCAGAGAAATTAAACAGTTGTAGAGCATAGTGCAGAAATCTTTACATGGGCCAAATTTCCATTGATTTTGTTGACACTTTTGGCTACTCTGATGCTACAAAGAGATAGTAATGTTTTGTTGTTTGTTTGTTTTATACTATAACTTTCATTTTTCTACCCATACATGCAGCACAGAATAAGTCAACTCATCTGATAAAAGCAGTAGACTAAAACATGATGTGAAAGAAAATAAGCAAGACAGTCTAGCAAGAGTAACAACATGAAACTGAAGGAAGAAGGGATAAACATGGGATAGAAAGGCATAATGGGAGTGAAGAAAGTAGATTTCTACTCTACTGAGAAGATAAAGGAAGGAAATGCAAAGAATAGAGACAAAATGTTCAGAAGACCAGAACATCCCCTGGATATACCTTCTATAGGTGGAAAGAGGTATATGCATCCCAACAGATGCTATAGCTAGAGTGAACTCTTAGCTTTATTTGAATCATGGCTTTTCCAAAATTGTTCTGGACATTGTATAATTGTGCTTCATGTTATTGGGGAGAAAGAGCAGTTCAGAGTGTTGGTCCAAAGCTCTGTTCCCCTTTGTTTAGATATGGGGATACTGACTTCTTAATTCATATGCATGGACAAATATTTGGATGACCCTGAGATCAGTCATTTCCCCTTCCTGTTCCATAAACTGATGGTGTGGGCTGTGCTGATGAAGCATCAGAAGATGGCCCTCTTCTTTTGGCAGCATGGGGAGGAGGCTATGGCTAAAGCACTGGTGGCCTGTAAACTCTGCAAAGCCATGTCCCATGAAGCATCAGAAAATGACATGGTGGATGACATATCCCAAGAGCTGAACCATATTTCTTTCATGTATCATTTTCTGGGTAAAGAGGAAAAAAAAAAAAGAGAGAGGCTGCTGAACTTCCCAGAAATGTGCTTATCTGTTCCTTGCTTTCACTTGTAAATTCTAGTGAAAATGTAGTCCCTTCAGAGGGAGTCTAAATGGCTTTTAAGAAATCTGTCTGACAGAGCAGCAGTGTTGCTAGCAGTATAACTCCTCAAATTAGAAGGTGTCAAGTAGGCAATGAAATATTGTATTGGGTTTACATGACAAGATTTTGGTAGTGTGGGGGCTGCACGGGTGGCTTCTGTGAGAAGATACCAGAAGCTGCCCCCATGTCAGATGGAGCCAGTTCCAGCTGGCTCGAAGACAGAACCGCTGCTGGCCAAAGCTGAGCCAATCAATCAGCAATGGTGGTAGCATCTCTGTGATAACATATCTAAGAAAGGGTAAAAAAGCAGCAGCTGCAAGTGAGAGGAGTGAGAATATGTGAGAGAAACAACTATGCAGACACCAAGGTCAGTGAAGAAGGAGGAGGAGGAGGTGCTCCAGGCACCAGAGCAGAGATTCCCCTGCAGCTCGTGTTGAAGAACATGGTGAGGCAGGTTGTCCCCCTGCATCCCATGGAGGACCCCACGCTGGAGGATGTGAATGTGCCCTGAAGGAAGCTGTGGCTTGTGGAGAACCCACATTGGAGCAGACTCCTGGCAGGATCTGTGGCCCATGGAGAGGAGCCCACACAGGAGTAGTCTGTTCCTGAAGGACTGCACCCTGTAGAAAAGACCCACGCTGGAGCAGTTCTTGAAGAACTGCAGCCCATGGGAAGAACCCACGTTGGAGAAGTTTGTGAAGGACTGTATCCTGTGGGTGGGACCCTACTCTGGAGCAAGGAAAGAGTGTGAGGAGGAAGGAGTGGCAGAGATGAAGCATTATGAACTGACCACAACCCCCATTCCCCATCCCCCATCCCCCTGCACCGCTCGAGGGGAGAAGGTAGAAGAGTCAGGAGTGAAGTTGTGCCTGGGAAGAAGGGAAAGGTGGGGGAAAGGTGTTTTTAGATTTATTCTTATTTCTCATTGTCCCACTCTGTTGTTAACTGGCAATAAATTAATTTCCCCAAGTCGAGTCTGTTTTGCCCATGACAGTAATTGCTGAGTGGTCTCTCCCTGTCCTTATCTCAACCCCGCTGTTCGGGGATGGGCCAGTCATTGGTTGGCGGGTGGTGAGCAATTGCATTGTTCATTACTTGTTTTGTATATTCTTTTATCATTGTTATTATTATTTTCTCTTCCTCTGCTGTCCTATTAAACTGTCTTTATCTCAACTTACGCGTTTTACTTTTTTTCCCTGATTCTCTTCCCCATCCCACCAGGGGCGGAGAGGGTGAGCGAGCGGCTGTGTGGTGCTTAGTTGCCATCTGGGGTTAAACCACGACAATAGTCTATGTTTTACTTCACTGAAGCTCGTTCACGGGGCCTGTTTAAAGGCAAAGCAGGCTACAGGCTACACGAGCAAGAGGAAGGGTGACAGAGAAATAAATTTGCAAGTGAGTCATGAATTATTTCCCCTGAACAATTTTCTCCAGTTGAAACTGGCAAATGGCAAGAATATAATTCTCTCAATATCTCACCAGGATATGTAGCACTAATAGGAGGGGGAGAGGCAATTGTTAATCCTGCCTGTCCTTACAAACAGGCTCTCTGGGAAGTCAGGTCTGCCCATAACACCCTCTCCCTTGACACATCCTCTTCCGATGAGCCAAGCACAAGAGCAATCAAGGCAGCTTGGTGCTCAGCTTGTCCAAGGCTGGCTACAGGGTTTGCATGCTCTAACTTCTAATTGGAGTAATTTGGATGATTTCAGCAACACATATGCTGTCTTGCAATATGATGAGCACAAGCAGTCTCCTTCTCCTGACATCCCAACAGGCTAACTACGTTGTTTCACTGTTGTTTAGGGAGAGATGTATAATAAAAACGTTTCCCATGATATTCCAGCAAAACCAGAAAAAGCTGTTGTGCTTCTGAATACAGACAGGTAATTTTTGGTAATGTTATGATATCTCCTCAGTTATACTACAAATTTGACCCCAAGCGTAGTACATTGCATATGTCAGCACAAGGTAAATGTAATGTTTTCTGCATTCCCTTGGTACAAGAGAGCAGCAAATGAGACAGAATGCAGAAAACAAGGAGCTGGCATTAATGTGAACATAGCTGCCAAGTTACTGAAGCAAAATCTAAGGGGAATGCATAGCTAAGCACATCAGTGTTTGCTATTTCTGGCTTTGTCTCATCTCCTCAGACCTATGCATGCTTACAGCTTGACCTGCACTACCTGTGTACATTAAGTAGGGAACTATTAACTCTCTGTATATAAATTAATGCTGATTGTGTCATTTACACTGATATTCTATATAATGTATAATGCATAAAACTGCAAGTCCAAGGTCTGAATGCATCCGTGATCCCACCTGCCATTGAGCCTATGTAATATTTTGTAAATGTATTCAAGTGTATAACAATATGCACCTAATGAACAAGCAGATAAAATATTCAAGAGACGCAATTAGTCATAGCACTCATAGCAATGCTAATGGAAGTTAAATGCTTTGTTTCACCACAGAGCTCTGAAAACATTACCCCCAAGTGAAAAATACTCTATTGACACAGAAACTCACATGTACAAATATATTTCTTTTCCTAAATGTCCCAAGGGAGTTGTTTCATTTTGATACTAACCAACCACCATGATTGCAATCTGTTTACTGTGATGATCATTGTTATCATTATTATTGCTTTAGGTAATTCTAGGAATTCTACTTCCTCCTTCAATCCTCGGCTTGGAGTTGAATAACAAAGATGATAAGCCTTACATGTCTCAGCCCAAGGAGATCCATCTTCAAGACAAAGAGCCAGAGGAACCAGAAAAAACAGTGAAAGAAAAAGACAGAGGACATGGAAAAGACAGGAGGACATGGAACTCACTGTAAGAGCTGACAATGAATTGCCAGCCTCAGTGCTATCAATTTGCTATTCACACCTCTGTGGGTCTTGCAGGCTATCTCATGCCTAAATTTAGCACATAATAGGATACCACTTTTAACAGTCCCCTCTGCTCAGTGGGACTTGTGGTGGGTTAACCTTGGCTGGTTGCCAGGTGCCAACCAAGCTGCTTTGTCACCCCCCCTTCTCAGCAAGACAGAGGGAGAAAATAAGATGAAAATGCTCGTGGGTCGAGATAAGGACAGGGAGATCACTTACCAATTACTGTCACAGGCAAAACAGACTTGAATTGGGAAGATTAATTTAAATTATTGCCAATTAAAAATAGAGTAGGACAGTGAGAAACAAAAGACAAAACTAAAACCACCTTCCCTCCACCCCCCACCCCTTCTTCCCAGGCTCAACTTCACTCCTTCATTCCTGACTCTTCTACCTCCTCCCTGCCCTGAGCAGCAATGGGGAGATGAGGAATGGGGGTTGCAGTCAGTTCATAACACTTCATTTCTGCTGCTCTTTCTTCCTCGCACTGTTCCCCGGCTCCAGCATAGAGTTCCTCCCACAGGATATAGTCCTTCAAGAATTGCTCTAATGTGGGTCCTTCCCATGGGCTACAGACTGCAGTTCTTCAAGAACTGATCCAGCATGGGTTCTTTCCACGGGGTACAGTCCATCAGGAACAGATTACTCCAGCATGGGTTCCCCCATGGGGTCACAGTTCCTGCCAGGAGCCTGCTCCTGCATGGGGTCTCCATGGGCCACAGCTTCCTTCAGGGCATATCCACCTGCTGCGGCATGGGGTTCTCCATGGGCTGCAGCGTGGATATCTGCTCTGATGTGGTCCTCCATGGGCTGCAGGAGAACGACCTGCTTCACCATGGTCTTCTCCACAGTCTGCAGAGGGATTTCTGCTCCGGCACCTGTAGCACCTCCTCCCCCTCCTTCTTCACTGACCTTGGTGTCTGCATGGTTGTTTCTCTCACATATTCTCACTCCTCTGTCTCACAGCTGCTGTGCAGTATTTTTTTACCCTTTCTTAAATATGTTATGAAAGAGGCGCCACCAGCATCGTTGATTCGCTCAGCTTTGGCCAGTGGCAGGTCCATTTTGGAGCTGTCTGGAACTGGTTCTGTCTGACATGATGGCAGCTCCTGATCTCTTGTGACAGTGGCCACCCCTGCACCCCTCCCCACCAAAACCTTGCCACATAAACCCAATACAGACTCAAAACATATAAGATGGCATCATTGTTTCTTGATTTTTCAGCAGTACATGGTGAAGCTGAAGCATCATGTTGTGATGTAATGTCCTTATATTTTGGTTCCATTCAATGCTGCATCATCTGAAATAAATTCAGGAGATTTCAGAATTTAACGCACTCAGCCATGACAGATGAGTGAGCCCCTCTGGTAGAAAAGATGCTCTCTAGATCTTCCTTTGAATGGAAATGCCCAGAGGTTGACAGAAGCTAGAGATTTTTTTTTTCTTTTAGTTCACCTCATTGGAGGGCAAGTTAGTGTGCAAGGAAGCAAGAAAAATGATGAAAACATTTTTCAAAATTCTTTATGAATTTGTAGTCAGTGCTTCTCACATACACACATGCAGTAAAAACATAACCAGGTAGCTATGTTGTCCCAAAAACTTGGATCCCTTACCTTGGTGTCGCCCAATTTGATGTTGGTAAAGATTAACCTTGCTCATTTTACCCTAACAATACTATGGCATCATGAAACAGGATATCTGTCTCAGAACAAAAGAACCCCAAAGTGAATGATAGTTTGCTTCGCCAATGGTCCGTAAAGGACTGCTTAGTGTTCCCGAAGTTAAGTGAACTTAGGGGAAAGGTAATTCCGGCAGGGGGAGATCACGACCACCGACTCAAGGACCACCCACTCAAGAAACCCACCGACCCAAAAGATTCGGGAAGTAAAGGTCTCGAGAATCATAGTGAGCATGCGTAGTAATTTACATGGCAGGCGAAGAATTTTAACCAATCATTTAACAAAGTGACAATGAATATGTATTAGATGATTGTATAAATAACTGTTAGTTTACATCAACTGTGTGCTGGTTTGTACCACACACCTGTATTTGCGCATTTACGTAATAAAGGAAAATACCTCGACTCTATGTGTGAATTGGGCAATGCACACCAGGTAACGGACCCAAGTTTTTGGGACAACAGTAGTGAATCACGGACAAAATTTTGTGTTAGAGAAAGAGATGCCACCTACACAGAACAGTGTCTTGAGTTATTCTCACCCTATTGTTTCCCACTTCAGATGGAAACACATTTGTTCACATTCAGCTTTGTAGCTATTCTGTCAAAGAGTGACTTAGGTCATTTCTGTATATTTTAATGGGGAGGTTTTTCAGATTGTTAACAAGGTGGCATAATTAGCATTTGGGGTCATTAGGTGATATCTAATCCCCAGCCATCTCAGAGCAATTCCCCGGGGATGTGTGTGTGGGGGTGTGGAATTAGTTTTGTATGGCATATAGTTAATTCAATAATAAGATAAAATTACAGCATCATTTATCAAGAAGAATGCATTAGCAACTAGGAAATGAGCTAAAACATAAATCCAGGTACTGAAAGAGCATTATCCTAAAAACACCCACAACTCACTGATTTCAGTGAGAGATGAGGGTCTCTCAGAAATAGAAAATTTATAAAATTGTGAAGGATTTAAACTCAGTTAAATAATTCCCCTGCCTAAAAGCTGTTAAAGCTGCCAGCATTCATATTTACCTCTCTTGCAAAATTCTTGAGCACAAGAGGACAGCAGAGACAAAGCCTTGTGAAAAATCTACCAAAATCTCTGTAGCACCAGATGGCTGTTTTCCTAAAACAGTGTCAGAAGGTAGAGATAAGCAAAGAAAGGAGTAGTTTTTTAGGCTAGACATTTTTCAAAGCATTCAGATCATATTCCACTTTCCCCCCCAAAAAAAAGTCCTTGATATAGATCTGGGAATCAGTCTGGTTTTGTAGCCTTCAGGTAGCAATACCCTGGGTTCTGTGAAGGTTGTATAGTCTCTGCTACTATAATTATATTCAGTAGGTCTCATGTTCTTGCAGACTATCTAATGAGAACCCTTCAACCATCTCCTCTTCTCAACAGCCACTTCATCCTTTTCCTTTCTTATGAAATTCTCGCTGGACTTTAAGGGGGTTTTATGTGCTTTATGGGAATCATCGGGGACATCTTTAATTTTTTAACATGCATTGTTTTATCTACATTTATGACAATGAACTTAGAAATCTGAACAGGCATAAAAAGATAGAGGAAATAGGTAACTTCATCAAAGTAGGCTGCAATTTTAAGAGGATATCAGCAAGTTAGTTTTAGTGCCATACTTGTGTCCTGGATCTTTTTTCTATTTTATTAAAAATGTGATGGGCAACATCTGTGCATAGTCAAATTCAAGAATATAAGGGACCACATGAAAAGTAGTAACACCAGAGAAAAAAACCTAACTACTTAAATTAAATACAATAAAATCATTAAACTGCAGTCATCTAGGACCATACATGTAACCAATGTTAAAAATAAATAAAAATAAAAAAAATGTAGTCCTCAGTTTATTATTACAATTTACTATTTTACAGGACCGAAGACCTGTGTAAATAGATCCAGATGAGGCCTAGAAAAAGGAAGAAAAGGATAGATTGTGATTCTTACTTTTAAATATGTGGGAAGTGCTTGGCCTTTGTGGTCATCTCCTATTCCTGCAAGGCACTAGAATCAGATCAAATACCTCACCTTAAGTTGATTAGTTAAGTATGCGCTAAACATCCTGTTCAATCAGAGAATACAGAGATAGATAAAAGAAGGACCTCTCAATTGAATGACAGCATATATCTGGCATCTCATTGTTGTCTTTAACAGTTCTCTCCTTGGCTTAGTTTTCCATGTTTTTAAATTGTGGATGATAACAATAGTATCTTTAGGGATGCTGAAAGTTTGCTTCAGTTATCATAAAAGTGCTTTGATCTATTTGGAGAAAAACATTATAGAAGCATTTCAATATAAGCATTATGATGCAGTCCCTTCATACTTAGACAGGCCAATTGTATCTATCTCAATTGCTTTCATGTGCAGAAGTGCTATAATGTATATCTGCTGCCACAAACTAAATATAGTAAGAACTTGCTGAGGGCACAGTAACCTAAAATACACTATTAGTTCACTATTCAGAAAATATTTTTTAAAAGAGCATTTATTAGATTAATCTGTATTCTAAATGCAAAGGGAAACCTTTTATCTTTAATTTTAGAGATTATTTAGTTTAGTCACTCCTGCTTTGCTCTGAAGCTGAGCATGAAGAGTAAACACAATATTATCTTCTTTTGCCTGTTAGCTTTGTACCTATTACTGAGGACTTCTTAAATATGATTCTAGCACTCAGGGTAGATCTTTAGGGAGTTTGAATTGCAATAGCAACAGTAAAATTAAGTAAGTCACCTACAGATAGCGTGTGAGCACTCTGGAACTTCATTATGGAAGAAGCTACAAGCAAGTAGAAGGATCTTGAGATCCAAGGCCTTAACCCTGCACTGAACTCTACTGGTCTACATCCACATGAAGTTCACTATGGAATCATAGCATAATATGGATCCAATGATCAACGTAAGAACAGTCACTAGCTTCACTGCTTCCAATTCAGTAACCACCAACTCATCTTTCCCCCTGTTGTTCTCCTTCAGTGTTAGCCTTATGACCTTTTCTTTGTAAAAAACCCAAAATTTCTCCGTTTTCTGTGTGCATCTGTTTATTGGATATAAGTATATAAGAAGAAGCTATTGTCAGATGAAAAGAAATCAGTACAGCAAAAAGGAGAAATGTTCTCTGCATCTTATTTTTTTGGCTACCAGTCAAGGATTGCACTGGTGTCAACAGTTCCTGCTGAAGCACTGCTTTTTCAGTTTACAAGGTACTAAACAGTAGCTTCCTACATAAAAGATAATCTGAGACCAAAGCATTTCACACCTATATATGGTCACCTGGTTTTGTCTAAAGATCAAAAAATCTGAGAAGTTTAGAATGGTTTCCTTTTGAAATTTCAAAAAATATCTTAATTCATCTTTCACAAAAAAAGAAACACAAAATGTCCTTTCTTGTAGGCAATGATGGGACAAGGGAATGGAGAGTCATCGAGAAAGAAAGAGGAAGAGGAGGCTAAGAGCAAGCACAGACTGATCCCTGTTGGAAGAAAGTTTTATGAGTTCTACAATGCTACCATTGTTAAATTTTGGTTTTACACAGTAAGATATCTTTTCTCTTATATTACTACTGATGGGACTAGCACTGCCAGAGGATTAAGGTCATATTGTGTATTTCTTTGAAAGTCTGTATATGCATACATTGGAGGGCTTCTCCATAAATATTTTAATAAACATCATTTGTGGAGGTCAGCTAGCACTTGCAAACCTGTCTGAATATTTTAAATATTACTGCTTCATTCTGGAAATTAATGGTTAAAATATGAATCACTGTGTATGTTTTTCTTCAAGTTGTGCTGGTTTTGGCTAGGATAGAGTTAATTTTCTTCATAGTAGCTAGTATGGGGCTATGTTTTGGATTTGTGATGAAAACACTGTTGATAACACAGGGATGTTTTAGTTATTGCTGAGCAGTGCTTACACAGAGTCAAGGCCTTTTCTGCTTCTCACCCCACCCCACCAGCGAGTAGGCTGGGGGTGCACAAGAAGCTGGGAGGGAGCACAGCCAGGACAGCTGACCCCAACTGACCAAAGGGATATTCCATAGCATATGATGTTGTGCTCAGCAATAAAAGCTGCGGGGAAGAAGGAGGAAGGGGGGACATTCGGAGTTATGGCATTTGTCTTCCCAAGTAACCATTACACATGATGGAGCCCTGCTTTCCTGGAGATGGCTAAACACCTGCCTGCTGATAGGAAGTAGTGATTGAATTCCTGATTTTGCTTTGCTTGTGTGCGTGGCTTTTGCTTTACCTATTAAACTGTCTTTATCTCAACCCATGAGTTTTCTTACTTTTACCCCTCTGATTCTCTCCCTCATCCCACTGTGGGGGGAGTGAGTGAGCAGCTGTGCAGTGCTTAGCTGCTGGCTGGGGTTAAATCATGAAACAACTGCAACAATAAGTGATAGTTTGCTGTCAGCAAGTGCTCCCATGGAATTCACTGCTAAGCCCAATGGGTTGGTCTGAATCAGGATATCAAATTGGACAATAACTGATGAAAATAAGAAACGGATAAAGCACATATTTTCTTGGAACATTTTTTCTTTGTTCAGTTTTGGCTAATCTGTAGAATGTCTCTCAAAGTGTTTGTGTAAGTACCTGTAAGATAGATAACAAAGATATGAGTAGCAGCCAACACATATTTTTCAGCGGCAAATTATGTCAGACCAGTCTAATTTCCCTATATTATAAAGAAGCAGGCCTCGTGGATGGGGCAGAAAGCAACTGATGTTATATATTTAGAGTTAAGTAAGCCAGTGTCAAAAACATTACTAGTTTTTTTTTTTCACTGATAAATTAATAACTGCTATATGGATACAAAGCTTTTTGACAATTGGTCCTCAAGAGCAGTTATTAATTATCAAACTGGAAACCTGTATTGGAGAGAATTCTACTAGGGTCTTTCCTATATCAGGTACCACCTGATATTTTCATTCACAACATGGATGATTGAGTACAGACTATAGTTATTAAATTTGCAAATGACACTAGAATGTAACCCTTGGCTGGAATATTATATTTCAGTTCAGCTTCTGCATCATGTGACAAATGTGGACTGGTTTGAAGGACACAAAAAAGAATAACGGAACTGTTTCTAGAGTTCTGTAAAACATGACTTATGGGGAAAGATTTAAGGAAGTGAGGTTGTTTTCCCCAGAAAAAAAAAAAAATAACTGCAGGAGGAAAGTAATAGTCTTCAAATATGTGTGAGTAGCTGCAAAGAAAAACAAAATGGAATATTCTCCAAAGCCTTGCTGAGTAAGACAAAAAGTAATGGTTTAAATTGCAGCAAGGCAGTTCTAGCTAAGATATTAGGAAACAGTTTCTAACAGGATAGCTCTGAGAAGTACTGTCATAAATCGTGTAAGGAGTTGGTAGATTTTCCATCATTACTGATTTCTAAGTCTATCTTGTTAAAAATTATGTCCGATTAGGTCCAATTATGTCTCTGAGAGCTTATGGGTTAGGATTAAAGAGAGAACAGGTAAAGGTGACATTATAGTGGGTGTCTGCTATAGGCTACCTGACCAGGAAGAACAAGTGGATCAGGTCCTCTACAGACAGATAGGAACAGCATCACGTTCACAGGCCCTGGTCCTAATGGGGACTTCAACCACTCTGATATCTGCTGGAGGGATAGCACAGCAGGGCATAAGCAGTCCAGGAGGTTCCTGGAGTGCATTGATGATAACTTCCTCCTCCAACTGATAGAGGAGCCAATGAGGAGAGGTGGTCTGCTGGACCTCATACTCACCAACAAGGAGAGGCTCATTGGGGATGTGAAGGTCAAAGGCAACCTTGGTTGCAGTGAACATGAGGTGGTGAAGTTCAGGATCCTGAGGGCAGGGAGGAGGGCAAAAAGCAGGCTCATAACCCTGGACTTCAGAAGAGCAGACTTTGGCCTCTTCAGGGACATGCTTGAAAACGTCCTGTGGGATAAGGCCCTAGAGGGAAGACAGTGTCACAGTCCATTTGGATCTCTCAAATTTACAGGACAACGTACTCTGTGAATTAAACTTTATTTTATGAGTTCATTAAGAAATACAACAAACATGACAAACAGGGGCTCAGTCCCCTTTTGCCCAGACTAGTCTATCATGTGAATTCACTTATTCACATGACAAGTCATGAGGTTTCATAACTTATAACCTGTAACTCTTAATTTGTGCATCTATGAGCATAAATTAGTTACCTAGCTGACACTGAGAGTGCTCATCCTTCCTTCTTCATCACGGTGCAGGCATCCCCTGTATCACACCGGGAAGCATGAAAGCCTCAGCAGTCCAGCTGCTGTTGGATCCGTGTCAAAAGCTTTTTAGGTAAGCTGACGTTTTTATATCTTCCAGCTTGGAAGTTTGGTCTATGCCATTTCCATGAGTTAGCAGATTCTGATGAAACTGCCAGACAACCAATATGCAAGGATTATGGCTGCAGGCGACAGCAATCTGCAGGTGATAATGGCGGCATAATGGCCCTTTTATCTTTTTCTGGCTACCTGTCCTGCCTACCTGATGCTCTCGCTTTGACATAATGGTGCTGCTCCAAGCATACATCAGGCCTTAGCATGAGCTCTGTTAGCCAAAAATCTGACCAGGCGTTGAGTGAACAGTCACAGAGTGGCCCAAGAAAGCTGGTTAATATTCAAGAATCACCTCCTCAAAGCTCAAGAGAGCTCCACCCCAAAGAAGAAGAAGTCAGGCAAAAAAGCCAGGAGGCCTGTGTGGATGAACAAAGAGCTCCGGGCCAAGCTCAAAAACAAAAAGGAAGCATATAGAGGGTGACCTGCGTCAGGTCCCCATTTTTACCAGCGTCAGTGTCCCGGGGCTCCCACTGTGGAAATGCCATGCTTTCAATAAAACCAAAGTTTTCATTTGCTGAGTGTTGTGCTTCATCCCTGAAGGATCCGCACTTGCTGTTCACCCGTAACAACTAGCAAGACCGGTCTTCAGTAATCCTAGGTCCCAGAAACTAGGGGTAAAGTCTGGAGCAAGGAGGACGTTCCCTTGGTGGAAGAGGATCAGGTCAGAGAATACTTAAGCAACCTGGTGTCCTGGTTTTGGCTGGAATAGAGTTAATTTTCTTCCTGGTAGCTGGTACAGTGCTGTGTTTGGGATTTAGGATGAGAATAATGTTGATAACACACTGATGTTTTAGTTGTTGCTAAGTAGTGCTTACACTAGTCAAGGACTTTTCAGCTTCCCCTGCTCTGCCAGGTGTGCAAGAAGCTGGGAGGGGGCACAGCCAGGACAGCTGACCCAGACTGGCCAAAGGGCTCTTCCATCACGTATGACGTCATGCTCAGTATATAAACTGGGGGGAGTTGGCCAGGGGGCAGTGATCGCTGCTTGGGGACTGGCTTGGCCCTGGTCAGCGAGTGGTGAGCGGTTGCATCACTTGTTTTTCCTGGGTTTTGTGCCTCTCTGTTGTTGTTGTTGTTTTCCTTTTCACTACAATATTATTATTTTATTTCAATTATTAAACTGTTCTTATCTCAACCCATGAATTTTCTTACTTTTGCTCTTATGATTCTCCCATCCCACTGGGAGCTGGAGGGTGAGCGAGCAGCTGTGTGGTGCTTAGGTGCTGGCTGAGGTTAAACCATGACACCTGGACATACATAAGTCCATGGTCCCTGATGGGGTGGATCCATGGGTGCTGAGGGAGCTGTGAGGCCACTCTCCATAATCTGATCATGGCGATAGGGAGAAGTGCCCGGGGACTGGAGGAAAGCAAATGTCACCCCCATTTTCAAGAAGGGCAGGAAGGAGGACCTTGGGAACTACAGGCCAGTCAGCCTCACATTGATCACTGGGAAGGTGATGTAGCAGCTAATCTTGGGAACCATTTCCAGGCACAAGAAGAACAAGAAAGTCATCAGTAGTCAGCATGGCTTCATCAAGGGGAAGTCATGCTTGACCACTTGATAAACTTCTATGATGAAGTGACTGGCCTGGTAGATGAGGGGAGAGCAGTGGATATTGTCTACCTGGACTACAGGCCTTTGACACTGTCTCCCATAAGATCCTCAGAGAAGCTGATGAAGTATGGAATGGATGAGCAGACAGTAAGGTGGATTGAAAATTGGCTGAACGGCCAGGCCTAGAGGGTGGTGATCAGTAGCCTGAAGTGTAGTTGGAGGCCAGTAACTAGCAGGTTACCCCATGGGTCAATACTGGGTCCAGTCATGATCAACATCTTCATTAATGATCTGGATGATGGGGCAGAGTGCACCCTCAGCAACTTTGCAGACAGCACCAAAACTAGGAGGAGTGGCTGATATAACAGAAGGTGGTGCTGCCATCCAGAAAGACTTCAACAGGCTGGAGAAATGGGCTGACTAGAATTTCATGAAGTTCAACAAGGGGAAGGGCAAAGTCCTGCCCCTGGGGAGGAACAACCCCATGCACCAATATATGCTGGTGGCTACCCATCTGGAAAGCAGCTTTGCAGAAAAGGACCTGGGGGTCCTGGTGGACACCAGATTGAACATGAGCCAGCAACGTGCCCTTGCCATAGAGAGGGCAAACAGTATCCTGGGCTGCATCAGGCAAAGTATTGCCTGCAAGTGGAGGGAGGTGATCCTTCCCCTCTCCTCAGCCCTGGTGAGGACACACCTGGAGTCCTCTGTCCAGTTCTGGGGTCCCCAGTACAAGAGATATAGAGCTACTGGAGAGAGTCCAGCAAAGGGCCATGAAGATGATTAAGGGACTGGTGCATCTTTCTTATGAGGAAAGGCTGAGAGAGTTGAGACTGTTTAGCACAGAGAATAGGAGGCTCGGGGGGGACCTCATCAATGTATATAAATACCTGAAGGGAGGGTGCCAAGAAGACAGAGCCAGGCTCTTTTCAGTGGTGCCTAGTGACAAGACCAGAGCCGATGGGCACAAGCTGAAACACAGGAGGTTCCATCTGAACATCAGGAAACACTTCTTTACTGTGAAGGGTTACTGAGCCCTAGAATAGGTTGCCTGGGGAGGTTGTGGAGTCTCCCTTCTTAGAGATACTTGAAAACTATCTAGACATGGTCCTGGGCAACTGGTTCTAGGTGGCCCTGCTTGAGTAGGGGGCTTGGACCAAATGACCTCCAGAGGTCCCTTCCAACATCAACCATTCTGTGATTCTGTGATAAGTGGCTGTCAGTAGTATGCTACCTAGCAGACATTAAAAAAAAAAACAACACAAGACACTAAAGCTGTCCCTTCAAGGTAAAGGTGATGTTTTAACAATGCATGAGAAAGTAACTTTTCAAAAGAAACTTGTTCTATGGAAAGAGCATTTTGAAAATGGATGTGTGGAAATGTTCCCATCGTTATGTGATTTTGTTTCTGAAAACAATGCATGACGTCTAGAGGTCCCTCCCAACCTCAACCATTCTGTGATTCTGTGATATGGTACACTCTAATTAATCCTGCCTTGGCACTGTGGAATTGGCCAGATGATTTCTTGTGGTCCTTCCCAGCTATATTTTCTATCATTCTTCTGGATGCAAAGCAGCCCAGCCTCAGCAAATGGCAAAGAATGTCCTTTCTTCTGTAGATGAATTCTTAATGGAAAAATTACCTTGCTGAGATCTGGACAATACATCTACAGACAACAGGAACAACTTACATCAACAGAGGCCAAATTGTGGTGGACAGTTTATGCTACCAAATAGCTCCAATTTGGCAATTTGCAGTTACTACTTGCTGAACTGTAGCCATTAAACATTAATCAGACTGATGAGTCTAGAGACTGCTCGTCAGCAGTCTAGTATCAATTGCAATATGTATTATGCATAACCAGAAAAGTCTCTCCACTGTAAATAAAATGCATCATCCTGGCTCTTCCCATTAGTTCAATTCTGAAATGGGAGAGATCAAGATTTTATTTCTGTTTAGACCTGTTTCTACAGTTTCTACATGTCCTGAGGCAGATATCAATCAAGGTCATTTATTAAAGCTGGATCTTGGCTACACTGAGCTTCAAGAGCAAATTAAAGTGGATTCTGGCTGTGGTGCTTGACCAGTTGGATATATTGAGGAACTCCTGGAGAGCAAAGGGAAAGCAAAGTTCATATGAGGGTTAAAATTGCACAGCCTATCTCACTTTTCACAAGCACACTGGTGAAAACACTAATCATAGATTTCTAAAGACAACCTCCAAGTTTTACACTCCACAGTCCAAAATGCAAGATATGTGTCCATGCTCGTAGGTATTATATGCCATTTAAAATAATTTGCTTATTCTAAATCCACCTATTTGCTATTAGGATACATAGATTGGATATTTATATCCACCTTCACTCTTAAAATACACAAGAGTGGGTTAAATGTAGGGATGTTTGAGTAAGTAATATTTTGGCTCAGCAGTTGCACCAAAATATACAGCCTTTTCTCACCGACAAACTTTCGCCTTTCTCTATGGACATCCAGTATTTTCAAAAAACAATTACTTTGTTTTGTTATGTGTCTGTTGCATTGAAATCCATGACAAAGATTTAATCTCACAGACTGCCAGAGGAGAAAAAGATAGTCTTCCCTTTTTAACTACTAGCCTTTGGTTGCTAGCAGTATGCAAGAGGCCACATTGCTACTTCCTCCCTTGGTGAGGAGCTACGGAGGGAATTGAACCCCCATAAGAGCCATTTCCTAAACATCAGAGTGGCATTTCCAGAAGTTTTTCATTTTGGAATCACTTTATGATAATTTAATTATTGCAGTCAGTGAGAAAAGGGGAGTGTAGTCTTGCTGTTGAAGAACTCACCTACTGGTACAATTTCCAGGCTCGTCCCTTGCCTTAATGAGTGTTTAAGTATGTTATTTAGAGTGGTACAGCATCCATAGGAGGACAGGGAGCAACCCAGACTAGAAACTTCTTAGCAATCATCCCTGTGCTTAGTTTCTTCAGGTACTGCCCTCAAGGGTGAAAACAGCAGTCCCTAGTGCTTTGCCAAGCCATGCAGAAGTGTTGAGCTACTTGTGCAGTAGCACTTTTGAAGAAGCTTGTGTACCAGCATGGGCAGCTGTACTGAGGTTTGACAGCAGTGTGGGACTGAGATGTGCTCCTGGAAGGGTGAAGTTACAGGTTCAGGGAAGGAAAGGGAGGGTGTCACCTGCGGTCTGAAGGGCTGGTCTCTGGGGTGAAAGGGGTGTAGTTTTAGCATAATTTGATTCTTTTTTTGCCAACTGAAAATTTTCAGTAATTTTCAGGAAATTTGGATTGACAAAAAAAACCCTCAAAATAAAAGTAAGAAAAAAAGATAAGCCCCTAGTTACACTGAGGGTCTTGTGGTTTCTATCATCTGAATATCCCTATTATTTTGCCATATTAACTACAAATGCTCAGTGAAGGCTGCTGAGTCAAACCAAATTAATAAGATTTGCTGCTAATTAAATATAAATAAGATCTAATAAACAAATTCCAAGAAGGACGTTAGGTGACACTATCACTTGTTTTTTTGCAGTATAGTAGAAAGGGTTCTTTCAGCTAGGGAGGTGTGTATCCAGTTCTGCCTGTCCAAATAGGGTTTTTGCTGACTCAGCTGACACCCTAGAGGCTGACATAACTCAATGTTGCTCTTAGTTTCCTTCAGGAGTGCTAAGGGAAGATCAATATAGCTCTAGACCTGAAAGTTGCAATCCACTGTCATGCACAAACTGAAAGACAAATGCAATCATTTCCTTCTCTGTTTTCAGTAGATGAGAAGCAGTGATTCAACTGGCTCTTATCTGTGCTGATAGTTATGGTCAATTTAAATAATTCTCTTGAGTATCCTTTAAATCAGCAACTGAACGTAAAACCAGAATCCTGTGGCTTTTTCACAGTGCAGAAATAATTTTCTCTAGCAAATAGAACAAGACTATAGATCCTGTTCTGTGAAGTGCTGAACACTGGAATAATTCTACCCAAAAGTCCCAAGCTCCTCTATGGTTGCTTGATCTGGAATCTGATACTGAGTACAGAATTGTTGTGAGTAATATGCAACTGAGAGAAAAAACTTCTGCTTGAAATACACATGTATGCAATAATCTTTCTGCAACAATGAAAGTTACGACTAAAATGTCCATGCACGGGATTGAATAATATTTTCTCTGATTTAAATTTGACTTGATGCATTTTCTTTCTTGAAGGACTGCAATTTGAATAGCAAAGTGACCACAGTTAGATTCTTGCTACCACAAAGACCGACCACAGCCATTCACCCTTGCTACAGCCCACGCTCCCCTGTGGCACCAAGGCTTCTCTGAATTTGCTGAATTTGATGATGCGCTTTGCTCATCTTGTCTTTTTTGACTGACCATTTGATTATACTGGAACTATAGAAAGAAAGGAAAAAGAAACCAAAAAACATAATCCACACTTTCCACTATATCAAAAATTAAGGCAGAAGCCAAATGTATTAGAGAAGGAAAAGCAAACCAGTTGTACTTAAAAATTTGCAAAAAATAGAAGGCAAGTGAATGCATGACTACTTGCACCAGCAAGGTCAGTAGGAGTAGCAGTGTTTAGGGAAGGAGTCATGGTATAGGTTAAATCAACACAACACTGAGTAGGGAGATCTCCAGCAACACCTAGGACTTTCTGGGCTCCAGGCAAGGATTGTGAAAAAAGGGCATGGAATGTCAGAGTGAGCCCAAGTTAGATGAACAAGAAGAAAAAACAAGGAGGGAAGGATGTTAGAGGAGTAAAGGGTGTTGGAAGTGGACTAGGGAGAAATATGCACATAGGTGACTTAATAAGTCAGTGTTTGGTAGTTGGCATTGTGGTATCAGAGTTCCTGCCACTGTGGGATGATCTAGGACCGCATTAATATAATTTGGGGGGAGGAGGGGAAGAGATGTAGCTGGGGGAGAGGAGATTTGGGCATGTGTAATTCTGTCTTCCTCCGTTTTAAAAATCAAGAATTTCTCTCTTTCTTCCTCTGCATAAAAACCTTTCTCTCATGGAATTTCTCTGTTCAGATTTCTGCATGATGCAAGTTTAATAGCATTCACAAGTATGGGGCAGTATGGCAGTCTTCTGACATATTCCTTGAAGTGTGACCCAGAAATTGAAGTACAGTTTAGGGAGAGGGAAAGGAGAAAGGTTGTAATGGAATGGACATGGCAACATGGGAATGGGATGCCAATCAAAAACACCATGTTTAAATTGGACAAACCCCATGTTTAAAATTACAGCTGTTCTGTCTATCCAAATTATCCCATACAAAGGCATTAAATAAAAAAACCCCATAACTGTGGGAAAAATTCAATCCATATTGAATACTGCAGCACATTTCTGGCTGATTTTCCCCCTTTTCATTGTGAAATTTCTTGCTAATTATGTCAAGCAATAGCATGCATCTCCCTAAAGATGCTAAAGCACTCAGTATATATGCAGAGTGGAGTTGTTCTGCCATTCTCTGTCCCTCATAGAATCATAGAATCATTTAGGTTGGAAAAGACCCTTAAGATCATCAAGTCCAACCATTAACCTAACAAACACTGCCAAGTCCACCACTAAACCATGTCCCTAAGCACCACGTCTACACGTCTTTTAAATACCTCCAGGGATGAAGACTCAACCACCTCCCTGGGCAGCCTGTTCCAGGGCCTGACAACCCTTTTGGTGAAGAAGTTTTTCCTAATATCCAATCTAAACCTCCCCTGGCACAACTTGAGGCAGTTTCCTCTTGTCCTATCATTTCTTACTTGGGAAAAGAGACTGACACCCGCCTCGCTACAACCTCCTTTCAGGTAGTTGTAGAGAGCAATAAGGTCTCCCCTCAGCCTCCTCTTCTCCAGGCTAAACAACCCCTGTTCCCTCAGCCGCTCCTCATAAGACTTGTTCTCTAGACCCTTCACCAGCTTCGTTGCCCTTCTTTGGACATGCTCCAGCACCTCGATGTCCTTCTTGTAATGAGGGGCCCAAAACTGAACACAGTACTCGAGGTGCGGCCTCACAGTACTCGAGGTGCAGCCTCACCAGTGCCGAGTACAAGGGGATGATCACTTCCCTAGTCCTGCTGGCCACACTATTTCTGATGCAAGCCAGGATGCCATTGGCCTTCTTGGCCACCTGGGCACACTGCTGGCTCATATTCAGCCGGCCCTTGACCAACACCCCTAGGTCCTTTTCTGCCGGGCAGCTTTCCAGCCACTCTCTCCCAAGCCTGTAGCATTGCCTGGGGTTGTTGTGACCCAAGTGCAGGACCCAGCACTTAGCCTTGTTGAACCTCATACAGTTGGCCTGGGCCCATCGATCCAGCCTGTCCAGATCCCTCTGTAGGGCCTTCCTGCCCTCCAGCAGATCAACACTCCTGGCCAACTTGGTGTCGTCTGCAATCTTACTGAGGGTGCTCTCTGTTCAGCCAGGCCAGTCTTCTTCCCTGCTGGCTCATCTTCCGGCACGTGGGGATGGCCTGCTCCTGTGCCTTTACGATTTCCTTCTTGAAGACTGTCCAGCCTTCCTGGACTCCTTTGCCCTTCAGGACTGCCTCCCAAGGGACTCCCTCAACCAGGCTCCCAAACAGGCCAACAGGTCTGCCCTCCAGAAGTCCGTGGTAGCAGTTCTGCTAACCCCTCTCCTTGCTCCTCCAAGAACTGAAAACTATCATTTCATGATCGCTATGCCCACGATGGCCTGCAACCATCACATCACCCACCAGGCCTTCTCTGTTCACAAACAACAGGTCCAGCGGGGCTCCTTCCCTAGTTGGCTCCCTCACCAGCTGTATCAGGAAGTTATCTTCCACACACTCCAGGAACCTCCTAGACTGTTTCCTCTCCACTGTATTACATACAGGCTACCCTACCACCTCTCCTTCCTTGCCTATCCCTTCTGAAGAGTTTATAGACATCCATTGCAGCACTCCAGTTGTGTGAGTCATCCCACCATGTTTCTGTGATTGCAATCACATCATAGTTTTCCAGTTGCACAATGGCTTCCAACTCTTCCTGTTTGTTGCCCATGATGCATGCATTGGTGTAGATACACTTCAGCTGGGCCATTGCTCCTGCCACCTTTTTTGGGGGAGAAGCCCTAATTCCTATGTGACTGGTCTCAGGTGCTTCTGTGGTCTCTAACACATCAACAACCCTTGAGTCTTTGCTGCCGTGTGGATCTGCACCCCCTACCCCCACTGAGATGGCTAAGGTGCTGCATGCATTAGTACAGAGACATTTGAAATGTGCTCCAGTGTGCTCAGCACATCATGGAGCAGACTGAAGGACCTCACTAGCACACCGTCCCTCCAATATTGGCATGCTGCCCCCAGGTTTTACCCCTCCCCCCCTTCAAATCTAGTTTAAAGATCTTTCACTGAGCTCTGCTAACTCGTGCGCAAAGATCCTTTTCCCCCATTGAGACAGGTGTACCCCATCTGTTGCCAGCAGGCCTGGTGTCATGTAGACTGACCCATGATCAAAAAACCAAAAATTCTGCTGGTGACACCAGTCACGGAGCCAGGTAGAAGAAAAAACCTGATCCCTTAACCAGTCATCCCAAGGCCCTGAAGTCTCTTTTGATTGCCCTTGGACTTCTTATTGCAACTTCATCACTGCCTATATGAAAAAGCAATAATGGATAGTAATCTGAGGGCCGTACCAGGGTAGGAAGTTTTCTCGTCACATCTTTAACCCAGGCCCCAGGGAGGCAGCAGACTTCCCTAAGAAGTGGGTCAGGTCTGCATATTGGGCCTTTTGTTCCCCTCAGGAGAGAGTCTCCTATGACAATGACCCATCTTTTTTCTTAATGCAAGTGGTTTTGATGCAGGGCATAGGCCGACTTAACCTTGGAGACACCTCCAACCTAGATGGACCATCATCCTCATCATTGTTTGGTTCCACTTGCAGAGCCTCATACCTATTGTACAAGGGCACCTGGGAAGGTGAGGTAGTCACAGAGGAGACGTGCCTGCTGTGCCAGGCAGGAACTTGTTGCCATTGCCCCCTATTCCTTAAGTCACTGTGTTCTGCCGGGTGGAGAGAGGATAGGGAATCCTCTGTATCATGGGTCCTGTCTGCCTGACAGGTCTGTCCCAGGGCAGGTAGGGTGCAGTTCCAGTACTCTATCTCCCTCTCAGACTCCCTGATACTCCTCAACCTACTCACCTCCTCCCAGAGCTCTGTCACTAGGCTGAGGAGTTCCTCTACCTGGGCGCACCTCCCACAGGTGTGCTCACTACTGACATCCAATACTGGCATAGGAGTAGGGCACACCCTGCATCCTGACACCTGGGTGGCAGCAAGTTCCCATCAAGTCTTTTTCTGGATTAAATGCTAAATCGAGGTCTTTATGGTCATTAAATATTTCTTGGCACTTTGATACACATTTTAGAACAGTTGTCTTTAAATATATAACTTCTTTATTAACTACTTTTCTTTCTCCGTCTATTCCAAAATTTTAAGCAGAATCAGTCAATTTGGAAAACAGAAAGAATTTATTGCATTTCTTCTAATTTCACAGGGATTTCAGAGTGAGAGAGAGGAGGGTTTTTTTTCTTTTTTTATTTAAGTATCTTGCAAATAGATACAGCCTAAGATTGGCTGAAATGAAGACTTCTCAAGAAAATCAGAGAGTACATGAAATGTTTATGTGATAGGAGTCTATCAGCTTTGCTTTTGGCCTGTGTGGCTTATACCTATTAACTATAGATTACTTCAGGCTTTAATTAAGATAACTCAGCTGCTTTCCTCTCCATGTCCTGTGTCCTTCAGATATTGATGTCAGAGCCTGGGGAACTGTTATAGAAAGTAAAAGTTTGACTCCAGGAGTACTGGAATGTTACTGATCTCATAGCTATTCTCCTGTTTTTCATTGGGATGGTGCTGTGTCTGCAAGATCTGCCACTCTGGAGCAATGGCCAAGTGATATACTGTGTTAACGTTATTTACTGGTGTATATATGGTTGTTAGACATCTTTGGAGTAAACAAGTATTTGGGACCATATGTTATGATGATTGGGAAAATGGTAAAAGAAATTGATGTATTCCTTCTATGTTTTGCCAGCATGTTCTTGACTCAATGTCTTTGGTTTGGCCAGTGAAATCACTGCAAATTTATTTGTATTTTTTTACAGATTAGCATTTTCATCTGACCTAGATATCAGTGCCTTACTGAATCAAATCCTCTGCATAGCCCCCCAGGGCTGGGGATTAGACTCTTCTACTAGATTATATTCTGTTCATCTTTCTCTGAGCTCTCTCTTCAACAGCAAAACTATCCTACGTCTGTGTGCCTCATTTGTAGTAAATACAGAGGGTGATAATTTTTAACTATTTGCAAAGGAGGGAGGTTTTTTTTAAGGTAACAAAAAGTGTTTAATACCTTGAGACCCTCAAAAAGGTTTGCTATAATAGGGATGGTATGTTCAAAACATAATGGTCATGATTAAAACTGTGATCTTTCTATTTTTTGTTCTATATCCACATGTTCTTTTATCTTCCTTGTCCAAGTGTGTCCTTGTAAGACAGCCTCTGTCCCTTGTCCACATTACATGTACATAATATGGCAGGGGTGTTAATATCTTACATAGGGACTGAGTGGTATTTGCTGCCAGATGTATAACTTCTAACATCTTGGCTTTTTCTTTTTACATTTCAACAGAAATGTTGCATTAAAGCATCATTTTGCTTGTATGAGCTAAAGAAAACGACTGAGTTTACAGAGGCACATGCATGTGTCCCTGGTATTTGAGTAGCTGCACATGTACCTAACTTAATGCTGATGTATGTAACTATCCAGCCTTTGCTGTGTAAATCATGGCTACTTCTGGGGTTTAAGATTTATTTTTAAAAATCAAGGTGAAATTACCATTGAGAGTGACATTCAGTAAAAACAAACAAACTGAATTTTAATTTTTCTAAATATAAATATTACTGTTGTCTGATTTATATGTGGACAATAATCAGTAAGCCCAAATAGCTTCTACATTGTTGTTTGGCTTACCAAGGTCCATAAAGTGAAAGACACAGCCACCCTCTTTCCTCATAGTTATAGGAAAAGGGAATGTACATGAATGCATGGACTATGATCCCTCCTTGATATTATTACATTGTCACAACAGGACCAGTGGTTCTAAGCAGGTAATGTCAAATCTATAACATTGGAATGCAAAATATACATCCTGTTAGACTCCCTACCCACCAGTGGGACCAGAGAACCAGTGTCTTCAGTGTACTAGCTTTCAACTCCAAACTCATAGTGGTAAATTACAAAGAAAGAACAGTTTAGTTAAAAACAGAGAGAGAGGGAAACCACAAAAGGATTTTGAAGTTCAGTGCCTTCCTTCAAGGAACACAACAGGATGTTTATGGGAGGACTTTTGCAGAGTTCCAGAGTAGAGCAGAGAAAACACTCAGCAGTTCTTGCTGGAGGTTACTGGAAAAGGACAACAGGACAAGGGAAAAGACCAAGGAGAAAACACTGCATCCCCACCTGGACCATGTCCCTCCATCAAGGAATGTGATTACCACTGGGGCTTAAACAATCCATAGCCTATAAAACTTCTGAAAAAACAACTACTCTCCTGTTGTTCTGTGTTTTCCACAGGTGCCGTGGACAAAAAGTTTCAGAGCTGTGATGCCAGCAAAGGCAGTCTGAAAACAGATTTAATAATAAAGATTGTTCATGAATAAACAAAGTTTTAGTAGTCAGTGTTATAAAGGACTGATAGGGGCCCAGCTTCAGCAGCAGTATAAATAGTGGTTTATTTTTCTCCTGGGATCACCGCAGAAAGGAAATGGTTGAAAGCAGCAAAATAATATAATTTCCATCCCTTTGACATCCTCACATATGTACAATGAAAAAGCCTCATTCCACTTTTGTATTCTATGGAAAACAAATGCAGAAAAATCACTAGTCTGTAGGCTCAGCATCCACTCAGAGGGGGTTGAATTTAGCTACCAGAATACTCTGAAAGTGTGGGCATCTGTTAAAGTAGGAAAGTTGTTTTATTTAATGCCTTCCTGTTATTTGATTTTCATACCTCATCCAACTTTCCATGCACTCAGCAACTCTGGCACATTCATTTTGCTGACACATGCAAGGCCCAAGTGGTTTGATTTACATAAATTTGCCTCTTGTATCTGTTTTCTGGCCAACTTATCCCCTTTTGTAATGTCCAACCCATTTATATAATGCACAGACTTCCCTGGGAATTGCAACTGCTCGCTCCAGGCTACAATGGACTCCCTTGTGTATTTTTTGTTTAAACCACATTCCCTTTTAGCTCTTTTCATTTTATGGTCTTGCAAGTACAATTCAGCACTGTGGATGGGATCAAGCTGTTTACATATATTTCTACAGAGTAAGCCCAACATAGCTACTGGATTCCTCAACAGACCGTATTTAACGCAATCTATATCCTGAGATTTTATACTGAGCTTTTACTGTGAGCAAGTTTTAGACTCAGGAGGCAACAGATGAATCTTTCCAGCCTTCCTATGTTAAGGAACTTTCTCTTCACCTGACTCTGTGTTGCATCCAACAAAACAGCTGTAATAATAAGTGTTACCTCTGGGCCCTGTGAACAAGTATTCAAGTGAAATGAAAAGAGAGGCAGGAACAGGCTTGAGAGATTTAAAAGCAATGGTCTAAAGCAAAGGTGAAGAGATGAGGAGGAAGAAGCTGAATGGCTGAGCTTATTATTTTCTACAAATTTCAGTAACAGAATGTGCTTATCATAATGTGCTTTTCTGAGCTCTACATAATTATAGAATTATACTTTTTCTATTTGGGAATGAAATGAAATCACTGTGGCACGACAAGAGAGTCAGAGGCGTATCAACTCCCTTCCTGTGCAGGAAGGTCTAAATTTTCTTACTTTTCCTGTAATCAAAAGTAGGCAATGGATCCAGCTTGTTTATAAAGCTGCACCAACAGATCCTTGTTTTATTACTTTTTTAAATAGGTGACTAAAAATTTCTTTGGAATGACTGAAATGGCTATAACCTTGTTAAAATAACAATTGTAATGCAACCCCACAGGCCAAAGGGCCTGATAAACTGCTCATTAGAATCAGTGGAAAGTCACCTATCTATTTCACTGGATTTCAGACAAGCTACTGAGGTTTTATAAAGTGTGGTGGTGCGTCATCCCCCCCCCCCCCGGACCACTTTACAATCTCAGTAATTCCCATCAAGACTTGGCCTTTGTGCAATGAGTTTGGAAGTTAAGCGTCCCAGGAACTCTTGCATGGCTAAGGTGGGAGTAGCACTGATCATACCAGGAATAATCAGTTGCCCCCTGACAGCCTTGGAACATATCTTATCTGGATTGTGACTTGGGCGGATCGGTATGGGTGGACTTGTACCAGCATCACTGGAATTTTTGAGAACTCCAGTAATTACCGACCCAGATTTTTTTACTGATGCCTAAAGTCAATCATCTCACAACCCTATAAAACATCAGTACCAGGTGAGACCCTTTGAGCTCTCCTGGACCGCAGTGGGCTGTGCCCAGTATCTCCCTCTGAGTGGGATGCCTCTCAGAGTTTGTGAACTCTTAAGTTTGCAAAGTACAGAGGCCTGGCAACAGGACCTGGGCTGAACTCCGGGGCCCTCCTCACTCCTTGAGGCTCAACCTTCGCCCGTTGAGACAATCATTTGAAGTGAGCATTTCACTTAGCTGAGGGGAATTTTTAACATGTATCTTAATATGCATATTGTGTGTGTGTGTGTGAATCAATTCAAATATTGCAGTAAATCCTATTTAATCACTTTGTAAATGATAAAATTAACCAATGATTAGTTGCTGCTAAATTCCTGTGATTCTCTTTTTAACTGTGAATAAACCTTAAACTGCTGCTAGACATATATAATCCTTAGACATAAACCATTGGTAAAGTCTAAGGCGAAGTCTGGACCCAGCCTCACCTAGGCTCCTCTCTGAGAAGGAGTTTAGAAAGCAAGGGGGTCCATTCTGAACCTTGTGACTCAACGGGAGGGCCTCCTTTACCCCCTTGTATTTTCAGTCTCTGTATAAATCATTCTAATTTGCTTCTACCTGGATTTTTTTTTCTTTATATATATTCCATTCATTTAATAAGTAATAGAGTGAACCTTGCCATTGAACTTTGTTAAATCACACTTTTATAGATTTCTATTAAAATCACTTTTTGCAAATATCTTTGACGGTAATTCTTCAAGCAGTCTAACCACTCATCTGTGACATAAAGACATCCATTTGAAGGAGTGAAAAGCTAGTATACTGCTTGAATGGAGGACAACACTGAAATTTTTCTTTCTTGCAATGTGAGTTCAAACCTGTGTGATTCCTGATCAAAAACATTGGAAGCTTTTAAGGAATTATCTTAAATTACCACAAAATACTCATTATGTTTATTTGCTTGCATGACATTTTATATAGGTATTCTATTACATTACATTACATTATATCATATCATATCGTATTACATATTTCTATCTGAAAACAAAGTTTCATCAGTGAAGGAAAGAAAATCCATGTTTCATTTCCAATTTATCCAAATTTCTTCTCTAAAAGCAGTAAGAGCTAAGTGCAATTATGCAGCTTCCCCATTTTTTTTATTTTATTCACATTTTCTTGGAGGAAAGGAAGGAAGCTGCATCTAACATAAGGAACAATGGGTGGCAGAACAGCCTGTTATTGCAACATAAGGGACACCATAGTGGTAACCAGTGAGAAAGGAAAGCTATGATACTAGTTGAACTAGAAATCAGCCTGGTGGGGGAGTCTTGCATTTAATTAATTTTTAAAAAGTTTCTTTTTTACCAGTTGGGTGATGGGGATACCCTCCCAGGTATCCATGATGAGTTCTTTGGTATATCTGGGATATAAAATTTCAGTTCCTTTTTTCATCCATTTTTAGACCTAAATGCTTTTTAGCTAATTTCATACTGAGTATCAAGTCTAATAATATTGGGTTAGACCTTCAGCTCCTCCACCTCATGAGGATCTAATCCATTGTAATTTCTTTTCTTCATGACCCACTCATTGCCACCACCCTTATGCTAAACCATGTGATGCAATTCTTGGGGGACAGCACATCCGTTCTTAGAATTTTGCTTTATTTATTTATTGGAAGGCAAGAGTGTGTTCACATCAGTGCAAATAGAATGATAGTCAGTATTCTATATACTATCACCTCAGGATTCATTTGGTTGGCGATCGGGAAAATGCCAATTTTCTATTTAAATTAAACCTTCCAGTGTAACCTGATGCATTATGTCAAAGGAGATGGATGGTCATGCAAAATGATGTGGTATATGACAAATGGAACTAAGAAGCACAAACAATGTCTCTTTAACAAACACTGGCATACAACTAATGTATATAATTTCTACCTAAACATGCGTAAGTCTTGGCAGCATTTTCAAGTATCTCTTCCAGTGGTAGACAGCATCTGTTAAACCTATATTTAAGGTATTCCTTTTCATCCCATGTACTGCCTTAGGAGAGAACAGTGTTTTCATGATTTATCTTCTGCTTGTTCAGTACGGACAAAGTTTGAACGGAAAGAAGGTGTCGATTTTTCCTGGACTAGGATATTCAGAATAATAAATGTAACTGTATCCCATATAAATATCTCTCTCTCTCTCATGTCAGATATTTCAGCAGTACCATTGTATTGGGTTTACGTGGCAAGGTTTTGGTAGCGGGGAGGGGGGGCAGGCTGGGCTGCAGGGGTGGCTTCTGTGAGAAGCTGCCCCCATGTCATGTGGAGCCACTTCCAGCTGCCTCCAAGATAGACCTGCTGCCGGCCAAAGCTGAGCCAATCAGTGACCATGGTAGTACCTCTGTGCTAACATATTTAAGAAAGGGTAAAAAATGCTGCGCAACAGCAGATGGGAGAGAGGAGTGAGAATATGTGAGAGAAACAACCCTGCAGACACCAAGGTCAGTGAAGAAGGAGGGGGAGGAGGTGCTACAGGTGCTGGAGCAGAGATTCCCCTGCAGCCCTTGGTGAAGTCCATGGTTGTCCCCCTGCAGCCCATGGAGGACCACGGTGGAGCAGATATCCTCACTGTAGCCCATGGAGGACTCCACGCTGGAGCAGGTGGATGTGCCCTAAAGGAAGCTGCAGCCTGTGGAGACCCCATGCAGGAGCAGGCTCCTGGCAGGACCTGTGACCCTGTGGGTGACCCATGCTGGAGCAGTCCATTCCTGAAGGACTGTACCCCGTGGAAAGGACCCATGCTGGAGCAGTTCTTGAAGAACTGTATCCGGTGGGAGGGACCCCATGCTGGAGCAGGGGAAGAGTGTAAGGAGGAAGGAGCAGCAGAGATGAAGTATTATGAACTGACCACAACCCCCATTCCCTGTCCCCCTGCACCGCTTGAGGGGAGGAGGTAGAAGTTTGGGAGTGAAGTTGAGGCTGAGAAGAAGGTGGGGGGGGGTTGGTTGGGGGGGGAAGTGTTTTTAGGGTTTTTTTGTTTCTCACTGTCCTACTCTGTTTTTAACTGGCAATAAATTAATTTCCCCAAGTCGAGTCTGTTTTGCCCGTGATGGTGACAGGTGAGTGATCTCCCTGTCCTTATCTTGACCCACAAGCTTTTTCATCTTATTTTCTCCCTCTGTCCTGCTGAGGAGGGGGAGCAAGAGAGCAGCTTGGTGGGCACTGTGAAAGGCAAGATGCTAACTGCAAGACGACTTGCTTAGAAGAATGAACACTACCTGAGACTATGAGCTTTTACCTCAGCGTTGTTGTGACCTGAAGACCTAACGTAAGCCAGCTCTTACTGGCTGGAAACACCCCATACCGATGATAAAACAATAGGAGATTTACCTTTCAAAAAAACAGGTGTATAACCATGGCCAGAACAGCAATTGTCCAGAATCCATTATAAAACCACTCCACCTGCACGGGACATCAGTTTAGAACAATGAAGATTAACACACCACTGACCATATGTCTACACCACCTGCACGGGACAAGCACATACTGATTATGCGAGCAATAGTAACTGATTAGCCCACCCCTTAACATGAGTAATTTGATTGGTCTACACAACTGTATTGTAACATACATAAACACTGCTTTCCTCTATATCAGGGTCCTCCATGCATTAGGCTGGGGCACTGCTATGCACATAACTAATATGAGAGAATAAATATTTCGAATGTGAAGCAACTGAGTTCTGTTAGCCAACATGGGTTTGGTTTTTTGGTTTGGGTTGTTTTTCAGATTTTCCTGGTGTCTCACATGTCAGATTTGCATCTGGATTTTCTTTCCAGCAGACAGTATTTCAAATGCCATCTGGAATCTGAATCTTCCCCTTATTGGAAAATTCTATATAGTGTAAGACAAAAAGAAGGGGCCTCCTTCTCTTTCACTTATATTGTAGCAATGCCCAGTAACCAGAATGCAGTTGTTTCAGTAGAAGAGGAGAGATAAATTAGCATGCACAGGTTTTAACTGTCTAATGAATTTAAGAGAAAAATATAATTAATATAAAGGACTGTTGTGGGTTAACCTTGGCCAGCAGCCAAACACCCATGCAGCTGCCCACTCACTCTCCCCCTCAACAGGACAGGGGGAGAAAATAGGATGAAAAAGCTTGTGGGTCAAGATAACGACAAAGAGATCACTTGCTAATTACCTTCACACGCAAAACTGACTTGACTTGGGGAAAATTAATTTAATTTATTGCCATTTAAAATAGATTTGGGTAGTGAGAAACAAAGACAAAAATTAAAACAATAACTTCCCTCCCCCTTTTCCCAGGCTCAACTTCACTCCTTCACTCCTGAGTCCTCTACCCACCCCCCTAAGTGGTGTGGTGGGATGGGGAATGAGTTGTTTCGGTCAGTATGTAACAATTCCTCTCTGCCTCTCCTTCCTCCTCACACTTTTTCTGTGCTCCAGAATGGGCTCTTTCATGGACTGTATTTCTGTCAGGAAAAATCTGCTCCAGCATGGGTTCTCCACAGACTGCAATTCCTTCAGGAAATATCCAACTGCTCTGGCACTGGGTCCTCCACAGGCTGCACTGTGAATATCTGCTCTGGCATGGTCTCTTCCACAGGCTTTGGTGCCACGGAGTAAATCCTCCCCCTCCTTCTTTGACCTTGATGTTTGCACTGCTGTTTCTTACTCTTTTTTTCCCCCTCCTCCTCTGCCTGTGTGGCATTTTTTGTCATTTCTTAAATATGTTTTCATAGAGGTGTCACCAACTTTGCTGATTGGCTCAGCTTTGGACTGCGGTGGGTCCATTGCTGAGCCAGCTAGAACTGGCTGTGTCCTGCACAGGGCAGCCCCTGACCTCTTCTCACAGAGGCCACTCATGCAGCTGCCCTGCTACCAAAACTTTGCCACATACACCCAATACAAGGACATTTATTTACATTCTTTAAGGTTCTTAGTATCTTAGAATTTATTTAAATTCTTTATAAGTTTTTAAGGTTTGTTAGTATAAACAAAAATTTCATATTAAATTCTATACAATCTTATAGGTTTCATCCTTTTTATGTCTCTATAGGAGTTTTCTGTAAGGGCTGTCATTTGCATGGATCAGTCTGGAATTAGAACTAACAGAGCAGCTTTGCACAAAACAGAATAAATTACGCCTATGGTCTTCTGTGTTTTTCTTCTGTTTCAGCTCCACAGCACAGACAATATTTTTAGCACTGTAAGACAAAGGATAATATTTCTGCACAGTTTACATGCCATTTTGTGAGTCTTTCTGGCCTGAGCCACAGAAGTAGTCTTCCCCTTCCTAGCACTCATTTGTACTTATATTTTGGGTTCTGTTTGGCTGGATATTTTTAATACGGGGAGGAGGAGGGTGCAAGCATTAGAGAGACTAAGAAGAATACAGACATTTACTATAAAATATGATTAAAATACCAGCAGATAGAAGAGATGCTTGAAAGATATTTTTAATGTGGCTGAGGGCAAGAAGCAATGCATAAGGTTACAGTACTATAGTTAAAGCAACTTACCTGAAATAATGAGACACTGTTTAATTTCCCAGATGTTTCTGCTGGAGAACAGAGCAATGGTGTGAGATTCAGGGTTCCCAGAATTCAGTATTTTCTTTGTCAGTGAAAAAGTGAACAGCCCTAGGCAGCTCACTTTTAGCCTTTTTTCAATATTTACTAGCCTGTCAAACTCTTAACACAAGATTGTTTAGACATTTGATTAACAAATTATAACATGCTTTCACATCCTTTGGGTTCAGTGCTGATCAAAATTGAAGGCACCCATCTATTCATAAACAGGATGATGAAAGCACATTTCAAATGTCCAGATGAATAAAAAAGATGGGTTTGTTCGTTACTTGATACTCACTTATTGGTTTCATTATTTTTAGAACAGTGATCACAGTACACATTCAGCAGTTTCTTGCGATTCCAAACAATTCAACTTGTATTGTAAAAGCAGTATTCATTTTTAAATGAGAAGTTTTCATCAAAGACAAAAAGCTATTCAGTAACAAAGCTGTTAAATTATGCACTTTCCTCTCTCCATAATTTCCCACAACTGGGAGAAGACTCATGCCACAATAATTTGTAAGCATTGTTTCCCAAGCCATCCGCCCAACACACATTAAAAACGAGCAGTGCCTATGTCATGACTGTAATTACACAGGGGATCAAATTATTTCTGAGCTCTACTGATGCTTTAGGCCTGAAACACACAGATAGGTGTGTTTGTTCTCCAATGATTTACTGGCCAGGAAAGAGGAAGGGTTAGGTATGTAGCAGGAAAGGAAAGGTCCATACAGGAAACTGTAAAGGGGAGTCAGGAAGGGAAAATAAGCGTAGGAGGAGATTATGAATAAGGAAACAAAAGATGCAAAAAATACGTACAACCACAGATGTCAGGATACAATGTCTGAAAGCTGAGTGAAGTTAATACGTGTAATTGAAATTAAAACAATTATTATTTTTTAAAGCAGTTCTGAGGTCAGGACTCAATGTCCTACCTTCATCCAATGGTCTGTAGGTATCAGACTACCTGGATTTTTTTGGTTACCTGAAATATGCATGTAGTCACACTAACAGACTTTGCTTCAGCAAAACACTTCACTAGAATTAAGTAGTCTACATCATTTTGCTAAATCAAGGCCATAATGTGTAAAAGATATGAGTACATTTTCAAACACATTAAAATTGTGCTTTGAAAAATGTTGCTATCATCATATATTAGTGCATTTACTACAAAAATTATTGCATTTCTCAAAATATAATTAAAGTGGGCAAACAGAACTCTAATTTCTTAAATATAAGAAAGTATTTTTATTATCTAAAAAGAATATCACTGCTACTATTAACCAGCTGTTAGATTCCTCTGTCCTTTTTAATAGAGGAAGGAATTTCTGTTTCTGATTTTCTGGGAGTAATTAGTTTTTAAGCAAATAATTTATATAACAGTGGAAAAAATTCCTTTAAAAATTAATTTTTAAAGTAAGTGGAGTAAAATGTTTCAGTGTCATGTGCACTGGAACACAGGTTTCTGCATTTTGGCTGCACATCACACATTTTCTCATGCAGCTGAAGATCTGAAGGGTGAATGCTGGTTTAGAACCCCATAAAGTAAGGCACAATATTAATATTCCCTTGTCATTTAAAAACTGTTCCCCTGACAGAACTAACAAAAGAGAAAAACTTTGGCAAACGTTCAGGAAAAGCTGAATAGATATGTATGTATAAAATAGAATGCTATGGGAACTTGTCTTCATAGGAAGTCTAATTTGGCCATCACTGCATGACATAAGCTGACAAGGATGCATTAATGATATTCTAAATACTCTGGTAGCCAAAGAAAGTCAGACAAATCCTCTTTGTCTAGGTATTTTTCAAAGCTGGAGGGCTTTTTAGATTAAATTCTCTTTTTTAATAGAAAAAAAAATGGGATAATAGGATTGTAGCCAGACTTTGAACTGAGTTTTTTATTTCCCTTACCTATGATTTAAAATATGGTTTTCAGAAATTTCTCTCATTGCTACAAAAGACATTATTTGTTCCGTGCTTCAACATATAAAAGGACAACAGATTTCATCAATTGATAGTGTGACTTCCATTATTGGTGAAATCATGATGGGTTAGGTATTGTGTTCTGTTGGACTTCACTAACTTTTGGAATCAACATATGAGTAAATTAGTGCTTCCACACAAACAGAAATGTCACAATCTCACTTTGAGGGTTGATACCAAGAGGTGCTGAATGTCTCAATTTCTGCTGGATGAAGCCTGAGTGCACTTAGCCCAAGAAGTCTAGCAGCTCACAAATGGTGTTTTGGACATCTAAATAAAACTGCTCCTTGGAGCTGTGCAGGAAGCATGAAATCTGTACTAACTGAAAAGATCTGCAAGGGTGATGTTTTCTGAGAAATAAAGAATTGCTTACTCTGAGCCTGTTCCAGTAATAAAATGTATTTTTAGAAGTGGGAAAGACTAGTAACAGCATAGGTTCGGACACAGCAGAGTTGTTTGATAAAAGTAGCATTGTTTGTATTTGGCTTTGCCATTTCTTTTTCTGGGAATTGAATACTTTGGGAGAGTTCATGTCTGAAGTTGATGTACCCAAGCACACAGAAGCTGGATATTCTATTATTAAGACTTGTAGCAATGAAGTCCAAAGTGAACACAGCTCTTATCTCCTAATAGCTCTTTTCTCACCTTGTCAAACCATCTATAATGCTCTACCACACAAGGCAAGTGCAAATACATTAAAGATTTGAGGTGCTCAGATGCTTGAAGAATTGGGGCTAAGTATCTTAACGCATATTTTAAGAACTGTCTGTCATTTTGCCTGCAATTATGAACCTCTTAACCTAAAACAACAAACTTTTTCCTAACTTGTGGAACATTCATATATTTAAAATCCAGATTTGCATTTTATAGTTTATATATATAGATGTCTTTGTACCATTAACAAGATATAAAGCAAAGAAAACGGGGAGAAGATGCAAGACTACCCAGTTTCTGTTCCAATGTCTGGTTGTAGTAATAGATCAAGCACAATACCTACATTATAGCCATGAGATCATTGGCCTAATTGTCTGACCAATTAACTCAGCTTTATATGGTGTAGCATTCATCCAGAAAGCCTGAGAAAGTAAATGGAGCTTCCCCCTGCGCTGAAGACCTTCCACTCCCTGGAAGCTGAGGATGTTGTTAGGCTGGAGGAAAAGGAAATGCTGGGACAAGGTCTGGGTGATGTACCCATACCTGGACCACTCACAGCCTTTCCTCTCCTTTATGCATCTGCTATACACTTAGTTCGCAAGAATGTTTTCATAGAATCATAGAATAGTTTGAGTTGGAAGAGACCTTTAAAGGTCATCTAGTCCAACCTCCCTGCAATGAACAGGCACATCTTCAACCAGATCAGGTTGCTCAGAGCCCAGTCCAACCTCACCTTGAATGTTTCCAGGGATGGGGCATCTACCACCTCTCTGGGCAACCTGTTCCAATGTTTCACCACCCTCATCATGATTTTAGAGATGGGAAGCTGAAGAGCACAGAAATAGGTTTGGGTTAGAATAAGGGCTGCTAGTGAGCCTACCAGATCAGGCCACGCATGCAAAGTGGGGATAGGAAAGATTTGTGAATCTTGCAGCATCTCTCTGTGGTCACAAAGAGTTTAGTGGTCTTATGTTCTAGATGGAAACACAGCCAGGGCAATCCAAGGGCCTTAACCTGTAGAAACCAATGAACCTGGGAAAACTGGCTGGCCACTGACACCAGGGATGCCTTACCAAAAAATGTCAGGAAAAGTTCCAAAAGCCTGTTATAGGCTGGGGAACTGCTGCATGCATTTTATTTAAAGAAAATCATTCTACAGTAACTTACAATGAGCAATGTGAATACAGATATAAGTGACTTAAGTCTGATAAATGAGACAGGAGAACTGGTGACAACCGACATGGAGAAGGCTGAGGTACTCAACAACTTTTTTTCCTCAGTTTTCACTGACAATTGTTCTTCCCACATCTGTCAAATCCCTGAATCTCAAAGCAAGGACTGGGAGAATGAAGTCCCTCCCATCATAGGAGAAGACCAGGTTTGAGACCATCTGAGGAACCTGAACATACACAATTCCGTGGGACCCAGGGTCCAGAGGGAATTGGCTGCTGTAGTGGCTAAGCTGCTCTCCACCATATTTGAAAAGTCACAGTAGTCAGGCAAAATCTCCAGTGACTGGAAAAAGGGAAACATTGCACCCATTTTTAAAAAACTTGGGAACTACCAACAAGTCAGCCTCTCCTCCATGCCCAGTAAGATCACTGAACAAATCCTCCTGGAAGACATGTTGAAACATATGGAAGGCAGGGAGGTGATTAGAAACAGCCAACATGGCTTCACCAAGGGCAGATCATGCCTGACTAATCTGGTGGTCTTCTACAAGAGAGTGACTGCATCAGTGGACAAGGGAGGAGCTATGGACGTCATCTACCTGGACTTCTGTAAGGCCTTTGACACAGTCCCCCACAACATTCTTGCTGCTAAATTGGAGAGATTCGGTTTGATGGATGGACTGTTACATGATAAGGAACTGGCTGGATGGCCGTGTCCAAAGAGTTACAGTCAACAGCTCAGTGTCCATGTGGAAACCAGTAACGAGTGGCGTCCCTCAGGGGTCCGTACTGGGGCCAGTCCCGTTCAATATCTTTATTAACGACATAGAGAGTGGGATTGAGTGCACCCTCAGCAAGTTTGCAGATGACACCAAGCTGAGTGGTGCAGTTGATTCACTAGAGGGAAGGGATTCCATCCAGAGGGACCTTGACAGGCTTGAGGAGTGGGCCCATGTGAACCTCATGAAGTTCAACAAGGCCAAGTGTAAATTCCTGCACCTGGGTCAGGGCAATTCCCAGTATCAATACAGGCTGGGGGATGAAGGGATTGAGAGCAGCCCTGAGGAGAAAGACTTGGGGATATACTGGTGGATGAAAAACTTGACATAAGCCAGCAATGCATGCTTGCAGCCCAGAAAGCTAATCGTATCCCGGGCTGCATCAAAAGAAGTGTGGCCAGCAGGTTGAGGGAGGTCATTCCGCCCCTCTACTCCGCTCTCATGAGACCTCAGCTGGAGTTCTGTGTCCAGCTCTGGAGCCCTCAGCACAGGAAAGACATGGACCTGTTGGAGCGGGTCCAGAGGAGGGCCACAAAAGTGGTCAGAGGGCTGGAACATCTCTCCTATGAAGAAAGGCTGAGAGAGTTGGGGTTGTTCAGCCTGGAGAAGAGAAAGCTCCAGGGAGACCTTATTGTGGCCTTTCAATATATAAAGGGGGCTTATAAGAAAGACAGAGAAAGACTTTTTGCCAGGGCTTGTAGTGATAGGACAAGAGGCAAGGGTTTTAAACTGAAAGAGGGTAGGTTTAGATTGGATATAAGGAAGAAATTTTTTACGATGAGGGTGGTGAGGCACTGGAACAGGTTTCTCAGGGAAGTTGTGGATGCCCCATCATTGGAAGTGTTCAAGGTCAGGTTGGATGGGGCTTTGGGTAATCTAATCTAGTGGAAGATGTCCCTGCCCATGGCAGGGGGGTTGGACTAGATGATTTTTAAAGGTCCCTTCCAACCCAAACCTTCTATGATTCTATCATTCTATCATTCTATCATTCTATCGTTCTATGACTTTTAGTGTCTAGAATCTTTGTAGCAGTTGAACAAAATTTTGAAGATATAAATGATGCTTAAATAATGGACATAGGTCCACAAAGGGATTTGGGCACCTAACTGTAGCATTCAGTTAAGAGATCTGCTTCTGAAGAGAGTGCCTTACTCCAATGAAATCATTAGTTCAATTAAATTATAGATGAATACATGTTCAAATGTTAAAAATAATAACTAGAATGAATGCCAGCAAAAGCCATCATCTTCCAAACCATAATTAAGAAGGCTCATAAAATAAAATCTTTGTCATTTTCCCAGTTCTGAGATTTTACTTTTTTTGGCGACTGAATATCATCTTCAAATAGTCCATGTTTATGTTTTAATATCTGAAATTTTTGATCTTCAGCAAAACACACTTACTTAATGCACATTTTAGATGTAGCCTCCTCTTTTTATCTTCTCATGCCCATCTTGTAAGATGGCTTGGTGCTCTCTCATATGTTGCATAAGAGTCTTGCTGTAAGGAAAGGCACAGATGCAGTGGAGGCAACATACATTGGTATTATGAGATTTGCCAAAAGGTTTATGGTATCTCCGATAAATGTGGAAAAAAAATCTAAAGCAAAACCTGTGCATTCTTATTTTGAAATAGTGATTTAAGTCAAGACTGAAGGAAACACAGCTCTAGCTGTCTATTCACTGAGTGCAAGTATCATTCAACAATACGGGACAATACAAATATTTAATTTATTAAAACATTTTAAGGACTAGCTTATGACCATATTTCTCCACAACATATCCTCTTAATTCCACAGTCTTTGGTTGATATGACTACATCATGTTTCTAGTAAGATTGCTCCCAGCACATGATGCTGCTCTGTGTGATGAATATTTGCAGAACTGAACATCGAATTAATATAAGAAAATACCAGAAATTAATTTGGATTTGTGATGAAAACAGTGTTTGTGATGAAAACCAATGTTTTAGTTAGTGCTGAAGAGTGCTTACCCAGCATCAAGGCTGCCTCTGCTTCTCACACTGCCCCACCAGTGAGTAGGCTGGGGATGCACAAGAAGTTGGGAGAGGACACAGCTGGGACAGCTGACCCCAACTGACCAAAGGGATATTCCATACCATATAACGTCATGCTCAGCAATAAAAGCTAGGGGAAGAAGGAGGACAGGGGAACATTCAGAGTTATGGCATTTGTCTTCCCAAGAAACCGTTAGGCATGATGGAGCCCTGCTTTCCTGGAGATGGCTAAACATCTGCCTGCTGATGGGAAATAGTGAATGAATTCCTTGTTTTGCTTTGTTTGCATGCGTAGCTTTTGCTTTACCTATTAAACTGTCTTTATCTCAACCTATGAGTTTTCTCACTTTTACCTTTCTGATTCTCCCCCCCATCCCACTGGGGGGGGAATGACGAGCAGCTGTGTGGGGCTTAGCTGCCTACCAAGGTTAAACCACAACACTGGTCTACCCTAGGGACTTCTACTGGAGGAAATAATTATGAGAAGACATTTCATATGTGCTAAAGGCAATTTCTGTATGTTAAATTGGAGGACTCTATATGAGTCCTTCAGCTGAAAAGTTTTAGAAGTTGGCAAACTGAAATGGTTGAAAGCCACTCACATAAATTATTACACAATTCACCTTACTGTTGAAATTTTTATAATGAGATAAATTAACACTATAGAACAGATATTTTGAAGCTTAAAGAGCAATCACACACTCAATTATTAGCTATTAATACTTTAACATTTTCTTTTATATATTATGATAGGTAGCTAATAAATAACTTTAAAATCCATCATTTCAATCCCTAAAATATGAACATAGACTATACAAAGCACAAACACAGTATCAGAACAATTTTAGTATGTGTACCCTGTTGTGCACTGTATTTGGTTTGATTGGTGTTCTCCTCTCTGTAGTTTTCACACTTAATTTACTTGATATTTTATTCAATATAACAGATATACTTTTTTTCTCTGTATCTGAGATAAAAATAAATCAGGGAACAAAGAAACTATCTGTCTATCTCCTTCAGTCTGCACAACACTAGCTGATGCAAATCTAGGGAGAACAGCAGGAAAAAATGGGATGTTGCCCACCTGCTGTGGTATATTACCCACTTTCATGCCTTCATTTAATTCTGGAATTAACCATAGTAGTTCTGCCTGTGGCACAACTAAGAGCAATATCTTGTGTATTGGGTGTAAATGGTGGGGGGAGGGGCAGCTGCAAAAGTGTCTTCTGTGAGAAAAGGCCAGGGGCTGCCCTCTTCTGGACACAGCTGGTTCCAGGCAGCTTGGCAACTGTCACAGGGGAGTGGTTAAGCCGCTTAAAAAATCACCATCAAAGATATTTGCAAATAGTGATCTTAATAGAAATCTATAAAGGTGTGATTTTACAGAGTTCGATGGCAAGATTCACTCTATTACTTATTAAATGAATGGAATATATATATATATATAAAGAGAAAGAAAGAGGAAATAGAGCCCAAAGAAAATACACGGAGGAAAAGGGGGCCCTCCCGTTGAGTCACGAGGTTCAGAATGGACCCCCTTGCTTTCTAAACTCCTTCTCAGAGAGGAGCCTCGGTGCGGCTGGATCCAATCCTAGTCTCAGACTTGGTCAACGGTTTATGGCTAAGGATTATATGTTTAGCAGCAGTTTAAGGTTTGTTTGCAGCAAGGAGAGAATCACAAAAATCTAGTAATAACTAATCATTAATTAATCTGGCATGTACAAAGTCATTAAATGAGGTTTACTACAATATTTATATCACACACACAATAGGCCTAAGTACTCATTATATGTGCAGTTAAAGGTACCAATAAAAATTCCCCCGGGTTTAGTGAAATACTCACTTTAAATGACTGTCTCAATGGGAGAGGGTCGAATCTCGAGGAGCAAGGATCGCCAGAGATCAGCTTGAGTTCTCTGCTCTGAGAGGTGTCCCACTCAGAGGGAAATTCTCGTGCAGCCCGCTGCGGTCCAGGAGAGCTCAAAAGGTCTCAACTTGGCACCGCTGTTTATAGGTTCATGAGATGATTGACTTTAGGCATCATTAAATTTCCCTTCTACTTTCACAGCCCGTGTTGAAGATTACTAAAGTTCTCAAAAATTCCAGTGGTGCTGGTACAAGATCCTCCTGAGTTACAGTCTAGATAAGATAGGCCCCAAGGCTGTCAGGAGGCGACTAGTACAGATGAAAAATATAGTTCCAAGGTTGTCAGGGCTGCCTCCCTAGTACAGACAGTGTTGTTCCCACCTCAGCCATGTAAGAGTTTTGATACAGTCAAGGGACGCTTAACCGCCAAACTCGTTACACAAAGGCCAAGTTTTGACGGGAGTTACTGAGATTGTAAAGCAGCTTTGCTTCCCATGCTCTGCCAGGTGCACCAGAAGAAAAGGGGGGGGAGATGCACCACCAAAGCAACAGACCCACCACATGCCAAAGTTGAGCCAGTCAGAGGACTGTGTGGTGCCCCTGTGGAAACATATTTAAGAATGGGCAGAAAATGTGCAGAGAGAGAGAGAAAGAGGGAAGAACAGAGGAAATAACAAGGTCAGGGGAGTAGGAAGTGCTCCATGGCAGAGCAGGAACACCCCTGAAAGGACTGTGGCTTGTGGAGTATCCATGCCGGAGCAGGTACTTCTCTGAAGGGACTGCAGCCTGTGCAGGACCCATGCTGGAGCATAGGAAGAGTGAAAAACAAGGAGTAGCAGAGAAAAGCTACTACATCCTGACCCCCATCTCCTTGTTGAGGCTTGTTGCCTCACTGAAGGGACTGAGTGTAATCTGTAGCAATAACAAGGGGGGAGGAGAGGTGTTTGAAGTGAAGTGAGCCTGGGAAAAATCTTATTTTTCTCCCCCATCCTGATGGGGGAAGCAGGAGTGAGCAAGCACGTGTGGGAATTAGCTGCTAGCTGGGGCCAATCGACCACATCATGTCATGTCAGCTTTAAGTTTTATTCATTTGTAGCAGCCTAAATAAAAGTTTTGGCAGTGGAGAGGTAGCAAATCATAGTAACATTTCTGTGACATCCTCTGTCCCTTGGGTAGTACACACCCCAAATCCCCTCTATGTTGCAATCAAAAAGCAGCAGACACTGCTCATTTACCCCACTAGAGCAGTTTCCTAAGGGAGTGGTAACATTTGATTGCTGGACCTTTTTAGCAGGGTTTGAAGCAGATGAGATGGTATAGACTGTCTTTGAATTTTAAGACTTATTTTTTCCCATTTGTTTTGGTGACCTATTTGCTGGATACTGCTGCTTTATAGAAATTAACCTATTCAATTTTTCCCTTTTTTAAGAATCATAGAATCATTAAGGTTGGAAAAGACCTCTGAGATCATCGAGTCCAACTTGTTAACCTAACTGCATGGTCCACCTCTAAACCATGTCCCTAAGCACCACATCCACACGTTTTTTGAATACTTCCAGAGACTGTGATTGTACCACTTCCCTGGGCAGTCTGTTCCAATGCCTGACCACTCTCTCCGTGAAGAAATTTTTCCTAATATCTAATCTAAATCTCTCCTGGCACAACTTGAGCCCATTTCCTCTTGTCCTATCACTTGTTACTTGGAAGAACAGATCAACCCCCACCTCGCTACAACCTCCTTTCAGGTAGTTGTAGAGAGCGATAAGGTCTCCCCTCAGCCTCCTCTTCTCCAGACTAAACAACCCCAGCTCCCTCAGCCGCTCCACATAAGACTTGTGCTCCAGACCCTTCACCAGCTTTGTTGCCCTTCTTTGGACACACTCCAGCACCTCGATGTCCTTCTTGTAGTGAGGGGCCCAAAAGTGAACACAGTACTCGAGGTGCGGCCTGAGTCGGCGAGGCACGCGGCGGCAGCAACGGCGGGGCTTGGGCGTTGCTGGGGCAACCGCGGGAGATTTAAACGCGGAGATCCCGGAAGCAGCATTCAGTCGGCGAGGCACGCGGCGGCAGCAACGGGAGCGCGAGCGACCAGGAGCGCGGCGAACAGGACAGGCAAACAGGGCGTGGCGCGTCAGAAAGGGCGTGGCGTGGCAGTTTGCGCAGGCAGAGACGAGCGTGCCAGATGGAAGCATCAAGTGAGGGAGAGGCTCTCCTGCCCTCGTGCCACCAGGCGGAGGGAGGGGACCCAAGAGAAGGAGAAGGATGGATGCGGATCCCAGCTCGGCGCAGCAGGCAAATCCTCTCCCGGCTGACCTCGCCCCCCAGGTGCCTTTACACAATAGGTATGAGGCTTTGGAACTTGAGGGCCAGGAGGATGAAGATATGGACAGTGCTCCATCCAAGGGGTTGACTAGTCAGCCCCATTTTTAACAGTTGGACTCGATGATCTTAAGGGTCTTCTCCAACCTTAATGATTCTATGATTCTATGATTCTGTTCTATACAAAACAAAACAAAAGTGATGCACAATGCAATTGCTCACCACCTGCTGACCGATGCCCAGCCCGCCCCCTGGCCAACTCCCCCCAGTTTATATACTGAGCATGATGTCATATGGTATGGCATAGCCCTTTGGCCAGTTTGGGTCAGCTGTCCTGGCTGTGCCCCCTCCCAGCTTCTTGCACACCTGGCAGAGCAGGGGAAGCTGAAAAGTCCTTGACTGGTGTAAGCACTACTGAGCAACAACTAAACCATCAGTGTGTTATCATCAGCATTATTCTCATCCTAAATCCAAAACACAGCACTATACCAGCTACTAGGAAGAAAATTAACTCTATCCCGGCTGAAACCAGGACATCTCCTCAAGACAGCAATGCTGGAAGAACTCTGACCAACAGCATCCCACTTCCAAAAACAGAGCAGCCCAATAGCTACTCTGCAGAGGGGTCCAACATGTTGTATGCACAGCACATGTTGAAGAGCTACTCTGTCAGCGCTAAATGTGACAAACAGCAAAATGCAATGGGCCCTTCCAGAGGAGTAAGTCCTCAAGGCCAGAGAGCAGAGGGGGACAACCTGTCCATGAAGACACTGTCGAGAATGGGAGCCTTCCACAGCTTTGAAAGTAAGCACAGCTAGGCCTAGACAAAGCTCACAGGCAGTCTAAGAGTCATCTGCTGTCCAGTCCATTTTCCTTAGCAGAATTAAATAACTTTACATCATCACATGTCAACGCCAGTTGGCATTAACCACTGGTTAAGGGAGCACATTGTCAGTCTCATCATCACCCACTGAGTTACCGCATCTTAACCCAGTTAACATTTGCACTTAAGGAAAAAACAAGGGAGTAAAGCTTTATGAAGAATTCAATACACAGTAGGAACAACAAGCCCTGCTTTATGAAGAAAAAAGCAATAAATGAATAGGTTCAGAAATCTGCCTTTTATTAGAAGGCATCCTAAGATGTTTGATGATTATTCACCAGTTTTGGGGATGCAGGAAGTAATTGGCAAAAAGAGATGTACAAATTAGATGTTTGAAACTTCAGTCCTGACTTCTTTCATCTGTTTCACCATTGTGACTACTGATAAAGCATTTATTATTGCTGTAGGAACTGGAAGCAAACAAAACTAAACTCTCCCAAATCCCTTACATCCCCACACTTATGCAAAAGAAGAAAGATGAACAAGATAACAACCATAGTGTTTACTTGTCTCTTTTTGTATTAACTTCTAGTGCAACAAAAAGTTTATACTTTCAAGAGCAAAAAGGGAAATGGAATGCTGTTCTGGTTTTGGCTGGGATAGAGTTAATTTTCTTCATAGTAGCTGGTATGGGGCTATGTTTTGGGTTTGTGCTGAAAACAATGTTGATAACACAGGGATGTTCTCATTATTGCTGAGCAGCGCTTACACAGAGTCAAGGCTGCCTCTGCTTTGCACACTGCCCCACCAGCAAGTAATCTGGGAGCGCACAAGAAGTTGGGAGGAGACACAGCTGGGACAGCTAATCCCGATTGACCAAAGGGATATTCCATACCATATGACATCATGCTCAGCAATAAAAGTTGGGGGAAGAAGAAGGAAGGGGAGGACATTCGGAGTGATGGCATTTGTCTTCCCAAGTAACCATTACATGTGATGGAGCCCTGCTTTCCTGGAGATGGCTGAACACCTGCCTGCCGATGGGAAGTAGTGAATGAATTCCTTGTTTTGCTTTGCTTGCATGCACAGCTTTTGCTTTACAGATTAAACTGTCCTTATCTCAACCAACGAGTTTCTCATTTTTACCCTTCCGATTTTCTCCCCCATCCCACTGTGGGGGTGAGTGGTGCTTAGTTGCCGGCCATGGTTAAACCTCGACAAATGCCTTTTGTACTGCAACTTAAATGGGGGAAGAATTTATGTTAAAATATCAGGTGATTTCCTGTATAAAACAGTCATTCTAGATTCTAGTACAGCTGAACAAGCTCAGGAAGAGTGCAATAAAACTGAATAGTATATAATGATTTTTTTACCACATTTGTCATCAGTATGTTGTCTCACTAAACAAAGGATGTGATGGAACAGTAGCAATGTGCTGCTAGGGTGATCAGAGCAGAACACAGTAATATCGTCAGGTTCTTGCTGTTCTGTTTAATTACTTATACAAAATCATAGAATCATAGAATTATAGAATCATAGAATTGCTTGGGTTGGAAGGAACCTTCAAAGATCATCAAGTCCAACCCCTTTGCCTTGGGCAGGGACATCTTTCACTAGTTCAAGTTGCTCAAAGTCCCATCCAACCTGACCTTGAGCTCTTCCAATGATGGGGCTTCCACAACTTCTCTGGGCAGAAATGTGAAGGTTTACCTACCAAGTTGCTAGCAGGTTCTTCTTACTGTTCCATTTGAGCTGCTGATTTTTCATATCTTTCCCTCACCTAAAAACATACAGCTTTTTTTTAAGAGGACATGGCTGTATTTGAACATTTCAAAGTATACAAGGTTTATCAAGCAGTCTGAATTCAGATTAACTGAATTAGACCAAAGCTGCTTAAGGGAAAAATGTTCTTGGCAGAATACTGGAATATATTAAATACAGATATATGCTTTTAAGATAAGTTAAAGACCCAAAATGAAATTTGAGGTATCTGTTAACAGCAAAAACTGTCAGTTTCAAGTATACTTCCACTATTCAGCAGCATATCACACAACATGCATTTTAGTAGGAGAAAATGTATGTGACTTGTAGTGTAGTTATAGGGTTTTGGTTGAAGAAGAAGGTGAGGCTTTCTTCAGACAACTGGAAGAAGCCTCACATTTACAGGCCCTGGTCCTTATGGGGAACTTAAACCACCTTGATATCTGCTGGAAGGAAACGACAGTAGTGCTCAAGCAATCTAGGAGGTTTCTGGAGTGCACTGATGACAACTTCCTGACACAGGTGATCAAGAAGCCAACAAGGAGAGGTGCTCTACTGGACCTGAACCAAGGAAGAACTGGTCGGGGACGTGAAAGTCGGAGGCAACCTTGGCTGCAGTGACCATGAGATGGCGAGTTCAGGATCCTGAGAGGAGGGAGCAGGGCAAAAAGAAGGACCACAGCCCTGGATTTTAGAACAGACTTCAACCACTTCAGAGTTCTGCTTGGAAGAATCTCAAGGAATATGACCCTGGAGCAAAGAGGGCTCCAGGTTTCATGACCTAAAGGGTTACCCAAGTCCATGAGGCCTGATGGATTGCACCCACAAGTGCTGAGGGAGCTGGCTGACATCATGGTGTTGTCCCGAAAGTAGGGTCATTCACCTGGTGTGCAGACACCAATTAACACACAAAGCAGAGGTATTTTATTTCATGTCTGCGCAGAGATGGGTGCTAGGTGGTAAATCCACAAAGCTAGCACACCTCCATACAAAACTACAGCATATTTATTTTACTACATGATTAGTATAATCCCGCCTAATTTTACACTTATTGGTTAGTGATTAACATTTCGTACACTATTGGATTACTATATGAAAATTAGCCTCGCTTGCTATGCAAATTAGCACGCATGCTCCTTTCAGGTGTGGGAGGGCAAGTCTTTTCGGTCCTGAATTGAGTCAGTGGTCGCGACCTCCCCTCACCGCATTTACCTTTCACCCAGTTACTGCAGTTTTATCAGACTTCTTGCTTCTTTGGCCACCATCCAGTCTTTGGTGCCAAGATGTTCCTTTTTATCAGTCCAGTAGCTCTACTTCAAGGGTATAGCCGTTAATTTTCCACAGTTCGTTAATTAAACAAATATTCTATTCTAGCTATCCTTTAGCTCCTTCCCAGATTACTTTCCCAGAGCACAGGTGGTTCGTAGTTTTGCTCAGTGGAAAATTTTCACTTTCTGCAGGATATCATTTTCCCCCCTTTGAGACTATGAGACCCTATCACGAGTCTCATATGTCTCATATGTCTCACTCTTTCTTTTCATCCACAGTACATAATTTCTCGTGACTTGTCTTACTATCATATTCCTAATGCATCCAAGTAAAATACAAGCAATTATGACTACAGTTATGACAATGATTAAATTTTGCAATAAGCTCTGCAGCCATCCAGTAAGGGAGAATCCAAGTCCATGTAGTATTTTGTTTAATCATCCCACTTCCATTGAGGCCCTCAGGTCATGACTTGATTTTGCCACTTTTTTTATTTTGGCCAATTGATCCTTTAGATTTTCAGTAATGTTTGGGATGTGAACACAGCAGTCTCTATTATTTAAATCTAAATATCTGCAAACTCCATGTTCATGTAGTAACATTAAGTCTAACGCTAATCTATTTTGTAAAGCCATTTTAGATGTAGCTTGTAATTGGGTATTCAAATCTTGTAGCCCTCTTCTTGTCGCATTAGCTAATATTTCTATTTGTCCTGTTAAATTATATAGCCACATGCGATTTTGAAATGATGCAATTTGAGGACTAAAAATGGCCTCTAATATCCATCCTACTGTCGTTCCTGTAGAGGGGTGTCTCCATGGGTCTGTTTCATCTTTTTTCAATTTTCCCCAGAATTGGGAATCTAACGGTCTCTTTCTCCATAAGGGGCACAAAGTTAGCATACCTAAAGTATGTTGACGCACCTTTCCTTTTAAGGGCAATTGATTAGTCCAAGTCCCATCACTACTAACCCAAACAGTATGACCCATGGAAGGCATTGTCGTTTTGTTACAGTTAACAGAACTATTTCGAATCATGGTACTGGTCCAGGTATCATTTATATGCGTGGTATAATTTCTACAAAGACACCCTAATCGTAAAGCTCTGGCAATTGGACCCAATCATTGGACTTCATAATCAATCGTGGAACAATTAAAGACTCGTGTACAGTTCCATCTAGGATATTGGGGTTCTCTATTATTGGTGTTCTTTGATCTTTTTTCTCCAGTCCATTCAATACACCAGGATGCACCTTGCATATAATGCCACTCGCCCTCCTCGGGGTTGATCCATATTTGAGGTAAATCCATTCCCCATGGGAATCTATTACATCCCTCTCCTGGTCTTGGGTGGCTTCCCTTTTTATGAAGGTCTGAAACTTTTAGACAAGTAATATTTTGTCCTTGACCTATTGCCAGAGCATCGCGACCAAGGCCTCTCGAGCTGTTGCCAATTAAGTTTTCAAATGTTCGATTTAAATCTATAGTTAGGATTCCCCATTCCAGGGGGTTTGCAGCGGATTTTGGTAGTGGAAGACATGCAGTCAGACTGCTGATATTGTTGATTCTCCCGAATGACTGGATAAGCTGTAAGACTAAATTTCCTTTACAGACAGCAAATACTGAATATACAACTATAATATTTACAATTTTCAACTTAGCAAAGTTAGATTAACAAGGGTATAGCTGTTAGTTTTCCACAGTTCGTTAATTAAACAAATATTCTTATATCTTTTAGCTCCTTCCCAGATTCCTTTCCCAGAGCACAGGTGGTTTGTAGTTTTGCTCAGTGGAAAATTTTCACTTTCTGCAGGATATCATCCTGATGAGACCCTTCCTCCTTCTCCCTTACTAAGCAACAGTATGGACCCATCAACCTCCATGTCCAGTGTTTCTTTTTGACTACTGGGGCGATTACTGTAGTTGGGGTTTGGATCCCTATCCCAACCATGCCATCCTCAGATGTGGTTTGGGTCCCTGTCTCAACCATGCTCCTCTGATGGTGCTGAACGAAGGCTTGATAGGCACAGGCCAAGCCCCAGTACAGTGCTAGGAGCTGCTGGGTCTTATCATAGTAGGCAAGGCACCCTTCCATCAGGTGGTGTGCCAGTTCAACATGATTACATGCCTCTTCAGGCATGGAGATGATAACCATCCTAAGCACTGGCCCAAATCCTTCCATACACCCTGCCACCCAAGGATCGAATGCCTGAGGGCATGTTTCCTTGTCGCCTCACCAACAAGTTGTCTCCTCATACACCAGGATGAAACTAGGTTCCACACACTCAACAGTAAGCCAACAGTGTTAGATAGCAGGATCAAACTGCTTACATAAGGATGTGCAAGAACCTCGGGAGCCCATGCAACAAAACTATCCACAACAAGTCCAGAAGAGAAATGGGAGGTATCATCTTATTCTCTCTGTAAGATAGCTCACCCAGCACAGGAAGGGCATGAATGCCATGGCCTAGTGCATGGCAATTGTTTTTTCAAAATGTTTCCATGCAGAGCAAAATAAAGAGATAGGCATCAATCAAACAGCAAGAGCTGAAAGCAGCCACTAACAAGCCCTAGACTCTATTATACAGTAAAGCAAGCAAGCTCAGTGGTCCACACAGAAGCTTGACAATTAACAGCTACAATAGCTATAGCACGCTCAGATCAAAATTGTCGTTATCTCAAGCCCTACGTTGGGCACCAAAATGTACTGTGGTGGGTTGACCCTGGAGAGCAGCCACACACCCATCCTACCTCTCGCTCACTCACCTCTCCCATGAGATGGGGAGAAAATAGAAGGAAGGTGAAAAGACTCGTGAATCAAGAGAATGACAATTTATTAAAGAAAGCAACAGCTGAGCGTGCAAGCAAAGCAAAATAAGGAACTGATTCACTATTTCCCATTGTTAGGCAGATGTCCAGCCACTTCCTGGGAAGCAGGGCCTCAGTATGCACAACAGTTGCTTGGGGAGACAAATGTCATAACCACAAATGTCCCCTCATTCCTCCTCCTTTCCCTCAGCTTTTATTGCTGAGCATGATGTCATATGGCATGGAATATCCCTTTGGTCAGTTGGGGTCAGCTGTCCCAGCTGTGTCCCCTCCCAGCCTCTTGCCCACTCCCAGGCCCTGCTTTCCAGGAAATGGCTAAACATCTGCCTGCTGATGGGAAGTAGTGAATGAATTTCTTACTTTGCTTTGCTTGCATGTGCAGCTTTGCTTCACTTATCAAACTGTCTTTATCTCGACCCATGATTTTTATTTCCTTTTGCCCTTCTGATTCTCTCCCCCATCCCACTACGGGGGGAGTAAGTGAGCAGCTGTGTGGTGCTTAACTGCCAGCCAGGGTCAACCCACCACATTTAGCTATCCTTTTCTGCAACTCTCACTGCTGTCTGGATGTTTCTTATTTATGCTGTAATACATGGAAGGCAGCATTGCTTTCCCTCTCGCTTGCTGCTCAGGAGAGCATCAGTTGTCATCCCCATAATGATTAACTCCAAGTCTACTGTTGTGTTATCTACCCTGCAAGCTCTGCCCTGGACAAGGTGGGCAGCAGCACAACCACTGAGGTTGTGTTCAGCTGTCCCAGTTGGGGGTCCTGCCTATAGAAAAAGTAACAACTTGTAGTAAGCCATGATTATCAACTGAGCCAATAATGTCATCTTCCTTGTATGGTAATCTTAGCCCATGGTAGATACTGGAGCTTGTGTCAACATAGTAATGCACAGTGCCAAAGACAACTGAAAAGGGAGAAAATAAAGTTGCCTGGAACTTCCAGACTGGAAATAGTTCAACAGTATCAAAATTGCTGGAAATAGTTACAACGCTTCCAATCATTGCCTGATAAAGTGGTACTGAAAGAAAATCATTCAGAATGAAATCTTCCATACTGCTGCATGCAGCAAGCCCAGAGCTATTGGAGACCTACAATCCACTCCCATGGGTTCATGAAGAGAATTGCAAACTGGAAGGAATTACTCAAAAAAATTGAGACTTCTGATACCTATGCAAAAGAATTCACTTGGAGAAGGTACATTTTCTTCATAAGACCCAGGTGCCAGGTGACCCCAATGAATAAGACTAAGTCCTATAAATTTGAACAGCTAGCAAATGGACTAATTAAGGATTAAATTACTTTGTGGTGTAGCTAATGGTCAGGTCAAAGCAAAATTACTGTTACAAATGGCCATGGCTTTGTGAAGAATATTAAATATTTACAGGTTTTGGGGAAATTGAGATTCTAAGAGGAAAGCATTAGTGACTATTGAAAAACTGAGTCCATACAATTATAAATGCATAGCAGGACATGAAGACAGAATAGAGGGGTAAATAAACATGCCATTTCCTGGCACAGATGTGAAGGCAATCTCTCTGATGTAAAAAAGTGCTCATTGCAAATGGTGGGAGTACCACTAACATAAAACAACTGTTTTGCAGGGGCATGACCCTGCTTTAACAAACTGCAAAGAATCACGAAAAACCCAAAATGCAGTTTTATTGGGTGTATATGGCAAGGTTAGCAGGGGAGGGCTGCAGGGGTGGCCTCTGTGAGAAGATGTAAGGAGCTGCCCTGTACTGAACACAACCGGTTCCAAAAATCTCAGTAAGGACCCACTGCAGGTCAAAGTCGAGCCAATCAGGGAAGCTGGTGGCACCTCTGTGAAAATATATTTAAGAAAGAGCAAAATGCCATATGGCAGTGTGAGGAATGAGGGGAAAAAATGTGAGGAAACGACCCTGCAGACACCAAGGTCAGAGAAGAAGGAGGGGGAGGATGTGCTCCAGGAGACGGAGTAGATATTCTCCTGCAGCCCATGGAGGACACCACAGTGGAGCAGGCATACACACTGCAGCCTGTGGAGAACCCCATGCCAGAGCAGGTAGATATGCCCTGAAGGAAGCTGCAGCCCATGGACAACCCATGTAGGAGCAGGCTCTCCTGACAGGAACTGCAGTCTGTGGAGAGAACCCATGCTGGAGCAGATTTTTCCTGAAGGACTGCAGCCCATGGAGAGGATCCATGCTGAAGAAGGGGAAAAGTGTGAGGAGGAAGGAGCATCAGAGATGAACTGTTATGTACTGACTGCAACCCCCCATTCCCCATCCCCCCTATGCCGCTTGGTGGGGGAGAAGGTAGTAGAGTTGGGAATGAAGGAGTGAAGTTGAACTTGGGAAGAAGGGGTGGAGGGAAGGTGTTTTAAGTTTTGTCTTTCTTTTTCACCATCCAAATTTCTTTTAACTGGCAATAAATTAAATTAATTTTCTCCAAGTCGAGTCTGTTTTGCCCCTGACAGTAATTCATAAGTGATCTCCCTGTCTTTATCTTGACCCACAAGCTTTTCCTTCTTATTTTCTCCCCTGTTCTGTTGAGGAGGGGGGAGTGAGAGAGCAGCTGGGTGGGCATCTGGCAACCAGCCAAGGCCAACCCACCACAGCAGTTAAATATATGCACCTAGAGGACAAATCTGTGATAATCATGAAGTAAAAAAATGTCATTCTTAATGATAAAATAGGATACTATGACAGATAGATCTGAAAATAAAATAAAAATGGAACTTCCTGAATACAGTAGCTCCAAATGCAATGTTAGCACAATCAAGATCTACAGGGACACATATCATAGAATGTTAGAATTGAAATCACAGCTTATTTCACAAAGTGGCATGAAAAACTAAAATAAACTCTAACCTTTTAGTCCTCATGTCAATTCCATAGTTCTGTGTTAAGGGCACTGCCCTGTTCTACAGTGTATGGAATGTGTTAGTGCATTAGCAATAAAATGATAAAAGCCAGGAAGTTGTGTTGGGAGACAGGCAAATAAGCTGAATTAACAATTACTAAAAAGATAAGTTTGTCTTAAACCTCTGCCTTTTTGACCATGGCTTAGATTCAGCACTGCCTAATACTGGAAACCCAAATTTATGGCCTGGAAGCCAATGTGTCTCATCAAAGAGCCTTATCTTGCCCACAGATTAGTTCTAAATGGGTCACTTGAAACATACATAAGAAAGATGATAGTTTTTTTTTTAAAGAAGGGCTGTCCCACCTCTATTAGTCATACCTCCAGATCTTCTCTCTCCCACAGCCCCCAGGGTCTGTTGGCACAGTCAGATCACTGACTTGATCCAGTAGAGAAACAACTCAAAAAAGAATGTTTTTTCAGACAGATCAGCTCACTGATCTAAATCACTGTTCGGCTGCACAGATGCTAGTGCTGCAATTCATGCACATTCAGAAGAGGGAGAACAAGGCTGTTCTTTTTTTGGGAATGTCCTGAACACAAATCAGTTTCAAGTGACTGTAGGCACAAAAAATCTAAGCGATTTCCTGGAGCACTGCACTTATGGGATACCCATAAACTTGACCCATCCACCATCCCCCCTGTGAAATTACCATGCCCTACTGCTCAGTAATAACTGCCCATATCTATGATCCTGGCCTGTGGCCTACACAGATTAGTTTACCCCTCTTTCGCAGAGAGGAAGTGACCTTGGATTACTTTTTACTTTTTTGGTTCCAACAAGGAACCAAACTGGGAGTCCCCTTCTCTAGCAAGCTAGGAATGCATGAGGCAGGGCCTACACACATCCCCCACCCATGCATAGCCCTGCAGCCTTTAACGAGGCTACACAACTCCCAGTGTCCTACCTGATCCCAGCGTGCCTCCTCTCTGCCTACCATTCTTACTGGTCTATCATCTCCCAGTGCAGAGGTGGGGAGCTATGGATGGCAAAAGGCCCAGATCAGACCAAAAGGGTGCTGCAGCATCACCACCTTTTGGAGCAAGGTCTGGGGCATGTGCTTCCTGGGAGGTTGTTCTTGCACTTGCTGGACACATCTGTCAGGATGCAACCAGAGCAACTTTTAAAGCGGGCATGGTATACCTTTCCTCATAGTGCACAGGGGATGAACTCCAAAGTGACAATGGTGGGGTTTTTGTACTTGTTTTCACATTTGAGAGGCAAGAAGCTTACCCTATATTTGGGGTAATATAGTAGTAATGAAATAATCCTGAAATAGTAAAACAAGGCAAAAAAAGCCCTTGCTCACTGGGGTTGAACAGCAGACTATGAGAAGATGCATCATTTAGCTGTTGAACAGGCTACAAAAAATATTCTTAAAGTATTTGATCAAGTGCTTAATGGACTGGAACACACTAAGGATATAACACATTGTAGTGATATAAATCCCCATTTGATGCCAAAAAATATATACAGATGGTATCCAGTCAGCACTGAGAAATAACTTAGAAGTTAAACTGGACTAGGTAGTAAGATTAGCTATTGTGAAGAATACACAGATATTGAGTGAGTGGATTAACTCTATGCTCTACATAATGAAATATAATTAGAAGGCAGAAGGTCTTTCACAAGCTATTAAAGTGTGAAATTTCCATGAAATCCAAGAAATTATACAAAAGAGCCACTAAAATCTCCTGAGATTCCGGATTCATTTTGATCTAAGATTGGCATAGAACTGATTATATTAAACAAGAAAAATGCCTAAGTTTGCTACTATTCCAGTTACTCTTTTTAACTAAGCTTTTATAAAGACAGCCTTTAATAATGCAGTACTTTGGAACATGTCTATGATACCAAGGCACCATGTTCCAGAGTCTGCTAACATGTTAACCTGTTGCAGACTAAAACTGCTTGAGTTGTTCTTCTACACTTTTTACAATATGATATTTCAGTCCTGACAGTCCCACACAGCCTTACCTGAGAACTACACCACAGTGGCATGAAACATCTGGGAGCTACCAGCTTTGAAAACATACTCTTTAAAAAAAAAATTGTGGGGGTGAGGTGTTCCTCAAACCTTTGGCCTTTTCTTTATCAGGTGAAGTCAGCTGCACTTTCAGTTTCTTTTGGAAAAGGAACTGAAGTATAATGTGATGGACAGGTGGGAGAGATGCAGCAAAGTAAGAGAACTAGTTGTTTAACAATGACAGACAGTCAAAGAAACAGCACTCATTAATCTATTTCTGTAAAAGCAGGTTTGCCTTGTCTTTTCCTTTTTTCCATCTTTTCCCAAAATAAGTTTGTTTAGGGAAGCTTATTGACTTGGAGGTTTGGGGTTTTTTAACTTAAACAGAAAAAAAAAAAAAAGCAACCTAAATATTTATGATGAAACAAACCCTTTGGGATCTTCCTTTCCTCCACCCCTCTTGTTTTTTTTATACTCTCAGCCCCCACCCCCCTGCCCCTGCATTTGTATATCATCTGTGCAGTTCCTGAGACAAAGTGGGTTGGAAAAGTTCAATCTCAGTTCACAGGAGAGAACATTCTGTACTCTGCACAACAGTCAGGACTGCTGTAAAACTACATCAACAACATGATCTCAGCAGCACCACTACAACAGGGACATTCACAATATCTGAGCTGTCCAAAGATTGCTTTGTTTCCAGAAAACACACTCGCACACTTACACGTACACATGGATAGGTGATCAAGGCCAGTGGATCCTTAGATTTTCCAACCTAGGATGTGAATAGTTACATTTTTTCCCCTCACTCAAAAAGGAGGGGTGGTGTGGTCCTTTCTTTCTCCATGCCCCCTCCCCCCACCCAAGTTTAATTATAGCACAAGCATTTCCATGGAAACAAGCCTGTCCCCCTCACTTCCCCATTCCCTCAAAACATGACTTGGCCAGGGATTGGATAAAGTATTTTTGTGTGTCACTAACACCTGAACTCTGGAACTGTAGCCTGGATACATTACTGACTTCATCTCATTGACTTCAGAGGAAATTCACAGAATAAACTGGAAACACCTTCTCCTCCCGCCCAAGTTTTTTGGGTTGTTTTGTTTAACTGAAGCCAAAAAAAACATTACTATTTCTTTTGTGGGGCAAAGGTTCTGTTGTCAAGCCTTCCCCCAGTGATGAAAAGTGTGACCTCATCTTGCAGCCTGTTTACTGTTTAAAAGGATCAATAATAGGAATGCATACATATTTGGCAGGATTTGCTGAGGTGGCTGAAATGGGAGTAGTAAAGGAGGGTGTAGATTAAAAGGGTGTTTTCAGCTGTATGCTAATGTCCTCCGCTGACCTCTATATGTAGATTACAGTGATTCATTACTTCAGCAGTGAGCTTTGTACTATACTCTCATTATCTAATATTTTTTTTTCCTGTTTCTGGAGAAATGCAGAGGTGGGATAAACTGCAACAGCCACAAGCATCCCACATACATAAGAGCCTCGAGGCTTATTCTTGCATAATAACCTGTAATAAAACAATCCCTGGGTATGAAAAAGTATGAGTTTAAAAAAAAAATACAACCACTAACAAACCCCAACAATACTCTTCCAACAGTCAGTTCCTACTGTAAGGGGCTGTCAGCAAAATGAAACCAAAGGTCACTAGAGTGAAGGTTGAGAGGGAGAAAAGGTCCTGAAGAAGGAATCTTTATCATTTTTAATAATGGAGATAACTGGAGACTAAAGTTGCCTGATAGGAGAAGGCAGTCAAGCAAGAAGCAGGAGTCTGTGGAGAGACACAATCCAGGCTGTGGTTCCATTAAGATCCCTGTGTGGAAGCAGCTTCAGACAGTGGTGCCATGTTTTAGGATGAGAGCTCCAGGGCACAGGAACACTTTCCAAGGTGTATGTTGAAAAGTTTCTGGTATTTACTGTCTTTTCAGTCTTATGGTGCAAGAGTGTCTTCCTTGCTGTTTAATAAATGGAGCACTCTGGCAGAGAAAGGTATATCTCCTTAGATTTAACAGAGCCATTGGAAGGTTGAAAAAAACAAACATTATCCATTCCTTCTCTAACAAAGATACGTAACTGGCCCAAACACATTATTTCTTCATTTCTCTCCTCCAAGACTGAACCTCTGGCTCATTGGTGTAGGAGTTTCAGAAAGGGTAGTGAGAAACTATGAAATGAATCATGAAATATACAGCCCAAAGAAAACAGAAAGTCCAGCTGAATAGCTTGAGCATTGGCCTGCTCAGTTAGTAAACAGGCCCTGGCCATTGTTACCATTTTATTATATGTGTATTAGTTTTACATTGTGCTATTTTTGTACCTGTAGTATTTTAAGCCGAAAACAACTGGATTTCCAGAGTAAGATAGAAGGAGATTATAAGGACACTGAGAGTTTAATATTTTCTACAAAACTATGCAGAATTTTTGCATAACCTCCAGTACAAATTCCTGACATTTTTTATGTTCATCACATTTCAGCTGATATCACCATTCATTTTAAATTGTCACCCTTTTCCCCCTCACGGACTGTCATCTGTCTCCATCGATTTCTGCAAATATAGAAAAAGACTTCGATCATTTTAAGATGGAAAAATATTCCTCCTCAACTCATCCATGCTTCCCTCCTCATCTGAATGGATTAGTCTCTATGCATATTGCCAGTGCATTAGTATCCAATTATTCATAATTAATCTCTGTGTGAAACCATGTATTTATTTCAGCTTCAAAGGAATGATATCACAAGTTTTTTTCTGTATCTTTTATTATTCACAGTTAATATGCTGCCCCAATACTACAGACACTTGTGAAATACTAGAAGGGTGTGGTGGGTTGACCTTGGCTGACCACCAGGTGCCCACCAAGCTGCTCTATCAATCACACCCCCTTCTCAACAGGACATGGGGCAGAAAATATGACAAAAAGCTGGTGGGTCAAGATAAGGACAGGGAGATCACTGTCATGGTTTAACCCCAGACAGCAACTAAGCACCACACAGCTGCTCGCTCACTCTCCCCCAGTGGGATGGGGGGAGAATCAGAAGGGTAAAAGTGAGAAAAAAACAGTTTAATAATTAAAAAGAAATAATAATAAAAAACTGTGAGGAAAAGAGAAAAAAATAACAAAGAGAGAGGAAAACAAAACCCATGAAAGACAAGTGATGCAAATGAAAACAGTTGCTCACCACCAACCAACCGATGCCAACCTCCCCCCTATTTTTATTGCTGAGCATGATGCCATATGGTATGGAATATCCCTTTGGTCAGTTGGGGTCAGCTGTCCTGGCTGTGTCCCCTCCCAACTTTTTGTGCACCTCCAGCCTACTCACTGGTGAGGTGGTGAGAGAAACAGAAAAGGCCTTGACTTTGTGTAAGCACTGCTCAGCAGTAACTAAAACATCCCTGTGTTATCAATCATCAACACTCTTTTCAGCACAAATCCAAAACATAGCCCCATACAAGCTACAATGAAGAAATTTAACTCTACTCCAGTGTGGCAGGTTGACCCTGGCTGGATGCCAGGTGCCCACCAAAGCCACTCTATCACTCCCCCTCCTCAGCTGGACAGGGGAGAGAAAATATAACGAAAGGCTCGTGGGTCGAGATAAGGACAGGGAGATCACTCAGTAATTACCATCAGGGGCAAAACAGACTCGACTTGGGAAAAAATAATTTAATTTATTACCAATCAAATCAGAGTAGGGTAATGAGAAATAAAACCTAAACTTTAAAACACCTTCCCTTACCCCTCCCTTCTTCCTGGGCTCAACTTTGCTGCCGATTTTCTCTACCTCCTCCCCCCCCAGCGGTGCAGGGGGACAGGGAATGGGGGTTTCGGTCAGTTCATCCCACATTGTTTCTGCTGCTCCTTCCTCCTCAGGAGGAGGACTCCTCACACTCTTCCCCTGCTCCAGCATGGGGTCTCTCCCATGGGAGACAGTTCTCCACAAACTTCTCCAATGTGGGTCCTTCCCACAGGCTACAGGTCTTCATGAACTGCTCCAGTGTGGGTCCCTTCCATGGAGTGCAGTCCTTCAGGAACAGACTGCTCTAGCATGGGTCCCCCACGGGGTCACAAGTCCTGCCAGAAAACCTGCTCCAGCGTGGGCTCCTCTCTCTCCACGGGTTCACAGGCCCTGCCAGGAGCCTGCTCCAGCACAGACTCTCCACGGGGTCACAGCCTCCTTCGGGTGCATCCATCTGCTCCGGGGTGGGGTTCTCCATGGACTGCATGTGGATATCTGCTCCACCGTTAAGCTCCATGGGCTGCAGGAGGACAGCCTGCCTCACCCTGGTCTTCACCACGGGCTGCAGGGGAATCTCTGCTCCGGTGCCTGGAGCACCTCCTCCCCCTCCTTCTTCACTGACCTTGGTGTCTGCATAGTTGTTCCTCTCACATATTCTCACTCCTCTCTCTGGCTGAAGTTGCTCTTGCACAGCAACTTTTTCCCCCCTTCTTAAATATGATGTTATCACAGAGGCACTACCACCATCGCTGACTGGCTCGGCCTTGGCCAGCAGCAGGTCCATCTTTGGAGCTTGGCTGGCATTGGCTCTATTGGACATAAGGGAAGCTTCCAGCAGCTTCTCACAGAAGCCACCCCTGTAGCCCCCCTCCGCTACAAAAACCTTGCCACACAAACCCAATACATCCAGCCAAAACCAGTACAATCACTTACCAATTACTATCACAGGCAAAACAGGCTCGACTTGGGGAAATTAATTTAATTTATTGCCAATTAATCAGAGTAGGATAATAAGAAATAAGAACAAATTTATAAACACCTTCCCTCTCACCCCTCCCTTCTTCCCAGGCTCAACTTCACTCCCAACTTCTCTACCTCCTCCCCCCGAGTGGCACAGGATGAGGAATGGAGGGGTTGCCATCAGTTCATAACACTTTGTCTCTGCTTCTCCTTCCTCCTCATGCTCTTCCCCTGCTCCACTGTGGGGTCCCTCCCATAGGAGACAGTCCTTTACGACCTTCTCCAATGTGGGTCCTTCCCATGGGCTGCAGTTCCATGAACTGCTCCAGCATGGATCCTTTCCACGGGGTGCAGTCCTTCAGGAAACATCCGCTAGGTCCTTCAGTACTCTGTGTGCATTTTGGGGCCCCACAATTTAAAAAGGATGCTAAGGTCCTTGAATGCATCCAGAGGAGGGCAACAAAGCTGGTGAAAGGGCTGGAAGGCATGTCCTATGAGGAGCAGCCAAGGACTCTGGGATTGTCTAGTTTGGAGAAAAGGAGGCTGCGGGGCGACCTCGTTGCTCTCTGCAGCTTCCTGAGGAGGGGAAGTGGAGAGGGAGGTGCTGATCTCTTCTCCCTGGTATCCAGTGATAGGACGCGTGGGAACGGTTCAAAGCTGCATCAGGGGAGGTTCAGACTGGACATTAGGAAACATTTCTTTACCGAGAGGGTGGTCAAACACTGGAACAGGCTTCCTAGACAGGTGGTCGATGCCCCATGCCTGTCAGTGTTTAAGAGGCATTTGGACAATGCCCTTAATAACATGCTTTAACTTTTGGTCAGCCCTGAAGTGGTCAGGCAGTTGGACTAGATGATCGTTGTAGGTCCTTTCCAACTGGAGCTGTTCTGTTCTGTTCTATTCTATTCTATTCTGTATTGATGGGAATTGCAAGTTATAATTCCCCCTCGGTTTTTTGCTCCTCTTCAGAAATAGCGGCTGTAATAGTACAAGATAGTCACTGAAATCAACAGCTGTGATTATTAACAAAGAGTAGGCTTCCCAAAGTTGTAGATACATGTGAAAATCTACCTAAAAGCACACTTAATCACTTTTCCTGCCTTTCATAGTCAGGTGACTCCTGGGAGGAAAATTCATTCATTTCTGCAGAAATACTAAAACTTCCTTTGTTACCACTTTAACAGCCATTGCTGCTTTGGGAGAAATAGAGTATTAAATATTTACTTACTTGATGAAATTAATGCTGAAATTCTCAGAACAGCTGCTGATGTAAACATCAACAGGTAAATTGAATTTCAGTTCAGTCTTGCACAAAAATACAGCACGATGGATATTAAGAGGAACAGCATGGTGGTTTAATGTTATTTCTATGGGTAAATGTTTTCTAAAGTTGACCTTTATTATTTGATTTTATCTTGCATTCTAAGCAAGATGAGTTGTGGATCTGAATGAAGTTCTTGGCAGAGTCAGCACTGTGGGTAATAAGCTCCTTGTATATGTAACTAGTGGATGGAGCTAAATGCCCACTGCATACCATGAAGTAGCACTTGCTGTATGTAAATGACTATTTAATTAGTGACAAGTTAGATCATTTAGATTAATATTTATAAAGAACTTTATGTGAAATGCTGCAGCAGCTAAGTGTTAATTTTATTATGATTCTATTCTCACAGTGGAAGCATACTTAAATGCCTTTGGGCTTTCAGCTGTTGGAATCCAAACTAGACATGCAAAATGTTTATTTCCTTAAAGGTCTTTAAAAAACAAACATTACTTGAAATGCCAAATAGCATGTTGCTAATCTTGAAGTCCTACACTCAGATTCTTACTTTCTCATGGACCTCAGAGTCCATGAGAGTGTGCTGAGTACAGGGCCATTTTGAGCAACCAAGAGGAAAATACTGAGGATGAACTAATGTCTTCAGTCATGCACCTCTCTGGAAATTGATGGGCTTGAGGAGTGGGCCCATGTGAACCTCATGAAGTTCAACAAGGCCAAGTGTAAATTCCTGCACCTGGGTCGGGGCAATCCCCAGCATCAATACAGACTGGGGGATGAATGGATTGAGAGCAGCCCTGCAGAGAAGGACTTGGGGATATATTGGTGGATGAAAAATTGGATGTGAGCTGGCAATGTGTGCTTGCAGCCCAGAAAGCCAACCGTATTCTGGGATGCATCAAAAGAAGCGTGGCCAGCAGGTTGAGGGAAGTGATTCTGCCCCTTTACTCTGCTCTCGTGAGACACCACCTGGAGTACTGCATCCAGCTCTGGGGTCCCCAGCACAAGACAGACATGGACCTGTTGGAGCGGGTCCAGAGGAGGGCCAGAAAAAAAGGTCAGAGGGCTGGAACACTTCTCCTATGAAGAAAGGCTGAAAGAGCTGGGGTTGTTCAGCCTGGAGAAGAGAAGGCTCCAGGGAGACCTTATTGTGGCCTTTCAATATATAGAGGGGGCTTATAAGAAAGATGGAGAGAGACTTTTCACCAGGGCCTGTAGTGACAGGACAAGAAGCAACAGTTTTAAACTGAAAGAGGGTAGATTTAGATTGGACATAAGGAAGAAATTCTTCACTATGAGGGTGGTGAGGCACTGGAACAGGTTGCCCAGAGAAGTTGTGGATGCCTCATCCCTGGAAGTGTTCCAGGTCAGGTTGGATGATGCTTTGAGCAACCTGATCTAGTGAAAAGATGTCTTTGCCATGGCAGGGGAGTTGGACTAGATGATCTTTAAAGGTCCCTTCCAACCCAAACCATTCTATGATTCTATGAAATTAGGAATCTTATTCAGTAAGCCAGAGAAATGCTTCCCCCACTCACAGTTTACAGCCTGGACCCCAATCCTGATTAGCTCTGAGGCTGTGGCTGACCACAGTAGATCAGTCCTTAGAGAGAACTTGAGTTTCCTATTTCCTGAGGGGATTCACACCAACAGTTCCCACCTTGATACCAAGTGCTCAGGCTGTTGAGCTATTCTGGAAAAGATAGTATCCATCCTTCTTTTTAAAATCATTTGACTTTGAGAATGAATCTCTTCCTTAGGATTCTTACTTGGAACAGGTCAAGATTTGAATTCTAGGCCCTGATCTCCTAGTGGCTTCTTAGTGTTTTGCAGTCAAACATCAAAGATATCACAAAGCCTTTGAGCTGCAAGTCCCCAGAAGCTTGGAGAATGTTTTCAAGCAGTATCTTAAACTCTTCCCTAGGCCATTGTTACCGACAGCATGATGGGCCTGATGGTTTTGATATAGCTGTCTTGATGTTCTTAGCAGGGTCTGAAATCTAGGCAAAATATAATATACAAACTGAATGTGTATTTATATGAAGACTGAATTTTTTGTGGGCCCATACATGAACGGAATTGCAAGGAAATGTAAGAGAAGTTAGTATTTAGGCTCTTTTAGCATTAACAGTCAGCTGGGATGGGCCTTTCCAATTTTGAATTTGTGTGGAATTTAGGTGCCTTTATGCTACTCTAGGTATCTAAAACCTCCTTTGGCTCTTTCTCAAAACAAACAAAAGCAATTTAGCTAAAGTTGATTTGCCACAGACTTCAGCTTAATACAGTCAAGTCAGTTAAATTGATTTCAAAGCAAAATAGACTAAAAGATATTTTTCCTAAACTCAGTATAAGTTAATGTTAAAACAGGGGCATAGGAAAGGTGCTACAGTGAAAGCAGATGGTTGATTGTTATGCAGAAAAGCATTTTATAAGTCTAAACTAACAATCCAACATTTTCATCAGTTTAGGGATACAGTAGTATTTTTCACATTCTGGGGAAAATGGAACTGTTAAGATATCTTTAATCAGTAAGTCAATGTTCTTAACTGATTATTACTAAACAAAGCTTGAGTTGGTACAACCAAACCACAAAACAGGATCTGCTGTTGTGTTGTATTGTATTAGAGTACATCTTTCTGAGACAAAATTTTCTTTAACAGGGACATCTTATTTTAGAAAAATGAAGGGACTAAGAGGGTGGATTTAGGGCAAGAGAAGCTTTTTTAGTCACTCTGCTGTGCTTACAGAGGATTTATGATAATGTGGCACACATGCAAGGACAGGTATATTAATTTTGCATTTATCTTTTTATTTAAGATTAGGAATTGATATTTGAAAGGCTTTGTTTCTTAGAAGTAAAACCTAAAAGCTGAAAAAGCATTAGGGGATTGAGCTGTAGAATCCACATGACCTCTTCACGGATACTAGTAAACACAGGAGACTCAGTATAAGAATATTACCCAGCAGTAGCCAAAATTATGAAAGGAAGTTAATATGTTTAACCCTTTGCTTTTTCTGTCATATACTCCCAAATATTGACTCTGAACCTGCACTGACTGACCCATCCAACTATCAGATCTTTGGTTTGTCTGGAGAGAATTTCCACTGATGATAAATTAGACTTCCTAAGGAAATTTCTCACAATAGCACTGTGTAATGCCACCAGAAATGGCAATTACAACATTATTGTAAATTTAGTTGCAAGTACACCTACAGTTACAGCATCTAGCATGGCTTCTCAATAGTATAGTTGAGAAAGCTCCAAAGCCAGCCTATGTTAATACTTCAGCACTCCCACTGCTGGAGGAACTGTAGTAGTAATGCAGTGGTGGGAGATTGCAAGGATGCTTACTTCTTAAGGAGAATTGGCCAAGGAAAAAAAATACAGACTACTTCAGTTTTAACTAGAGAACTCCAAAAGTTGAATGTAAAACCAAACAAATCCCCCAAACACCTATTTTGTTTTCTGATCTACAGAAAACCCCACCACAATAAAGGGGAGGAAAATGAGACTAATTTCTGTACATAACCAGAAACCAAATATTATATTGGAAAACATTTAACAAAATAACTTTATCTCTAGGATAAGACAAGCATTCCCCAAATTGTTTCCCCTCCTCCCCCCTCTTTAGAACCTTCTTGACAAGAACTGTTGTCATTCAGAAAATCTTGAACTATAAGTTAAAGAATAGCCTATTGTCCTAACAGTGTCCTGGTTTATTATTTATATTATCATTGCAGACAATCAGTAGAAAATTAATGGCTTCAAGAACTCTACATACACTGAGGACAATAGCTGTGATGAAGTGTGAGAGATCTTGACACTGCAATATAGTATCGCTATTGCCTTTTTGCAACAGGAAGCAGAGATGACTCCTCACCTCTCAGCATCTTTTCAGTTTGAAAGCCTTTCAGTGATGGTTTAAGGTTAATGTGACTAGATCAATGAAAACTTTAAACTCATAGGACAGTTATCTAGAGAAAGGCAATCTTTTTACAAAATAAATCCATAGTACTAAGCAAAGGAAACTGAAAAAAGCTATAGGCCATTTCAAAGCCCAGACATGTTGAGGTAGAGGCCAGATATTTTCAGCATGTGCTTTTATTAAGCAGCATGATCTCCTAGATAATGACTAGCAGGCTTCAAAACTGTATGACCTAACTCAAAGAACAGCTGAAACAATTAAAGCAAACTAGCAACTAATTTCATAATAGCCAAACATACTTGAGTAACTTGCACCACACATTTCAACTTCTCTCGACACTAAAAATGTACGCAAGGTATACATCTTGAAAAGTACTCTGGAGATTTCTGCAAATAATACTCTATTTGCAGCTGGTTTTTCACCCATGGGGAAACCTCCCTTCACCTCCTTTTGGCATCTGAAGGATACCTCTTCATCTCTGCTGCCCAGCTCATGCAGGGTAGAGCCAGGAGCACTGCCAAAGGACAAGCCAGTCCACCCAGGGATGCTGCTGCAGTGTCACCCTGAGAGAGCCAAGGGACTGTGTTGAGGACAAGAAGATCATGAAAGGAAGGGCTGAGGAACAAACCTGGCCTGCTCACTGTGTGGAAAAATGACTTTAAAATAATCAGCTTGTATCACAGAAATACCCAATTGTGAAGCTCTCAGCTTGCAATATTTTATATATTGGCTGTAACTTCCTGAATCAAAAGCTGTAATGTGGTGTTTGGCTTGGGAATGAGACATACCATTTTGTTTGAAAAACTGACACCCTGTATCTTTTAAAGTGATTTAATCAACATCATTGCCACAACATGCTGTTGCAGAGAGGAGCCCTGGGTGCATGAGGCAAACAGGAGTTTTCAGCGTTGCCACCACAAACCCTGGTGGCAACGCTGAAAACTCCTGAATTTCACCCAGGGCCCCGCGTAAAACCTCGGCATGCCAAGCCCACCACTGCCACAGGTGGCTGAGGAAACACCTCATGGCCGCCAGCCGTTGGCGACGGGAAAGTCCCATCTGTCACGGGAGAGGAGGATGGAAGAGGGAGTAAGCAAAGGAGGAAGCTGGGCTGCCTGCTTCGGGCAGCATCACCCCCCTCCCTAGCTACCCTCGACCCCTTCCCCCGCGGACTCCCTCAGAGGGTGGTCTGAAGAGGGCCGGGCTGCCACTGAGGGCGGGCGGCGGCGACCCCGTGCACGCCAGGGCACCGCAGCGGCACCGTACCCACACGGAGGGGTGAGAGTGGACATGTTAGCGGAGACCGCTACGGTCTCCGTGACATTGTGGGGGAGGGTGCGGGGGTATAAAACGGAGGCGGCGGGAAGAAGGGGGAGCGGAAGGCGTCTAGTTGGGCTATCGGGGAGAGAGACCCATCTCTTTCTGGGGGGCGGGGCGGGACTAGAGCAGCGCTAGAGCAGCGTGGGGAGAAGGTGGAACAAAGTGTTCAAGCAAACAGCCACAGGAAACGCATAAATCTGACTCACGGGTAACCGTTACAGGCTAGGGGAGGAGGCATGATTAAAAAAAAAGATTCCTGCAAATGCTTGTCGCTTATATGCAGGCTGCAATGATGGCTATTGTTTTTTAAACAAGTATAGAGGGAGTGATCTGTTTTTCCTAAATACGTATTGCCATAGCTCTATTTATAAATTCACAGCAGCCTGTCGTGAGCACCGTGGTGCAGGTGCGTTTTAAACTCTCCCACCCTCGAAAGAGATTATTATAACCCACCACCAAACGTGTTCCCTCAGCCTGCCAATCACTGAGCTCCGTCTTCGATGATAACAGTCCAATGACTACCGTGCGGCTGACAGGGTTAAAAAGGATTACGCTGTGGATTTGCAGGGAGCTCCCCTCAAAAGAAGAAGAAAAAAAAAAACCAAACAAAACAAGAGCCAAGAGCAAACTCAAAGGGGTCACGGTGGTTCCACATTGGCACCGGGTGACAGAAGCCCCGAAGGCGACTCGAATCCCAGAGCCTAACCACCCCCGCTACCCGACGGGGGAGGGGAGTGCTAATTTCAGTGCGGCTCACGTGGGTCCGGCGCACAGGCGGGGGGCGGGCCCAGCAGCCCCCAATCTAGGGCAGTTTGTTTAACTGCAGTAACGGGAACTCAATGTTCCCGCAGCGAAGGGATTTCTGAGAACAGAGAACGTATCCTCGGATGAACCCAGCTCCTTCTCCTCTCCCTCCCTCCCGCTGCCTGCGCCACGGCCTTAAAGTGGCGATGCCACGGTGCCGAGCCGCTCTCGGCTTCGCCTGCGCCCCATGTACCCCTCAGTGAGGGGTGGTGCCATGCCACGCCAGGGGGCCGCCCGCAGGCCGGAGCGGTTGGAGCAGCGCTTCCCGCACGGTCCCATCGCTTCCTGGGGGCAACCCCGACACCTCTGCCTGGCCCCCTGCACCTGCACCTATGGCTGTTCAACCTCGTTCTTCCAGGAGACCATGTGCAGAGGAAAAAAAAAATCGCCTTGAAAAGCAAATAACTTTTCTTGGGATTTTTCCTGGGGGAAGGGAGAGGGAGGTGCATCAATGCTGGGGAAAGCCACTGCTGGAAAACACGCAGACCAATATGGGAATCTGGAGTCGATTCCAAAAGCAGAGAAAGAAAAGTTACATTTAAGCGTAGTGATCAGGGAAGAAAAGCTCTAGGGTCAGCCAACAGGAGCTAATATGATTGCAAGGCTAGAGATACCTGTCTAGATTAACACATAAAACATGCTGAGCAGGGGGCTGAGCAGAGATCCTGGAGGATGGTCACTGGTGGGAAACCAATATAAGCAACAGTTCTGCTATTTTATTGCCATCTCCACTTAATGAACTTAATAACAGTCAACACAAAGCTGGCTGTAGAATTGTGTACATGCTCCATTGTTCTTTATTATGCAGTGATATCCTAGTAACAGTATTTTCCTTCACACTTGGAAAGGTAGAAGGCTTAAAAGACCTCACTCTTTATTCAAAACACATCATGAATTACACTTTAACTCACTGAATTTCAATCCCTCTCTGTGACAGAAATGACAAAAAACTATTTTCAGTTAACATCATAGTACAATCTTGAGGAAGCAGGAGGAGGAATGTTTTTTTGATCAGTTTATAAAAATGGTGTGAATCACTGAATGAAAAGAAATTAGTCCTTTAAAACTAACCATAAAGTGATTCCCAGTCCACATTCTCCATGTATGTTGTGTGCTGGCTTTGTTGTGAATTTATTATTCATTGGATGGCTTTACTGCAGTCAAAGGTAGACATTTCCAAATTAACTTTCTATTTATGAATTTGAAGCTCACACACCCATATAAGCACTGAAAGATAGTGTCTGATGCAGGCTGTAAAATCCATCTGGGATCCTGAGTACATACTCAAGCAGCTAAGCCACACTGAGTTCAGCACTGCTATGCCTACACTGCTACCAGTATCCAAAACAAGCTTAAATCTAGATCTGTTTCACCCATGTAGGCTATAATTTAATTGAAGCATAAACATTCTTTGGGTACTTATCACGTACATAGGTAAGCCCCAGGTAGGGAAGAGTCATTCTGGTTTCTGAGGTTCAAAATCAACAGAATTGGTCACAGTTAAGGACATTAGCTGTGATTCAGGAGATGCTAGAAAGAGCTCAAGACTAAGACCTGTGAATAATGCTGTAGTCCAGAATATGTATGGAATTACAGTAGAAACAGTTAAATGTAAAAAGAGAAAAATGCTAACGCTCAAAATAGCAAAGAATTTGCCACAGTGAGTAGTAAACAGGAAGGGAACACGTTCTCTGATATGACTGTATCTATAACACTTGTTCTTCCAGAAAGTTGAATTTGATTATATTCACAGAATCACAGAATGGTTGATGTTGGAAGGGACCTCTGGAGGTCATCTGGTCCAACCCTCCTGCTCAAGCAGGGCCACCTAGGGCCAGTTGCCCAGGATCATGTCCAGATGGCTCTTGAATAGCTCCAAAGGGGGAGAATCCACAACTTCTCTGGGCAACCTGTTTTGGTGCTCAGTCACCCTCACAGTAAAAAAAAAAAACCTCTGGGCAACCTGTGCCAGTGTTCTACCACCCTCACAATGAAAAAGTGTTTCCTTATGTTCAGATGGAACCTCCTGTGTTTCAGCTTGTGCCCATTGCCTCTTGTCCTGTCACTGGGCACCACTGAAAAGAGCCTGGCTCTGTCTTCTTTGCACCTTCCCTTTAGGTATTTGTACACACTGATAAGAACCCCATGAGCCTTCTCTTCTCTAGCCTAAACAGTCCCAGCTCTCTCAGCCTTTCCTTATAGGAGAGATGCACCAGTCCCTTAATCATCTTTGTGGCCCTTCATTGGAGTCTCTTCCGTATGTCCATGTCTCTCTTGTACTGGGAAGCCCAGAACTGGACACAGGACTCCAGCTGTGGCCTCACCAGGGCTGAGGAGAGGGGAAGGATCACCTCCCTCCACCTGCTGGCAACAGTCTGCCTAATGCAGCCCAGGATACCGTTTGCCCTCTCTGTGACAAGGGCACGTTGCTGGCTCATGTTCAATCTGGTGTCCACCAGGACCCCCAGGTCCTTTTCTGCAAAGCTGCTTTCCAGATGGGTAGCCACCAGCATATATTGGTGCATGGGGTTGTTCCTCCCCAGGGGCAGGACTTTGCCCTTCCCCTTGTTGAACTTCATGAAATTCTAGTCAGCCCATTTCTCCAGCCTGTTGAAGTCCCTCTGGATGGCAGCACCACCTTCTGTTATATCGGCCACTCCTCCCAGTTTTGTGTCATCAGCAAACTTGCTGAGGGTGCACTCTGCCCCATCATCCAGATCATTAATGAAGATGTTGGACAAGACTGGATTCAGTATTGATCCATCAGTTACACCGCTAGTTACTGGCCTCCAACTAGACTTTGTGCCGCTGTTCCACACCCTCTGGGCCCAGCCATTCAGCCAGTTTTCATAGAATCATCATAGAATCATAGAATGGTTTGGGTTGGAAGGGACCTTTAAAGATCATCTGGTTCCAATCCCCCTGCCATGGGCAGAGACACCTTCCATTAGACCAGGTTGCTCAAAGCCCCATCCAACCTGGCTTTGAACACTTCCAGGGAGGGGGCATCCACAATTTCTCTGGGCAACCTGTTCCAGTGCCTCACCACCCTCATAGTGAAGAATTTCTTCCTTATATCTAATCTAAATCTACCCTCTTTCAGTTTATAGCCATGACCCCTTGTCCTACCACTATGTGCCCTTGTAAAATGTCCATCTCCAGCTTTCTTGTAGGCCCCCTTCAGGTACTGGATGGCTGCTATAAGGTCTCCCTGGAGCTTTCTCTTCTCCAGGCTGAACAACCCCAACTCTCTCAGCCTGTCCTCATAGGAGAGGTGCTCCAACCCCCTGATCATCTTCATGGCCCTCCCCTGGACTCGCTCCAACAGGTCCATGTCCTTCTTATGTTGGGGGCCACAGAGCTGGGTGCAGTACTCCAGGTGGGGTCTCACGAGAGCGGAGTAGAGGGGCAGAATCACCTCCCTCGCCCTGCTGGCCACGCTTCTTTTGATGCAGCCCAGGATACGGTTGGCTTTCTGGGCTACAAGCGCACATTGCCGGGTCATGTTTCAATTTACCTCACTGTCTGCTCATCCATTCCATACTTCATCAGATTCTGTATGAGGATCTTATGGGAGACAGTGTCAAAGGCCTTACTCAAGTCTAGGTATACAATATCCAATGCTGTTCCCTCATCCACCAGGCCAGTCATGTCATCATAGAAGGTTATCAAGTTGGTCAAGCATGACTTCCCCTTGGTGAATCCATGATGACCACTCCTGATGACTTCCTTGTCCTCCATGTGCCTGGATCAGCTGCTCCATCACCTTCCCAGGGATCGAGGTGAGTCTGACCAGTCTGTAGTCCCCTGGGTCCTCCTTCTTATTGTTCTTGAAGATAGGAGTGACATTTGCCTTCCTCCAGTCTTCGGGCATTTCTTCCAATCGCCATGATCAATCAAAGATTATTAAATGTGGCCTTGCAATAGCATCTGCCAGCTCTCTCATCACTCGTGGGTTCATCCCATCAGGGCCCATGGACTTATGTATGTCCAGTTTGACACGTCTTCCTTGCTCCAGACTTTCCCCGTGGGCTCTGGGACCTGGGATTCCTGAAGGCCAGTCTTGCTAGTAAAGACTGAGGTGAAGGAGGCATTCAGTACCTCAGCCTTTTCCATGTCCTGTGTCACCAGCTCCCCCATCTCATTCAGCAGCAGGCCCACATTCTCCTTAGTCTTCCTTTTGTCATTTATGTACTTATAGAAGCCCTTCTATTTGTCTTTGATATCCCTGGCCAGATTCAATTCCAAGTAGTCTTTGGATTTCCTAACCTCATTCCTGGATGCTCAGACAATGTTTCTGTATTCCTCCCAGGTTACCTGTCCTTGCTTCCACCCTCTGTATGCTTCCTTTTTGTGTTTGAGTTTGTCCAGGAGCTCCTTGTTGATCCAGGCAGGCCTCCTGGCATTTTTGCCTGGCTTCCTATTCATTGGAATGGACCACTCTTGAGCTTTGATGAGGTGATCCTTGAATATTAACCAGCTTTCTTGGGCCCCTCTTCCCTCCAGGGCCTTATCCCACAGAACTCTACCAAGCAGATATGTGAAGAGACCAAAGTCCGCTCTCCTGAAGTCCAGGGTTGTGAGCTTGCTTTTTGCCCTCCTCCCTGCCCTCAGGATCCTGAACTGCAACCTCTCGTGGTCACTGCAGCCAAGGCTGCCTTTGACCTTCACATCCCCAATGAGCCCCCCTCCTTGTTGGTGAGTATGGGGTCCAGCAGAGCCCCTCTCCTTGTTGGCTCCTCTGTCTCTTGGGTCAGGAAGTTGTCATCGATGCACTCAAGGAACCTCCTGTATTGCTTGTGCCCTGCTGTGTTATCCCTCCAGCAGATATCAGGGTGGTTGAAGTCCCACATGAGGACGAGGGCCTGCAAATGTGATGCTGCTCCTGTCTGTAGAAGGCCTCATCCACTTGTTTTTCCTGATCAGGTGGCCTGTAGCAGACATCCACTATAATGTCACCTTTACCTGTCCTCTCTTTAATCCTTACCCAGGAGCTCTCATTTGGCTCCTCATCTATCCCCAGGCAGAGCTCCATGCATTCCAGCTGCTCTCTCACACGAAGGGCAACTCCCCCTCCTCATCTTCCCAGCCTGTTCTTCCCAAAGAGCCTGTATCCATCCATTGCAACACTCCAGCCATCCCACCATGCCTCCATGATTCCAACAAGATCATAGCCCTGCAGATGCACACAGATCTTTAATCCTCACGGTCCTGGATTTTAAGGCCAGATGTCTTCCATCAGTAGCCTTCTACTGTGTGCTTTTGAAATGGAAGGTCAGTTTGCTAATTTAAAAACTGGTGTTGTGGTTTCACCCCAGCCAGCAACTAAGCACCAGCACCACACAGCTGCTCGCTCACTCCCCCACAATGGGATGGATGAGAGAACCAAAAGAGTAAAAGTGAGAAAACTTGTGGGCTGAGATGAAGACAGTTTAATAGGTACAGCAAAAGCCACGCACGCAAGCAAAGCAAAGCAAGGAATTCATTCACTACTTCCCATCGGCAGGCAGGTGTTCAGCCATCCCCAGGAAAGCAGGGCTCCATCACACGTAACGGTTACTTGGGAAGACAAACACCATCACTCCGAACGTCCCCCCCTTCCTTCTTCTTCCCTTAGCTTATATAGTGAGTATGATGTCACATGGTATGGAATAGCCCTTGGGCCAGTCTGGGTCAGCTGTCCTGGCTGTGCCCCCTCCCAGCTTCTTGTGCACCTGGCAGAGCAGGGGAAGCTGAAAAGTCCTTGACTAGTATGAACACTACTTAGCAACAACCAAAACATCAGTGTGTTATCAACATTATTCTCATCCTAAATCCCAAACACAGCACTATACCAGCTACTAGGAAGAAAAATCAATGCCATCCCAGCTGAAACCAGGACAACTGGCTGACTCTCATTTTCCGCTTCTGATCTAGAAAAATCAAATTTGAAGGCTTCTGTTACTTCAGATGACTTTCTAAGGCAACTTTTTGTCTGTCTCACAGTTTCAGTTACAAAGAGGCATTTCTTCAAAAGGTTAAAATGCTTCCTTCTTATTGCACTAGGCTTTGCAATGGGTAGTTGCTGTTGTTGCGTGGAAGAGGTAGCCATATTTCACTGGTGATGTATGCAGAAAACCTGTGCAACACACTGGTATGAAAGATACTATGTACATGTAAAATATTTTATGATGTGTTCATATTTATATGACTGTTGAATGCTATTTTGTCATGCTGTCATAATATCAATAACATGTAACAAATTTTCAGCATTGTCACAAATGTTAAGAATACAGATTGCAAATAGGTCATTTATGCCAGCATATTATTTTAGCAATTTCCAGCCTTCTTGCCATTGATCATTTCTCACTGACTTGTCAAATCATATTGAGCTTATATTAAACATAGTTTCAAGGGCTCTGGAGAATGAAACAAGTCAAAGCAGAAACTGAAATAATAGTTGAAACTTCTGGTGTTCAAAGCATTAGCAAATATTAATACAGGAGCAAAAGGGATTTCTATATTTTATCTTTAGTGGGAAGGCACCAGCAGAAAAGAAACTTCTGCACTCTGTAAAAGAGCCCAGGGGAGCAACTGAACAAAGTCTGAAGTAAAATGACTGACTCCTGTATGCTTTTATTTTGCATATTTTATTAATGACTGTCTCCTGTATGCCTTTTATTTTATTTACATGTCTCATTTGTTGGTTGAAGAAAAGCCTTCTTGGTCACAGCAGCACTAAGGTCATTTACATGAAGAGGCCTTTGGAGCACAAAAACTTCAGTGCTCATGTAGACTGCAAGTCTCTTCAAGCATTCTTGCCAGGTACTTGTGTACTGTACTTTTTCTCCAAGCAAAAAAGTTGCAACTTTTTAGGGTAACATTAAGTTCAGGATCAGAATGTAGGAGATTGGGTGGCAGGGAGGGGAGGGAGGTGGTGGAGAGAAGGAGGGATGGTTTGTTTTTTACTCTGAAGAAAAAATGGTTTTGCAAATAGAAAACATTTTTTAAATTCTCAAAAATAATATAGAACTCTGCTCCCATCATGACCTCTCCTCTTTCACAGAACCTGTACACATCTTATAGGAAAAACATAGGTACCACATATAGGATTACCTTTTCCTTCACATATGTGAACAAGCAAACTTGTTGTTCTTCTCCTTCTTACATGTGCCTGAATCTCACTTTTCATTTTCCTCTTTGCTGCACCCCTGTGATGTCTCCCTGTTAGCCATTGAAGCTTGATTCTCTTGCTGTTATTATTTTCTCATTCATCTTGGGGGTCACCATCTTTCTCTTTTATGCCCTCTGTAACAGATGGCTCCTATTAATGTGCATTTCCTCTGGGTCAGAGAACAAGCAGCCTCCTCAAAAAATTCTGCTAATGACCTCAAACCTGATATGAACAAAGTAGCTGCTCCTGAGGAGGAGCTGCCAGTTATGCTATATTCCTATATGTGTGGCCAGTGTAGAAGGCAAACACCTGCCAATGAGAAGCTGGTTTGAGGCCATAAACAGCAAGTTGAATTTGGACTCTAGACTTTGACAAGTGAGTACCACTTGGTCCTGAAAGCGCCCCATCTTTCTTTTTTATCAAAAAGTGCTGTATTGGGTTTAAACTATTATCTCTACAAGCTATGATAATCATACTTAATCATCCAAATATAGTCTAAATATTGCAAAAAATTAGTTTTGTTATTAATTAAAAACTGAGCTATTGATTAAATGGATGTTCTGAAATAAAATCCAAATATTATCACCACTACAGTCAAATCCAGGTTATGGCCCCTATCTGTGATCATCTGGAGACAAAGAAGTTTACAAGCATAATCCCATTCCACCGCGTGTATAAAATGTTGTTTAGAAAGTAATTGTGGTCATTTTGAAACCGTCTCAAAGTATCAAATTCTGCTAACATCACTTAATAAGTGATGTTTGGACCTAGTCAGTTTGGAGTCTCAGAGCTTTGAACTACTACATATATCAAGATGAAATACATTATTTTTTCTTTAATAGGAAATGCATTTTTGGAGGCATAGTAAAATTATTTTTAAAAGCTCGGCATGCTTCCTCATTATGGAATTTATCAGAGATTATTTTCTAGCCTTTAAACTAGATGCCAAGAGTTAGCTTAAAACCAAACAAGCTAACAGATAAAAAAAGGTAATATTTCTTTTTTTTTTTTTTTTTGCTTATTAACACTTCCCTCCCTGAACAGTATAAATTATATGGAGTAATTTTTCTGAGCCTGCAGAAACCCTAAAATAGCCTTAAGAGAAACATGACTTTTTCCCAAATATCTCAAGATAACATCATTCCTAAAGAATAATTATGGCAATCTGTGATTCAACTACAGTTTTCTGCAGGAAAAATATTTCTGCAGTAGTGAGGTTAGATGTGAGGTACTGCTAGATGTAGTAAAAGATAGTGGAACAAAGAGAGAAGAAAGGCAAGGGATAATGAGAAAAAGGATGAACTCAATCCTGCTATGCCTAGACAGTGTGATAATTTTGATTATTAGTGGTCCTGAGACATCAGTCTGAAGTTTTTGAGTATGTTTCTCCTCTGTATCCCATCATCACCAGCACTATTACCTCAAGCCGACTCAATTTACATGTTACATTTGATCCCAAGAATTGAATTTGTTGTGTTACCCTGCTGTGCATCAAAGTTAAACTTAATGATTCCCTACCTCTCTCCAAATAGCTTCTTAGGAAGAAAAATGCTTTTAGTTCTTCTCTACCAGCACAGCATCTGTGAAATCCTTTTCACCAGAACAGCTTCTTCTATTTGACAGCCCAATGAAATCAGAGTTGTCTCTTCTAGGTATATATCTGAGTATTTATTAACATGACAATTAGATTTGGATTCAGCAAGTCAACCTCTGGGAAGTCATTTTCATGTCAGTAAAAGACAGACTATGACATTTCCTATTAGCAAGTTTTGGACAGTGTCAGCCAAAGAAGTTCTGAAAGTGCTATTAAAAAGTTGATGAAACTGCAACTTGAAACTATATGTTCCTTATATCCAATTTAATGAACTAGGGGGTCAGCGCTCAGTGGAAAATGTTATTCTTAAGGAAAGAGAAGGTTTTAGCCACTGGTACTACAGAGAACATACCATATTTATTTACAGTATTAGTGGTACATGAATGACAACCCATTCTGTACCCCCTTCTGGTCAGATCTGGATAACAGGACCTGTTATTCTGCCCAGTGCCTTGTAAGCACTGGAGACCAACAGATGCAGGATCAGTTGGGAAAAATGCTCAAAGAACAGGGTAAAACTGTCCTTCATCCCTTGATGGCTGCCACCTTAGACAAATTGTTCTATTCATGTTTTCTATTTGATTTTCATCAACTTACAGATCATCCAATAACAGATGGAACCACTAGTTCATTTGTTTAGGTTTTCCCCCCCCAGCTATGATATGCTAAATGATTTCAGCCTTACACCAATTATCCATAGCAAAGGATTATTATTGTGTGGGGTTGTACCTAGACATTTAGTGAGCTAGTGTACAAAATGGCTGACACCTACTCATTTTTATTTCTTGTGGGAAGAAAGCAATGCTGTTTCATATTCTTTACTCACTTCCTAATTATTTCCATATTCCATTAAAGAGAGTGTCCTGGTTTCAGCTGGGATAGAGTTAGTTTTCTTCTTAGTAGCTGGTAGAGCGCTGTGTTTGGGATTTAGGATGAGAATAATGTTGATAACACACTGATGTTTTGGTTCTTCCTGAGCAGAGTTTACACTAGTCAAGGACTTTTTAGCTTCCCCTGCTCTGCCAGGTGCATAAGAAGCTGGGAGGGAGCACAGCCAGGACAGCTGACCCAGACTGGCCAAAGGGCTATTCCATACCATATGACATCATGCTCAGTATATAAGCTGGGGGAAGAAGAAGGAAGGGGGGGACGTTTGGTGTGATGGTGTTTGTCTTCCCAAGTAACCGTTACGCGTGATGGAGCCCTGCTTTCCTGGGGATGGCTGAACACCTGCCTGCCGATGGGAAGGAGTGAATGAATTCCTTGCTTTGCTTTGCTTGTGCGCGCGGCTTTTGCTGTACCTATTAAACTGTCTTTATCTCAGCCCATGAGTTTTCTCACTTTTACTCTTCTGATTCTCTCCCCCATCCCACCGGGGGGGAGTGAGCAAGTGACTGTGTGGTGCTTAGTTGCTGGCTGGGGTTAAACCACGACAGAGAGTAAAAGCAATCTATAAAGCTCTTTATGGTTTGGGCCCTGTCTATTTTTGCAAGGAAGGATGGTCTGTGGTTGAAGCAGTGGAAACTGAGGAAACTGAGGTTTGACTGATTCTTTGCCTGTTATAAGGCCTTAGTGACCTCAGGTTATGTATAGCTCAGTCTTGCTGGGCCTCAGTTCACCACTGATAAAAGAAAAGTAAAACTCCTCTGTCTGACAGGAGTACTTTTATATCTATACAAAGATTTTAGAGGCACCCTGGTTTTACTTTGATTAATGCTTTATAAATGTCTATGCAAATAATTTCAAAGGCAGAGTGTTTCCCCATTATGCTCTCTCCTGACACTTGAGAAACAGAAAAATACACAAACTAACACACTTCATGTCTTGGTATTCATGGTTTATGGATGATAGCAAGTTCCTTCCCTTTTTTTTTAATAATACTTGGTCCAGAAAATCATTTTTCCTTCTACTCTTATAGAGTCAAAGTCAGTTAACCCTGACAGCACACTATAAGCTCTATATATTTGCCAGAATGGATGGAGGTGAAGGATATGTTATTTGGGTAGAGAAGGTAGCTTTTCTGAATGATAGGAAACTACTTTAACCAACCTTACTTTTGTTTGCTAACTGTGGCTTATATTGGCAACAAAGTAGTAAAAACATTTTATAAGATAATAAAAGTCCCCTGAGCAGTGGAACCAAGGAATCCTGGTCTCCTATGGTGTATGTTCAAAGCGTGGGCTCTTGTCAAGATATCTGAATGTCTAACAAAGAGCAAGCTCATACTTCAACTATGTCCTCAGTGAAGGTACTAAAGGGGTTTCTCTCTTCTCTGCTTAACACCTATTTTCACTAAATTTGAAGGAAGTTCATATCTTCAGTATGAAATTCACTTGAAACTGGCTAATGGGCTCAGAGGTATTATGAGCCAAATAAACAGAAAAACAGGTGGACAGATAGCATGGCAACATACATTTCGTTTCCTCAGAAAGACAGAATAAAAAGTGAACTGAATAATGCTACTGAGTAACAGTATTGTATTGGGTATATGTGGCAAGGTTGGGGGGTGGGGGGCTGCAGGGGTGGCCTCTGTGAGAAGAGGTCAGGAGCTGCCCTGTGCTGGACACAGCTGAGTCCACAATAGACCCACTGCAGGCCAAAGATGAGCCAGTCAGAGAAGTTGGTGGTGCCTCTGTGAAAACGTATTTAAGAAAGGGCAAAAAACACCACACAGGCGTATGGTGAGGGGTGGGGAGAGAGTGAGAAACAGCAGTGAGGTCAGAGAAGGAGGGGGAGGAGGTACTCCATGGCACTGGAGCAGGTATTCCCCTGCAGCTTTTGGAAGAGACCACAGTAGAGCAGTTGGATATTTCCTGAAGGAATTGTGGCCCGTGGAGAATCCACGCTGGAGCAGATTTTCCCTGGCTGGACTGCAGCCCATGGAGAGGAACCACACTGGAGAAGGGGAAAAGTGTGAGGAGAAAGGAGCAGCAGAGAGGAACTGTTATGTACTGACCATAATGCCCCACCTCCCATCCCCCCTGGACCGTGGGGTGGGTAGAGGAGTTGGGAATGAAGCCTGGGAAAGGGAGGGTGGGGGGAAGGTGGTGTTTTAATTTTTTTGTCTTTGTCTTTCACTATCCAAATCTATTTTAGTTGGCAATAAATGAAATTAATTTTCCCCAAGTCAAGTCTGTTTTGCCTGTGACGGTATCTGGTAAGCAATCCACAGTCTTTGTCTTGACCCACAAGCTTTTTCATCCTATTTTCTCCCCCTGTGCTGTTGAGGAGGAGGAGGGAGAGAGCAGCTGGGTGGGAGTTTGGCTGCTCACCACACAGTAGCAAAGGCAGGTGATAACTTTAATGGCATGCAGTCTCACAAACAGACAGAAAAGACTTGTTTAATGTCTGAGTCCTGAAAATCCCAGTAAACAACCCTTGATTTGTTTTGTTATCATCTGTCACGTTGTTCAGATCCCCTCAAGACACTCAAGCATTTTGACGACTATATAAAACAAGATGAAGATGAATGCATGACTAGACAGATTAAGACTGGACAATGACTGCTGAGTTCTCAGTGTCAAGGAGTGCTCTCGGCTCATATTTCATAGAATCATAGAATCGTTAAGGTTGGAAAAGACCCTTAAGATCATCGAGTCCAACCGTTAATCTATCACTGCCAAGTCCACCACTAAACCATGTCCTCGAGCACCACATCTACCCTTCTTTTAAATACCTCCAGGGATGGAGACAATGGATGATGCTCTGACCTTCAAAACAGGTATTACAAATAAGCATATATCTAAAGGCATACTATTTTGCCACTGGCTTTCTTACACTTCTCTGAAATAAGTCATGTTACCAAGTGTTTGATTTTCTTTAAGGGGCTTTGAAAGGAAAGTGGATTCCTGTTTCTTGCACTGAATCTACATTAAAGTCCTATGCTCTTTTTTTTTTACTTTTGGGGTTTTTTTGCTGATTGTTTGCAGGGCCCAGGAAGTACCTTTTTTTCTGCATTGTTGCAAAACTTGACTTCTTGGGCTTGGGGGTTTTGAAAGGAAGATATGTGAAATGGCATTGGCAGGAGGGAAGTTTCTTTTATTCCTGTAAAGCATAGGACTAGAAGAGGGATGCAAGATAGGGTGCAAAAGTGCATTAAAATATTCCTCAGATAGATACCCGATTTGTAGTTTTTCCCATGCACTTTGGGTTGAACCAGTTACCAACAATTTGTCCAGGAAGAAACTTTCCCCACAACAGACTTGTGGAGACTATTGAAGTTGTTTAGCTTTTTACCTCCTCTGTAACAGAGGAAGTAGTCCACTCTGCCCAACCCTACTGTATTCGCAATAGACTGGAGCCCTCCTCTTCTCTCCCAGTGATGATATTATAAGTGTGACTGTAGTCAGCATCCTGGAATTGACAGAAGTAGTTTAATGAGGGACTTCTAATTAGGAACAGTTAATCTTGAAGAAGAAACAAAAGACTGATAAAGAGGAGTCTCCTGGTCATGGGGCTGAGAAGTTGCCACACAAGGATTAAGTCAGCGGATTGTTGGAGATACCTGGCCTGAGGGAAGAAACAGGAGGACACCAAAAAACAGTCTAGCAAGGAAATACCAAGATAAGCATGAGAAAACAAGGCTGCTGATAAAGCCTAAGTGAGGATCACTTGAACCATGAGTGAACTATCCTAATTAACATAGTAAATTTTATTATATAAATTAATATACAATATAATATAATACAATATTAATTATATAAATTAAATTATAGAAATTAAATTATATAAATAAATTATATAAATTAACATAGCAAATTTTAAAAAGCAAAAAAACCACCTCTAGCACCCCGGCCCAAGCAAAGACCCCTACCCACTGAGCATGCGCTGTAAATTTAAAACACACTGTACCTTTAAGTGGAGACAAGGCTTGTGAGAACCAATAGAAGCAAGGATGAATAAGTGGAATTGTAAAAACACTGATAACAGCTACTCGGAATGTATAAAACGTCACTGTACATTAACCAAGGGGTGCTAGCTTTGTGGAGTTACCACCTAGCACCTATCTCTGCGCAGACATGAAATAAATCGATATCTCAACTCTGTGTGTAGATTGGCTTATTGCACACCAGGTAACAACGGGCCCATCTTGTGCGATAACACGACTTTTGATCCTTTATGTAAGATTTAGGTATGTCAAAGGGTGCCAAGGAATGGCCCGTGCACCATGGACCTGTTTTTACTTCATATCCACTGCACAGTGACCTGAGCAGTCTCTTGCAGCTCTCTGTGAGGGAATGTATGTGCAGCAGCAGGTTCATTCAAAAAACTTGTGCTGATCCTGTTTCCTCGAGGAGATAGAGATGCCTGTGGCATGGCTGCTTTTTTCCTGGCAGGGAGAAATGAAACTCGAGATTCCTCCAGATGGAAAGTCAGGAAGTCGACTAAAAACACACATATGAATGCATACAAAAGTTACTCATTAAGTAATTTTACATTGCCCTAAACTTGTGCTTTCTTGTATTGGGTGGAGAGAAGGCCTGATAGTTTTACGGAAGAGTCGGCTGGAGGTTTTTGAGCACCTGAGTGAGCCGCTTGGCCCGCAGGGCTGCGGCCGGCCCACCAGGTTTACAAGGTTGTACATCCTTAGGAACCTCGCTCTGATTAGCCGAGCCCTTGCCAGTGACATCAGCCGGCTCACTTTTCATTAGCCGGCTGGTTGCTGGGACTGTAGGATTTCTAGCGAGACACTTAACCCTCTCGATGCCGCACGGCGCCGGCGGCGCCGGCCGCCCCCCGCAGCCTGCCGGCAGGACTGCACACCCCTCACGTAGGAGGGCGCGGGGTCGATGGTGCGAATCGAGCCTCGGGGAGGCTGCGACGAGGGAGACGTGGATCCCCCTCCTCTCGCTCCCCTTGCATCATCGCCCTTTTAACCGGGCGCGCCAAGGCACCCAGAGTAGCACGCGGTCTGGGGAGAGAGCACAGGGATTGGTGGGTCTGCGCCTGGTGGACACACCCTCCATGCAAAAAGACTCATCTGAGTGAAAGAGGCAAGAAGGTAAACAGAGTTGATTTGTGCTGTCTGTTGGCCGATGGGGGGGGGCTCCGAAACTAATGTGATGGGATTTGGCGCGGCCGTTCCTGAGGAGTGCGCGGGGCAGCCAGCAGTTTCCTCTCTACTAGCGGCCGCGCCTCGGTGTCCGCCGCTGTCGCCAGACCCAGGCCGACAAAGCGCTGTTCCTCAGCACTGCCCTCCGTCTGCTGAATATTGCCTTGGGGGGTGTGTGTGTGAAAGACGAGCCCTGGGGGCAATTTGAAATTTTTTTCCCCCTCGCGTTTTCTTTTATTAAATATCCCCTAGTGAACTACTCGAGGTTGGCTCCGGCAGCTGTGTCTCTCAGCCTCATCCCAGCGGCACCCTGCCCAATACTAGACTGACCCTCCAGCGGTTGGCAGACCATGGCTTGCAGCACCTGGCGCGACAGTGCAGCAGGCCCCAAGGGAGTGTATTGAGGTGCCCTGTGCTGCCCGGGGACTTGGCGAAGCGCAGCCAGCAGCGGGAGTGGGACTGTGCACGGCGGTGGCAGGGCTGCTCCCATACCATGTCGGCCGTCGCCTACATGGACTTCGTGGCTGCCCAGTGCCTGGTGTCCATCTCCAACCGCTCTGCCGTGCCCGAGGCGGCACGGCTGAAAGTGCCAGGAGAGGAGCAGGTTGGAAAGGAGCTGTGCGACCCCCGTGACGCTTGGAAGGACTACTGCACCTTGGTGACCATCGCCAAGAGCCTCCTGGAGCTGAACAAGTACCGGCCCCTGCCCATCCCCTCCGTCTGCAGTGGCAACGTGGAGAGCCCGGACGAGGATGTGGGCTCTGACAGTGACGCGACCACAGAGCCGGGGTCGAGCCCGGCATGCAACTCAGCGCCGGGGCAGCCCCCCCACCTGCACGACGCCGTGCCCCCCAAGGGGAAGTTGGTGGCTGAGAAGCGGCACAAGTGCCCCTACAGCGGCTGCGGCAAGGTCTACGGGAAGTCCTCCCACTTGAAAGCCCACTACCGAGTGCACACAGGCAAGCCGCGGGCGCGCGGGGGGGGGGCGGGGGCGGGGCTCGAGGGAGCTGCTTGTCCTAGGGTGAACCCTGTGGGGATCGTTTGCCGCAATATCACTTATTTCTCCTCCCACATTTCGGGTGGGGAGCCTGTGGAGGGGGGCCCCGTGTGAGCCCTACGTCGGTGGCACCGTAAATCTGGCCGAGAGCCCTCGGGGTTGTCTAAAATAGCGCGGTGTGGTCGGGTGCAGTGTCTGCCAGGCTAGCGGCTGGTGAGTAGGCCGCCTGCCACCACGGGGGGTGAGAGTGGGGCCGGCTGCCCTGGGCAGAGCTGCGGCAGCAGGGCGTGGCTCGTCCTCCCGCACCCCCGTGGGCTTCCTGAATCCTCAAGGAAGAACCCATCTCAGCTCCTCCAATAGCCCTGGTGTGAAAGGGCCGGCAATTAGTGGAGGAAAGCCTAAGGAAGAAAAAGGCAGGGAGCAGAAGAGCAAGTCTTGTGGAAAATCTTGTTTTTTAGAAAGGTAGCAACCTTTGGAAAGTGAAATACATTTTTGGTAAACAGATCAGCTTGAAGAGAAGCTGTTGGTGACTGATATTCCAAGATTGCTGTATTGCTTTTATTTATGAGCTTCTTGAATTGGACTTTCTGATCCAGCGCTACAGCACATAAGTTTCTTAGTTATGTGACAGTCACCTTCATTATAGATGCTGTGGTAGGTTAACTCTGGCTGGCTGCCAGATCCCTAGCTAGCTGCTCTCTCACTCCCTCTCCTCAACAGGACAGGAGGAGAAAACAAGGTGGAAAAGCTCATGGATCAAGATAAGGACAAGGAGATTCCTTACCAATTACAGTCATGGGCAAAACAGACTCTACTTGGGGAAGATTAATTTAATTTATTGCCAATTAAAAATAGAGTAGGACAGTGAGGAAACAAAACCCAAAACTTTTAAAATAAATAAATAAATAGAACCCAACCTCAAACACTGCCACCCACTTCTTCCCAGGTTCACCTTCACTCCTTTGTTCCTGACTTCTCTACCTCCTCCCCACCCCAAGCGGCACAGGGGGGATGGGGAATAAGGGTTGCAGTCAGTCTGTAATGCTTTGTCTCTGCTGCTCCTTCCTCCTTATACTCTTCCCCTGCTCTAGCATGGGGTCCCTCCCACGGGATACAGTCCTTCAAGAACTGTTCCAGCATGGGTCCTTTCTGCAGGGTAGAGTCCATCAGGAACAGACTGCTCCAGCATGTGCTTCTCACCACAGGCTGCAGTTCCTTCCAGGAGCCTGCTCCAGTGTGGGCTCTCCACAGGCTGCAGCTTCCTTCAGGGCATATCTACCTGCTCCAGCATGGCCCTCTTCATGGGATGCAGGGGGACAACCTGCTTCACTATGGTCTTCACCACAGGCTGCAGGAGAATCTCTGCTCTGGCACCTGGAGCACCTCCTTCCCCTGACTTTCTCCTTCACTGACCTTGGTGTCTGCAGGGTTTTCTCTCATATTTTCTCACTCTTCTCTCTCACAGCTGCTGCACATCATTTGTTTACCCTTTCTTAAATATGTTATCACAGAGGCACTACCAACATGGCTGATTAGCTCAGATTTGGCCAGTGGTGGGTCCATTTTGGAGCTGGCTGAAACCGCCTCTGTTTGGCACAGGAGCAGCCCCTGATCTCTTCTTATACAGGCCACCCCTGCAGCGCCCCCCCCCCCCCCGCTACCAAAACCTTGCCATGTAAACCCAATGCAGATGTTTACTATAATATTGGCTGTGGCAGAACAGCTTTATATGAAGATGCTGAGCATGTTTTGAATGTAAGGAAATCCTCGCTACTTTTCAGAGTATTAAGCTCTGAAAGAACACAGAGGCAAACTTTCTGCTCATATAAATGAGCAAGTTTCAGAGACACTAATGGCATTTTGCTCGCTTGCAGTTGTAAAGATTTTTGGCCCATTTCCTAAAAATAAATTGGTGGCCTTGGGTAAAAAAAGCTCTCCTGCTGTTCTTTGAAAGGATGTATATTTGGTAATGCTCAACTACTGTTTTTATCTTTTTGAAGCCAGGTTTAATTCATCAGTTTTGCACTCTGTGTTTTGATAGCCCTTAGTAACTTTAAGTTTTACTTCATGCCAGGGAAACTGGATGTTTCAGGATCCTAGTAATGGCTTGAATACTGAAGTGTAGGATGGTTGTGTTGTATGTTGGCACCATACTCTGTCTCACTTCTGGGCTATGTGAACTGTTAAATCTTGGCATAGCTCCTTGCAAAGGGGAGGCCACATCTCCCCTCCCATGCACGGTGATAAATTACACCTTTTGGCTTTTGTTGGCAGACCCCCTCAAGCAGGTGAAGGACCAAATGAACTTAAGGGGAAAATTCCAAAAGTATGCAACTTAAAAACCTGTATCAGCCCCACAGACTCCCCATGGAAGAGACTTTCTTCAGGGACTTAGGTTACTTTGTAAATGATACAAGCAGGTTAACTTGTACTCCCTAGATGTGGCTCATTCAACTTAGAGGATTTAGCCACTGTCCATATGGGATTGGCTTCTTCTCTGCTTAGCTGTTCCTGTTATCATAACCCATCTCAGCTGAGATGGCATTTTTCACAAGGGCTTCATTCATAAGTCTCTGTGCTTTAATACCCATGTACTCTCCCAAGCAGTTTAGAGGGTGTGGCAAAATGGAAACTTAGTGATTAAAAAAAATCTGCTGCAGCAACTCTTATTTCCTCTGGTTCTGCCTAACAATTAAGAGCATAGTAATTGTAGAATTTTTTTAATTTCTCCAGATTAAAGGGCTGTGTATGAGTAAGGAAAGGCATGGATCAAAGGAAACACACTGCCACATGCTTCATATCTGTTTTGTAAATGACTTATGGATTTTGTATATTGGCAGTGATAGTAAGTGGTGAAGTAAAAAATGAATTTATCACTGAGGGAACGTGTTGCAAGTTATTGCTTTAGTATTTAGTGCAGTCTGAGTAGGGCATGGTAAAATCTGAACACTGGCTAAACTTCTATTGCTCTAACTTGCCTGTTCATCTAGCTATATTTGTATTGCAAAGGAAGAGACCTGGAGTTGGTTATCTACCTATGCCTTACTAGGAGATCTGTTATGTGCTTGGCTCAAGAGGTCAGGAGAAGGAGGATTACTGGATGTGGTTCAGTGGTGGACTCTGCATTTAGGTGGAGTTAAGACTGTCTCCATGAGCAAGGAAAGAAGATGGTCAGTGATGACCCTTAAATAACTTCATTACCTACCCTAGGGATTATTGTGTTATCAACTCAAAGATTTCAGCTCAAATCCTCTTTTGGAGGCTGAAGGTAACTGATGCCTTGCAAAACTTTGGCTCACAAATGACAAAGGAAATATATTAGTATCACTTCTACTTAGTGCTCAGATACCTGCCCTGATATGGGGACCAAAATAGACATCAACTGGGATAGCATTTTGGGTGTTAACATGAAAATTAATATACTGTACAACCCACACTGCTTGCTGTATGCAATATAATTCTAAGTATCTTCTGAAGTGGTATGAGGCTTACAAAGGCCACTCGCTTGTGGGTGGCACATAACTCCAAGTATTAAATGCTTAACTTGGACACACTAATGTACCTTCACTGTAGTTCTGTGTGATTAAAAACATTACAAAAATGCAGCAGTAAATAAACTTTGAGAGCTTTCTAATGTAAACAGTTACTAGTAACCAACTGAAATACTAATGATGCTGCTAATAGTAATTACTTTTTATAAATGGCAGAACAATTCCATAGCAACAGTGGGATTTGATTGAGCCTCCAGAGTTATTCATAACTACATATTGCAGAGTGTTAATGCTCCCTCCTCAGTACCATTTTTTAAAAAAAATCATTTATCTCAGATTTTTGAATCCCTTCCATCTACCTTCCACTTAATCAGGCCATCAATTTGGTTTCTTGCTACTTTGTAGCCTTTAGTTGAAGTAGGTACACAGCTATCAATTAAAAACTTCCTGGTCTTAAAATTTTAATATTCAACCTCAGTCTCTCAATCTTGGACAATGACTTTAGGACTTTGGTTCACACCTATGATCTTGCTCGTACCAACATGACTTTTTACTCATGGATGCTAACTAAGCAAGGTGGAAAGCTCTGAATACTGATTTGTGCTGTATAATGTTGAGAATCTAAAAATTCACTGGACCATATTTGGTCAGCTAACAGAAAATGAGACATGAAAGAGCAAATAAAGTTAGAAGACCGAAGACTTGATGTTCAGAGGTTAGAGGTCTGTATCTTACTAGTAATTCTGTAAACCTGTTGGTTGAAAGGTATTAAGTATTTCAGAGACCAAAACTATCTGTATAATAACTGTTTGCTTGAGCCTTTGAGTCTAGCTAAATTTCCAGAAGACTGTGGTGGGTTGGCCCCAGCCAAACAGCTACCCTGCCCCTCTCATTCCCCTCTCCTGTGGGATGGGGAGAAAATAGAAGGAAGGCAAGAAGACCTGTGGATTGAGATAATGTCAGTTTAATAGGGAAAGCAAAAGCTGTGTGCTCAAGCAAAGCAAAATAAGGCATTAATTCACTACTTCCCATCAGCAGGCAGATGTTTAGCAATTTCCTGGAAAGCAGGGCCTCAACATGTGTAATGGTTGCTTGGGAAGACAAATGCCATAGCCACGAATGTCCCTGCTTCCTCCTCCTTTCCCTGAAATTTTATTGCTGAGCATGACATCATATGGTGTATCCCTTTGGTCAGTTTAGGTCAGCTGTCCTGGCTATGTCCCCTCTCAGCCTCTTGCCCACTCTGAGCCTACTGGCCTTTGAGCCAGGTGGGGGATTTGGAGAGACAGCCTTGATGCTGTGGGAGCACTGCTCAGCAGTAGCCAAAACATTGGAATGTTATCAACATGGTTCTAGCCACAAATGCAAAGCACAGCACTATATGGGCTGTTATGAGGAAAGTTAACTCCATCCCAACCAGACCCAGCACATCCATCTAAAACTGTCTTCTGTGGTGATCTTAACAAAAAAGTCAGTGGATGGTGCTGCACATCCTACTTAAGCAAGCAGCCCTTGGTTGTGCCACCATTCCCACTGAACTCAGTATGACTTAGAATAGGATTTGCAGGAGGAAGTTAAAGAAGTCTGAACTCTCTTCTTTTCCAGAAGGTAGGCCTTTCATTTCTTGCCAAACCCCCTGTGTTTCTGTGATGTAATTGGGTACTTCTTCATTCTATCTTGGATGTATACCTAAATTCAAAATTTATGAACTTGCAAAAGTCTGTGATACAAGGACAAGCCTATCACTGAAACTAAACTTCTGCCTTTCCTTTCTTATCACTACTATCCAAAAGTAACATGGAATTTATTATTTAAATTCTGATGTGTTGGACAGGAACACTATTACGGGTAAGATTGTGTGAACTGTTTCCCATAGCATCTCTGAGGTACGTGGCACTTTGAGTAGAAGATAAAAGATGGTATTATCCCAAAGCTCACAAGCCAAAAACTGTTTGTCTGGAGGGCAGGTGGAGGACATGAAATATGAAGTGACCTTACCTTAGTCTCATAATACTTAGGTAGTATTATGAGAATAGGACAGGTGAACTCTGATCAATTTGGTAGTAGCAGGATGGATTATAAGAGTGGTCTTTCTGCACAACAGTCTTGAGTATTGAGGTGGCATGGGCAAGTCTTGCAGACTTCCCCTGAGGGCTTTCTGAGCATAGAAAAAAGCCCAGACATAGGCAAGATGTGCACAAGACCAGAGCCCTGAAAGTAAGAGCAGATATGCAGAGGATTAACTTGAAAATGCAAAGACTTCTTTAAATAGGTAGTTTTAGAGGTTTGATATGGCCAGTAATATGTAGGTTTATCTTAGCCTCAAAAATGAGGGGGGGGAGAACTTAACAGAGGAGGATGTGCAGACCAGAGGATCTCCAGGGAAAATACAGACATATGAGAGTAAATAAGCAATCTCAGCCAGAAGGCCTGGGCAGGGAGCATTGAGCAAAGGACAAGATACCAAAAGAAAGGAAAAGAATGGCAGGAGAAACTAAATTAAAGAATGTACACTTGCTATGATGGTGTGAATGCAAGCCAGTTAAAGGTCATATGGCAGCTCATAGCAGATCCTCCTGCTTAGAAAAGAGGAATAGAGAAGGTACCATGATGTTAGTTTGTGAGATGCCTCTTACAGGACCTTTAGAAGTTAACTCACCTGGGGGGGGGGGGGGGGGAGTGGGTGTAAATTCCAGACACTTCCCAAAATTTAGTGCTACAATTTGGTGGGAAGTTCATGTCTACATCAGGTACTCTAATTAAGGTTAGATGCACAAAAAATCCTGTTGTATGAAAAGTTTTCCCTCTACACTAGGTTTTATAGCCAACTGCCATCTTGTAAATCAGGTCCAAACAACACAAAATTTGTAACATTAGGCAGTTGATACACCCTTAAACTCTTCTGACATTTTACTCCAATTGATAGTTAGTAGTAGGTTGTGGGCAGAAGCATGGATCCATAGATGGCCATTCTACAAGGTGAATCTGAGGAGCATTTCTGGTAGAAGGGAAAGACACACACAGCAGCTGATTAGTGCTGCAATATAGATATAATAGCATTGATCCAGGTGCCATATCAGTTTAGTTTGGTGGTTTAGTCTGGAGAAAAGGAGGCTCAGGGGAGACCTTATCACTGTCTACAACTACCTGAAAGGAGGCTGTAGCGAGGTGGGGGTCGGTCTCTTCTGCCAAGTAGCAAGTGATAGGACAAGAGGAAACGGCCTCAAGCTGCGCCAGGGGAGGTTTAGATTGGATATTAGGAAAAACTTCTTCACCAAAAGGGTAGTCAGGCATTGGAACAGGGCTGCCCAGGGAAGTGGTTGAGTCCCCATCCCTGGAGGTATTTAAAAGACAGGTAGACGTGGTGCTTGAGGACATGGTTTAGTGGTGGACTTGGCAGTGTTAGGTTTACGGTTGGACTTGATGATCTTAAAGGTCTTTTCCAACCTAAATGATTCCACAATTCTATGACTCTACCGCTTTGTTATTTGTATTCTAGATTATCACTAGATTGACAGACTGTACACATACAGATATGTTGGCAGTCCTCTGCTTGAGCTTTTTTGAGTATTTTATGTGAGCATAATCTGAAATTTATGCACTGCAATGACACATTGCCAGTTCCTTTACAGTAAGACTGAAGAGCAGAAAGTGGAGCCAGCAGGACATTTTTGCTAAACCCAGACCTTTGTCTGCAACCCCTCTTCTCAAGGATTCATAAAAACATGCAAATTCCTAGAGTTCTAATAGGCGTATTTCCAGGTATTGGAGAAATAGGATCATATTGACTGGAAGCCTTGCTAGCTGAGCAAGGTAGGCAAAAATCATAAAGATTAAATCCAGTGTTGCCTGACTCAGTTGTGGTTTATTTCTGTTTCAAAAAATAAAGTTAAGTGACTGTATGTTTCACAGTGGGGAAAACACCCCAGAAAAGCTTGCATGGGTTATATTAATTCAATCCATGTAAGGAAGTATACATGTAGGAGAGAAGCAGTGAGCAGGCATTGCCCATAAGGATGTGACTCCTGTTGCCAGATGGATGTATTGAAAATGCAGCTCTACTGAGTTCCTGCATGCTGTTGTTTTATGATCTTGAAGACCATGTGGTAGGCATCACCTGTGCTTTTTTTAAGTTTGTGTCTCTTGCACTCCTAGGTGTTAGGATCCATGTGGGAATGATCATTGCCCTTCATTAATTGCAGTGCTGTTCTGTACCACACTGTCATTCATTTCCTCACAGAGCTCCCAAACCTGCAGCCACAAGAGCAGGCAGAAGCCAAGTTAAGATTAAAAGGCCAAACTCTGGGGTAGTGATGGTAAAGCACACTTCAAATGTTTATTTGTGGTAATGTAGTTTATCATCTAGATGTAAGCTATGGTGACTGTGAATAGCCTGAGAACACTCTATAAATACCTTAAACTTGAAGGAAGAGTCTGTTGAAATATTGACTAATGAAATAATATTAAAATAATCAAAATTATATTATCTTTCTGAATACACATAAAATTGAGACCAGTAATGTACCTCAGTTTCATCAAAGATGGACAGAAGGCATGTGTGTTTCTGGCCACAAGCTTGTCTGTACATGAGCAACTTGATAAGATAACCACCACTTAACCTCCTTCACACACATCTTCAGAGAACAGAAGAGTACACTGCAGTGAGGACAATGCTTGCTCTAAGCAAGCTGAGCTTAGCCGTTGTCCACCTGGTTGTGGTAGGCCCTACAGGCACTAACGGTAACAGTGCCTGTAACAGTGGTTACTTTCAGCTAGCCCCACAGATGCTTGCAACATTGATCTCTGCAGAGCCAGGACACCAAGTGGAATCTGAAGGAAGGTCTTCCTTTGCAACCCAAATGCATAAGGAGAGCCAAGCACCTCAAAGAGGGAGCCCTAGCTGTGCATAGGGCTGTCTGTGTTAGCATGTCGGTAGTTCAGTGCCTGACTCCAGGCTGGAGAGAAAGATGGTCCTATCTTTGCTCAGGATGCCTAACCATGAACCTTCTTCTGAAGCAAAGTGCCTATGCCAAGTCATTCCTCTTTGTGCTAGAGAGGAGGGAGGGGACAAGTTCCATAACACTATTATACCCAGTAGCTCAGTAATTAGAAAATGCCATCAGTAGCTGAAAGACCAGTTTTCAAGTCCCTGCTCTGTGGAGTTTAGAAAGAGACCCCTCTGATCGGAGAAAGTTTCTGCTCCTTACCCTGTTGAAGCTGTTCCTCTTTAACAAGCATTTAATTATTTAGATGGAACAGGAACCTAAACCCAGTGCTTCTCAATACCAGGTAAGTGCCCTAAGCACCATGCTATGAGTTGGTCTCTCTCCATTGCTCAGTTAATATTTAAATATTACTGCAAAATGGAGGAAGTTCAAATGGAGAAAAGATGGAAAAGGAGAAGAGGTGGAGACTTGCCCCAGAGTACCTGAGAGTCTATTGCTGAGGATATTCCTCTCGGCTATGAAAAGTGTGAACTCTCAGGTGGGGTCTTTCATCTCCCAGGTAGCTTTCCTGACTGACAGATATAAGGGAGCACAGTCCCCAAATAAAGCCTTTTCTAAGGCATACTGGGAGGGATATCATAGAATCATAGAATCATTAAGGTTGGAAAAGACCCTTAAGATCATTGAGTCCAACCGTTAACCTATCACTGCCAAGTCCACCACTAAACCATGTCCTCAAGCACCCCGTCTACCCGTCTTTTAAATACCTCCAGGGATGGGGACTCAACCACTTCCCTGGGCAGCCTGTTCCAATGCCTGACTACCCTTTCGGTGAAGAAGTTTTTCCTAATATCCAACCTAAACTTCCCCTGGCGCAGCTTGAGGCCGTTTCCTCTCATCCTATCGCTTGTTACTTGGGAGAAGAGACCGACCCCCCACCTCGCTACAGCCTCCTTTCAGGTAGCTGTAGAGAGCAATAAGGTCTCCCCTCAGCCTCCTCTTCTCCAGGCTAAACCACCCCAGCTCCCTCAGCCGCTCCTCATAAGACTTGTTCTCTAGACCCTTCACCAGCTTCATTGCCCTTCTTTGGACACGCTCCAGCACCTCGATGTCCTTCTTGTAGTGAGGGGCCCAAAAGTGAACACAGCATTCGAGGTGCGGCCTCACCAGTGCCGAGTACAGGGGCACTATCACCTCCCTGGTCCTGCTGGCCACACTATTCCTGATACAAGCCAGGATGCCATTGGCCCTCTTGGCCACCTGGGCACACTGCTGGCTCATGTTCAGGCGGGTGTCAACCAACACCCCCAGGTCCTTTTCTGCCAGGCAGCTAATATAATCCAGTAGAGAAGCTACAAGGATGTTCCTTACATCTGACACTGTATCAGATGGGGGTAATAGCAAGATTGAGTCTCACTGGGATTCAGGCATGAGCTAGGATTCCCAACAGCTCAGTAGAGCTGGGTTTTAGTGGGTGGTTTTGCATCTGGGTTTGGTTGGTTGTTTTTGGTGTTTTTTTTTTTTTGTTTTTTTTTTTTGAAAGAATCTCAAACACCTGCACATGTAAGCAGCTGTTGAGTGGTGGTTCTGAGGATGTCAGAGCAGTCTACTTGCTGAAGGTGGCATTTTTAACACTTTAATCAACCTGTGATGTTAAGTCCTGAGTACTGGTGGAATAAACTTATTGATGCAAATTATCCATCCATTGCCTATCCTGTAATCACCTGACATTGATTAGGGGTCTGTTAAATCCATTGCAAGACTAGCTGGTTGAGGTTTAAGTGTTCTAGAAGTCCTTGTTTTATACAAATAGTACATACCATCCTCAGTGCTGATCTTGCTCTGTGCTGTTTCTTACCAGCATCTGTAGCTTTGGTTGCCATGTTTTAATGATCCAATACTGGACTCTCTCAGAAGAGGAAAAAGGCTGCTTGAAATGCCTCCAGTTCACTGCTCAGAAGTGGGTGTACAGATGCCTGTGAGATTCATCTTCATCAGAATATCTTGGATTTTGAATGAGTGTCCACATGTCCCACAGGAAACCGCTCATTCAGAGTGTGTGGGGGAAACAAGGACACTGGAAGACAAAAGTAAGAGAGACCTGAGATAACAGCTATTCTGAGGCAAGGAAGAAAGCCTGTCCATCTTTTTTCCTGCAATAAGCTGGACCATGATCTTTGCACTCATCCATCTACAGAACCTGTGATACTTTGTGAGACACTGAGAAACACAGGAGTGGTGGCTGAGTAGGTTCACAGGAAGAAGAAAAAAAAAAGCTTATTGTGGTCATGTCTAAGTCAAGGATTGTAGTTCAGGACCAGATCTTTTCAGGATACCAAAATTTCTTTGGAAAGTTCATGTTCCAGCAGCCACAGAGCTTCAGAAGGATCTTGGAAGACAAAGACAAGAAGGTATGCTAGATTCTCCGATTTGAACCACACAGAGTTGAATCTGTGTGTTAAAGCTGTGGGAATACTCTCTTTTTTTTTTTTTTTTTCTTTTTTCTTCTCTCCCCTTCCCCCCTCTGGCTTCATGCAAACAGTCCTGTTTTCCTAAGTAGTTTTGCTTTTGCCTGATGGCAAAAGATTTCCTTATTTCAGCTTTCCATAGCTGTGTGCTTTTCCATCTCCCTCTTTCCCATCAGCTCCCTCAAATCCCTTGATAGGAAGGGATCAGCCTTGCTGTAGTTCTGTACCTCTGGATTTTAGGGCAGGTGCTGCAGGCAGAGGTGGAAGTCCCTGCAGCAGTAGATAATGGCTACAGCTATGCCATGTCACATGGCTAGACACAGAATGGGAACTGAGTACAGACACTGCATCCCATAAGTCAAACTTGGAACCATTCTTCAGTTTTGATACTTAATATAGTTGCTATTATGCATCCTAGGCAGCACAGTCCTACCATGTACCTGATGGTATCTTGTTCTGTACATATGTCAGTCAAGGGTGTCTAATTAGCTGTCTGTTCATGCAGCTGCAACTACAGTCCATTTGACTTCCTATTTAATGTGTGAAGCAGTATCATTAGCATTATTTGATAACAAACTGCATTAGTTAACATAGATCCCAGACTCTGGACTCATGGCTGTGTCCAACTTCACTACCGTCAGCCAGAAAAACAAAGCAAGTCTAACAAGCAACTCATCTTGGCCAGACTTCCATCCACACCAACAGCAATTTCTGAAAGTCTTCTGTAAAGTCAGTGCTTAAACAATTCCAGTAATTCACATAAAATTAATACACCATGGAGTGAACTTAAAAATAAGTTTGCACCAGACACTCAGTTTGTTCCAGTCCTAGTGCACGTTCTTTTATAAACCTTTAATAGCCTAAGTGTGTGATTATCAATTTTGTCTTCAGCTTTTTCAAACACCACTTTTTCATTTTCCCTCTGGAAAAATAAGACAGTCCAGAATTTCTTTATCACTTGCTTGTCTAAATTAAGTCATCTTTGTTAAAGCCACTGAACTGCAGCTCCTAACCTCAGTCATCCACATCTAAAACAGTGTCTTGTAGTGAGAAGACAAATAATGAATTAGGATATTGGGTATAATACCTGTACTATTAATGACTCTACTAATGCAGACTTTATATTCTTTTTTCTTTTCTCCCCCCCCCAAACCCTGCACAAGACCACAATGTGGAAAATCTGGAATGTCTCGGGGCAGGACCAAAAAAAGCTAAATAATTGACCCCCCCTAGTCAGAAAAAAATGGAAAGTTACCTGTCTCAGCTCATAAAAAGCAGCTTAGATACAGAGTTTAAACTTGCAGAGAAATTAAAAACTTTCTATTTGAGGGAGAGCATGTGAGAAGGAACAGGGAGGAAAGATCAACTGGAGCAAGAGAGCAGAGATCAAAAGGATCCACAATAACTTTATATCCATATGGGATCTGATGCAGAAATGCGAGTTCTTTAGACTTCAGAAAAGATCTATGGAGAACCAATGTTAGCTTGTGCTGTTATGTCCACCATTACGTCCCTGGTGGCAAACAGGACAAAGAATGGGAATTCTGCAGACGCCTATTCCAATAACCTTTAAATGAATTTGTTTCATTTGTTACTTCTGTAAGCCGCCCTGGATATGTCTTTTGAATAAAATTTTATCTCTTGTTCAGTTCCTATCGCATATGGTTTTAAGGTATTGTTGATACATCACAGTGGCCATTCCTCCATCACTTGGTTGAAATCCAAGCTAAGGCATGTTTTAAAACATAAGTAGCATACTGACAACAAAGGAAATAGTACATAATACCACTTCATTTTAAGGGTTTATTCTGCTCATTTCAAGCCTTAGCAGTACTAAGGGGAAAACATGTGGGGGAGGGGAATGTCTGACTAGAGCACAGAAGTCAGTAGCACCTTGTTATCCAGCCTAGATACCTGATCTTTCTCTAATAGAATTAGGGATTTCTGCAGGCTGAAGAGCTGTCCTGAGGTAGAATATAAGAAATGTTGTTTCTGGGGAAGGGGCAGGATGCATGAACCTTTTCCACTGCTCTGGAGTGTAGGTACCTGGTATAGAGCCATATACTAGATGCCTCCATGTATGCAAGATTTATAGCACTTCTCCCACACTCCCTGGGGGATCCAGAAAGCTTTTCTGCACCTCCCACTGATGCCTGCTTCAAGAAGCTGTGACAGAAACCATGAGAGAGTAAAAGAGCAGTACAAGTTAAATGTTTGACTCTAATGTTACGTGCAGACATCAAGCAAAGCAAAGCCAGAAGAGACCATTTAGCATGGTGCCATCACACAAGTGCTCTGTATTGTTGTGTGCAGCTCCCAGTGTTGCCCTGGGTTGTAGCTGTGATCATGGCCTTCATGTGTAAATGAGCAAACATACAGTTTTAATTTCTTCTATACAGGCAGTGCTTATTCCGAAAGGCTTCCAACCACATTTAAAAACATACAGCAGGAAGCCAAGTCGTCTGTAAAAATTAACCCACAGGTCAGAATGGCTTGCAGTGATGTTTCCACCCTGCTCTGGGTTAATGCACCAGGCTAAATTGGCATTTTGCTATTTCTGCTTCCTTCTTCCTTGACCAAGAGCCAGTCTTGCTGTGAGATGAGGAAAGAAATTGCACAGGAAGCAGGCTATGTTGTGGCTAGCCTAAGAGGCTGCCTTAACGTGCAAACTCATACTCATCTAGCTAAAACTACCAAATGCTGGTCATTCTGGGACAGAGTAGTCTGCCTGTCAAGGAATACCATATAATTAGAAGCCTAAACCATTAAAATTACTACATTACTTATGAGAATTTCACTAGGGCTTTAAGGGCCCATTGTGTGGCTAAATCTCAGCTTATTTAGTCCATCATCTTCCTCTTTGACATCACATCTTCTGGATGCCATCAGTCATTTTCCCCCCACTTCTCCGCCCCCATTCTTCTCTCTAAAGCTTTGCAATGCTTTCTATTACCGGTTGTCATCCTGGCTTCTGGGCTATTAATTCCTCAAGTCTTTAGCCTGGTCTTTCATCTCTGCTGCTGTGTCTGAGGAGTTATTCCAAGGCACACTTGCTTGTAAATGACTCCTTTTTTTTGTGATCTGTAAATGTGAAGCCAACCAAGGTCAACCCACCACAGTCAGCTTTGCAGATCAGGAAGAATTGGGTCTGTGACTATATGCAAGGCCCATGCAACCCGAAGAGGTGAACTGCAGGGATTTGCGGTGTTAGGGAAATTATAGTGAGTACTGTTCACTCCTCACATCCTTGGTTTTAAAACAAAGGTGCAGTGTATTTTAGGTTAAGGTGTTTGGTTTTGTTTTTTACCATCATAGCAAACATTTGTATTGATAGAGCTGTGAATAATGAGATAATTTTCTTGCCCTCAAATCAGCCATCTAAGAGATTGAGGGGAGTCCTTTATTTTGTGGAGCAGCTTGGATTTCTGGGAGAAAGGGAAAGGAAAAGAGAGGGAGCATAGGCCTTCCCTCTACAGCCACAGCATTTTTGATGTACATATTTATAGTCCTGGGGCTGCACAGCTCTCCCAATCCCCTCCCCACTCAGTTCTTCCCAGACTGGAATTACTTGTACTAGGTGAGATTTTTTTTGCTCCTTTTCTAATGGTTACAGATTATTTTATTCAGCAGAATGGAAGTGTTAGAGGAATAATAGTAGTGTTCCTTTCTCAAACCTCTGTAGTGAGCAAAACATAAAAAATGTACAGGAATAAGCAGAGCTCATCTGTTGTTATGACAACATTCAGAGTCATGTAAGGTTCTGCACTAGAGTGAGAGTTTCACGCGGTTGGAGGGGGTTTTGGCTTCTGCTAGAGGTGAGACTGAAACCTGATGAAGTGATCAACAGGTCTGCAGACACTGACACCATGGCAAGAAATAAAGGCAACTTTTCCCCTCAGCAGCATATCCCTCAGCTGTCCTGCTGCAGCAAAGTTTTTATGTGCTGGTGTTTATATCCCTCCCCTAAATTTCTTGTCATCCTTTCCTCCCTGCAGGCGAGCGACCATTCCCCTGCACGTGGCCTGGCTGCCTTAAAAAGTTCTCTCGCTCTGATGAGCTTACCCGTCACTACCGAACCCACACAGGTGAAAAACAGTTTCGGTGCCCCCTCTGCGAGAAGCGGTTCATGCGGAGCGACCACCTGACAAAGCATGCCCGGCGCCACACCGAGTTTCACCCCAGCATGATCAAGCGATCCAAAAAGTCCAGCTCTTTGTGAAGGCAGAGCTGGCCTGGGGAGGGGAGTGGAGGAAGTGAGCCGCAGCAAGGACATGGTGAACAGTGCAAGAGCAGCCTGCTGCCGTGCTGTTCACAGTCTACTCACGGTTTGAAAGCACATGTAGCCGAAGTTTAAAAAATAAGTACTCTGTGCTCCCCTCCCCACCCTTTGCTAGGAACAACAGTCTTAAGCAAGTGAATTGCAGAGTGAGTGAGGGAAGGGATGGTGATTGGACTAGGCAATTACTTTCTTTTGTAATTTAAGGCATTGACACTGGTGTATATAAGTCTGACTGGATGGTTTGGCTTGTGACACCACAGTAGCGTGATTCCAAGGTCTTTGTGATTGCTGTGTCATGAACATGTTTTGTTGAACAATGTAATGCTGCTTGTATTTAAAATATATTGAGTAAAACCACATTCTGAGTCGCTTAAATAATTCTCAAGTAAAAACTCCATTTTAAAAGTGGCTTTACTTCTATCTCAGAATGATCCTTCATTTAAAAAGGCGGTTAAAAGAAACATTGCATTTGTTACTAATAGCATCTGATTGATACACAAAAATAAGGTGAATTTATACTCAAGAAGACCCATTAAAGTAAATGTGTCTTTTCAATTTTTCTTTGTATTTACTATACTTTTGAATATAAGCTGCCCTTTTTCTAGTAAAAATGTGTATAATTCAAGCAGATACTTAAAGCAAAAAAAACCCACAACAGCTCAGTCATTTTCTGACAGTATGTGTATTTAGCTCTATTATTTACTTACCTAGAAAAAATAGAAATCAGCCTGTGTAATGTGGCAGGGGTATGAGGGCAGAAAAATACATCTCTCAGTTAACCCTATACTTTCATTTGACAATAAATACAGTACTGTACTATAGAAATACCACTAACCGTGCTTTATTTTGCTGTGTTTTGTTTGAATAGATGCATAACAGCAGCTGTCATCTTTATAAACTGCTCCTTTTTAAAGGTTTTTTTTCTCTTCATACACTTGCTTTAAAGATTTATTCTCTTCATACACTTATCTAACTCCTGCAAAATCCAATGGCAGTTATGTGTGCTTATGGAGAGAGTAGACATTTCCTTAAGAGCACTCTATTAATGAAAACAGCTAAAATTATTGTAAAGAGCATTTTGAAAGGGCTCCTATATCTCTTTATAGCTGTTGCTGTAGAGTATGGGGGAAAACCATGAGCTAATTGGAAATACAACACAGAAGGTGTGTCATAATATTTCTAGTGTCATAAGCTTCTCTAGGTACCTTGCATTGTACCTGTGTCATGCATGACACATCAAATACTGAGAAAGGCAATATTTGTTTTAAAACTATGTTTTGCTCTTTAAGAGGAGCAAAAACATCACTGAAGGAAAACTTTAAATCATTGTCATTATCTGAGTATTCCATCTTTGCTATGTTAAAAGCATGAACTGTAAGAGGTTATCAGTGATTTTTTCCCTCCCCAACTACTTATAAGGGAAGAATTATGTTTACAGATTTTTCTTTCCAGAAACATTCTTCTGTTCTGTTTTCACCCCTCAAGAAGAGGAAGGGGAGGTGCAGCCCTTCTTAGAGTCTTTGGGCCAAATTCATCTCAGGATAATCACACTGAAATCCAAAGTGTTTCCCCCACAAATGAATTTAGGTCACCTTGTAAAATTTTTTACATAAAAGTCTTGTTAGTACACCTGCAATTACAGTATCTTATTGTACTACCTGATAAAAAGCTTGCTTCCTAGAAACAAACATAAAAAAAATCAACTCAGAGAGTATTTTCTTCTACAGCTGTATATAGCTTTCAGCATTTAGAAATAGTTTGCATATAGTTCATGATAAATTCCATCTATGCGATGAGAACTGCTTTTAAGGCATTAGGGATATTGAGCAGTCTATGCAATAAAAAGGGATGTGTTTTCTTCAGTGAAGACGTCAGGAAACCAAGCACATTTTCTACCTCCATTTCAGCTTTTTGAAACATTTCTTTTAGAAACCAAACTTTAATTTCTGGTGTCCAAATTGAGTTGTAGGAACATGTGTTCTTCCTAATAGGTAGCAGCAGTATTTCTATTGAGTACTGTTAATGCCGCCTTGTTGAGTGGGGTCAGGGCCATGTGTAACCCAATGACATTCAAAGGAGCATTCACATTCATCTTCATTCTTCTCTATGAAGATCACACAAACTTTAGAGTCTGTCATACAGTCTGTATTGTTGCCATTTTGTAGGACAAATGCAGTACTTGGAAAATTAAGGCCTGAACCTATGAAATATGACACTCCCTCACATCCTATCAACTACAATGGGGAGCTACAGCTGATAAACACCTCTTAAATCAATATGTAAATGTTTTGGCTACCAGGAATAACCTACATATGGATGTAAATGTCCAAATTTAGGGATCACAGCTTGAATAGTTGGGGTAGAATGCACATTTGAAGAAATCTCATTGTTTCTTCACATTCTAAAGGAATTAACAGATGGGGGGTACTTTGGTCCTTGAAACAATGGAACATATAGACTCATGTCATTATTACTTGTGACAAAATCCTGTTTCTGAAAAAAAAAAAAAAAACCACCAACAAAACAAACCCCACTCCCAACTGATTTGCTCTAATGTATACTGTATTTCAGCATAGGACAGATGGGATTAATGTGATTCATTAACCACTAATAGAATATATTGGGAATTATCAGGTTTGGAAATTTGTATTTTATTGTTTTGTTCATTTGGCTTTTTAAGGTTGGTTGGTTTTTTTTAGTAAAAGCAAACAACAAATCTAACATATGAAACAAACTCCAGGTTAGTTCTTTGCATCTTGAAGTTAAGTTTTGAAAGAGTGTTGCAAATATTGGGAAAGAAAGGAAAATCAGGTTCTCTAATACTGTATGTACTTGTACTATTTTGGAAATACTTTATAGTGCTGAAGTTAGGACAGCTCCTCTCCTTGGTTAAGAAAGCCCATTACTATAGAGAAGCCATGGCTTTAAAGGTATAGCTATACAACATCTGTTTTGAACAATTTTTCATGACCTGTATTGCAGATCTATTTTCAGTTTGCAGATGGACTTAGCCCAGCATACACCGGACTGGACACATACTTCAAAATGCTGGTTTACAGATTAATGATCTGTAACACTGTAAAATACCAACTTTCCAACAGTTTAATCAGTTATCAGTTTTCTTTTTGTACAGCATTAGTATTCTTTATAAGTTATTTTGCTGTCCTGTTTTGTAAATAACATAAAATTGTAAAAAAAAAAAAAAGGGAAAAAAAAAAGTAGGCATAGATGGTTTTGTACATATATATATAAAATGTTCAAATAAAAAAAGCAATTAAAAACAAATGTTGTTTTGAATAATTGGAGTCAGAGAGAGAGTGATCATGTAAACCAATATCTGAATTATTATAAAAAAATACTGCTGCACATGATGAAATCCATGAGTTGAGTGGTGTATGAGCCAGCTTCAAAGATCTTAGCATTGCTAGTTATTATGCTTGGGTCTTGTTTCTCTACTTTTTCCAAGTATTTTCCCAGGTATTCCTTCTCCCACTGCTCCAGGGAGACAAAGACTAATTGTGGCATAACTTACAGTGGGGGAAGAATATTACCTCACTAGCATGCTAGGAAGTTTCTCTCCCATCGCTCAGTGACTTTTGAGCTCAAGCTGATGCTCTCCCTTGCACCATGCAGCTGCCCCATGAGCTAATGTGCTTAAGCTTGTGCAACCACACTGCTACCTTGAGATTTCCATGGATTTGGATGGGTTCACGAATGTAAGGAGAAAAACTACCTGTTCAGCCTCTGAAGGAAGGAAAGACAAGGAGCCCTGCCCCAAAAAGCTCACTGATGTTTATAGTCAGAACTAGCTAAGAGCAACTAACACTAACTTAACCTGGTACCTGAACTGTGCTAGGGTGTGAGCAAAATTAGAACCCTGACCCAAGGGAATATTTTAACCCTCTAGCAATATTTAACCCTCTGGCAAGGCAAGCAGAGATAGAGGAATGGGATAGTGCTGTCTGCAGCTAGAACAAGATATATAAGCAGACTTCAGGTTTTGTCATTATATTAATGACATAGTGGGAATGAGTGCACCCTCAGCAAGCTTGTGAATGACACCAAGCTGAGTGATGCAGTTGATTCGCTATAGGGAAGGGACGGCATCCAGAGGGACCTGGACAGGCTTGAGGAGTGGGCCCATGTGAACCTCATGAAGTTCAACAAGGCCAAGTGTAAATTCCTGCACCTGGGTCAGGGCAATCCCCAGTATCAATACAGGCTGGGGGATGAATGGATTGAGAGCAGCCCTGAGAAGGACTTGGGGATGTACTGGTGAATGAAAAATTGGATGTGAGCCGGCAATGTGTGCTTGCAGCCCAGAAAGCCAACCGTATCCTGGGCTGCATCAAAAGAAGCGTGGCCAGCAGGGCGAGGGAGGTGATTCTGCCCCTCTACTCTGCTCTCGTGAGACCCCACCTGGAGTACTGCATCCAGCTCTGGGGTCCCCAGCACAAGAAGGACATGGACCTGTTGGAGTGGGTCCAGAGGAGGGCCACGAAAATGGTCCAAGGGCTGGAACACCTCTGCTATGAGGAAAGGCTGAGAGAGTTGGGGTTGTTCAGCCTGGAGAAGAGAAGGCTCCAGGGAGACCTTATTTTTTGTCCTCAGGCTGAACAGCCAAAAGACAAATAAAACAAACTCAGCATGGTTTTCTCCTCCCCTATCACTTTTAGGATAATGGACACAGAACTGGGGCATTGAGCTCATTCCCCTGCAATCTCATCATATAGCACTGTTTGTAAATTTATCATTCCTCACCTTAAAACTCATTAATTTTTGTCTCTAGTGATCTAATTGGAAAAACTACCAAAATCTTCCCATCGTAGACAAGGCCTTAACCTTGGATGTTTCCAGCCAATGAGATCTAATAGACTCTACAGAATAGTCCTCCCAGGAACTGTGTAAATTTTGCCTGAAATAGTCACAACACATGAAGACTGGAAGCATTCCAATAGATGCTAGCAGTAAGATTTCAGCTTGAGGTGTGACACTCAATACAGACCAACTCATTCGGAGAACACAATTTCTACAAGGAGATTCCCCCCCCCGCCCTCCAAGGGAAGACGAAATGAAACACGATATACAAAAAAAAAAAAAAGTTCAGTTAAAAAAAAAAAGTTCAGTTAAATGCCCACAGCATGGTTCAGAAAGCCATGTAATTTCCTACCTGGTAGGATGACTTCTTTCACTTCCATGAGAATCTAAAATACATGTTGTTCAGCACTCATTCAGAGCCAAGGAGGTTTCCTTTCTGCATCAGAGCTCCATAACAACTGCTACTTTCCCAGTGTTTTTTCTATGGAGCCAAAAATCTCTTCCAGGTTGAGCTCCTCACATCTCCCAGCCATATCTGACAAATTGCATCAACAGTAACAATGCAAAGTTATAATTGTCAGACCAATGTACTTATTGAAGTCTGCTTTAAGGGATTGCCTTAAAGTGAAAGAAGCTTTCATAATGGCATGAATTTTGCAATTGCAGGGCTTTCAGTGCCATTCTGTCCTTAACTGAAAACTTCCTTGTCCCTTAAAATACCTTCTCAAACACTCCCACAGGTATTATGGAACTCTTCACCTTTCAAAACGGGAACTTCTTGATTGACACAATTTTTAATCCTTAATGAACACTTCTTTCTGTATTATTATACACTGTTCATATGGAGCTCACCTATTCCTTTCGGGGGAAGAGAGATCAGAGCCCCTGTTGCTTTTAACTTCTATTTTTGAAGTGGCCTCTTTTGTCTGTTTTTGTCTGTTGCCTCTTAGGCCATCAAAACAACACCTAAAAATCTGCACTGCTGAACACAAGGTACAAGGGAAGTGGAATGTGTAAAGTACAGGACTAGGAAAACACTTAGTAGATAAGGACAACTTATCATTCTTACAAACCAACCCAGAGATCCAAAAAGGCCTCATGAGAATTCAGAGGGCACAGAGAAAGACACCAAAGAAAGAGCATTGCCAATATCAGACACCTTCTAATCTTGTGCTAACAATGTGCAAAGAAAAGTCTCAGGCTTTCCAAATGGCTTTTTCCTCCTCTTGTGGATAATGGGCAGAGCCCATAAAGACAGCAGCAGAAGTTTCAGGAGAGATGAGGAGGAGGAACGTGTAAGTAAGATGAGAGCTCCCTGTAGAGAGCATATGTGGGCTTTTCTGCTGTTAACCACTGTTTCAGTGGCCTTGAATAGTGTTTCTAAATGGCAAAAAATTTTGAGATCCTATGAAAAGCCATGTTATAACTGCTCTGTCAAAAACACAAAGACAGGGAAAACCACAACTGTATTATTAATATATGCAAAGTTGGTAGTAAATCACTGTGCCTGTTTTACTGTTTTACTTTAACCAAGCCTTACCTAGAAGCTAAGCAACATTCAGCTTACATTCAGTGAACCATTTTTCTCAGGGGTATTATTTTTTAACTGAAACATTTCAAATGGGAACACCTTACTGTAAACTCCTTTAAATTGAAGTAAAGGAGATTCTCTCAATATAATTTATTCCGGTAATTTTATGTGAGTAAACTGGTCTAAGACATAATGATGGTTGAGGAGCTGCATACACACTGGAGCCTGTACCACTTTATACTGGCATCAAACCAGTACATGTTATACAGCAAAGCATATTTTAAACAGTACAAAAGTTCTGACCATAAAAATCCTTCATGAACAGCACAATTAGGTTCAGAAGCAGTTACTAAGTGTATCCTCAGCCATTGGGGCCCATAGAAAACTCTTTAACATCAGTGTCTTTTGGCCTAAAACCTAAAAACAGAGCAGGGCTGATGATACTGCTAGTGGTATGTGAGAGCAAGTCCCTTTCTGCTTTCTGTACTGATCATCTCCTTTGGATTTATTCTGTTCACAGTTTGCAGTTCTGGGGGGAAAAAAACCCCTTTGTTGTCCATGACAAAGCTATAACATGACCCAAATTGAGGCAAAGCAGTATTAATGGATTGCAGTTAAGATCAAGCAACATAATGATCACAGTCTAAAGCTTTGGTTACAAACTGGGGAAGGGAGGAATCTAAAGATGAACATGAGGTCCCTTCCTAGGCATATGTTCCTTGCCTTTTCATTATGATCCCAGAAGGTGGCAAATGTTCCTTCCCATCACTAGGTGGAAGAAAAAGATGGATTTTCTGTTCTGTTGAAAACACTAATTCTCCAGTACAGTCATGTCTCCCAAAGACACCTGCCTCTTCTACACTATTTATTGCATAATACTGTATGCCATGTGTCTGCTAAATAATGTCAAGTTTAGAATTTCTCCTAGTATAGCTTTTTTCCTCTACTTATCTTCCCCTCATTGTTTAATATCCTTATTTATTTTCACCATAGTCTTTCTTTTCCTCCAAGCTTTCATCCTAGATGTCTAATCATATACTTTTAAATTACATAATCCTGACTACTTAAAGCATGTATTTACTTTGAGCCATCCACATCACGTTACCTGTGTCATCTTCTGCTCTCTCTTCTTTTCCAAAGCTCCTTGTTATGTCTTCTGCAACCATCTTCTCAGTTATCATCTGTTCTCTCATTCTTGCTTCTAGCAAAGCCAGCTTTGTCCACTGCCACCCCTAGTTACTTTCCCCCAACAAAGTGAATTTTGTAATTCTTTTCCAGCTTACTTGCAATGTTCTCATCTCCATGCTTCCCAAAAAGACTATCAGTCTCTGAGAATGGATGCTTGCTCTTCTACAGATAAGCACTGGGCATATTTTCCAAGATTTTGTGTAGTTCCAGGTGCAATAGTGGATGCAAATGATTTGCAATACTAAACTCTAGCTAATGACATGTATAAGGCCACATTCTTCATTTTGAGACAAACATACACTGTCAACAAAATATTAGTGAGGGGAATAGAGTAACAGAAGGAACACTGGACAACTAAGGAATTACTCTGAGAGCAACTGGGGAGCAGAAGAATTGTGGAGAAAAGCTGATGGAATTTGGTGGAAAACACAGAGACAAGAATTGCTGGCAGGGGATTGAGCTGTTGGGAAAGGGCCATAGGAGAGAAAGATGGCTGGTATGTTGCTATAGTGAGAAGGTAGACTGGTTGTCACCTCTCATCTTTTGCCTCTGCTGTTGCTACTTGCCTTTATTTTTCCACGTTTTCCCTGCTGAATTTCAACATCTGCCACAGTAGTTGTGACTGTTCACTCAACTCCTGCTCAGATTTTGGTTAACACATGGCTCATGCTAAGGCCTGATGTATGCTGGGAGCAACGCCATTAGGTCAAAGTGAGGGCAACACATACATAGGCAGGACACAATGGCCAGGAAGGGCTAAAGGTCATTATGCAGCCATTATCACCTGCAGATTGCTGTCGCCTGCAGCCATAATCCTTGCATATTGGTTGTCTGGCAGTTTCTTCAGAATCCGCTAACTCATGGAAATGGTATAGACCAAACTTCCAAGCTGGACAGTATAAATACGTCAGCTTACCCAAAAAGCTTTTGAAGCAGATACAACAGCAGCTGGACTGCTGAGGCTTTCGTGCTTCCCGGTGTGATACAAGGGACACCTGTACTGTGACAGAGAAGGAAGGATGAGCACTCTCACCATCAGCTAGGTAACTATTTTGCTCATAGGTGCACGAGTTACGAGTTGCAAGTTATGAATTAGAGAACTTGTGAGTGAGAAACTTCATGAATTAAGTGATGAATTAGTGAATTCACGTTTTAGACTAGTCTGTACAAAGGAGACTGAGCCCTTGTTTGTCATGTGTGTTTGTTTTCTTTCCTAATGAGATCAAAAAATAAAGTTTAATTTACAGAGTATGTTGTCCTGTAAATTTGAGAGATCCAAATGGACCATGACAGTAGTGCCTGAAAAACTTGCAACAGCTAAATGCATCCAGTTCCTACATCCCTCTCCTCTCTCTCTGGTTAACAATTCATCCTTGTCAATGATTAAGTTAACGTAATTAAAATGAAGTTTAAGTACAGTAAGTACTCCTAAATAACCCCCTGCATATGAAACACCATATTTAGTCCAGGCTGTTGTAACATGCAAAGGATAGCTGGATCAATAAGCCTTATGATGTAATGAATCCTGGCTTTATTTTGAATTAGCAAGGCACTGGGAAAAATGCTTCTGTAAAAAAAAAAAAATCTAGAAAAGTTTTATTTTGGACATTTTGTTTCAGTGAGTCAGAACTGAAAATGGTAACTTTGGCTCTGTGTTATTTATAGTGAAGCTGGAGTGCCAAGGTTCCCTCCTTCCTGTGATGTAGGCTCTCCTACCCAACACCTCCCATCATGTACTGTGTCAGTCAAATCAGAAGAAACTACAGTGCACCTTTCAAGAAGCAGGTCAATTAAAGACAGGTGAGAGGATGGGGAAGTGATGCACGAAACATCAAAACAACTCCTATAAAATTACAAAACATTTTGATGTAAAATTAGAAAACATTTTGATTTAAAATTACTGGGATACTACTGAGCCAATGTAGCTCTCCAGCTCAGCGTGGTGCTCCTTCCCAGCACAGGTGGTGCTAAAGGTTCTGGGAGCACAATAACAAAAGTGGGAATTATGCATTGCCCAGGACCATCCCTTAACCACTCCCTGGGGATGGGCACAGGACCCCTTCTCAGCTTAGCAAACAGTACGCATCTTTAATTAATTACAGCTCTCCCTCCCTCATTTCCCCACACCTAAACCCTAAGTGTGGACAGCAGAGATAGTGTCAGATAACATGTTAATATTATGCATGTTTACTAACTTGAATGACAAATTTCACATCTTACATATCTGCTTGCTCTAACACTTTGCTTTCTAGAAGACATAATGGAATGGCATTGGAATTGGACAAGGAAGGTGAAAATTAAGATTTACTTGTAAGAGATGTTACAAAAATAAAGAGGCCTTGTTAAGGGAACAAGCAAGTAACTGTGGGCTCATGAAAGAAACCATAAGTCAGTCAGTTTAAAGGAAGTAGTGTCTGAAGATGTTCCAGAAGCCCCTAGAAAGGAAGCATCACCCAGAGAGCTTAGTAACAAAAGAGCGGGAACCTTGACACGAACGATAAACAAGAGCCTCCAGTAGTGTTAATTCTAAATAAAATTTGCTATTGGACCAGGACCAGATGCATATTCTGGCCTCTAAAGGACACCTACCATACTTTTTAGCAAGCATCCTGCAATCCAGACCAGCTCAGTGCATTTGATCATCTCTCACTAATTCCAAAGCCTGGAGCATAGAAGTTCAAATCAGCAACAGCCTTAAGAAATCTCATTTATTTTTCTTCCAATAGAAGCCCAGCTCCATCTGTAAGTAAGTAAGTACTGTTTTTCAGTCTTTCCTAATTAACAATAACTTAAATGCACAAATACCATTTTCAGTCATAAAATACAGTAAAAGGTAATTTATAAGTAAGGTCTTTTGAGTATTTAGGTTCTCAATTTTATTTTTATTTCTTACAGTAAGTCACAATTTCCATGCTGCTTTTTCCTCTGTCTCAATACATGCACAGACAGATGTTTGTCAGAACAACAGAGGGTGGTGGAAGATCTTTATCATAGTCATCAGCTGATCTAAACAGCAGGGAAGAGTACTTCTTTTTGGAGAAAGCTCAATTTATACTTCAACTGTCATAACTATTTGGGGTACTTCCATTTCTACATTTTTGAGAAATTATGCCTAGTCAGCAGGAAAAGTTGGATATTGTATGTATATTTAACCTAAACTCCCACTCATCCCCTCCTCCTCAAAGTTATGCAGAATTAATTCTATGTGTTTTTATAGCAAAAGTCCCAGAGGAGCTGAATGGCAGTAGAAAAGCATGAGGAGCAGCAAGGAAACTGGCAGCAACACAGGGGTCCTATACACAGATAAGGAATGTTAAATAATGCTGTAGCTCCACTAAGTGACTTAGTGGGGTTTTTCATGGTTAAATACACTATCCAGTTCAAAAGACTTACTTGTAAGCTAAAAGAGTTCTAAACATGGCAAGGATGCATCTGCCAAATGAATCATCAAGTTACTAACTGGAACATATGCATGGGAGGCATGCAGTCTTATAGCCCATTTGGAAATAGCAATAGCTGCTTTTGTATACAAAGTTGGTTTTATAGGGTTTTTTTGTTTGTTTAAAGGCTTTAGCTAGCAGCACTACTGGACAGTGAATCTTTATTTATAAACATGACAGTGTTGCATGGTTTTGCTGCTTGTCACACTGTCTGGGGAAAAGTAATATGAGTGTCTGTCATATTAAGGTTGTAGCTGGAAATGTCAAGAATAGGACCTCTGGTCTATAGTGACAGACGTCCAAGGGAAAAGCAAACACTCACAACCCTATTACCCTCTTCACTTGTGCAACATGGCAGGCATACATCCAGAAGATTGAATTTTTGAAACAGGAAATGAAGTACCATTCTCTTGAAAGAAGTCAGATTTACATTACATACCTCAGCCTGAAGCATGAGAAAAGAACAGAATTCTAGGAAGAAATCCCATTAATTTCTACAAGGACAGCATTAAGACGAGATAATCAATGCTATTTAGCCATAGAAAAATCAAGTCCTAACACATGTGCATGTATGTAGTTTTACCTATTTAGATATTGAAAATAAATTGATATAGTGATCCTCAGAGACTAAACAGAAGATACATTTCCCTTGAATTTAAAAAAAAAAAAAATTAACCTTACAAGTTCAGGGTTCCAAGAAGACAAATATTTTGAAAATCAACAAACACATTTGAAACAAGATCTTGCAATGAGGTGGACAGATAGGCCTTTTATCTTCAATTAAGTCAGGGAGACTCTTCCTGCCCACTCAGTCCCTGAGCTAGAGCCCAAGTTTCCACACTCATTTAGTACTTCTGTCAAATATTTCTATATGAACACTAATCTTCATGGAACTAATTCTATCAACTCATTTCACAGTAAAACAGAAATCCATTTATCAACAGTGATGTATTCTGGCCTGGGATGTAGAAATATGTAGTTCTCTATTCCCTTAAGGGCTCCTTTATTCAAAATAAGAACTAAATTACTTACTTTTAATACCTGAAACTTTTCAGACCATAACCCTTTCAGAGGGTTATTTTATTTTTAACATCTCGTTTTCACAAGAAAGCCAGACATAACAGCATTCTGTCAGTGAACTTTGTCAATTGAATTGACAAGTAAAACTCCCACCCAAGTGGATACCAAACTTTGTATAAAATTCTATCAATGGCTACTTCTCTGGTGAAAATGAGGATACAGCATATTTTCAGATGGTGTTTTGGGACTCATTCATTTTTAAGTACATTTTACATACAGATGGCAGTTTCAATTTCTTTACAAATCATACTCTTCACAATTTAGTATTAAGTTTAATTTTTGTAATAGTAATAACTGATATTTTATTTTAGGTATTCAACATTCTATTGATAACATGTACTTTCAAATATTTAAGTTATATCCAAAATGGCACTAATGAATTTTTATGGCTATTTGCCAAAAAGCTATTGTGTATATGAGTCCAATTCAGCTGAAGCCTTTTCATTTTATTAGGAAAAGTGAGTTAGGGGGACACTATTTACCACAAGCAAATTCCAGTTTTTGGGAAAAAACAGACACAGTATAATCCAGAAAATTTTAACAACTATATTTTTGATATAACATGCTTACATTGGAGGAGCCCTTACTGATAAAATAGCAAGATACAAGAAATATTCTTTTTCATTTAAAACTACTGTTGAGAAAAAGTAGGTTTTTTGGAGAAGAAAGTCACTATGAGATTTGGAGGAAAAAAAACCAAAAAAATCTTACACATCAAACTTTTTATGCTTTTATGCTTTTACACAAATTTTAAAAAACAAAGCTCTTAATCATCAGTTCTTTGCAGGTTCTCACTGTTTACAACTTTTTAAGTCTTGACTACCAGGTGTTCTACAAAAAAAATTATAGATATATACAGACAGACACACTTGTGTGTGTGTGTGTGTGTGTGTGTGTGTATCACTGTTCATCCTTCCAACTTGCTGCTGTGGAAGCAAAATAGTTATTGTCTCATAGGCCTTTGCAGGCGTCACCAGTTAAGAAACATTTGCAGCTAATGGTCTTGACAGTCAGCACTGGCAAGAAGACGCATTATAAAATAAAATCATCAGTGGATTATTAGTAAAAGGAGTGGATTATTTGTAAAAGGATATACTGTCTAGAGCCTCCTTATCTGCAGAAATCCAATCACTGTTGTTATTTACTAGATCTTGCTTATCTGACACAGTTTTGCTGAAGAATGGGTTGTATAACCTAAAAGAATATAAACTCTGTAACTGCCCCAGTTGGGCAGACCTCATATCAGCAGAGGCTGTCACTCTGCTGCTCTGTCTTCTCTCCTATATCTATAGCAATAAACTGCTGCTGTTCTAACCTGATCTAAATTGTAATTCCGGTTATTTCCGTGACACTGTCACCTACAAAAAGCCTTTAAGTTCCATTTCCTTGCTTCCATCATAAAATGTTGCAGACAAAAAACACTCCCATCTTGTCATTGTAAGTGAGATTCTGCAGCAGCTGGGTAAAAACAAAAAAACAAAGTGAAAATAGCTAGAAGAGAAGGTGTTGTGTGACCTAAAAAAATGGAGGTCTACATAAAGCTTTAGACCTCAAAAGGTCATAGAATCATAGAAGGTTTGGGTTGGAAGGGACCTTTAAAAATCATCTAGTCCAACCCCCTGCCATGGGCAGGGACATCTTCCACTAGATTAGATTACCCAAAGCCCCATTCAACCTGACCTTGAACACTTCCAATGATGGGGCATCCACAACTTCCCTGAGAAACCTGTTCCAGTGCCTCACCACCCTCATCGTAAAAAATTTCTTCCTTATATCCAATCTAAACCTACCCTCTTTCAGTTTAAAACCCTTGTCCCTTGTCCTGTCACTACAGGCCCTGGTAAAAAGTCTTTCTCTGTCTTTCTTATAAGCCCCCTTTATATATTGAAAGGCCACAATAAGGTCTCCCTGGAGCTTTCTCTTCTCCAGGCTGAACAACCCCAACTCTCTCAGCCTTTCTTCATAGGAGAGGTGTTCCAGCCCTATGATCATTTTTGTGGCCCTCCTCTGGACCCGCTCCAACAGGTCCATGTCTTTCTTGTGCTGGGGGGCCCAGAGCTGGGCGCAGTACTCCAGGTGGGGTCTCAGGAGAGTGGAGTAGAGGGCCGAATCACCTCCCTCGACCCACTGGCCACACTTCTTTTGATGCAGCCCAGGATACAATTGGCTTTCTGGGCTGCAAGCGCACAATGCCAGCTCATGTCCAATTTTTCATCCACCAGTACATCTCCAAGTCCTTCTCTGCAGGGCTGCTCTCAATCCATTCATCCCCCAGCCTGTATTGATATTGGGGATTGCCTTGCCCCAAGTGCAGGACCTTGCACTTGGCCTTGTTGAACTTCATGAGGTTCACATGGGCCCACTCCTCAAGCCTGTCCAGGTCCCTCTGGATGGAATCCCTTCCCTCTAGTGAATCAACTGCACCACTCAGCTTGGCGTCATCTGCAAACTTGCTGAGGGTGCACTCAATCCCACTCTCTAGGTCATTAATAAAGATATTGAACGGGACTGGCCCCAGTACGGACCCCTGAGGGACACCACTCATGACTGGTTTCCACATGGACACTGAGCTGTTGACTGTAACTCTTTGGGCACTGCCATCCAGCCAGTTCCTTATCATGTAACAGTCCATCCATCAAACCGAATCTCTCCAATTTAGCAGCAAGAATGTTGTGGGGGACTGTGTCAAAGGCCTTACAGAAGTCCAGGTAGATGACGTCCATAGCTCCTCCCTTGTCCACTGATGCAGTCACTCTCTTGTAGAAGACCACCAGATTAGTCAGGCATGATTTGTCCTTGGTGAAGCCATGTTGGCTGTTTCTAATCACCTCCCTGCCTTCCATATGGTTCAACATCTCTTCCAGGAGGATCTGTTTCATGATCTTACTGGGCACAGAGGTGAGGCTGATTGGTCAGTCAATACAGTAGGATTTTATAACCTTTTTGACAGATTATGTTTAATTTATTCCTAGAAACCCCCAAAGAGACTCCACTCATCCCTTTAGACAATACATTTCCATGCTTCACTTAATCCAGGTTCCAGTAATTTTTTGAGGAACTGTAGATAAGCCATCGGAACTGCAGGGTCTGGCTTTCTCCTCAGCCTGCTCTTGACAGCCTTTTAATTATCCTCTGATGCAGCTCACCTGAACCACCTCATCAGCTAATATCTTTATATGAAGTGCTATATCAATACTCTGTGGTAGGCCATTATAGCTTCACCATATGTTATTAATTGTGTTGACCACCCACTTGTGGTTGATCATATAAAAAAAAAACCCCAACCTTCAGACATCTCTTCCTGATGAATAGTGGTCCGACAGACTCCTTGACCTTCCTCTTACCATAAATGTTAAATAGATTATTATTTTTTTTAAAGCCTCTGAAGTTTCTTGCTTGTTTCTTATTTTTACTCTGACTTTTCTGGTTAGCTCTGCACACTCAATTTTCCTCCTTATCTATTTTTAGTCATTTGACAGTGAACACAACTTTTAAAACTGACTTGGAACCCTACACAGTCATCTTCTACAGCTTCTCATACGTTGGAAGTATTTATGGTAGAGCTAACTCTATCCTTATAAAATCGAAATCCACTCTCTTATTTCTCAAAGTAGGAGAGAACATAGAAAAGCAGAGCCAATGATAAGGAGAAAAAACACAATTAGACAAAAGGGGAAAGATTACAAGTACAGAACAAGTGAGATACAAGTAATGTGGAAGAGAAATGAGCAAACTGTGTGGAGATAATGAGACTGCAAGATCAGAAGGAACAGCAAGCACCATTTTTCTGCTACTTTCAGTCAGGTAAATGGTGTAGGTGGCTTATCACAGGTCCTTCAACTGTGTTTTTTAAAGAAAAGAATGGCATGTACCAGCCAGATCTTCTAAAATGCAGTAAACTACAGGCCTGTCAGTCTCACTTCAGTGCCTGGTAAAATTATGGAGAAGGTTATTCTGCGAGTTATTGAAAAACACTTGAGAGACAATGCAGTCATTGGTCTAGCCAGCATGGGTTCACGAGGGGAAAGCCCTGCTTAACCAACTTAATTTCCTTTTATGACAAGGTCACCCATCTAGTTGACCAAGGGAAGCCAGTAGATGTGTTTTTTTTTTTTATTTTAGCAAAGCTTTTGATACTGTCGCTCACAGTATCCTTCCGGACAAAATGTCCAGCATACAGCTAGACGAGTCCATGATACGATGAGCAAAGAATTGGCTGACTGGTCAGGCTCAAAGAGTTATAGTAAATGGGGTTACATCAGGCTGGTGGCCAGTCACCAGTGGGGTTCCCCAGGGCTCAATTTTAGGGCCAGTGCTCTTCAATGTTTTTATCAATGACCTGGACGCAGGAATAGAATGTACATCAAGTAAGTTTGCTAATGATACTAAACTAGGAGGAGCTGTGGACTCCCTCGAGGGTAAAGAGGCCTTACAGAGAGACTTGGATAGACTGGAGAGCTGGGCAATCACCAACCGTATGAAATTTAACAAGAGCAAGTGCCAGATTCTGCACCTGGGACAGGGCAATCCTGGTTATACATACAAATTGGGGGACAAGAGGCCACAGAGCAGCCCTGCAGAAAGAGATCTGGGGGCTTGGGTTGATGGCAAGTTGAACATGAGTCAACAGTGTGCCCTGGCAGCCAAAAAGGGCCAACTGTGTCCTGGGGTGCATCAAGAACAACATAGCTAGCCGGTCAAGGGAGGTGATTGTCCCACTCTACACTGCACTGGTGTGGCCCCACCTCGAGCACTATGTGCAGTTTTGGGCGCCTCAATATATGAAGGACATGAAACTATTAGAGTGTGTCCAGAGGAGGGCGACCAAGATGGTGAAAGGTCTGGAGGGCAAGACTTATGAGGAGCAGCTGAGGTGGTCACTTGGCTTGTTCAGCTTGGAGAAGAGAAGGCTGAGGGGTGACCTCATTGCAGTCTACAACTTCCTCAAGAGGGGCAGGGGAGGTGCTGATCTCCTCTCTCTGGTGACCAGCGATAGGACACGAGGAAATGGAATGAAGCTGCGCCAGGGGAAGTTCAGATTGGACATTAGGAAAAGGTTCTTCACTGAGAGGGTGGTCGGTCACTGGAACAGGCTCCCCAGGGAAGTGGTCATGGCACCAAGCCTGTCAGAGTTCAAGGAGCATCTGGATGACACTCTTAGTCATACGGTTTAGTTTTAGGTAGTCCTGTGAGGAGCAGGGAGTTGGACTTGATGATCCTTATGGATCCCTTCCAACTTGAGATATTCTATATACACAAACATGTGTACATATGTATACACACACACACATACATTTAGTGCCCAGGGCAACATCTGATGCTTTCCAAGTGCCAGCACTCTAATTAAATTATTCTGAAACTTTATTCCAAAACAACATGGGAGGCTACTTTTCCTCCACTAGCAGATGAGATACAAAGCCCCTACAATTTCCCTTTTATCTGTGGAGTCAGGAAAACCACACACAAGGATTCCATTTCTGGCCTTTTTTTTAACAGAAAATTGATATTTGACAGTAGTCTGAGTCAATGAGGCATAAGTGTGGGGAAAACAGATGTGGTTCAAAGAAGGCCCATGCAAGGAAATAAATTCATGATTCTAAGAGAAAAAAAGAAAAAAAACCCTCTAGAGTACTTGCTAATCTTGCTGAAGTTCATGTAAACTCAGTGCAGGAATGGGATTATAGTCCCTAGTGCAGAAAGTCCATACTGATTGCTTACAATTTGGTCTACATAAGACAATCTTTATCTATGCCTATCATTTTAATGAGAGCTACATTGAGGATTCACGAGTTTCAGGAATTTTGGTTCTAAGATGTTAATGTCTCTATATTTATTGTAGAAGCAGCAATCCTGCACTTTGAGGCCATCCATGCTTGTTCTTCTTTATGCAACACTAAGACTTAGGGTAAAAGAAAGAAGTGAAGGTGACTCCCTGATGGTTACTTGCAGAATACTTCTAGTTTTAGAGAGTTGTGGCAAGGAGACAATGAGAAGCCCATCCCATAGAAGCTGGCACATGCCAGATGATTGGTTCAGATTGCTGCATACCACAGACATCAAAATGCATATGAATCTGGGTGATCCATCAGAGCAGAGTCCCTGGATAATGGTAGGCTTGACAAGGTCTAAAACTTGCCATAAATTAAATAAGCCATACCCCCTTAGAGTCTTAAAACTGTCTTAATGAATTTTAAGTCTGTAGGAACAGTGTTTGGCTTCTTTGCTACCTTCATGTCTTGCTTTGGAATGAGTAACATACAGACCAGATAGCATCTTATATTTGAGAGGATTTATTGTTTATCAGCTGATCTGCTAAGTCAGGAAAACAAGCAATTTTTTTGCGTTCCTAGTGTTTTACTACAACTGCAGGCAGACAAACATCCTCAGGACTGCAAAGTGTAAGGTATTTACTTCCATGTACTACAAATCTCTATTATAGAAACATGGAACTGTGAATCCTTGAGGCTTAGGCAAATGCATACGGACTTTGGAAGAGAATTAAGATGATTTAACATAATTACAAACTCAATTTGCCCAAGTGCAAGGTTTTTCCGATTTTGAAGAAAGGTCACCTTTCTCACCCTCAGTGTTTCCCCTGCTGGCAACAGGTTAGCACTTCCAAGGAAAACTGAAGCCCAGCCATTCTGATGAATGCTGTACAACCATGACAGATGTGCTGGAGCAAAGTGATACTGCAACTAAAACCATTTGCAAGCTGGTTTTGGTTACCATTTCATTCTCCCCCACTAAGGAAGAAATCTATTCTAACGCAGCTTATCAAACAAATAATTAGCTTCTCAGATTTGCAGATTGTATTTTGATAACCACACCTGATGATCAGGAACCTAAGTGGAAAAATCATGTGGCACACTTTCAAAACAAATGGTGCTGCACTGACCTTTTTGAGGGTGGTATCTTACTGAGGGACGCTAATGAGAGATTCACCTAATCTGCAGAGATAAGAGCACCACCACTTAGATGGACTCTCTCCATTTGAGTAGGATTTAGTACTTGATGGTCAGATCAATCTCAACAGACTCACAGTCTGAATGGCTTATGAACAACACTTAACGCATGGTGGGTTGACCATGATCAGTAGCTAAGCCCCCACCAAGTCGCTCACTCCCCCAGCAACAGGAAGGGGGAGAGAATCTGAAGGGCAAAAGCGAGAAAAACTCATGGATTAAGATAATAACAGTTTAATAGGGAAAGCAAAAGGTGCACACACAAGCAAAGCAAAATAAGTAATTCGTGCTACTTCCCATCAGCAGGCAGATGTTTAACCATTTCCTGGAATTCAGGGCCTCGGCATGTGTAACAGTTGCTTGGGAACACAAATGCCATAACCACTAACATGTTCCCAGCTTTTATTGCTGAGCAAGATGTCATACAGTATCGAATATCCCTTTGGTCAGTTTGGATCAGCTGTCCTGGTTGCGTCCCTTTCCCTTCTTGCACACCCCCAGAATACTTGCTGCTAGAGCAGAGCAGGAAAAAGAAAAGGCCTTGAGGCTGTGCAATAGCTAAAACATTGGTGTGTTATCAACACTGTTTTAGTAACAAATACAAAACACAGAAACATATGGGCTTCTATGAAGAAAATTAACTCCATCCCAGCCAGACCAGCCACAAGGAAGATGCATGACAACATGAATTTCTTCTTCGATATCAAAATTAAGTCATACTTTGTTTCCTACATGAAGATCAACTTCACCACCACACTACATAGAATTAAGAAGTTATTAAACTTCTCATTAATTTGCTTGACCAGCTTTTTCAAGGGGTTTAGCCATTTATCTTTGACCTAGAATTAGAAATATCCATGTAAAACCATTTTTAATAATTGAATTTTCCTTTAGGAAGAGCAATTATATACAAAAATACTGTAATTACAAAAGCTAAAAGCTGAGTTTACACTCAAGAAAACTTGAAATGTTACCTTTTATTTTGCTACATACATTCTATTCTAGTAATGACAGACTTATACAGAAGTGCTATTTTATTTTTGCTGTTAGTTGTCTAATTCATTTTTCTTTTCCTCTAGTATACAGAATCACACAGAATCACATAATGGTAGATGTTGGAAGGGACATCTGGACATCAGCTGGTCCAACCCGCGTGCTCAAGCAGGGCCACCTAGAGCAAGTTGTCCAGGACCGTGTCCAGACAGCTTTTGAATATCTCCACGGGGGGAGAATCCACAACTCTGGGCAACCTGTGCCAGTGTTCTACCACCCTCACAATGAAAAAGTGCTTCCTTATGTTCAGATGGAACCTCCTGTGTTTCAGCTTGTGCCCATCGGCTCTGGTCTTGTCACTAGGCACCACTGAAAAGAGCCTGGCTCTGTCCTCTTTGCACCCTCCATTCAGGTATTTATATACATTGATGAGATGCCCCCATGGGGCTTCTCTTCTCTGTGCTAAACAGTCCCAGCTCTCTCAGCCTTTCATAGAATCATAGAAACGTTAAGGTTGGAAAAGACCCTTAAGATCATCGAGTCCAACCGTTAACCTATCACTGCCAAGTCCACCACTAAACCATGTCCTCAAGCACCACGTCTACACATCTTTAAAATACCTCCAGGGATGGGGACTCAACCACTTCCCTGGGTAGCCTGTTCCAGCGCCTGACTACCCTTTCGGTGAAGAAGTTTTTCCTAATATCCAACCGAAACCTCTCCTGGCTTGAGGCCGTTTCCTCTTGTCCTATCACTTGTTACTTGGGAGAAGAGACCGACCCCCACCACGCTACAGCCTCCTTTCAGGTAGTTGTAGAGAGCAATAAGGTCTGCCCTCAGCCTCATAGGAGAGATGCACCAGTCCCTTAATCATCTTTGTGGCCCTTCATTGGAGTCTCTTCCGTATGTCCATGTCTCTCTTGTACTGGGAAGCCCAGAACTGGACACAGGACTCCAGCTGTGGCCTCACCAGGGCTGAGGAGAGGGGAAGGATCACCTCCCTCCACCTGCTGGCAACAGTCTGCCTAATGCAGCCCAGGATACCGTTTGCCCTCTCTGTGACAAGGGCACGTTGCTGGCTCATGTTCAATCTGGTGTCCACCAGGACCCCCAGGTCCTTTTCTGCAAAGCTGCTTTCCAGATGGGTAGCCACCAGCATATATTGGTGCATGGGGTTGTTCCTCCCCAGGGGCAGGACTTTGCCCTTCCCCTTGTTGAACTTCATGAAATTCTAGTCAGCCCATTTCTCCAGCCTGTTGAAGTCCCTCTGGATGGCAGCACCACCTTCTGTTATATCGGCCACTCCTCCCAGTTTTGTGTCATCAGCAAACTTGCTGAGGGTGCACTCTGCCCCATCATCCAGATCATTAATGAAGAGGCTGAACAGGACTGGACCCAGTATTGACCCCTGGGGTACACCGCTAATTACCGGCCTCCAACTAGACTTTGTGCCACTGATCACCACCCTCTGGGCCCAGCCATTCAGCCAATTTTCAATTTACCTCACTGTCTGCTCATCCATTCCATACTTCATCAGCTTCTCTATGAGGATCTTATGGGAGACAGTGTCAAAGGCCTTCCTGAAGTCCAGGTAGACAATATCCACAGCTGTTCCCTCATCCACCAGGCCAGTCATGTCATCACAGATGTTTATCAAGTTGGTCAAGCATGATTTCCCCTTGGTGAATCCATGATGACCACTCCTGATGACTTCTTTTTCCTCCATGTGCCTGGAAATGGTTTCCAGGATCAGCTGCTCCATCACCTTCCCAGGGATCGAGGTGAGTCTGACCAGTCTGTAGTCCCCTGGGTCCTCCTTCTTATCGTTCTTGAAGACAGGAGTGACATTTGCCTTCCTCCAGTCTTCGAGCATTTCTCCCAGTCGCCATGATCAATCAAAGATTATTAAATGTGGCCTTGCAATACAATCTGCCAGCTCTCTCATCACTCGTGGGTGCATCCCATCAGGGCCCATGGACTTATGTATGTCTGGTTTGCTGAAGTATTCCCTGACCTGATCCTCTTCCACCAAGGGTACATTTTCTTTTCTCTAGCCTTTCTCGCTGGGCTCTGGGACCTGGGATTCCTGAAGGCCGGTCTTGTCAGGAAAGACTGAGGTGGAGGAGGCATTCAGCACCTCAGCCTTTTCCATGTCCTGTGTCACCAGGTCTCCCACCTCATTCAGCCATGGGCCCACATTTTCCCTAGTCTTCCTTTTCATAGAATCATAGAATCGTTAAGGTTGGAAAAGACCCTTAAGATCATCGAGTACAACCGTTAACCTATCACAGCCAAGTCCACCACTAAACCATGTCCCTAAGCACCACGTCTACCTGTCTTTTAAATACCTCCAGGGATGGAGACTCAACCACTTCCCTGGGCAGCCTGTTCCAATGCCTGACTACCCTTTTGGTGAAGAAGTTTTTCCTAATATCCAACCTAAACTTCCCCTTGCACAACTTGAGGCCGTTTCCTCTCATCCTATCGCTTGTTACTAGGGAGAAGAGACCAACCCCTTTTGTCACCTATGTACTTAGAAAAGCCCTTTTATTTCTCTTTGACATCCCTGGCAACATTCAATTCCATTTGGTCTTTAGCTTTCCTAACTTCATTCCTGGATGCTCAGACAATGTCTCTGTATTCCTCCCAGGTTACCTGTCTCTGCTCCCACCTTCTGTATGCTTCTTTTTTGTGTTTGAGTTTGGCCAGGAGCTCCTTGTTCATCCATGTAGGCCTCCTGGCATTTTTTGCCTGACTTCATACAAGTCAGTACTACCAGAAATACATATGATCCTTTACTGGTACACTTCTGGTATTAAATATATAATATTCTTTGTTGGAAAAGTTATAATGGTGTACACATGACTAAACTTAAGAAATGTATTGGAGATTCCTGTTTTGTACATACATTTTGAAATTCTTTCAGAAAATAGTGATCTGGACTCAGTTTGCACACCTGTCAAGCTTTTCCAGCAATTCATTGCAGTTCTCAATAAGAACATGCTTTCTATCATCCAGTTCACGAAACTGTTGGTATTTATTAGAAGAGATATTAAAATACACACCTTTTTATTTTAAACTTCTGATTGCTTTTCACTACTGTCTGTGACTTTGCATTATATTTCACTAACTCCTTAAGAGCGAGCTCAACATTTAAATAAATAAAGTCATTTTCTCACATTCTACTTACAGTTCTAACCAGAGGTGATGCTAGCATACCAGCCACAGAAAACATCAGAATCAGCAAAGGTACATGAAATCAGACCTCGTTCTGCTTTTCTGCTCAGAGTCAAAAGGTGCCAAGGTAAACTGATCAAAAGCATGCTCTTGTAATACAGCTAAATTTCTCTTCGCTCAAGGAGACAAGTGCTCTGGCATGGGGTCCTCCATGGGCTGCAAGGTGCATATTTGCTCCACCGTGGACCTCCATGGGCTGCAGGGAGACAACATGCATCAACATGGTCTTCTCCAAGGGCTGCTAGGTAATCTCTTCTCTGGCACCTGGAGCACATCCTCCCCTTCCTTCTTCACTGACCTTGATGTCTGCATAGCTGTTTCCCTCATGTATTCTCACTCCCCTCTCTCACAGCTGCCACACAGTGTTTCTTACACTTTCTTAAATGTTATCACAGAGGCACTACCAACATCGCTGACTGGCTCAGCTTTAGGCAATGGCATATCCATCTTGGAGCCAGCTGAAACTGGCTCTGTCTGACATGGAACAGCTTCTGGTGTCTTCTTACAGAAGGCACACCTGCTGTTACCCCTCCCCTGCTACCAAAACCTTGCCATGTAAACCCAATACAACATGTGTGTACGTAGACTCAACATGTCTAAAAATCACAGAATCATAGAATCATTAAGGTTGGAAAGGACCTCTGAGATCATCGAGTCCGACCTGTTAACCTAACTGCATGGTCCACCTCTAAACCATGTCCCTAAGCACCACATCCACACGTTTTTTGAATACTTCCAGGGACTGTGATTGTACCACTTCCCTGGGCAGTCTGTTCCAATGCCTGACCACTCTCTCCGTGAAGAAATTTTTCCTAATATCCAATCTAAACCTCCCCTGGCACAACTTGAGGCCGTTTCCTCTTGTCCTGTCATTTGTTACTTGGCAGAAGAGATCAATCCCCCACCTCGCTACAACCTCCTTTCAGGTAGTTGTAGAGAGTGATAAGGTCTCCCCTCAGCCTCCTCTTCTCCAGGCTAAACAACCCCAGCTCCCTCAGCTGCTCCTCATAAGACTTGTGCTCCAGACCCTTCACCAGCTTTGTTGCCCTCCTCTGGACACACTCCAGCACCTCAATGTCCTTCTTGTAGTGAGGGGCCCAAAAGTGAACACAGTACTCGAGGTGCGGCCTCACCAGTGCCAAGTACAGGGGCACTATCACCTCCCTGGTCCTGCTGGCCACACTATTCCTGATACAAGCCAGGATGCCATTGGCCCTCTTGGCCACCTGAGCACACTGCTGGCTCATGTTCAGCCGGCCCTTGACCAACACCCCTAGGTCCTTTTTCCAACAGGCAGCTCGCCAGCCACTCTTCCCCAAGCCTGTAGCATTGCCTGGGGTTGTTGTGACCCAAGTGCAGGACCCGGCCCTGAGCCTTGTTGAACCTCATACAGTTGGCCCCAGCCCATCGATCCAGCCTGTCCAGGTCCCTCTGTAGGGCCTTCCTACCCTCCAGCAGATCGACACTTCCACCCAACTTGGTGTCATCTGCAATCTTCCTGAGGGTGCACTCAATCCCCTCATCCAGATCATCGATAAAGATATTAAACACAACTGGCCCCAACACTGAGCCCTGGGGAACACCACTCGTGACTGGCCACCAACTGGATTGGACTCCATTCACCACCACTCTCTGGGCTCGGCCATTCAGCCAGTTTTTCACCTAGCGGAGAGTGCACTTATCCAAGCCATGAGCAGCCAGCTTCTCCAGGAGAATGCTGTGGGAGACAGTGTCAAAGGCCTTACTAAAGTCCAGGTAGACAACATCCACAGCCTTCCCCTCATCCACCAAGCGGGTCACCTTGTCACAGAAGCAGATCAGGTTGGTCAAGCAGGACCTGCCCTTTATGAACCCATGCTGGCTGGGCCTGATCCCCCAGTTGTCCCACACATGCCGCGTGATGGCACTCAAGATGATCTGCTCCATGACCTTCCCTGGCATCGAGGTCAGGCTGACAGGCCTGTAGTTCCCCGGATCCTCCTTCCAACCCTTCTTGTAGATGGGCGTCACATTTGCTAACTTCCAGTCAGCTGGGACCTTCCCGGTTGACCCGGACTGCTGGTAAATGATGGAAAGTGGCTTGGCAAGCTCCTCCGCCAGCTCCCTCAGTATCCTTGGGTGGATCCCATCTGGCCCCATAGACTTGTGGGCATCTAGGTGGAGGAGCAGGTTGCTGTTACCTCTTCGATAATTGGGTCTTCATTCTGCTTCCTATCTCCTTCTCCCAGCTCAGGGTCCTGAATACCCTGAGGATAACCACTCTGACTATTAAAGACTGAGGCAAAGAAGGCATTAAGTACCTCAGCCTTCTCCTCATCCTTGGTGGCGATGTTTCCCTCTGCATCCAATAAAGGATGGAGATACTCCTTGGCCCTCCTTTTGTTGCTGATATGTTTGTAAAAACATTTTTTGTTATCTTTGACTGCAGTGGCCAGTTTAAGTTCTAGCTGGGCCTTTGCCCTTCTAATTTTCTCCCTGCATAACCTCACAACATCCTTGTAGTCTTCCTGAGTTGCCTGCCCCTTCTTCCAAAGGTGGTAAACTCTCTTTTTTTTCCTGAGTTCCAGCCAAAGCTCTCTGTTCAGCCAGGACAGTCTTCTTCCCAGCCTGCTTGTCTTTCGGCACATGGGGACAGCCTGCTCCTGTGCCTTAAAATTTCCTTTTTGAAGAATGTCCAGCCTTCCTGGACTCAGGAGTTCCTGGACTTCAGGACTGCCTCCCAAGGGACTCCCTCAACCAGACTCCTAAACAGTCCAAAGTCTGCCTTTCTAAAGTCCAGGGTAGTGGTTTTGCTGACCCCCGTCCTGTAGAGAACTGCTAGTGTAAAACAACAAGATGTCTCAAACAGCCTGGGTGCTAAAACCACAATGCAGAGCAACGTTTGCTAAGACCCAGGACCAGACAGTACCCTGGAGTGAGGGTGAGGGAGGGAGCCCTGTGGAGACAGGACGGCCTTGCCTCGGCCCCATTCACCGCGGTCTCTGAAGCATCTTATTCCCCCCTCCCCACACCTGCTGCCTGGGGGACAGTCCTGGTATCACTTTTCTTGGTTTGACTGGTCGCTCCTCTTAATTTGACTGGTATCTCTGATATAATTTTCCAATTAGCAAAACTACTAACCACTTGTGTCTTGGGAAAGGAATTTGGGAGGGAGCTAAAAGATAACAAACTGTGGAAAACTAACGGCTCTAACCTTGAAGAAGAGCTAACAAGATGATAAAAGTGAACATCTTGGCACCAAAGACTGGATGGTGGCCAGAGAAGCATGAAGTCTGATAAAACTGCAGTAACTGGGTGAAAGGTAAATGTGGCGAGGGGAGATCACGACCACCAACTCAATTCAGGACCAAAAAGACTTGCCCCCCCACACCTGAAAGGAGCATGCATGCTAATTTGCATAGCAAGCGAGGCTAATTTAAATACAGTAAACCAATAGTGTATGAAATGTTAATCACTAACCAATAAGTGTAAATTTAGGCGGGTTTATACTAATCACTTAGCCTGATAAAAGTGCTGTAGTTTGTATGACGGTGTGTGTGCTGGATTTGTGGAATTATTATCACCGAGCACCCTGTGCAGAATCAACATCTCTATAAGAACCTTCACTTCTCCTCCTCGCTCTTCTTTTCCCCACTGAATACCCCTGTTGGCAGGACCAACGCTGGATCCAGGACTGGTGATTCTCTTTTCCTTCTCTCTCTCTCTCTCTCTCTTTCACTTTTCCTAAGGTGATTAAGCTGTTAAATTGAAGTCAAGTACTGCACGGCCTACCTTGACTTTCCATAAAGCCACGTAGCTGGGGTGGATATAACCGTGAGAGGGTTGGTGGGTATCGAATATTTGTACTCAATATTTGTCTCTAGAAGCTTTCTATTAAAGCTAGTGTTTGTGTACGGACCTTGAGTGTTGGCCCACCTTAATCCACACCGAGAGGATTTGCAAATCTTAGTCACGCCTCCCCCCTCCTCCCCAGGTGGGACATAACACCTCCTTACTTCTCCAAGAATCAAAAACTCTATCATTTCATGGTCGCTGCGCCCAAGACAGCCTCCGACCACCACATCACCCACCAGGCCTTCTCTGTTCACAAACAGCAGGTCCAGCGGGGCACCTCCCCTGGTTGGCTCCCTCACCAGCTGCGTCAGGAAGTTATCATCTCCCACACACTCCAGGAACCTCCGAGACTGCTTCCTCTCTGCTGTGTTGTATTTCCAGCAGATATCTGGTAAGTTGAAGTCCCCCACAAGAAAAAGGGCTAGCAATCGTGAGATTTCTCCCAGCCACTTGTAGAATACTTCATCTGCCTCTTCATCTTGGTTGGGTGGTCTATAACAGACTCCCACCAGGACTGTGTCCCACAAGGCCTTGTTGGCCTCCCCACTGATCTTTACCTATAAGCAATAGATGATTTTAGAGTAAATTCCTATAAACCAAAGCACAGCTACTGTGAGCCTTCTTTTTTATTAGCTCCCATTTAACTTTATTTATCTACTTGGGATAATATAGTGAACGTGATTTACACTGAATGACTTTATTTGAAACTACACAGAGAAAACCTTAAAGTTACATAATTAGAAATTCTTTGCTGTTTTATATTCGACCTTGTGTTGGTTTTGGCTGAGATAGATAGAGTTAATTTTCTTCATAGTAGCTATTATGGAGCTATGTTTTGGATATGTGCTGAAAACAGTGTTGATAACACAGGGATGTTTTCCTTATTGCTGAGCAGTGCTTACACAGAGTCAAGGCCTTTTCTGCTCCTCACACCACCCCACCAGCGAGTAGGCTGGAGGTGCACAAGAAGTTGGGAGGGGACACAGCTGGGACAGCTGATCCCAACTGACCAAAGGGATATTCCATACCATATGGCATCATGCTCAGCAATAAAAACCTGGGGGAAGAAGAAGGAAGTAGGGGATGTTCAGAGTTATGGTGTTTGTCTTCCCAAGTAACCATTCAACGTGATGCAGCCCTGCTTTCCTGGAGATGGCTGAACATCTGCGTGCCAATGGGAAGCAGTGAATGAATTCCTTATTTTGCTTTACTTGCGCGCATGGCTTTTGCTTTACCTGTGTTGTGGTTTAACCCCACCCGGCAACTAAGCCCCACGCAGCCGCTTGCTCACTCGCTCCCAGTGGGATGGGGGAGAGAATCAGAAGAGTAAAAGTGAGAAAACTCATGGGTTGAGATAAAGACAGTTTAATAGGTAAACACTATCCCACACTAAGGGAATGATATCTGTACATATATATCAAAAGACAGGGAAAGTGGTGGTTATTAATTGGAATGTATTGGAAAGTGTGGGACCTGAGCATGATATAGATGGTATAGAATAAGGGGTGGATACTGTCCTGGTTCCAACTGGGATAGAGTTAATTTTCTTCCTAGTAGCTGGTATAGTGCTGTGTTTTGGATTTAGGATGAGAATAATGTTGATAACACACTGATGTTTTAGTTGTTGCTAAGTAGAGTTTACACTGGTCAAGGACTTTTCAGCTTCCCATGCTCTGCCAGGTGCACAAGAAGCTGGGAGGGGGCACAGCCAGGACAGCTGACCCAGACTGGCCAAGGGGCTATTCCATACTGTATGGCGTCATGCTCAGTATATAAGCTGGGGGAGTTGGCCAGGGACCACTGCTCAGGGACAGGCTGGGCATCAGTCGGCAGATGGTGAACAATTGCATTGTACATCACTTATTTTGTATATTCTTTTATCATTATTTCCCTTCTTTTTCTGTCCTATTAAGCTGTCTTTATCTCAACCCACGAATTCTACTTTTTTTTTTCCCCCCAAGTCTCTCCCCCATCCCACTGGGGGGGGAGTGAGTGAACAGCTGTGTGATGTTTATCTTCCTGCCAGGTTAAACCACAACAACCCACCACAGGGCAGTCCCTTAACCTCTTCCCACAGAGGCCACCCCTGTGCCCCACCCCACCAAAACACCTTGCCATATATACCCAATACACTTCTGTAAAGAATGCTACTACCTTCATAAAACACTAAGCTAAAGATTATTGTAAAACAGCAGTATCCAGGCAAAAAAGCTTGGAGAGCCTTAAGTATCTCTTCCTCTCTGTGCCCAGAAATCTCACCTACCTATCTCCCACACATGCACTCCCTACCTCAGACCTGTTGCTTTCACAAACAAAATAGGAAGTGCTTGGGAATAACTGCTTATTGCTGTCTTCCAGCTCAAGTGAGCACTGAGCTGCAGATAGGTGGGAGCTGCCAACAACTCTGAACTGGAAAGGATCATGTACCAAGAGACTGGGAGCTTTTAATTCAAAAGATTTTTTAACTACACATTTACTCAGTGATTACACATGCAATTCATCTTTTTAATGGACAGTTACACCATAGGAATGCACTGTTTTCACTTTCTAGAGGCACAAAACCCTAAGCTAAAATCCATCTGCACAATATATTGCTTCAGAACTTCTGACAGTTTGGGAAGTTTAATTATAATCCTATGCTTTGGAGAGCTTGCTTTATCACCCCATTTTTAAATTTTTGTGTATTTTAGTTAAATATGGGAGCCCTCCAGTAGCAAAAAAAACCCTGAAGTGTTCATCATTTGGAAACTATATATTTGGATAAGTGTTTTTTCTACATTTTAAAATATGGGACACAATCATTGATAAACAGCTCACATTACTTTCTGGCAATTTAACTTATCTTTATATACTAAGTACAACAGAAGCAGTGGTAACAGATGCTATCATGAGTGATCATCAGCAGAGTTCTTATGTTCACTGAAGAATTAGGGTTGCTGTTCTGTAAAGCATAAATCAACTCAAAAGTTCTGTTTTCCCTTCCCTCCACAGAGCACTAGGAAAAATTGTGCAATACAGTTAAGCATTTCACAAACTTCCCAAACACACCGGGAAAGATATTTTCCTATACTGTGTTGATATTTTCAGAAAGGTTTAAAAAAAAGCAGCACCTTTTTTAGATTTTTTTTTTCCCCCTCTCCACTTCTACAAAGTTAATGCTAGAAAAGGAGGCAAGTTTTACACAGTGGCATGAAGGACTGGCATTAAAGCTATAAAGATAATATAGCCAGAAGTGGAGGATGGCCCTTTTAGTCACAGCCAAGATATTTATGTCAGTTCAGAATGACATAATAAAACTGTACAAGGCAATGCTTATATTCCATTACAAATCTATATATGACCTGTATTACATTCAAAAAACCACATTTTTAAAGGAACATTTTAGAAGCTTCTAAATTGAAACTGGAGTCTATTTTGTATCCCAGAGTTTTAAAAACCAATTGGTTTCATTTGAAGTGTATGAGTTTGACCTCATGATAATGAATGCAAAGGATCCAGGGAAAGGCAACACACCCATGTGATTTTTTTTTTTTTTCTCCATAAAAGAAACATCAATTTTATACTCATGCCTCTATCATTTCTAGAGCCAAAGTAAATTCTGAATCCTCTTAAGTGGGGAACCTCAGCTTTCAATTGTACATAAAGCTCCCACTTCAAGCCTTGCAAAGCTGCATGAAGTAAGATCTTGTGTTCATCTCTAGGCACCAAAAATCTGAAATAGATTCAATGTTGAATATGCATGATCCAAGCCTGAGGCAAGTAAAACTCTTCAGGGTACAAAGAGCACCTGCATTTGGGCAGAGGAAAACTTCAACATTCAACAGGAAGACTGGAAAACAATAGACATCTGATGTGGCTGTGAAGCACATGCTAGAATAAATGCACTAACGGGTTAACAGCAAGGTAAGTCAATTTTCATTCAGCTTTGCCACTTGATTGTCATATCCACATGCTAAATATATGTAAATAAATAAATAAATAAATACACAAGTGTTGATTCCCACTCCCTCCTATGTATTCTAAAGTGCATGGCAATGCTAAAGATTCCTGTTCACTTTCTAAAGGTGCCTCAATGAAAGCCACCTAGATATAAAAGTAAATCTAAGTAGAAAGAATTACTGTTTTCAACAGAGATGCTACCAGGAAAAATCCTAGCCTAGACAGAACTTTAAATTTGTTTCAGCCAACAGCATAAGAACTAACTTGGAAAGAGCTCTATCTGGGTACTTCGGGAAAGTTCTATACTAGTGTGGGGCTCTGATTACAACTTATTGGAAGGCATTTACCAGATGACAGAATTCACTTAAATTCTGTATTCATAAGCAATTGGTATTCTGTTGTGCTCATCAGTGGTACAATTGGTTTTGTGCTGTCGTGGTTTAACCCCAGCCAGCAACTAAGCACTGCATCGCTGCTCACTCACCCTCCCCTCCCAGTGGGATGGGGGAGAGAATCAGAAGGGTAAAGTGAGAAAACTCATGGGTTTAATAACAGTTTAATAATTGGAAAAAAAATAACAATACTAAATTGTAAGGAAGAGGAAAATAACAAAGAGAGAAATAAAACCCAAGAAAGACAAATGATGCAAATGAAAACAATTTCTCACCACCAACCAACCGATGCCCAGCCAGTCCCCAAGCAACCGCCCCCCCGCCAAACTCCTCCCTAGTTTTATTGCTGAGCATGATGTCATATGGTATGGAATATCCCTTTGGTCAGTTGGGGTCGGCTGTCCTGGCTGTGTCCCCTCCCGACTTCTTGTGCACCCCCAGCCTACTTGCTGGCGGGGCAGTGCGAAGAGCAGAAAAGGCCTTGACTCTGTGTAAGCACTGCTCAGCAATAACTAAAACATCCCTCTGTTCTCAACAGTGTTTTCAGCACAAATCCAAAACATAGCCCCATACTAGCTACTCTGAAGAAAATTAACTCTATCCCAGCCGAAACCAGCACATGTGCAAAATGAGAAGCTAGTTTAAGAAAATATAGTTACCTGTAGCCAATGTTTTCTCATGAACTGGTGTTTGAACATATGTTTGTTGACAGTATTTAATTAAAAGTTTGGAAATTTATACATAGAAAACCAGAATTTGCATTTTCTTAAAACTTGGCTTAAGTAGTAAATGCTGCTATGTGCATACTGAGTATTAACATCAATTATTTAAAGAAATTTGCAACAAATGAACCTAAAAATTAACAAGCTATCAAAGCAAGAGAATTTAGCAAGGCTCTTTCAAACAATCATCATAAACAGGCAACTGTGACAATTATCTAATGAGCAGATGGAGCTAATAGTTCTCCCTAATGTTCAATGTGGGTCAAACACAGATTTGCTTCTTAGGCTCATTAAATGAATTAAATACCAGAAGTCGGTAAAATAACACTAAGGTTCTCACTTAAACTGTCATAGTAAAATAAAACCCCCAGAAATCTGTTGTTGCTAATTTGGCTTGTTCAAAAAAACATGCTTTTTTGGTCTTTCCATCTAAGCGTTTAAAAACAAACATACACAGACACCCCCACAACAAATATGCTGCTCTCTCCACAATATCCCAGTGCTAAGACCTCACAAAAGGAACATATGTGATCTTCTCTTGGATGGAATAAGTGAGGCTTTCTTCAAATCTTAACCAGATATTTATTCAGATATTCTAAAGGCTCAAAATTGCTTGGGAGATAAAGCTCATCTTAGCACTTCAAGGTTAGCTTTGGGGCAAGACTCTCTTAATGCAGAACTGCTGTAGAAGAAGAAAAAAAAAATTATCACAGCCAAAGTCTAAGAATAAGTTAGAAGGGAAGGGGACACTTGAAATGTATTATTTCAAAATATACTTCATTTGAGATAATACATAATTCAGCTAAGATATACTGAGTTTTCCCTATGTGCTGTCCGAAAAGCAGATTCGTTGCCCGGTGTGCAATAGGCCAATAATCACACACTCAGGAGAGACATTGATTATTTATTTCAGGTTTGCGCAAGCCTGGGTGCTCGGTGGTTTCCCACAAATCAAGCACACGAGATTTCTACCAACGGCCCTTTTTATACAGTACAACCATAACATACGTAATCCATTACATAGCCTTTTTGCTACCTGATTGGTATATGTTAATATACATTCCTAATTTGGTAACAAGATAAGTACATCTTTACAGAGCATGCTCAGAGAGTGGGGGTCCCCTTAATCAGAGGAGGGTCCCACAGTAGGGGGTGTGATTTTTAGTATTATAATGAGGATAGTTCATAGAAAGGACAGGTATGTTGTCCACTGTTTCCATAGTGTCCTTGGTTGGTTTACATGAAAGAATCCAAAATCAATTATTACTGACATTTCAAAGGACATCCTGGTTATATTTAAACTTTTAATATATGAACACCATCCATCGGACTACACTCCTACAATCTACCTGTCTATCTATTAAGTACATCCTGTTTCCTAATAATGAATTTCCAGTTAACCCTCAACACATGAAAGGGCATCTTTAAGTAGAAAACAATAGACAGACAGACGCCACAGTGCAACGCATACATTACTCAGGGGAATACAGGAGAGGAAACTTCTAAGAAGGGGCTAAAGACTTAATTCAAAGACTTCTTCACGCACCATGTGGGGAAGCTTGACTTTGGATTTCCATTTATTTAAAAACTTATAATGAACCTTCTTCACCATGGTCTTTTCCACAGGCTGCAAGGGAATCTCTGCTCCTGCGCCTGGAGCACCTCCTCCCCCTCCTTCTTCACTGACCTTGGTGTCTGCAGGGTTGTTTCTCTTGCACTTTCTCACTCCTTTCTCTCCCAGCTGCTGCACAGCGTTATTTTTACCCTTTCTTAAATATGTTATCACAGAGGCACCACCAGCTTCACTTTGGCCAGCAGTTTTGGATCTGGCTAAAACTGGCTCTGTCAGACATGAAGGCAGCCCTGGTCTCTTCTCACAGAACCCACCCCTGCAGACACACCCCCCCCCCCCACACACCCCCCCCCGCTACCAAAACCTTGCCATGTAAACCCAATACAATTGCATAGCTTCCTAATCTCATCAAGGAAGGACTGGTTATGCCGTTTTCTCTCCTCCAAGAAGGGCATTTAATTACAATACGAGAACGTAAACCATGAAAGAAAAGGTAAAACTGCTCTGCTCCACTCTTCTAAAGTACTTTCTGGTTCATCTTGAGCCTACATCTCCCATGTGGGTTGGGTCTATTTGTCTACCACAGACTCAGGAGAAAGAACGCTTCCAAAGAATAGCTAGCCTTTGTACCTGGACTATGGCTGATAATAACAAAAACCAGGACATAATGAACGTTCACCATGTTTTCACAGATACTTAGCTGTCTTAATTGAGTAAAGCTAAGTTCCTATTCAGCTTTTAATGAAGAAGCTGAAGTAATGAATCAAGCTACAGAAATCAAGGCTAAATGTTTATCAGTGATAACACCCATTCCTAAAGACACAGAAGCATCCTATTCTATGCTATAAAGGCTTCCACACAAGATATTTTCCACAGTGGATATCCCAGTATTCACAGAAAGAGTTATGTCTGAAGCTCTTAGCTATACACTTACTGCTTTATACTCTGATTCTACTCTGTTCTTCTTGACAGCCACTGTAGTGCTCTGAAGAACTAAGTTTGCTTTGAGGATGTTCAGTGATTATGCAATTCTACACAGAAAAATAGAAAGTGTCAATTTTTTTTCCATGAGACTCAAAACTGATATAATCATTACCAGGCTTTAGAAACTATACATTTTTTTTTTTTTTTAGCTAGAGCATACAACCTCAAACTACGTTCAGCTCTGAAGAGTTTTCCTTCAAATTAATTTTTTTTTTTAAATCTATGTGTCTGTGTATAAAGTGTGACTTGCTGGTGACCCCAGTTCTTCAAGATGCACAGTCCACACGTATTCTTACTCTGCAGGCATACACATATCACCTGTGAGCAAACAATTTATGCTTGTACATCAAAAAAGCATGTTCTCTTTCCCTACATCATATATTCACGTGAAGTGTGAGAATACACAAAGCACACAAAGCCATCTCAATTCTTTCTCAGAGAGAATTCAACAGGTAGATTTCATAACTCAAAAACAGAGACTGAAAAAGGGCAAGAAATAAACACATAAGATATATCCCCTCTCTCATCGGCAGTACAAGATGAGTGACTGGATGTGAACTACATGGCAGAAGCTATGACACTCGGGAACATAGGAGCAGTCTTTTCACAGAAACAACCAAGTATTACATAAGTTCTGGACACCCCTCTACTAGCACAGTAATCACTTGGCAGATGTACTCTAGTACCTTAGTGTAACTTGGACAAGATATGACAACAGAAAGAGGTTCTATTTTAAAAGTCTTGTAACAGGCTTCAGTGAGCCCCACAATCTGGTTTGACAACTTTGACAAACAAACACAGCTGTTTTTTAAAAGGGTCAGCCTCAGGGATGGCCAAGAAGGCTTCAAAATCATCAATATATTCTTGAGCATGTGAAGAATAGCTTCAAGCCTGGAAGTACAAGGCACTGAAGGCAGGTTCACCAATTTTCTTATGATTGGCATATAAATAAAAAGGAATCTACACTCTTACGGAAACAGAGCACAGGGTCCTAGCTGCAGACCTAGGGGACCTGCAAGATGAAGTTTTGAGTGGTAGCCTCTGACCACATGTACTGGGTTCTGGCTGGGATGAAGATAACTTCCCTCATAGCAGCCCATATAATGCTGTGTTTTGCATTTATGGCTAGAACCATGTTGATAACATGCCAGTGTTTTGGCTACTGCTGAGCAGTGCTCTCACAGCATCAAGGCTTTCTCTCCAAATCACCCCCCAAAGGCCAGTAGGCTGGGGGTGGGCAAGAGCTTGGGAGGGGCACAGCTAGGACAGCTGACCTAAACTGACTAAAGAAATATTCCATACCATATGATGTCATGCTCAGCAATAAAAGCTGAGGAAAAGGGGGAGGAGAGGGCATTTGTAGTTAAGGCATTTGTCTTCCAAAACAACTGCTATGTATATTGAGGCCCTACTTCCCAGGAAGTAGCTGGGCATAACCTGCTGATGGGAAGTAGGTAATAAATGTCCTCTTTTTGCTTTGCTTCCACACATGGCCTTTGCTTTTCTCATTAAACTGCCTTTAGAATCATAGAATCATTTAGGTTGGAAAAGACCCTTAAGATCATCAAGTCCAACCATTAACCTAGCACTGCCAAGCCCACCACTAAACCATGTCCCTAAGCACTACATCTCCCCATCTTTTAAATACCTCCAGGGATGGGGACTCAACCACTTCCCTGGGCAGCCTGTTCCAGTGCTTCATAACCTTTTCAGTAAAGAAACAGAATCTCAAGCCACGAGCTTTTCCATCTTATTTTCTCCCCCTGTCCTGTTGAGAAGGGGGAGTGAGAAAGCAACTAGGGGTGGGGGGTGGGGTACCTGTCAACCAGCCAAGGTCAACCCACCACACCACAATACTGAGTCAAGGTCAGAGATCTTCACTATATCTTATTTCAACACAGTTTCCAGTATTTCAACTTTGTCTCTTCTTTGGAAGATGCTTAAAAGAACACACAGAAGTCCAGTATGAACTCAGACAGCTGTCCTGGTTTCAGCTGGGATAGAGTTAATTTTCTTCCTAGTAGCTGGTATAGTGCTGTGTTTTGGATTTAGGATGAGAATAATGTTGATAACACACTGATGTTTTGGTTGTTGCTGAGTAGTGTTTACACCAGTCAAGGACTTTTCAGCTTCCCATGCTCTGCCAGGTGCACAAGAAGCTGGGAGGGGGCACAGCCAGGACAGCTGACCCAGACTGGCCAAAAGGATATTCCATACCATGAGACATCATGCTCAGTATATAAAGCTGGGGGGAGACGGCCAGGGGGCAGCAATCACTGCTCAGGGACGGGCTGGGCATCAGTCAACGGGTGGTGAGCAATTGCATTGTGCATCACTTGTTTTGTATATTCTTTTCTCATTATTATTTTCTCTTCCTCTGCTGTCCTATTAAACTGTTTTTATCTCAACCCATGGGTTTTACTTGTACTTGAGAAGCCCATAGGTTATCATGAGTAGCTGCTGTAAGGCAATCTGCTGGAATGTCCCGTGCCAGCCTGCGCTGTGCACTGGTGGATGTTATCATTCCAACCTGTCAGGAGAAGATACATGGCTTTATTACACAAAATAAAAGGCACCACAGTATAGAAGGAAAGAGGAACCTCTCCACAGATAGGATCTGCACAGCATGCTGTGGGAAAATCCATCCAGGGTCCATCTGATGCTGCATGAAAGCAGAGTTCCCAGCATCTGAAGGGTTGTAAGATTTACTCGCTATCTGTATTCCTCTTTTTATTCTATCTTATTAAAACAGCTATTTTAAGATATTTGTTGTCAGGCCTTTCTTATTGAGATCTGCTAAGAAGCCTGCACTGCACTGTTCCCTCCGATGCAGAACACCTGTAAAAGTTACAGTTGGAAGAACGAAGTGGGACTAGCTAGAGACAGTTCAAATTAAGCCATTTCTGTCTGCAACAAATAAAAGGAGTACTGCTTTTGGCCCATTTTTCTGGCTTTGCTAAATGGGCAGTAACTTCTTAAGTATAGCTACATATGCAAGATGACTTCTGATCAAAGGCCAAGAACAGTATTTCAAGACCTGTCCTGTTTGCACCAAGCAATTCAAGCCACTCTGATCAAAAGTCTTTTAAAGAAATTTTTGGCATATTTCTAATATTGCAGTTTTAGGAAAAATGGTTTAGGTAAGAAAAATAATAAAAAGAAAATAAAAACCTACCACCCAAGGCCTTTTCCTCTCAAGTATCTCAATTAAGTCTAGGTAGCACTTGCATTCATGGTATCTCTCAACATCTTGTTTGTATTGTTCAATCGTCTGTCTCATTTTCTCCAGAGTTAGTTTTGTCTTTGCACAATTTCTATAAGAATATATTTTTATATTTTATGTTATCTCCATGAAAACACTTTTCAGAAATAGTCCATACCTCACCTGTAAATAACTAAGTAGAAATTTAACTCTACAGAGGACATTTTAGTACAGCAATAATTAGAGGGGAACAATCCAACTAGGAATAGTTGTCCAGCTCTTTCAAGTACCTAATCACATACTTTCTGTGAAAACAAAACTAACTTAAACAGCAGCCTTAATCTGAAGAAAACCTTTTAAAAGAGCTTAAACATTTTCCAATTAAGTTATTCCTTACAGGTCAAGCCTCCATTAATCTAGAAGCTTCTAAACAACCATAATTGATTCTGCTAAATACAAGTAGTAAAAATGCTTATGGAAGATCTCATAGAGACTTGTAACAGAAATATTAAGGTTGTTAGATGAATGCAGCATATATGAACAGAAATGCATGTGTGTGAATAAGCACAAGAAATAGCAGAAGAAAAGATTACAAGAATGGCCTGTACAAATAAAGAAAGACACTGTTCCCAAAACACTGCTCCCAGCAGTAACACTGAGAAACACATTATTTCTGTCAAGATCAAAAAGCCTGTTCTCTGGTAAGATCACAGCACAGGTGACTGTCAGGGAAAGACCCTGCATCCTAATGCCAGGAGGATGGCAACAAGGTTGCAGCACATTGCATGCACCAGTCCTTTTCCTGTTAGCCCATCTGTTATATTCCAAACAAGGAAAAACAGGTAACAGGCAACAATCTTGTCCAAAATTTATGAAAGTTGAAGTCAGCAAGACTGAGGCAAAGGATCACCCCATAACAGTTGATTACTCCTAAAGGGCACAAAAGATCTGTCCAGAAAACAGTTATTGACAGTCAAGAATCCCAGAGAAGTGATGGGGACTTGACAACGGGCATCCCTTGTACTCTATATCCAGTCCACTTGCATAGATATGGCTTAGCGCTTGCAAGCATGAGTGGGTGAGTAAATGAAATCTGAGAGAAGATGAGCATGAGTGGGTAAAGTCAACCCACTTACAGATTTTGTAAATAAAATACCATTTACCTCTTCTATAAGATCTCACATTAAATTTTATTATGCTATTCTCCCTACAGTCACTTCTCTATGTCTCTATAACGGGCAGGTTTACCTCCAGTTCTCTTTCTTTTTTTCCCCTGAAGTTTTTCAGTTCACAGTGAAATTGGTACATTTCTGGAGGACCAATAGATTCTTCAGTAGTTTCAAGCAACTTAATCTTACTCAGTTTTGCAAATTCTTAAACTTTATCCGACAAAATAAAAAATTATAAAAATGTAGTATTAAAATAATGCAATACAGCAATATTGAATTTAAATAAAGCAACCTATTTCTCATCAAGATCACCTGACTTACAGTTCCATGTCAGATAATCATAGCTCTGAAAGTTAAGCAGAGTATCTCCTAAAACAGTCACCCAACCCCCCCCAAACATTTGTAGGGATTCCCTATGTGGTTTTGTTGGAGCTGTTCTGGCATAACTTAAGATTAAACCTTAGCTGTTCTTGTCCAGGGCTGTTTGGCTTTGTTGGCAGCTTTTGAGGGTAGCTGTTAAGGGTGAGGATTGGTTGGCTGTTTTTCAATTGGCTATCATGTTTCTGAACAAGATATTCTAGTTCAGAAAATGAAAGATTTTATTCCACTGTATTACTAATGTTGGTTCTCAGGCTGTTGATGCCACATCTATCTAGTATAAATGCTATGATTAACTCAAAAATTATGTAACATGGAAGTTAAGAATATGCCTATCAGGTAACGATATCAGGACAGCAGCATCCAAGGCAAGGGAACAGCTCAAAACATGATTGGAGTGAAAGGTGTGCTTCCCATTGCCTGTAGCAAATTAACAGATAGATAGCAAATTAACTAGACCTATAACACAGTAATATCCACTGAACTGATATATATGTACTAAAGAAAAGCTGTTTTAAATGCAAAAGTTATGTTGGTAGAGTCTGCAGAAAGTTCTACTCTAAACAAATATTGTGAATACATAAGAAAATACTGTGGAAACAAGTATTAATTTTCTAAATTTTAACTTTTTTCATCATTTTTTCTTGAATGTTTTTCTCCTTGAACAGAACAGTAAGTAGATGCTTGTCTAAACTCTAACAAGGTTTTGTTTTACTATCATCCCTGATGATCCATATGAACTGGAAAGGACCCCACCATCACTTTTTGTTAAGGTGCAATTATGAGACAACTTAGATATTCTCACAAAAACCCTAATCTGTCTGAGCATGGATTCAGCTACAGAAGCAGCATGTGGCATTCTTTAGTCTTCTCCCTCCTTTAGGGGCTACTTTCCATCAGGATAATTTTACATAATTTGATCCTGAACACCTTTAAGTCCTGCTCTATGCTCAAGAAACTGTTGAACCACAGAAGTTACCAAAAAGGCTCTGGTAGCAGTCCCTGTTATAGCTGCAGGGCCATTTAGTAGGACTGTCTCCTTTTCAGAGAAAGAAGCCTAAACAACTCTTCCCCTTTGCTTACCGACTACAGGATCCAATCCTGAGGAATTGACTGGATGTAACCAGTGAAAAGTACATAAAGTACATGCAGAGACTGACTGGAAAAGTCAGGGATGCAGGACTGCAGAAGCCATGGAGGTAAATGCACAGGGAAGGCGCTAGGAGACCTGAAGACTTCAAACAATAAAGCTGTAGGGAAATGCGTATAAGAACACCTCAACAGCAGACTAGTGGGATGGCAAGATACCACTGCTAGTGTTGCTACCCAAACACATAGGGAACATCAACAGCTTTCCTTGTCAGTCTCAACTGACAGCACATAAAAAACTATCTAATTAGCAAGCCTTAAAGGTCACACAGTTCCTTCCTTCTTCCACCATCATGCCAGTATGACTACCTCCTCCCTCTCATATGATGCTGAATGATCATAATAAATTTCCCAAGTGCTGCAAGATCATAGAATGGTTTGGGTTGGAAGGGACCTTAAAGATCATCTAGTTCCAACCCCCCTGCCATGGGCAGGGACACCTTCCACTAGATCAGGTTGCTCAAATTCTCATCCAACCTGGCCTTGAACACTTCCAGGGAGGGGTCATCCACAACTACTCTGGGCAACCTGCTCCAGTGCCTCACTATCCTCACAGTAAAGAATTTCTTCCCAATATCTAAGCTAAATCTACCCTCTTTCAGTTTATAGCCATTATCCCTCATCCTATTGCTACACTCCCTGATAAAGCGTCCCTACCCATCTTTACTGTAGGCCCCCTTTAAGTACTGGAAGGCTAATATAAAGTCTCCCCAGAGCCTTGCCTTCTCTAGGCTAAACAACCCCAACTCTCTCAGCCTTTCTTCATAGGAGAGGTGTTCCAGCCCCTGATCATCTTCATGGCCATCCTCTGGACCCACTCCAACAGGTCCCCATCTTTCTTGTGTTGGGGACTCAAGAGCTGGACACAGGACTCCAGGTGGGGTCTCACCAGAGCAGAGTAGAGGGGCAGAATTACCTCCCTCGCCCTGCTGGCCACGCTTCTTTTGATGCGGCCCAATATATGGTTGGCTCTCCAGGCTGCGAGAGCACATTGCCAGCTTATGTCCAGTTTTTCATCCACCAGTACCCCCAAGTCCTTCTCCTCAGAGCTGCTCTCTATCCACTCATCGCCCAGCCTGTATCCATGTTTGGGATTGCCCCAACCCAGGTGCAGGAATTTACACTTGGCCTTGTTGAACTTCATGAGGTTCACATGGGCCCACCTCTCCAGCCTGTCAAGGTCCCTTGGGATGCTATCCCTTCCCTCTAGACTATCAACCACACCACTCAGCTTGGTGTCATCCGCAAGTCTGCTGAGGGTGCACTCAATCCCACTGTCCATGTCTCTGACAAAGATGTTATATAATACTGGTCCCAATACAGACCCCTGAGGGACACCACTCATCACTGGTCTCCACCTAGACATCAAGCCATTGACTACAACTCTTTGAGTATGACCATCCAGTCAATTCCTTATCCACCGAGTGGTCCATCTGTCGAATCCATGTCTCTCCAATTCAGAGACAAGGATGTCGTGCGGGACAGCGTCAAATGCTTTGCACAAGTCCAGGTAGATGATGACAGTCATTCTTCCCTTATCCACCAATGCTGTAACCCTATCATAGAAGGCCACCAAATTTGTCAGGCACAATTTGCCCTTAGTGAAGCCATGTTGGCTGTCACCAATCACCTCCTTGTTTTCCATGTGCCTTAGCATAGTTCCCAGGAGGATCTGCTCCATGATCTTGCTGGACACAGAGGTGAGGCTGACTGGCCTGTAGTTCCCTGGGTCTTCCTTTTTTTCCCCCCTTTTTAAAAATGGGGGTTATGTTTCCCCTTTTCCGGTCACTAGGAACTTCACCAGTCTGCCACAACTTTTCAAACATGATGGATAGCAGCTTAGCAACTTCATCTACCAGTTCCCTCAGGACTGTTGGATGCATCTCATGAGGTCCCATGGACTTGTGCACCTTCAGGTTCTTTAGATGGTCTCAAACCTGATCTATTCCTATGGTGGGCAGTACTTCATTCTCCCAGTTCCTGCCTTTGGATTCTGTGAATTGGGCAGCACGGCTAGAGCACTCACCAGTGAAGACCAAGGCAAAAGAGTTGCTGAGTACCTCAGCCTTCTCCATGTCGCAACGAGATGCGGCAGTAAGAAACTACAAAACCCTTTCAAAATACAGTGCTCCAGTTGCATCCACCGTCTTTCAAAATTCTTCCATACCTAAAGAAGAAACTGGCACAAATTGCCTACTTGGCTATTTCAGGCTGCAATCTGTTCTTCTGCTGTTTTCAAGGTTGATTACTTTCTGTTGATAAAGCATGTTGATGTATCATTTACCACTTGAACCTCACGTGATAATATCATTGTGAGGTGTCTTAGACCAGTGTGGTGGGCTGACCCCAGCCAAGAGCCAAACACCCACAAGCCAAAAGACTCAGATCAAAATAAAGACAGTTTAACAGGGAAAGGAAAAGCTGCACACACAAGTAAAGCAAAAAGAGGAATTAATTCACTACTTCCCATCAGCAGGCAGATATCCAGCTGCTTCCCGGAAAGCAGGGCCTCAGCACATGTAACAGTTGCTTAGGAAGACAAATGCCATAATCACAAACTTTCCCCCTTCCTCCTCCTTTCCCCAAACTTTTATTGCAGAGCATGATATGGCATGGAATATCCCTTTGATCAATTTGGATCAGCTGTCCTGGCTGTGTCCCCTCCCAACTCCTTACCCACCCTCAGCCTAGTAGCTTGGGGGGGGGGGGGGGGGGGGCAGGTAGGGCAGAGCAGGAAAGAGAGGAAGCCTCAAGCAGTGCTTCCATAGCAATAGTCAAAACACTGGCATGTTGATGCTATCAACACCAGTTTAGCCAAAAATACAAAGCACAGCACCATAGGGGCTGCTATGAAGAAAGTTAACTCCATCCCAGACAGACCCAGTACAACCCAATTAATAAAAAGGGTGTTTACACTTTTGAGAATACACAAAGATCACTGAATGACAACAAAAATATTAGAGTTACTGCATGAAGAAGACATCTAAGTGTTTTATATTAAAAAACTGGACAGTAGTAGCAGATTCAATGCTTCAGATAATGCCCACTACTTCAATAATGAATTAATCTTGCCATGTTTCCTGTGTCACATAGAAAGTCTCAAGAATATCTGCAAATCTTAAGTCAGAGGAAGTTATTCTTATAAACAAACTTGTGCTGAATGTATGAATGGAACCATTTTAAATTTGTTAGAGATGTGAAGAGTTTATATACATTTTTATATATGAAATTTAGTAAGTGATATGCAGAAGGTGCACAGCACCACTATGCCTTTAACATTAAAAAGTAGTGTACATCACTGTGGGAATAAATGAGATTGTGTTTTACTTTGACAAGATGCAGCTGTGCCCTTGAGGCTTGCTACAAACAGGTTTGAAGGGATACAGCTGTGGCCTTGAGGCTTGTTACAAACAAGTTTGTGAAACTCAGAGGCAGAAAAATAAGGATGAGATTGGATACATCCCTGAAAGAGGAATTTGCGTGCACCAGCTTGAAGAACCAATAAGTAACGCTGAAGAGACGCATGGACACAAGACAGTAGCCAATGAAATGGGTTTTGCTTGCTCGTGAACACTAGATCATATTATAAAAGGGATAGATTGTAAAAATAAAGCGTCATCACCGTTGTTGTCGTCATCTTCACTTGTCTTCGCCTAAACTCATATGCGGAGTCCGTGTTTAATTGCCACAAATGGTAACCCTGACGTGATTAGATCCTACGACGTGATTCGATCCTACGAACCGCGGATGAGAGAGCGGCCGGTGGCAAGCCCAGCTGAACTTTATTGCAGCGGACCAGAGAGCTGCTTGTCCAGACAATTAATCGCCTTGGGAAAAAGAGGTGAGCAGCTGGGGACTGGAAAATGGGGGCGCAAATGTCCTCGGAAGAAAAATCTATTTTGCGTATATTTTTGCGAATCCTTGCAAAAAAGGGCATAAATTATGATGAAGGAAAGGTTCGGTTGTTGTTAACTTGGTTGCGAAAAAACGGGCAACAAGCGAACGCAGCGACCGCGTTCCAGGTGGAGACTTGGGAGGAGGCAGGAAAAGTGTTATGGGAAGCGGCCACCAGGGGGGACAGTAATGCCGCAAGTGTTTTGACGACGTGGCGTTTACTGAAAGACTCTTTAGAACAATTAGAGTCAGATCGAAAGGCTGCAGCTTCTGCTACCACTCCGGAGCTAACCCCGCAGGGCACACCAGAAACACCGACATTGGGTTCGTCCTCCGACATGCCCTTGCTCGCGGGTGCTCAGGCTGCACAACCCTCCACCCTCCCCACGCCACCGCTACCCTCTGCGCCGCTTTCTCCTTCACCTGCTCCTATGGCTTCAACACCTCTGCTAGACCTTCCGATCCCTGCAACCAGTACTCCACTCCCCCGCCCACCCCCGGCCCCTGCTGCATCAGCACTCTTATCGCCTTTCTCTACCACTTCTAATGCCGATACTCCACAAACCCATAATCAATTGCCGCCCGAGGAATGGGGGGCATCAGCCCCTGCTACAAGGTGGCAAAAGATTAGACACCAAGCATTGCAAGTGGGGGATACAGCTTTTTGTTCAGCGATAGCGTGTCCCGTCATACGCAGCAACACAAATGTCCCCGATGAGCCTGAACCTTTTTCTATAATGTTTTAAAAGATCTACGACAAACAGTTGCCGCGCATGGACTGGGTTCTCCTTTTACACAATCCCTGCTACGGGGAATATTTACAAATGAAATAGTACCATTTGATATATGCACGCTTACTAATCTTATATTGACCCCAACACAAAAGGTGATCTTTGAAAGCACCTGGCGTACCGCCTGCCAAAACGCCACAATTATCAGTATGCAGCGACAAGGCGACCCTTTACAAGGGGAAGGACTCCCACAACTTATGGGGGATCCGCTGTTAAATCATCCAACGTTACAGGCACAATTATGACCAGAGATATTAGCACAAGGCAGAGACCTTGCTTTACAGGCATTACTAAGAGTGCTGGATGCCAGAAGAGCGACAAAGTCATTTACATTAATAAAGCAAGGGGCAGGAGAGGGATATATCTCATTCTTAGATCATCTTAAAGAGGCTTTGGAAAAACAAGTTGAAAATGCAGAAGCAAGAGAGGTCCTACTCTTAAAATTAGCCTTTGAAAATGCGAATACGGACTGTAAAAAAAGTGCTTTTGCCTCTAAAAAAAAAATCCCTCCTTAATGGACATGATAGAAGCTACCCAAAAGGTGGGGTCAATGTCCCATAATATGGAAACATTAGCTACAGCTTTTGCCACCGCAATGAAAGTACAGCAATCATGTTTCTCCTGTGGTAAAACGGGACATTTTAAAAGAGATTGCCCACAACTAAGAAAAAGAGATACGACGAGCTCTAAGCAGATATGGACTTGAAATAGCCCCTGAAAAGGTGCAAAAAACTGAGCCTTGGAAATATCTGGGCTGGAAAATCTTGCAACAAACAATTGAACCTGCAAAAACAAAAAGGGGGAATGCCAGGAGCCACTCCAGCAGACAAAGTAAAGCCGTGTATGTGTTAAACTACCTGAATATGTCTGAAAATAATATTCCTGTTATTATCTCTCATTTTCTGTCTCTTCAATCAAAAGATTTAACAGCCACACCACAGAAGGCCTGAGTTTTTACAAAGTCGCTACAAACAGGTAAATGGGAAGGTCCTTTTGATCTACTAACCTGGGGCAGAGGGTATGCTTGTATCTCAACAGATGTAGGACCTAAGTGGGTACCTGCAAGGTGCATAAGACCGGCTCTTGCATCGGATAACAAGAATGAGTAGCAGAAGACGCTGAACTCTGAGAAGACTGATGGGGAATGACTTATCAGACAACTCCGAATTAATCCATAAAGCAATCAAAGATTTGAAGTTAGCAAATTACAAGTCAGTGATGGATTTGGTTGGCTGAATCACTTACTAACAAGTTGGGGAACTGGCGGGTGGGTAATGTCTCTAATCAAAATGGGTTTTTTCTTGTTACTAATATTTTGCACTATAATAACGATAGTTTCTTGTCTAGTGTCTTGGGTATAGAAAATACTATAGAATACGATTAAACAAGCTTTTGTAGTAGAAAAACAAAAAGGGGGAATTGTGGGAATAAATGAGGCTGTGTTTTACTTTGATGAGATGCAGCTGTGCCCTTGAGGCTTGTTACAAACAGGTTCACAGGAATGCAGCTGTGGCCTTGAGGCTTGTTACAAACAGGTCTGTGAAACTCAGAGGCAGAAAAATAAGGATGAGATTGGATACATCCCTGAAGGAGGAATTCGCATGCACCAGCTTGAAGAACCAATAAGTAACGCAGAAGAGACGCGTGGACGAAAGACAGTAGCCAATGAAATGGGTTTTGCTTGCTCGTGAACACTAGATCATATTATAAAAGGGATAGATTGTAAAAATAAAGCGTCAGTGTCATCGCCATTGTCATTGTCGTCGTCATCTTCGCTTGTCTTCACCTAAACTCATATGCGGAGTCCGTGTTTAATTGCCACACATAACTCCATCAATAAGCTATATATACACACACATTCCATACAGTATGAAAGATACTTTTTCTTCTCATTTTTCTGCTTTTAAAGAACAGCAAAGATGTATCAGTTATCAATTTAGTTCTCTAATTTGATACACCTTCAAAAATTTAGTCTGGTTAAGATGCATCAATAACAAATGAGTGATGAGTTAGTCATACACTCTCGAAACTTTGGTCACCACTTCAGTTTGGAAATTTGTCTAGTGCCTACTCAGTCAGCATACTGTTAAAGGACAGGGCTTAGTAACATTTTGGAGGCCATGTACTTCTTTTAACAAAATTTCCTTTTCATACAATTTGGTCAGGGTAGACAGTTTTTATAAAAATTAACTCAGGATCTGAATCAGTTGATTAGCTCTGTGTCCTATTTAGTTTAGGCAAACAGATCAGGTTATGGCTTATCAAAATAACTTGTGCTACTGCAGCTTCAGGTTAAACTCTCTTGCAAAACACACCCATTTAAGGAATCTATTAGTATAGTCACTCTTTAGTTGAGAGGACAAAATACTTATAGGAAGCATGCAATATTACCCTGTAATCATAAGTAAATGTAATTTACTGGTATATTTTCACAGATCAAGTCCAAATGATGTTTCAGTTGCTCTGTCATGTGAAAGTTTACCTAGATTATTACATTAGTTGGAATTCAATCTATTTTTTTTTTTGTTTCTCCCTCTGCCCCTACCAGCAAGTAGGCTAGGGGTGGGCAAGAAGTTGGGAGGGGATACAACCAGGACAGCTGACCCCAACTGACTGAAGGGATATTCCATGCCATATAATATCATGTTCAGCAATAGAAATAGAGGAGATGAGGGGTTGGGTAGGTAGCCATTTGCTCAGAGACTGGTTGAGCATTGGTCTACTTGTGGGAAGTGGGAAGTGATTGCCTTTGCATCACTTGTTTCAGTGTTTCCTGCTGCTGCCCCCCCCCCCTTCCTCTTTCCTTCACTTATAAAGTTATCTTTATCTCAACCCACAAGTTGTCTCTGTCATCCCACCTGGGGGGGGTGGGGTGGCATTCAGCTACCTACCAGGGTTAACCTACAACAGATAAGTTTTTAAGCTTAAAATTGGGGGGGGAGGCACCTGCTTAAAGAAAGCTCTCTGCACATTAGATATTTCCCCCCCATGACTGTGTGAGGAAATAATCTTATTAATATGTATGAGGAAATATAGTTTTACTACTTACAGTTCAATTTCAACTACACCTTTCAAGTGGCCCTGCTTTGCCGAGAGACAAACCTACAAAATGAATCATAGAAATCACTGCAAAACAACAGTTACTTAAAAGCCTCTCTTACAAAAATATTTATTTGTGGAATATGGTTTCTGTAATGGTATATTTTTATTGAGAACTGGCAGTTAAAAATTTATTTTGGATTTCTATTAACAATAACTAAAGGAAGGCACTATTAACTTCTTCATTAACTAGCAGTATTAGAACTTCCTATACATGTTAACAATTTCTGATCAATTTCAACCTCCAAAAGTGAACAAATTATAATCAACAGATCCACAGAGATGAAGGAGTTTCCATGAATTCAGGAAACAGAGGCAATACAAATGAAAAACATGTCCAAATGTTAACTCTAATAGTGTAATATATATATGAAAGGCCAATAAATAATACTAACATACAGTACTGCCATCCAGACAGTTTCCATATTTACATTTGCTCAAGACTGAGCTGTAACTAGAGAATATATAAGATCATTTAAGTACCCAGATTTAGTGTTTCAAAGTTCTACTGAAACATATTCCATCTAACCAAAATATCCAACAAAGCACAAGGAAAAACTAAAACATCTGACAATGCAAACAAGCTTCCTACTATTATGCCAGCACATTATCTCTTGTGAGTAAAAATGATAGTCCCATTGAAGATAATAGGAACACTTATCCCCAAATCATCCAACTTGCATTTAAATCAAAGTTTAACAGCTCCAGGGTTTTAGATAAATTCTCAGACACATCAATGACGTTCTTTCTATAGATCTTATAGATTTGGAAATTTATGGTAGACTTCATTATAATTTTTCCTTAAATTTAGTTGGAATTCTTATTTGAATGTTATTTACGTAATAGGAGGCATTTTCTTACCCCACTACAGAAGCCTGGAAATCTTCCAGCATAACACCTAGTCTAGTAAGGTTCTAGGAGATTTCACACATCTTACAATTCAGCCAAGACAACAAACAGTTAAATAAGCCCATCCCTTTGGTAAAAGCCTTTGTCACTGGACCAGGGTTATTCTACAATTCAGACACCTTAATTTTTATTTAAAAAAAAAAAAAAAAAAAAAAAAAAAAAAAAAAACAAAAAACCACACAACACAACAACAAAAAAACACCACTAAACAAAAAACACCCACCACCAAACCAATGAATACAGTCTTTCGTTCCCCTCTGATGGGCTGAGCCCTCAATAAAACTCAGATTAAACATCAAAATTTTACAAAACTTTATATTCACCTTATCAGCTTACACGATAAAAGGTTTTCCAGTCAATCCCAGGCAGATAGCACAAACAATACTCAACTTTGCTGTTCCACTAACACCTACAGTCATCTTCAATTTGGATCCTGGATGTACTTCACAGATGCCATATGTTCTGGAAAGCACAATAATTTTATTTTCTAATGTAACATATTGTTTATAAGGTTAAAAACCAAAAAAAAACCCCACTTACTTAAAGCCACCTTACAATTATATTTACATATTACAGACATACTTCTATCAAATCTAGACTCAACCCTCAAATATTATAAGAGATCCTCAGAATGATAACTAACACTACGTTAAAACAACATAGAATAAAACCCTACTTACCATGTTATTTACAACAACTTCACAACAATATAAAGAATGAAATGTTAAATCCAGACAATTTCTAGTGACTTAACTAGGACTTCATATTATTTTACAGCTTAAGAAAAGTGAGTTCAGCTAAGTCTGTTATATTTGATTCCAGTTGACTCCTGCATTGCAGTCACAGAAGGAGATTCCACTCAAGTCTCAAGAAGTCTGTGGATTCTGTGGTACTCCATATTTATAGACTGGATATTGTGCAGTACCTCTTCCTAGTTGCAACAACTTAAAGCATTAGCCTATTATCAGTAAAGTTGGGTTTTTTTGTTTGGTTGGGGGGGGGGTGTTTGGTTTTTGTTTTTTTTTTACATTTTACTCATATTAGACATTATCTTTCATTGGGTGCATGCGGCAGGCCTAGTGCAATAGGAACTACAGGAAAAGACCAAGCACTAGCATACAAATTCAAGACAAGCTAAATAACATTAGCATGATTAGTAATGCTCCCACATTAATAATGAATTTCATCATTTACTGTTCTGTTCCCACACCATACCAGACACAGAAACTGAAGCACTGACACCAAAAAAGAAACAAGAGACAGTAAGTGATAAGACAATAACCTATCATCTTAAGTACTTCTAGAAGAGAAGGTAGCAGTTAAATCCTTAATGCACCTTATGGGAAGAAAAGTTACTACTTGTCAGAGTAGTAGTACTACACAAAGAACCTATAGGATCCCATAATCTACATAGTAGGTCCTCTCCTCCTATAGGTTCAGCATTAAAAAAAGTTTTACACAGCTCTTTCCCCCAGCCCTAGCTCATCTTGAGATCCAAAACCTTATTAAGTCCCTCCATTAACTGAGGAATACTCTGCTCATTATACCATAATTGTTAACAGCTGCAGCAAGTACGTCCCCATCTTGCAAACCTGGTACTTGAGGTTTAGCTCTTCTGACTTAACAGCCAGTTCCCGAACCTTGTATCCACTTTAAAACAAAGGACTAGGGGAGAAAACCTAGAATACTCATGCTAGCCAGCAACCTCTGGCACGACTCCAACAGAGAAACTGCATAACAGCACTCAAAGACATCCCACGGCCAACGCCAGCCACTCAGCCATCACCACCTGAAGTACAAAACACCTGCCACCTACTCACTGAAAATTCTCTATGAAGATCCTTATTACGGAGCTCTTAACGAAACAAGTACACAGCTCAGTAGCCTTCGCTGTCTGCTAAGTGCTGCTCCTACCGAGCTGACAAGCGCCCAGACTCCACCTACCTACCACTGCCATCTTCACCCCAACCTCCTCCCTACACCATACATCTGTAAAGGAACCCGCTTGCTTACATACCCACCCCACTTCCCCTCCCCTCCCATGAACAGGCAAGAAAACAGAGACAGGGCATTCATCCTGTGGTGAAAGACGCATGCATTGGCTGAAGGGGTGTGACCAAGCTACGATGAAGCTGGTCATTGGCTCGCAGAGTGCCACGCTGGTGTCTATTGGCTGGAGCAGAGTCGAGGCGGTAAAGAGGAGTTCCTTTAGAAGAGAAGCGGAGGGGTTTTTTTTGCATTACTTTTGGTTTCAGAAAACAAGATGGCTAGTGGTGCTAAGATGCTTCGTGCCCCCCTAGTTGTAACGGGAGTTGCCCGTTCAGGACAGCTTCAGGCAGCCGCCTGGCCTAACAGACATAAAGCGTAGCCCACGGAAGAAATCCCTTTCGCCTTACGAGACTACATCTCCCGGTGGGCACTGCGACAGGAGGAATATGTTTCCTAGCGTGCGTTGCAGAGGGGACGCAATGCATGTCGGGACCGGCGCGCTGTACTGAATGGAAGTGCTTCTGGTTGTGGTGTTGGGTTGTAATGGTGTTATTTGGGTGTGTTTTTCTTCTCTGGTCTGTGTGTGCGGGAAGAGGCCGTCTCTGAGGCGGCCTCTCAACAGCTGCCTCTCAGAAGAGGTGTGAGTGGTATTGGGGTCTGCTGTTAGGTTGCTGAATCGTGGGAGGCAGATGGAGGAGGCAAGGCAGCAGTAAGGGCCCTGGTTCTTCTCGGCGGCATTTGCTCAGAGGAGTGGGATGAGGCTTGGCAGGCCTCAGGGTTGTTGGTACCACCATGCTAACCGAGGTATCCTTAGCTGTCATCGAGTGCTACCGCTAATTGCCTTTTCCAGGCTCCTAATAAACGTAATGTATTGCATGAGGGTGATGTTAGTGGCTTTCCCATGAGATGGCAGCATGACCAAGCAGTTGGGGCACGGGCAGCGTGTTCAGTTCTGGGCATGCAGCAGCCACTCTGAAGTTAGTTCTTCCGAAGTGGGTGTCTTCTAAATACCCTCACCCCTTAATAGGGAAAGGCTTAGGTTTGGGTCAAATGAAGTCCTCTTGTTTCTAGACTGCAGTATTTGCTTGGGTTTGTTTAATTTTTCTTAATTTTTGATAAAATAATGGAAAAAATATTTTTTAAATGTGTTACTTAAGAGATCTGGAAGTCCACAGGAAAGATAGATGTTCTTTTGAAAAGATCCTAGAGCCCTTTCAAATGAAGCCCTTTACTGTTTGGGATGTTATAGTTGTTTTCGAACGTTTCTTTTTCATAGATGTACTATACTGGACTCAGAGCAATTACTTGTGGGTTCTCTCATATTTACGGCTTTTGAAGACATTTTCAGACGTTAAACATCATACATAGTACAACACAGTCTCAGAACTGTTCTTTGCCCTGCTGTGGCCCCTTTACAGCTATTCCAGCAGCAGGAGAGGAACAAATAATAAAAATGGATCCAGGGCAGAAATTAGTTGCATGGGGAGTTTCCATGGGCAGAGCTGATAGAATGTTTTTTTACCTCACCATAGAATTGAGGTTTGCCAGTAGAGGAATCTTAATGCATTTGTTCTTGTTTTTCAGATGTTTTGCAGCCCTTCTTTCACTAGTCTGGCAATTTGCCTGTTCTGTAGACTGAAATTCAGCAGGTGTGGAACTAATTTAAAGTCATCTTTCAAATTCTCCTTCCATTCTTTAATTCCTGCAGAGGCAGAATCAGACAGAAAGGTGCTGTTGTTTCCTGGTGAAGGAAGAACTTGGGCTTTTTAGTTGCAGTCAGGATAGCACTTCATACTCTACGGATAAATATTACCCTTAGTGATACCAACAAACTCATTATATCAGCGAGGTCTCTAAAGAATAACTGAGAGCAGAATAAAGTAATTGATTATGTTCTCATTCATATCAGTATAAATCTGATTACTTTGATGTAACGAAGCAGAGTTGCATAACAGTGTTGCTGATATGAGTTCAATAGTTAGACTTTGTGCTTCATTTCATTTATAGGAAAGTCCCATCAGAAGTATGCAGAATCACAAGCCCTGGTGACTTTAACCAGTTCACTTTCAATTCTTTTCCGCTGTAGTGGTCCTGACCAGAACAAAACTGTACATCGAGGAGTTAGTGATCCACAGTACAGTTAACATGAGTGGGCCCAGGCCTATGCTGCATATACAGCATGGCCTTCAGGCCTGTGTTGTGCTGCATAAATTCCTGGATACAGGATAAATTTAGCCAGCTCATTGTAACAGAGGAGCCTGCAGGCAGCTCCCACTTAGTATTGGTGACTAAGCGACCTGTGTGTCCTGCCTTTATCGAAAGGTGTAGCAAAAGGTTCTCATGCAAACATTGCTTCTGTTTGACAGGAGAAATGATGAATAGAATTGCTTTCTTGTAAGAAAAAATGCTATAATAGCTTGAATGACCAAAATAGGGGAACCTCTTCTACTGATGGGGGTCTGCATGGCATGCTATGCATGGGTTGGAGTCCTGTTTGATGCTACACCACTCAGGGTTTCCAGTATCTAAAGGGATATAAGACTATCTATGCTATTGTCTCCTTATAGTGTTAGCTCTAATAAATAGCATTGTTAATGATGCCTTACAGAGTCTGAGTGCCTTTCTTACTGGGATCATCATGGACCAGCACCTCCCGATGCAAAACATCTGCTTACATAATTTGATCTTGTATTGGGTGTATGTGGCAAGGTTTTGGGGGGGGCTCTGTGGGAAGAGGTCTGTGGCCACCCTGTGCTGGACACAGCTAGTTCCAGCTGACTTGGCAGCAGACCCACTGCAGGCCAAAGCTGAGCCAGTCGGCAAAGTTTGTGGCACCTCTGTGAAAACATATTTAAGAAAGAACAGAAAATGCCAAACAGGCAGAGGATGAGGAACAAAAAGTGAGAAATAGCAGAGGGAACACCAAGGTCATCGTTGGAATAGGTGCCCCACAGCGGAGCAGATATTCCCTGCAGCCCATGGAGGACCCATGCCAGAGCAGATGGATATTTCCCAATGGAACTGTGGCCCATGAAGAACCCACGCCGGAGCATTTTTTTTCTGGACAGGAACTGCAGCCTGTGGAGATTCCACACTGGAAGAGGTAAAATGTGAGAGGGAAGGAGCAGCAGAGAGAAACCGCTATGTGTGGACCATAACCCCACCATCCCCCCTGTTCCACACCACTCACAGGGTGTGGGAGGGTGGTGGTAGAGAAGTTTGGAGTGAAGCTGAGCCTGGGAAAGGGGGGAGGCAAGGTGTTGTTTTAATGTTGGTCTTTTTGTTTCTCACTACCCAAATCTATTTTAATTGTCAATAAGTTAAATTAATTTTCCCTAAGTCGAGTCTGTTTTGCCCACAACAGTAATTAGTAAACAATCTCCCTGTCTTTATCTTGACCCACAAGTTTTCTTATCCTATTTCCCTCCCCCCCATCCTGTTGAGAAGGGTGAGTGAGAGAGCAGCTGGGTGGGTGTTTGGCTGTTAGCCAAGGCTAACCCATTACAGATCCGAATGTTGATACCAAAACATAAACTCTCTAGAACAACTGTGAAACTGTATTAACTCTTATGAAACAGTCCATTGTTAATGGTTGTTTTCATTTTCAGAATGTAATAGTAAGATTTATGTGTTGGTAACCAGCTGCCACCAGGATTGTAGGTAGTTACTAACTTCCTTTTGTCTCTTCCTGAGTCACTAGGAAATAATACCCTGTGCTTCAATCTGTGTGGTCTAATAAATTGCATAACAACATACATGTTTGCTTATTTACTTGAACAACCTCTTTAATTGGTTGTGTCACCAAAATAATAAAAGATTATTAGAGATGCAAGAGGCTACATCTTCAGCTTTTGTCTCAAATGCTCTGTACAGCTCAATACAACATGTTTTGGTTGGGGGAAATCTAAACTATAGTAGAATAATCTGAAGTCTGATATAATGTGTCCCAGGTGCCGGTGGTCCAAAAAGCCCATATATATTTTGTGCTGAAAGGAGCAAAAGCTATTTCCATTTTTCAGGGCTTAGATCTTGCAGAAGCAGCTTGGATATGGTGGCTGTAAGAATCATTTGTATGGCTCAAAACAGAAGCTTCCTGTAGCAGATGAGATTGACTTTGGGCTGCTCTGTGCTAGCTGTCTTAGATGATGTGACCCATGCATTTAATTTTTCTTAGCTTGAATTCAGTATTTTGAATACTGTTACATTAGGCTCAGTGGTTTCTTGTTATGCCAATAACTAAAGCAGAACAATAAGATAATTTTCGAAGTTACATTTTATTAGGAAGTTAGAATAATTTTAAAAAAACCCCTTACATAAAAACACATAAATTCTTTACAAAAATAACAAGTTGTGTGAATTCAGTTTCTTATTAACATAAATGGAAAGCATTTGTGGTTGGATAAAGTATAAGAATCTGATTTATTTAAAAGACAAGATCTGTATGCCAGAAGACATATGGCTTTAAATGTATGCAAACCCATTTCATATAGTTCAAAATGGCAGTGGCTTACATTGAATTATACTGGAACACTAAAAGTGATTTGATTATTGGCAAGGATGACAAATATATTCATTACAGTAAAAGAACACAAAAAATTGTTAGCAAAATGTTAGTTTCCCAGAGAGATTAGTCATCATGAATAATTGCTTTTAACCTGTAGGATATTACTAACAGCTAATACTTTTTTCTTTATTATTTCAAAATACTTATAACTTCATTTTAAAAAATCTATTCTGTACCAAATACAAAGCATTCACTGAATACAGATTTCAGATAACGCAATACTGAATTTTAATTGTGCACCTTTACTTTCCTCTTCTATCTATATGCCAGAAAGATTTAAAAAAAAAAGAAAAAGTATTACATCTGTGCAAAATGAGAAGTCTTTATATGAAACCTGATACCTCATGCAAAAGGGGGGGGAGTCTAAGAAGCCCTGAGTCAACAGCTTCATTGCAAAGGTGAGGAACAAGAGTGCTCTGAGTTCTTTCTATACATTGGTGAACATTCAAATCGGTCCAGTATTTGCTTAAAACATATTTTGAAATAGGCAGTTTGCAGTACCTTCTATGTACTTCATTCCTTTCAGCAGAATGTGTTTAATACTCAGTTTCATATAAGTTGTCAGGATAGCCTGATGAGAAATGAATTTCTTCCATTTCTAGAATATAAGAAAGAGGAAAATACTGTAGTTAATTGCATTTTTATCACTTTAAATTAAAAATGCAGTTACTGTAAGGGTATGTGGAAGGGGTATCTGGTCAAGGACCATTTTAATGCAAAAAGGGATAATAAGAAAAGGAGGAAGCCATAAACAAGAACATATAGGAACACAAACCTGACCAACAAATGATAAAGGAGGCAGTGATAAGAACCACACCTGGTCAGTCACACTAATTGATGAGGGCATGAGTGAGTGTGAGAATGTTTATTCCAGCAAGGTTATCTGATCAGGGTTGGGAATCTAAGGGAAAAAGGGGAAACTAGAAATAAAAATAGAGAGAGACAGACCTGACAAAACAAACCCGGAGACAAAGACAAGAAATAAACCTTGACAGTCGCACTAATTGATGAGTTATCAAGAAACTACAGGTGCCACTTCCAGGAAGACCAACTTTAACTTTGCAAGTGATGAGATTGTAAACCAGGGGAGATCAGGGACACTGGACTGGGAGGGGTGAGGGAATCTATAGAACTATTTAAACCCATGAAGAGATGTGCAGGGAAAGGGAGGAGCAGAGCAGAACAAAGACGGGGCAGACAGAAAAAGGTATAAAAGGGGCTGGTCACTATGCTTGTCTGTCTGAGCCCTGTGTCTGATGACTGCAGTCTGTCTGATCTTCTTATATCTTCTCATTAAATCTTAACTATCGCTCTGTGTAATCACACTCTTGATCATGTGTGGGTGTGTGATGCAAGGACTAAGTGCCAGCTACTGGTGAGACTTGTATGTGAGTGAAATTTGGTGCCAGCCACTGGACACCCCTGGCCTGTGGTGTCAGCTACTGGAGCGAGTAGTGGTCTCTGCCTCTGGCCACTGGGGCGGGTATGGTGTGTGTCCTGAAAAACTGGCTACTGGAGAGGACTGGCGTGACTCAGGAGCTCAGTGCCGGCAGCTGGAGCGAGGCCGTGGGTCACAGCCTGTGTGCCTGGTGCCAGCATTTGGCATGTGCTGAGTGTCTGTATCTTCCCCAAACCTGGTGTGCATGGGGGGAGTGGTGCAGGCAGTGGTGGTGGTGCGTGTGTATTTGCTAGCAAACTTCAAGCTGGACTAGCCAGCGAGTAGGGGGGCCTCAGGTCCAGGCTGGGGTATGAGGCAGACAAGGGTCTGTGCTGGTATGCCCAGGGGGACTTGTGAATGTGGAGTTCATGTGGGATAAGCATGTGAGTGAGTGCGTGTTTGCTAGCAAGCATCAAGCTGGACTAGCCGTTGAGTAAGGGACCCATGAAGCAGGTAAGAGGGCCCAGGATCCGGGCAGGTGTACAGGGCGGACAGAGGGGGTGTGCCAGTGCTCAAGGGATCCGTGAATGTGCATGTGCTTGTGAATCTAGAGTGCTGTGTGTGTGCCTTCACTAGTGACCATCTATCTCTACCAGCCGAAGAGGAGGAAGGGGACTTGGCTGTCTATACTATATGTTTTATGTGAGTCCTATATGTTGGTGCTGTTGAAGGTAGCACCTTGTCTGTGGCAGTCTGTGTAACTGGCCGTGTCAGTGTTCTCTGTGTGTGTGTGTGTGTGTGTGTCTGTCTCTGGGATGCGTGCTCAGTTTTGCTACTAGTTGAACCTGCAAACAGGAAAGCAGCAGCTGTGTCCCTCAGCCTGAGCAGAGACCCTAGGGCACCGGGGCACCAGACTGGGCTCCAGCGGCCAGGTGGGAGGAGTCCTGGGCTGGAGCTGCTGGAGGAGGCAGCCGCTCTTAACATCCTTTAACAATTACCATGTTGGATTTTAAATGAGATGGCCATACAGCTTTTAAGAAGTGCCATAAGATCTTTACTAGTCCAAATTTGTCAGGACTTTCTCATGTTTCACATCTTTTCTAAAAAAAGAAAAAATTCTTCTGCAGTAACCCAGAAGTATGAAACTAAAATCACACCCATTCAGTGGGGATTCAAGGGAAGAAGTATTGCCTATATAATTACAAAAATCACTGTGTGAATTACCAGGGGTCTCCTAAGAAAAGCAAAGTATGTTTATGCTTACCTGAACAGGATCCTGCCTGGAACAGAATATCATCAATAGCAGTGTCACTTCTTATTGACACTCTATGAATTGGTTCAAAAATAATCTGTAAAGGATAAAGCATAGCTTTTTTTTTATGAATCCCATACCTAAGAAGGAGGACTGGGGGGGGGGAAGAAAATACCAATGCATTCTATTCAAGGATCTAGTGTGTCCTGAAAGCCTGCTTCACTGAAAGAAACTTCTATATTCCATCAGCAGACTGATTTTCCTTGGTCAGAGAATTTGGGGGCGTATGATGCTGAAGGAAGCAGGTTTGTTCTCACAGTTTGATTATATAATTGCTGTGTTTTATAAACCACTGATCAATTTATGAGTTTAATAATATAACACTTCTATCTTGTTTTTCAGCCCAAATGTGTTGCCATGCTAGATTATGCAAGCAAAGCTTGAGGGAGGGAAAAAAAGTATTACAGTGTTATGCTGTGCTCTTGCTAATGAAGCTAAACTTGCTTTTCAATAAAAGTTAACTTTTTCTAATTAATTTTTGGACTCTTAAGGCAAAATGAAAAAATAAGTACATCTTTGATCAGTACAGTTTTGGGTCCAGAGCTGTTTCAGTCAACAGCAATTTTGGCTTTCTCTTTGACAGAAACAAAAGCAGGCTTTGTCTCTGGCAATGTTGACATCAAAGGCAGAGCTCTGGACTGCATCATCCCTTGACTTTGGTGCCACCACAGAAAGCCCATTCTGCAAGAAACAGTTTTATTACAGCTTAGTGAGTATATCAAATCTAGACAAGGCTTTAGACAGCTGAAGGAAACGAAAATTGCATGTGTGATGTAAATAAAAACTACTGCTACTGAAGTGATGGGAAACAGCATTTAAGTAATTTTAAAAAAATAATTTTGAGTTAATTAATTAATGAACTATTTTCATACTTGAACCCACTGTCTTTAATTCCTTCCCTACCTTCACTTTTAAGAAATTATTCATTACTTAAGCTTGTTCAGATGTCTGTTCTATCCTGTTGTGGTGGGTTGACCCTGGCTGGATGCCAGGTGCCCACCAAAGCCACTCTATCACTCCCCCTCCTCAGCTGGACAGGGGAGAGAAAATATAACAAAAGGCTCATGGGTCGAGATAAGGACAGGGAGAGATCACTCACCAATTACCGTTATGGGCAAAACAGACTCTACTTGGGGAAATTAATTTAATTTTTTGCCAATCTAAATCAGAGCAGGATAATGAGAAATAAGAACAATCTTAAAACACCTTCCCCCTACCCCTCCCTTCTTCCCGGGCTCAACTTCACTTCTGAATTCTCTACCTATTCCCCCCCAGTGGCACAGGGAGACCGGGAATGGGGGTTGCAGTCAGTTCATCACATGTTGTCTCTGCCACTCCTTCCTCCTCACATTCTTCCCCTGTTCCAGCATGGGGTCCCTCCCATGAGAGACAGTCCTTCATGAACTTCTCCAGTGTGGGTCCTTCCCATGGGCTGCAGTTCTTCACAAACTGTTCCAGCATGGGCTCTTTCCAAGGGGTGCAATCCTTCAGGAACAGACTGCTCCAGCATGGGTCCCCTGCAGGGCCACAGGTCCTGCCAGGAGCCTGCTCCAGCATGGGGTCTCCACAGGGTCACAGCCTCCTTCGGGCATATCGACCTGCTGTGGTGTGGGGTCCTCCACGGGCTGCAGGTGGATATCTGCTCCACCATAGACCTTGTTGGGCTGCAGGGGGACAACCTGCCTCACCATGGTCTTCTCCATGGGCTGCAGGGGAATCTCTGCTCCAGTGCCTGGAGCACCTCCTCCCCCTCCTTCTTCACTGACCTTGGTGTCTGCAGAGTTGTTCCTCTCCATATTCTCACTCCTCTCTCCAGCTGCAGTTACACAGGTCCCCCCTCCCCCCTTCTTAAATATGTTATCATAGAGGCGCTACCACCGTTGCTGATTGGCTTGGCCTTGGCCAGCAGCGGGTCTGTCTTGGAGCCATCTGGAACTGGCTCTGTCAGACATGGGGGAAGCTGCTGGCATCTTCTCACAGAAGCCACCCCTGTTAGCCCCCCCACTACCAAAACCTTTCCATGTAAACCCAATACAGGCAGCTAGCCTGAACCTGTTCTGTGCCATCCTCATGGTCCCGAGTATTATTTTTTTGTGTGTATTGTTAGTTCAAAGTACTCATGAAACTGAAAAGTTTAGAGTACAGCCACCACTACAGTATAAATTAAACATTACAGCAGTGTTGTGTTTTTCATGTCCTGGCATGGGGCATAAAGGCATAGACTGACCTCCTGGGACTGCATGTGGTGAGAGAAGCAACACTTGGTGCAATGTGTATATGTGCTGCCTGTTTGTAAAGACCTTGGAGTGAAATATCCTGATGATGGGAGCCACCACAAAGGTGACCTGACAAACATACTGACAAACAAGGATCATAGAATCACTTAGGTTGGAAAAGACCCTTAAGATCATCAAGTCCAACCGTTAATCTAGCACTGCCAAGTCCACGACTAAACCATGTCCCTAAGCACCACATCTACATGTCTTTTAAATACCTCCAGGGATGGGAACTCAACCACCTCCCTGGGCAGTCTGTTCCAGTGCCTGACAACCCTTTCGTGAAGAAATTTTTCCTAATATCCAGTCTAAACCTCTCCTGGCACAACTTGAGGCCATTTCCTCTCGTCCTATCACTTGTTACTTGGGAGAAGAGACCGACCCCCACCTCGCTACAACCTCCTTTCAGGTAGTTGTACAGAGCAATAAGGTCTCCCCTCAGCCTCCTCTTCTCCAGGCTAAACAACCCCAGTTCCCTCAGCTGCTCCTCATAAGACTTGTTCTCCAGACCCTTCACCAGCTTTGTTGCCCTTCTTTGGACACACTCCAGCACCTCCATGTCCTTCTTGTAGTGAGGGGCCCAAAACTAAACACAGTATTCAAGGTGCGGCCTCACCAGTGCTGAGTACAGGGGCACCATCACCTCCCTGGTCCTGCTGGCCACACTATTCCTGATACAGGCCAGGATGCCATTGGCCCTCTTGGCCACCTGAGCACAATGCTGGCTCGTGTTCAGGCAGCTGTCAACCAACACCCCCAGGTCCTTTTTCTTCCAGGCAGCTCTCCAGCCACTCCTCCCCCAGCCTGTAGCATTGCCTGGGGTTGTTGCGACCCAAGTGCAGGACCCAGCACTTAGCCTTGTTGAACCTCAAACAGTTGGCCTTGGCCCATCGATCCAGCCTGTCCAGATCCCTCTGTAGGGCCTTCCTACCCTCCAGCAGATCAACACTTCCACCCAACTTGGTGTCATCTGCAATCTTCCTGAGGGTGCACTCAATCCCCTCATCCAGATCATTGATAAAGATATTGAACAGAACTGGCCCCAACACTGAGCCCTGGGGAACACCACTTGTGACCGGCCACCAACTGGATTTAACTCCATTTACCACAACTCTTTGGGCCCGGCCATCCAGCCAGTTTTTTACCAGTTTTTTAACTGGTGTAGGAGGTCGCTAATCATTTACCCTTGGATCATGGCGGCTTCATTCTGCTTCCCATCTCTGTCTTCCAGCTCAGGGCGCTGGGTACCCCAAGAACAACTGGTCTGACTATTAAAGACTGAGGCAAAGAAGACATTAAGTACCTCAGCCTTTTCCTCATCCTTTGTCACTATGTTTCCCCCCACATCCAATAATGGATGGAGATTCTCCTTAACCCTCCTTTTGTTGCTTATGTATTTGTAGAAACATTTTTTATTGTCTTTTGCGGCAGTAGCCAGATTAAGTTCTAGTTGGGCTTTGGCCCTTCTAATTTTCTCCCTGCATAACTTCACAACATCCTTGTAGTCCTCCTGAGTCACCTGCCCCTTCTTCCAAAGGTGGTAAGCTCTCCTTTTCTTCCTGAGTTCCAGCCAAAGTTCTCTGTTCAGCCAGGCCGGTCTTCTCCCCCGCCAGCTTTTCTTTCTGCACATGGGGATGGCCTGCTCCTGTGCCTTTCAGATTTCCTTCTTGAAGAATGTCCAGCCTTCCTGGACTCCTTTGCCCTTCAGGACTGCCTCCCAAGGGACTCCCTCAACCAGGCTCCTGAACAGGCCAAAGTCTGCCCTCCGAAAGTCCAAGGTAGCAGTTCTGCTGACCCCCCTCCCTACTTCGCCAAGAATCGAAAACTCTGTCATTTCATGATCGCTATGCCCAAGATGGCCTCCAACCATCACATCACCCACAAGTTGTTCTCTGTTCACAAACAACAGGTTCCGCAGGGCGCCTTCCCAAGTTGGCTCCCTCACCAGCTGTGTCAGGAAGTTATCATCTTCCACACACTCCAGGAACCTCCTAGACTGTTTCCGCTGTATTGTATTTCCAGCGGACATCTGGCAAGTTGAAGTCTCCCACGAGAACAAGGGCTAGCGATCGTGAGACTTCTCCCAGCCACTTGTAGAATACTTTGTCTGCCTCTTCATCCTGGTTGGGTGGTCTATAACAGACTCCCACCAGGATGTCTGCCTTGTTGGCCTTCCCCCGATTGTTACCCATAAACACTCGACCCTTCCATCACCATCATCAAGCTCTAGACAGTCAAAACACTCCCTAACATACAGGGCTACCCCACCGCCTCTCCTTCCTTGCCTATCCCTTCTGAAGAGTTCATAGCCTTCCATTGCAGCACTCCAGTTGTGCGAGTCATCCCACCATGTTTCCGTGATGACGACTACGTCATGGTTTTCCTGCTGCACAATGGCTTCCAGCTCCTCCTGTTTGTTGCCCATGCTGCTTGCATTGGTGTAGATGCACTTCAGTTGGGCTATTGCTCCTGCCGCCTTTTTGGGGGGAGAAGCCCTAATTCCTATGTGACTGGTCTCAGGTGCTTCTGTGGTTTCTAACACATCCAAACCCCTTGCGTCTTTGCTGCTGCTGCGTGGATCTCCATCCCCTACCTCCACTGAGATGGCTAGGGTGCTGTGCGCATTAGTACAGAGAAATTTCAAATGTGCTCCAGAGTGCTCAGCAAATCATGGAGCAGACCTAAGGACCTCGCTAGCACACCATCTCTCAAACACTGGCGTGCTGCCCTATGGCTTATCACTAGCAAGCCTGGTTTTATCCCTTTCCCCCTTCAAATCTAGTTTAAAGCTCTTTCAATGAGCCCCGCTAAATGCTGCACAAAGATCCCTTTCCCCCTTTGAGACAGGTGTATCAATGGGAAGCCTGAAAATACAATGCTAGATGTTCTTAGATGAGTGCAAATATGTCAAGCAATTACATGAACCTACCTTGGAAAATCCAAATCATTGTTAACTCACAAAATAAAAATATAGATGCTCAACTTGCTATGAATATGCTAACCAAGATAGATTTTAACAATTAGACCATACAATACCCATAGAGATAATGGCATAAGCAGTGCTTGAATGTTACTGAGTGAAATTACCGGACAAGAAGATAATTTACTAACAAACTGCATGATTGGTATTGCTGAAGGCAAAGACATCTGAGGGCACATGTCACAGTAGTATGTAGGTGACATCCTAAAAACTAAAACCTAAGAAACTAGCAATGCTACTGCTTTGGATACAACACAACTATCCTTTCATGGAGCACTATCCATTCACAGCCCTGGCTATTAAAGAACAAACCGATTGTTTGGCTATGATTTTCTGTGAGAAGTGCAAGGCCTATGTAGATAACCATCATGAATGTAAAGGCTGGGAGGGTGGAATGTGCTATGAACAGATCTATAATGCATCAGTGTTTCATGCCCATGACCAAAACTCCAGAAGCAGGGCAGGACTATATTATCTATGGCATGGAACGTATGCAAGAAACTGGGACACATATCCCGAACTACATTTTTGCCATGGAGTCAGCTCCAAATGCCCTTTGGGGTGAAGAAGAAGGGGTGGAAAGGAAAACTGAAGGAGAATGGGAGTTTAAGGGGGACACATGTCTCATGGTCTTTATTCACTTGTTTACGGACACAGAGTTTTGGGGCTACACTTTCCTAGCACATAATGCCAAAGGCTATGATGGCTACTTCGTTATTAGCCAGCTTTTGAAAGGAAAAATGGACGTGCAATTAATCACCCAAGGTGGTAAACTCATGTACATAGAAGTACCCAGTCTGAGTATACGTTTAATAGACTCTCTACAGTTTTTTACCCATGAAACTAAGCAGCCTTCCCCAAGCATTGGGAATTGCGGGCTGCAAAGGTTATCCCCCCCATTTTTTTGACGCTGCTGAAAATCAAAGTCATGTAGACCCTTTTCCACAGCCAGAATATTATGGGGTGGACAGCATGATGCTTCAAGAGAAAAAGCCATTCTTGGCATGGCACACAGCTAAACAGAAGAGGATTTTTTTGACTTGCAAAAAGAATTGGGTGTGGCTGGGATGAAGTTTACTTTCCCAGTAGCAGCCCTCAAAGTGCTATGGTTTGTATTTGTAGCTAGAACAGTGTTGATAACACGCCAATGTTTTGGCTACTGCTGAGCAGTGCTGGCACAGCATCAAGGCTGTCTCTCCAACCCCCACCCCAATGCCAAAGGCCAGTAGGCTGGGGGTGCAAAAGAGTTGGGCCATTCACCAGGGATTCACCTGACCAAGTGGTGCAAGAGGGCCTTCACCAACAAGCTGGCCAGACTTACAAGGAGGGCTTTAAACTAGATTTAGTGTGGGGGAAGGGGATGGAGTTTTGAGCACCAGACAGGAGCCAGGGGCTGCTGAGGTATTAGGAACCAACAGGGAAACACCTGTGAAATGCCTCAAAGGTATTAGGGCATGTTCCTCTAAAAGGTGACAGGGTGGATAGCCCAGCTGAAGTGCCTCTATACCAATGCACACAGCAGGGGTAACAAAGAGGAGGAGCTGGAAGCCACTGTGCAGCTAGAAAGGTATGATCTAATCGCTATTGCTGAAACGTGGTGGGACAAATCGCACGACTGGAGCGCTGCAATCGATGGCTGTAAACTGTGCAGAAGGGACAGGCAAGGAAGGAGGAGCGGGGGGGTTGCCCTCTATGTAAAAGAATGGACTGACTGCACAGAGCTGTCTTTGAAAAACAGCAATGAGCAGGTTGAGAGCTTATGGGTAAAAATTAGGGGCCAACCCAACAAAGGAAACCTCATGGCTGGTGTTTACTACAGGCTGCCCAACCAAGGGGGGCTTGTTGACGAAGCATTCTTACTTCAACTACACGAAGCATCACAATCACAGGCTCTGATCCTGCTGGGGGACTTCAATCACCCTGACATCTGCTGGAAAACCAGCACAGCAAGCTGTAAGCGGTCCAGGAGACTCTTGGAGTGTGTCAAGGATAATCTCTTAATCCAGCTGATAGACAGCCCAGCCAGAGGAGAAGGGTTACTGGACCTCTTGCTCACCAACACAGATGAATTAATTAGAGAGGTCAAGATGATTGGTGGCAGCCTGGGCTGCAGTGATCATGCCCTGGTGGGATTCACAATCTTGAGAGCTATGGGCCAAGTGAAGAACAGAGTCAGGACCCTGAATTTTAGGAGAGCAAAATTTCAGTTGTTTAAGGAACTAGTGGATGGGACCCCGTGGGAAACTGCCCTCAGGGACAAAGGAGCTGAACAGAGCTGGCAGCTCTTCAAGGACATTTTTCTTAGAGCACAAGAACTATCGATTCCCACGTGTAAGAAATCAGGCAAGGAAGGCAGGAGACCAGCATGGCTGAGTAAGGACCTCCTGGTCAAACTAAAACACAAGAGGGAAATGCGTAGGCAGTGGAACCAGGGACATGCATCCTGGGAAGAATATAGGGACGCTGCCCAGATGCATAGGCATGGGACCATGAAAGCTAAGGCACAGTTGGATCTGATTTTGGCAAGGGATGTGAAGAATAATAAAAAGGTCTTCTACAGGTACATTGGCCAGAAAAGGAAGATTAAAGAAAACGTACCCCCTCCCTGATACATAAGACAGGAGAACTGGTGACACACCATCCGTCAAACACTGGCGTGCTGCCCCATGGCTTATCGCTAGCAAGCCTGGTTTTATCCCTTTCCCCCTTCAAATCTAGTTTAAAGCTCTTTCAATGAGCCCCGCTAAATGCTGCACAAAGATCCTTTTCCCCCTTTGAGACAGGTGTACCCCATCTGTTGCCAGCAGGCCTGGTGTCATGTAGACTGACCCATGATCAAAAAAACCCCAAAATTCTGCCAGTGACACCAGTCTGGGATCCAGGTATTGATCAGCTGGCTCTTCCTGTGTCTTCCCTCATCATTCCCTGCAACTGGAAGGATAGAGGAGAACACTACTTGTGCTCCTGATCCCTTAACCAGTCGCTCCAAGGCCCTGAAGTCTCTTTTGGTTGCCCTTGGACTTCTTACTGCAACTTCATCACTGCCTATATGAAAAAGCAATAATGGATAGTAATCTGAGGGCTGTACCAGGGTAGGAAGCTTTGTCTTCACATCTTTAACCCAGGCCCCAGGGAGGCAGCAGACTTCCCTAAGAAGTGGGTCAGGTCTGCATATTGGGCCTTTTGTTCCCCTCAGGAGGGAGTCTTCTATGACAATAACTCTTTTTTTTTTTTTTTTTTTATGGAAGTGGTTTTGACACAGTGCATAGGCTGACTTAACCTTGGAGACACCTCCAATCTAGATGAACCATCATCCTTATTGTTTTGTTCCACTTGCAGAGCCTCATACCTATTATGCAAGGACACCTGGGAAGGTGAGGTAGTCACAGAGGAGATGCACCTGCTGCTACAGGCAGGAACTTGTTGCCATTGCCCCCTATCCCTTAAGTCACTGCATTCTGCTGGATGGAGAGAGGATAGGGAATCCACTGTATCATGCGTCCTGTCGGCCTGACAGGCCTGTCCCAGGGAAGGTAGGGTGCAATTCCAGTAACCTCTCTCTCTCTCTCTCTCTCCCCCCCCTCCCTCTCCTCCTCCCCCCCCCCCCCCAGGTGGGTGCGTGAGCTGCGGGCTCCTGGCCGGGTTCTCTGCTTCCCAGGTTCAGGAAACCCCCCCTGTACACCGGGCTAGAGCACTCCTTGGCCGAGAGCCCCGAGACATCCTTGATAAGCTCAGCCAAACCTCCTTAATGGGGAGTAGTTGGCAGGACAAAGAAACCCTGATGGGTGTAGGACAAAGAAACTGTGATAACGAACTGACCTTCCAGGAAAACAGGAGTCAGCAACAACTATTCCAGGAACCGATGTCCCATGCCCCGTTATGCATCTACACCAACAAGATATAAAAAGTAACTCGCTACCTACCCAAAATGAGCTTCTCTGCAAGAGTCCCTCTGCAAGAGCTTCTCTGCACGAGATCTCCCAGACACTGTGACGTATATCATCCTTGAAGAGAGACTTTCCGTCATCGATTAGCCTACTCCTGGGAGCAGTTTGGTGAATGACATACCAGTAACACCTCACATAATAAATTTATAGGTGTGCACACAGGTAAAGTATATACTCACTTCACTAGTTGGTATTCTGTAATAACTTGTAATATACAAGAATAACCCAAATATATGTAATATATATATTATATATTTGCTTTCCTAGTGATAATTTTGTAATAACGCGTGATCGCATCCTAGTCCATCTGGAAAATAAGGGAATTACTATCCCTGGAGCTGAACAACAGGGACCTAGCCAAACGGCTCAATTTTTAGGCATAACTTGGCAAAGTAGCAGACAGCGTATTCCCTCTGATATCTTGCAGCAAATATCCGAGTTGAGCTCACCCTCCAGTAAGAAGGAGCTCCGACAAGCCCTAGGAACTTCAGGATTCTGGCGAGCCCATATTCCAGGGTTTAGTATAATTGCTCGACCTTCATACAATCTGCTGAAGAAGCATGCTACCTGGGAACGGACAGTTCCTCATGAAGAGACGCTTCGTTTATTAATATGCAATGTTTTAGAATATCAGGCTATGAGCCAAATAATACCAGGGGCCTCCTTTAGCTTACATATAGGACTCGCAGAAAAGAAAAAGGATATCAATGGGGATTGTGGCAACAAGCTCCCGATAAGGCCCAATTAACTCCCATACTGTTTGGGTCAAAGGGGTGGCAAGGTTCACAATCACATTATTCACCCTGGGAAAAATCGCTGCTGGCTACTTATGTAGCCCTATTAGATAATGAACCCATCACATTAGATGTACCCTTAGAAATACAGACCCCGTTCCCCATCCTCAAAGGAATCGGAGAGTCCTCAGGGAATTGCACACTCCAGTACAATCCAGGGGATGGTAATGTACGTAGCACATTGCGACTAGGTTGAGGGGAAAACGGGACTTACAGGGAAATTGGTAGAGTACAATATCTGATGGCAAGGGGGTGCCGAGCCACCCCTTGATACGCTGCCCTCACCCATTCAAAATGTGCTACCCCCATCTGATTTACAAAAGGATAGCAAGGTTTGGTCTAATGTCTGTTTTACAGATGGATCAGCTAAAACGGTTAAAGGAGAATGGAAGGGAAGGACTGCCCTCTTGCACCCCTTGGACAGGACATCTGAAACAAAAGAGACAGAGGGATTAGTTCAATTGGCTGAGCTCCAGGTGGTAGCGTTAGCTGCCAAATGGGGTGTTGGCACAATATATACTCATTCCTATGCGGTATTGGCTCCCATACTGGAAAGTTGAAGGATGGGAAGTCTGGGGAAAGAACTGTGGGAACAGCTATATTTAATAGCTAGAGCGAAGCAGGATGATGAGAATACTCTTCAAATAGGGCATGTATCAGCACATACGAAATGCACAGATCTAGGATCCAGGTGGAACCATGAAGTAGATCACTTGACTAAAGAACCTATAAAGAACAGTTATATTGTTCTTTCACATAACATATATACTCTCTCCACGTCTGTTCACAAGATGCTGGGTTGGCTACGTGACTGCTTAGGACATACAGGTGCCCTGAATTTATAGCGACAGGTTGGCCTCCAAGGGTGGCTCAACTCCAAAGTACAATGCCTAGACTTTGTAGTTAGCTGCCCTTTCCGTGCAGAAGCCTGAGACAAATTTTTGGCTGGGCAACAGTGGGCCAATTTGAGGGAAGGTAAATACTTGTGGTCCTTGTGGCTAATAGACTTTTTAGGACCACTACCCTGAACTCCAATTAAATGGGAATACATTTTAACCAGGGTAGAGATTATCAGCGGTTTAGGTATGGCCTATCTGTGCCTTCAAGCCAGTGCAAAATACATAATTTTTGGATTAGAACAATGGTTTACACACCTACCCCTACCCTCTGAGTTTCAATCAGACAATGGATCACATTTTCAAAGTAAAGATATACAGAGATTGGCTGAAGCTTGAGGAATTAGGTGGATTTTCCACATCCCTTATCATCCTCAGTACAATGATATTATTGACCAATTGAATGGACTTCTTAAAACTCATCTATGAATTCGCACTTGGACCAGTGAGTCCAAAATCTCAACAACTGCCTCCCCATATCACGGCTGGCAACATCACCTTAATGATGCAGTTGCACAAATTCAACATGGGTGGGGAGAACAAGCAATTGTAATTCATAGTGACTTGTAGTGCGTATATGTAGAGAGAAGAGACGAGAGGAGAGAGACGAGAGACTATTTCAGTTGGAAGTGACCTACAACAATCATCTAGTCCAACTGCCTGACCACCTCAGGGCGGATGAAGCATTAAAGCATATTATTAAGGGCATTGTCCACATGCCTCTATCATGGTTTAACCCCAGTTGGCAACTGAGCACCACACAGCCGCTCGCTCACCCTCCCTCCTCCTCCGGTGGGATGGAGGAGACAATTGGGGGGAAAAAAAAAAAAAAAAAAAAAAAAAAAAAAAGTAAAACCCATGGGTTGAGATAAAGACAGTTTAATAGGACAGCAGAGCAAGAGAAATTAATAATATTAATAATAATGATGATAAAAGAATATACAAAACAAGTGATGCACAATGCAACTGCTCACCACCCGCTGACCAATGCCCAGCCTGTCCCCATGCAGTGATCACTGCCCCCTGGCCATCTCCCCCAGCTTATATACTGAGCATGACATCATATGGTATGGCATAGCCCTTGGGCCAGTCTGGGTCAGCTGTCCTGGCTGTGCCCCCTCCCAGCTTCTTGTGCACCTGGCAGAGCAGGGGAAGCTGAAAAGTCCTTGACTAGTATAAACACTACTTAGCAACAACTAAAACATCAGTGTGTTATCAACATTATTCTCATCCTAAATCCAAAACACAGCACTATACCAGCTACTAGGAAGAAAATTAACTCTATCCCAGCCGAAACCAGGACACTGGTTAAACACTGACAGGCATGGGGCATCGACCACCTCTCTAGGAACTGTTCCAGTGTTTAACCACCCTCTCAGTAAAGAAATGCTTCCTAATGTCCAGTCTAAACCTCCCCTGATGCAGCTTTGAGCCATTCCCACGCATCCCGTCACAGGATACCAGGGAGAAGAGATCAGCACCTCCGTCTCACCTTCCCTTCCTCAGGAAGCTGCAGAGAGCAATGAGGTCACCCCTCAGCCTCCTTTTCTCCAAACTAGACAAGCCCTGGTCTTGTCTAGTAAGGACCTCCTGGTCAAACTAAAGCGTATGAAGGAAATCCATAGGCAGTGGAACCAGGGAGCCTGTCTTCTCCAAACTAGACAAGTCCCTGGCCACTCCTCAAAGGACATGTCTTCCAGCCCTTTCACCAGCTTTGTTGCCCTCCTCTGGATGCATTCAAGGACCTTAGCATCCTTTTTAAATTGTGGGGCTCAGAACTGCCCACAGTACCCAAGGTGAGGCCACACTAGTACTAAATACAGCGGGATAATCACCTTTTTTGACCGGCTGGTTATACTGTGTTTGATGCACCCCAGGATGCGGTTTGCCCTCTTGGCTGCCAGGGCACACTGCTGACTCATATTGAGCCTGTTGTCGACCAGCACCCCCAGATCCCTTCCTGCAGGGCTGCTCTCCAGCCCCTCCTCTCCCAAACTATACTTGTGTCTGGTGTTACTCCGTCCCAGGTGCAGAATCTAGCATTCATTGCCCAATTGCTCCAATCTATCCAGATCCCTCTGCAAGGCCTCTTGTCCCTCGAAAGAATCAACAGCACCTCCCAGTTTAGTATCATCAGCAAACTTACTAAGGGTGCATTCAACTCCTGCCTCCAGGTCACTGATAAAAATATTGAACAGAACTGGCCCTAGAATTGAGCCCTGAGGAACGCCACTGGTGACTGGCCGCCAGCCAGATGTAGCCCCATTCTCTACAACACTTTGAGCTCTGCCCTTCAGCCAGTTCTTCACCCAGTGCACCGTGTACCTGCTCATCTCACAGCTGGACAACTTGAAAGACTGTGCCTGATGATTGCACTGTTCTTTAAATGCCTTTCAATAGCACCCAGGATGATCTTCTCCATAATTTTTCCAGGTACTGAGGTTAGACTAACAGATCTGTAGTTCCCTGGGTCTTCCCTCACACCCTTCTTGTAAAGTGGAATAACATTGGCTAGCTTCCAGTCAGCGGGAACCTCCCCAGACTCCCAAGACCTTTGGTTGATGATCGAGAGGGGTCCTGCTGTAACAGCCGCTAGCTCCTTCAGTACTCTGGGATGAATCCCATCAGGCCCCATGGACTTATGAACATTCAGCTGATACAGCTGGTCCCTTACAATTTCAGTGTCCACAAATGGAAAGTCACTGTTCCCACACTCGTGGTCCTCTGACTCAGGGGACCAGGCAGCCCAAGGTCTATCAGTATTATTAAAGACTGAGGCAAAAAAAAAAAGCATTGAATGCCTCCGCTTTTTCTTCATTCCTATTTGTCAGGTGACCATCTTCAACAAGTATCAGTCCAATGTTTTCCTTAGAACTCCTCTTGCTATTAAGGTACTTAAAAAAGCCTTCCTTGTTGTCTGACACAACACTGGCCAGTTTCAACTCTAGTTCAGCTTTGGCCTTTCGTGCCTTCTCCCTGCATACGTGAACTACGACTCTAATCTTCCTGCGAAGGCTGACCTTGCTTCCAGAGATCATACAGTTTCTTTTTCCTCAGTTCCACGAGGAGTTCCCTCTTCAGCCAAGCTGGTCTTCTGCCCCGCTTGCTTGACTTTTGACACGCTGGAATTGCCTGCTCCTGTGCTTCTAAAAGGTGGTTCTTAAAAACTGACCAGCACTCGTGGACTCCTAAGCCCTCAAAGGCAGATTCCCAGGGGACTCTGCTAAGTAGCTCCCTGAGTAGCTTAAAGTTTGCTCTCTTGAAGTCCCGGGTAGCGACTCTGCTGTCCTTTTTTCTCATTACACTGAAAATTTTAAACTCAACTATTTTGCAATCACTGTGGCCAAGACAGCCACCTACCATCACATCTCCCACGAGTCCTTCTCTATTCACAAACAACAAGCCTAGGAGGGCCTCTTTCCTAGTTGGTCACTGAGTACTTGTGACAAGACATTATCTTCAACATACTTCAGGAATTTCCCAGACCTGCTTGGCACAGCAGTATGGTATTCCCAGTTGATGTCTGGGAAGTTGGAATCTCCCATAAGGGCAAGGGCTACCAATCCAGAGATTTCTCCTAATTGCCTATAGAGTAACTCCTCAGTGCTATCATCCTGGCTGGGCAGTAGACACCCACTGCAACATCTCCTTTGTTTTCCATCCCCCTAATCCTCACCCAGAGGCTCTCCACCACATCACCGCTAACTGTAAGGGCTGTACAATCAAACCTCTCCCTTGCATACAGTGCAACTCCTCTGCCTCGCCTGCCCTGCCTATCCTCCCTGAACACCCTGTAGCCCTCCATCCCAGCACTCCAGTCGTGGGACTCATTCCACCAAGTCTCACTAATACCAATGACATCATAGCTCTGGGAACTGACCACTGCCTTCCAGTTCATCCTGCTTGTTTCTCATACCGTGTGTGTTGGTGTACAAGCATTTCAGATGGGCTCCTAAGCCCTCCGTGCTCCCTGGAGCAGCGTAAATGCTCCCATTAGCATTGCCACCCTCAGGCAATGCCATACCAACCCTTGGCTTACCTTCAGCTCTCCTGTTGGTATCCCCTTCCCCCATCGATTCTAGTTTAAAGCCTTCTCAATCAGTCCCGCCAGCTTACGAGCAAAGAAGCTTTTCCCCCATCGGGAAGGAACAGGTGGATCCTGTCAGGCCCCAGCATACCTTGTGCCTCAAAGACTCGCTCTTCCATGGTTATAAAAACCAAAGTTCTGGCAGAGGCGCCAGTCCTGGAGCCAGGTATTGATGTCATGGGCACGCTTGCTTCTTCCAAAGTCTCTCCCCATTACTGGGAGGACTGAGGAAAACACTGCCTGTGCTCCCAAATCTTTTAGCATTCTTCCCAGGGCCCTGAAATCTCTTTTGATCAACCTTGGACTTCTTGTTGCAACATCATTAGTACCCACATGAAAGAGCCAGAGTGGGTAATAGTCCAAAGGCTGTACTAAGCTCATCAGTCGTCTGGTGACATCCCTGATTCGGGCCCCAGGGAGGCAGCAAACTTCCTTGAAAAGAGGTTCCAATCTGCAAATGGGTGCCTCCATTCCGCTCAGGAGGGCGTCACCTACGACCATAACTCGCCGTTGTTTCTTCTTGGCACTGGTCTTAATGCAGGTCTTGTTGCGAGGGGTTGGTTGATCTGACCTTGGTGACGGTGCTTGCACAGGTTCCTCCTATCTCATTACACACTTTGTCTACCATACCCAGAGCCTCATACCTATTCTGTAAAGGTAGCTGAGAGGGTAAGGAGGGGTTCCTCTTACAGCTCCGTGCAGTAACCTGCTTCCACTCCTCCCTATCCCTTGTAACGCTGCCTTCCTCCTGGCACAAAACAGATCCTGGACCTACCTCCGTAGTGGCCATGCTGAGTTGGCACGTGTGTACCAGAGATGGCAGAGCACAGCTCCATTGGTTGGTCTCCTTCTCAGACTCTCGGATGCTCCTCAGTCAGCCCACCTCCTCCTGAAGCCACCAGGCAGAGTAGTTCATCTACCTGGTCACACCTCCCACAGGCTTGCTTGCTATCACCCTCTATATCTCCAGGCAGTCTGAAGCCTGGGTGGTCGCATGCTCTGACAGGAGCTCTGTCTGTGTGGCTGCATTGGTTCTACTGGGTGCTAGAAGCTCAGGAGAAGCAGAGGACACCGCTTTTCGCTGGGTGGTCACCATGCTGCCGCACACCTGCCCACTGCCACGTGCCTGCCCACTGTGCTAGGTCCTCTGTTGTAGGATACAGTGTAAGGCTTTTCATCCATTTTGAGCTGTGTTGAGCACCTCCACCTGGTCTCCCTTTCTGAGCAGAGGTGCAGATTCTCTCATTTTAAATACGCCCCCACATACATTTTTCCAAACCCTCGCAGAGTTTAAAGAGTTCACATCCACAGGCCTGGTTCTGACACTTCTGTGAAAGCTATGGCTATAGCTCTTTATAAACTCCGACAACACATCAATGTAGTCAAGAGCGTCACGTGCTGCAAAATATCTTTGTTTTGAGCATCCTCTTTAAACCCTCTATAAACAGAGGCTTTTACTTCATTATTAGTAGCAAAGCAGTAAACATCATACTGCTTTAAATGCTTCTTTAAAGGCTTGCTTAAAAATTTATTTCTTCAGTCTGTCTGTAACTTCTGAGGCATGGGCCCCCTACTAAAAATGGTTTTAAAATCTCCAGCTATTTCAGAACCCATTTTGCCTTTTAGACCAATGGCCCAGGCATGCTTTGATAATGTGTCTGTCAATCACTGTTAAGAAGTACTTAACACCATTGTTGTGTTTGGAAAACTGTTGCCTATCCACCAAGTCTGCCTGCCATGGAGCATCCACCTCTGCCACACTCACCTTGTTTCTTCTAAAACCTCCAGAGCTTCCTGCCTCCTCCAGAGCACTATAAATGTCTTTTAATAAAATTAATCTATGCCACGTCTACCGACACACCACTACTACGCACATGCACAAAATAAAACACTGAACAATGAATTTAACCCATGCACAGAGAAACTTTATTAACAGGTTATGAGGGGTGTCGATCACCAGTCAGGCTTCTCCAGCCTCTATCTTTTTTTTCCCCCTTGAACACTGCTCTCCTTTCTATACCTCTTCTCCTTTCTTTGACTGCTGCAGACCTGGGCAGGAATGCAAGCAGTTCACAGTACATTTCTGTCTTCTCCCTTCTCGCTTAGTTGGAGCTCTTCCCAATGTCCTATAATGTTACCAATGACCAAAGGAGAAGAAAACACATATAGCACAAGCCTGCATCCCATAACAGTCTTACAGGTAGCTGTAAACTCTCTCTGGTGGGTTGACCTCGGCTGTTCACCAGGTGCCCACCAAGCCACTCTATCGCTCCCCTCCATCAATAGGACAGAAAGAAATAGGAGAGAAAATATGGCAAAAGGCTTGCGGGTTGAGATAAGGACAGGGAGATCACTTACCAATTACCGTCATGGGCAAAACACACACGACTTGGGGAAATTAATTTAATTTATTGCCAATTTATTGTAACAAAGCAGGACAGTGAGAAATAAGAACAAATCTAAAAAACACCTTCCTCCCACCCCTCCCTTCTTCCCAGGCTCACCTTCACTCCTGACTCTTCTACCTCCTCCAAAGGAGCACAGGGGGATGGGGATTGCAGTCAGTTCATAATGCTTCATCTCTGCCGCTCCTTCCTTCTCATGCTCTTCCCCTGCTCTCGTGTGGGGTCCCTCCCACACGATACAGTCCTTCCTATGGGCTGCAGTCCTTCAGGAACTGACTACTCCAGCATGGGTCCCCCATGGGGTCACAGGTCCTGCCAGAAAACCTGTTCCTGCATGGGCTCCTCTCCACAGGTCGTAGTTCCTGCCAGGAGCTTGCTCCAGCATGGGCTCTCCATGGGCTCTCAACATGGAGAGAGATGGTGAAAGCCTTTCCGCAAAGTATACTTCCATGTCTTACCCTGCAGTGCTAATTCAAAGATGGCATCTTCATTGATGTTATTCCAGCTGTGTGTGTACTGTATTTCTACAAGCCCTACCTCATACTTGCCTGAGAGCTCCAGGGGCCTCACCAGTTGTATGGTAAGCTTCAAGCTGGGATTCTGTGGGAAGATTCTGGCGCTGGCATTGCTGGGTAGCGTGATGTAGAAACACCCATCTGCCATCCTTCTATTTCCCCCAACTCCACTGCCAATCACTAGATGTCCTGGACTTGAGAGGCTTCTATCCAGCTGTTAAGTTTCTGGGACCTGCCATGCCACTTCACCAGCAGACGTTTCTTCCTTCCTTCCTTTCTTTCCCTTTTGCTGTGATGATGATCTCAATTTTGTAGATTATGTCCTCATCACAATTCACTTCTTGAAGTTCTTCACGGTAAAATGTCCCCTCGATTGTTTCATGACCATCTTCTGTTATGCGATACACAGATATCTGTCTCCTTCTCACAATTTTATCTACTATGAAAACTTCATTCATAAACATCTGCTCATAACCTTTCTTCACTGAGAAGGTGGTCAAGCACTGGAAAGAGCTCCCCAGGGAAGTGTTCATGGTCCCAAGCCTGTTGGTGTTCAAGAAGTGTTTGGACAACGCTCTTAGATATATGGTTTATCTTTTAGGTGTCCCTGTGTGGAATCAGGAGTTGGAGCTGATGATCCTCATGGGTCCCTTCCAACTCAGGATATTCTATGATTCTATGACTTTGATTTTCAGCAGTGTCGAAAAAATGGGGGGATAACCTTTGCAGTCCGCAATTCCCAGTGCTTGGGGAAGGCTGCTTAGTTTCATGGGCAAAAAACTGTAAAGAGTCTCTTAAACGTATACTCAGACTGGGTACTTCTATGTACATGAGTTTACCACCTTGGGTGATAAAAGGAGGAAACAGATCTTGGGATATCTAAGACTGTTGCTTGTTTTGCCTGTGATAATAATTGGTAAGTGACCTCCCTGTCCTTACCTCAACCCACGAGCTTATTTTCTTATTTTCTCCCCCTGCCCTGATGAGGAAGGGGAGTGAGACAGCGTCTTGGTGGCAGCCAGCCAAGGTTAACCCACCACAGTTTTCTGGTACAGTATTGTGCTTGTTATTCTCTATATCCCTGAATGAATCCAGTGCTGAGTTCAGATTTGTGCCAAGGGAAATAGGGTGTTTACAAACTACTAATAGGTGAGTTGCACTCATAGTACTAACAGTTTGCGAAGGTCTGTGGAGCACTGACAGCATCTAGGAAGAAAGATGAGCCCTGGGAAGAAGAACCTATAGTTTGCTAAGGTTTACTTGTCTAGAATAAGTTCACACATCATATAATCATAGCATATCTCGAGTTGGGAGGGACCTATAAGGATCATCGAGTCCAACTCCCTGCTCCTCACAGGACTACCTAAAACTAAACCATATGACTAAGAGCATCGCCCAGATGCTCCTTGAACTCTGACAGGCTTGGTGCCATGACCACTTCCCTGGGGAGCCTGTTCCAGTGACCGACCACCCTCTCAGTGAAGAACCTTTTCCTAATGTCCAATCTGAACTTCCCCTGGCGCAGCTTCATTCCATTTCCTCGTGTCCTATCGCTGGTCACCAGAGAGAGGAGATCAGCACCTCCGCTGCCCCTCTTGAGGAAGTTGTAGACTGCAATGAGGTCACCCCTCAGCCTTCTCTTCTCCAAGCTGAACAAGCCAAGTGACCACCTCAGCTGCTCCTCATAAGTCTTGCCCTCCAGACCTTTCACCCACTTGACTTCTGACACTTTGGGATTGCCTGATCCTGCACTCTTAAGAGATGGCTCTTAAAAAGTGACCAGCATTCATGGACCCCAATACCTTCAAAAGCAGATTCCCAGGGGACCTTACTAACTAGCTCCTTCAGCAGCCCAAAGTCTGCTCTCCCCATATGCAGGGTCAAAGCTTTGCTGGCAGTTTTTCTCCTATCGCCAACTATTTGAAACTCAACTACTTCATGGTCACTGTGACCAAGACAGACACCAATCACCACTTTGCCCATGAAACCCTCTCTGTTTACAAACAACAAATCTAGGAGGGCACTTTTCCTAGCCGGCTCCCTTAGTACCTGCACCAAGAAGTTATCATCTTCAACGTGCTTCAGGCATTTCCTGGACCTGTTTGTGTCTGCTGTATGATATTCCCAGCTGACGTCTGGGAAGTTAAAATCCCCCATAAGGACAAGGGCAGCTGATCTAGAGATATCCCTTAATTCCCTATAGAATAATTCATTGGTGTCGTCATCCTGGCTGAGTGGTCAATAGTAGAATCCCACAATTTCTGCTTTATTTGCTTTCCCTTTAATCCTTACCCAGAGGCTCTCAACCGTGTCATCGCCAACTGCAAGCGCCATACAATCCAACCCCCTCTTACATACAGCACCACCCCCCACCTCACCTGCCCTGCCTATCCCTCCTGAAGAGCCTATAACCATCCATCATAGCTCACCAGTCACAGGACTCATCCCACCAGGATTCACTTATGCCAATGATGTTGTAGCTCTGGGACTGGACCAAAGCTTCTAGCTCCTCTTGTTTATTCTTCATGCTGCGCACATTAGCGTAGAGACATGATTGAATAAGGCAATGCTCTTTTACAGTGTGGCAAAATCTATGGAATTTAAGTTATAATTGTGATATAGGGAGGAAATTCAAGTTTGCCCTATAGTTGCAATTATGGTACAGCCGAATATCAGAGCTGTGCTTGTGTGTATACCTGGTGGGCCTAGTCATTAATTCCTGGGTGGTCCAGGAACTCCCCAGCTTGTCTCTGCCTAGATGAGACAATGGATTGATTTGAGACAAGGTGATTGTGAATCTGCATAGAAGTTCAGTCAACAAATCAACTAATAGCTACAGGATCACTCTCTGGGTGGGTGGGATTCTGGATAGTCCAGGTGGTTCCCCCAGGCAGCTCCTGTTGTGCATAGGACAAATGATAGGCACTACTTCTATGCTTCAATGTGTTGATTAACACCCTATGTGGAGAATTTGGCAGTCTGAGTGATTCCCCCCAGTTAGTTCCTGCTGTAGAGAAAGGAATTGACTGAACTGTATGTAAATACGATAATTTTAAATAGCCATTTGTATTGGGGTTGACATGGCAAGGTTTTGGTGGTGGGTGGGTGGGTCTGCAGAGGTAGCCTCTGTGCCAGATATAGCCAGTTCCAGCCAGCTCAGCAATGGACTGTAGTGATCCTGACCGAAAGACCATGGTACATTGAGGAGTTAGTGATCCACATAACAGTTAACCCAAGTACACCCAGACCTGTGCTGTGCTGTGCTGTGCTGTGCTGCACTACACGTACGTGGCCTTCAGGCCTGTGTTGTGCTGCACATAGTCCTTCGCCACAGGATAAACTCAGCCACCTCATTGCAACACAGGAGCCTGCAGTCAGCTCCCACTCAGTACCATCGATTATGTCACATGCATGACCTTGCCTTTATCTAACAGTGCAGCAAGAAGTTCTCGTGAACATAATTTCTGTTTGATTGTAGATATGATAAATAGAGCTGTTTCCTTGTAAGAAAATCCCATAATAGCTTGAAAGACCAAAAGGGAAGAATCTCTGCTATGGACAGTGACTGCATGGTATGCTGCATGTCGGTTGGAGTCCTGTTCAATGCTACACTGCTCAGGGCTCCCAACATGTAAAGGGGCATACGATTATCTATGCTATTCTCTCCTTACAGTGTTAACTCTAATAAATAGTATTTTAAATTATACCTTATAGAATCTGAGTGACTTTCTTACGGGGATTGTAATGGACCAGCATGTCCTGGTGCAAAACATGGACTCACTGCAGGCCAAAGGAAAGCCAGTCAGAGAAGCTGATGGTGCCTCTGTGAAAACAAATTTAAGAAAGGGTAAAAAACACTGCACAGGCAGTGAGGAGTGAGGAAAAAAAAAGTGAGAGAAACAATCCTGCAGACACCAAGGTCAGAGAAGAAGGAGGGGGAGGAGGTGCTTCAGGCACTGTAGCAGATATTTCCCTGCAGCCCATGGAGGACCCCATGCCAGAGCAGGTGGATATGCTCTGAAGGAAGATGCAGCCCATGGAGAGCCCACATAGGAGCAGGCTCTCCTGACAGGAACTGTGGCCTGTGAAGAAGACCCACGCTGGAGATTTTCTTGAAAGACTGCAGCCCATGGGATGGACCTACACTGGGGCAGGGGAAAAGCGTGAGGAGGAAGGAGCAGCAGAGATGAAGTGTTATGAACTGATGGCAACCCCCCCATTTCCCATCCCCCCTGTGCTGCTGCGAGCGGTGGCAGGGAGGAGGCAGAGGAGTCAGGATTCGGAATGAAGGAGTGAAGTTGAGCCTGGGAAAAAAAGGGGGGGTGGGGGGAAGGTGTTTTAGTTTTTGGCTTTGTTTCTCACCATCCTATTTTTAATTGGCAATAAATTGAATTAATTAATGCTATGTGGCATGAGCTCAACCTCAGTTCCTGCTTTGCAAATTTGTCCTCATGCTTTGTCTTTCAGCAGGGCTTTCAGTTGAAGTGTTTGACTTATGCAACCCAATGAAAAATTGCAAATATCTTGTCACCAGCATTCCCAGCTCCTGTTTAAGTTTCATTGTAACTGGTGGACTTCTTAAAGCTCCAACTTAAAGAAGTATGTGATTATTTGGGGGAGGATGTTAAAAAAACAACCAACCTATATGCTTCTGGAGAAAACTTTGGAATATGATATGGCTTTAAACACTGAAATCTGAAAGCATAAGAATTGTCCAGAATATAAATCTTATTTATTAATCTCATTATTTTGAAAAATTCAACTCATCTTTATAGTCTGGGGAATGTTGGTACTGTTAGGAATTGGACATCCATTTTCTGGACTTTTAAAATGTGAGCGTGTCTTGGAGATGATGTGAGCTGTTTCTGAAGTCTAGACCTGTGGATGGGGGAGTATTTGGGTCCTAGAGAATCTAGTACAGAAGTTGGTGGGTTGCATGTGTGAGTTTAATGTTGGGAGATTGTTCTGGTGCCTTTTTGTGGTGTGAATAGAGGACTAGAGAGTCCTGTGTGTGGAGGTTGTTGGTGGAGAAAACCTGTTGGTGGGTTGTGCAGGGTTTATTCCTGTGTAAATAAGGGTGTTGGTGGGCTGTAGCAGTGAGATCTTTCCTTCTATATCGCAATATTGTATATTGCACCCTCAGTAAGTTTGCAGGCGACACCAAGTTGGGTGGAAGTGTTGATCTGCCTGAAGGTAAGAAGGCTCTGCAGAGGGATCTGGACAGGCTGGATCGATGGGCCAAGGCCAACTGTATGAGGTTCAACAAGGCTAAGTGCTGGGTCCTGCACTTGGGTCACAACAACCCCAGGCAATGCTACAGGCTGGGGGAGGAGTGGCTGGAGAGCTGCCTGTTGGAAAAAGGACCTGGGGGTGTTGGTCAAGGGCCGGCTGAATATGAGCCAGCAGTGTGCCCAGGTGGCCAAGAGGGCCAATGGCATCCTGGCTTGTATCAGGAATAGTGTGGCCAGCAGGACCAGGGAGGTGATAGTGCCCCTGTATTCGGCACTGGTGAGGCCGTACCTCGAGTACTGTGTTCAGTTTTTGGCCCCTCACTACAAGAAGGACATCGAGGTGCTGGAGTGTGTCCAAAGAAGGGCAACAAAGCTGGTGAAGGGTCTGGAGCACGTGTCTTATGAGGAGCAGCTGAGGGAGCTGGGGCTGTTTAGTCTCAAGTAGAGGAGGCTGAGGGGAGACCTTATTGCTCTGTACAACTACCTGAAAGGAGGTTGTAGTGAGGTGGGGGTCGGTCTCTTCTGCCAAGTAACAAGCAACAGGACAAGAGGAAATGGGCTCAAGTTGTGCCAGGGGAGGTTTAGATTGGATATTAGGAAAAATTTCGTCACGGAGAGAGTGGTCAGGCATTGGAACAGACTGCCCAGGGAAGTGGTACAATCACAGTCCCTGGAAGTATTCAAAAAACGTGTGGATGTGGTGCTTAGGGACATGGTTTAGAGGTGGACCAGGCAGTTAGGTTAACAGGTTGGACTCGATGATCTCAGAGGTCCTTTCCAACCTTAACAATTCTATGATTCTGTGATTGTAAGAGTGTTTGTCCTCCCAATATGTGAGGGAGATGTTAGAAGGGTCATGCAGAAAATGTCTGTCCCTGTTTATCACATCATTTGTGACAGTGATGAGTGTCCCTGTCTGTGGAAATGTGCAGATGTGGGGAGGATTGTTCTGGGGTGCTTGTCTTTGCATGTGGAGAAGGTACAGGTTTGGGGGAAGCAGTGCCAGTGGTGCCTGCCCCTGCGTGTCAAGAAGGCTAAATGGGACAGGGGAAAAGCATGCATTGCATAAGGGCTATTTCTGGGTAAATTCACCCCTCACCCAAACTCTCCCATCTTGACAAAAAGATAGCATACAAGGATGCTACCTGAAAAAAGTGTGCATGCATGAGGGAGCAATACTGGGCTGGGAATCCCACAGGGGCCACCCTAGGGAGAAACGCAGAGTACAACAGAGAGGTATCCTCCACCCCGAGCTTAGGGTGGTGTCCTGGTTTCGGCTGGGATAGAGTTAATTTTCTTCCTAGTAGCTGGTATAGTGCTGTGTTTTGGATTTAGGATGAGAATAATGTTGATAACACACTGATGGTTTAGTTGTTGCTAAGTAGTGCTAAGCAGTGCTAAGTTGTTGCTAAGTAGTTGCTAAGTAGTGCTTACACTGGTCAAGGACTTCTCAGCTTCCCATGCTCTGCCGGGTGCACAAGAAGCTGGGAGGGGGCACAGCCAGGACAGCTGACCCAGGCTGGCCCAAGGGCTGTTCCATACCGTATGACGTCATGCTCAGTATAGAAACTGGGGGGAGTTGGCCGGGGGGCAGCGATCGCTGCTCGGGGACGGGCTGTGCATCGGTCGGTGGGTGGTGAGCAATTGTATAGTGTATCACTTGTTTTGTATATTATTATCGATTATTATTACTACTACTATTACTACTATTCTATTTTATTTTACTTCAATTATTAAGCTGTTCTTATCTCAACCCACGAGTTTTCTCCCTTTTACCTTTCCGATTCTCTTCCCCATCCCACCGGAAAGACACTGCTCCCCTTTCACCACACGCATAACGGAGTGGGATAGGAGGAATGGATGACGCGAAACCAATCCCATATCTCGAGAGAGGCAAGGATATAGATCTGAGCGTATGTGTACACACAGTGCGCATGCACCATATGCATGACACGCTCACTCGGCTTCATTCGGTCTGCACTCGGCTATTTCCGTCTCTTTGTTTTAAACTCTGAGTCGGAATATTGGGAGGGGAGGAGGAAGGACAGAAAATATTTTTTTTCCTTTTTTTTTTTTTTTTGAGGGGGTAGGGAAAAAATAAAAGGGGAACTGGAAGGAAAAGGGGACGGGAATCAACCCCCTGAAGATAAAAGATTCCTGCTCCTCCCCCTTCTCTTAGCGGCCGGGCACAGCGTAGCTCATCTTCTTTTCTGTTGCCGTCTGTTGACAGGTCAGTCTGCCGCCCTCCGGTGCTGGGGGGGGAGCGGGATAGACACGACACGACACCGGGTTGGGTGTGGGCGTGGGCAGGTTGTGCGTGAACTTTTTGTGATGCAGAAAATGCACGTTATTGTCTCGGTGGGTTCGACGTTTCTCCCCCCCCCCTTAAACCCCCTTCCTTTTTCGTGCTTAATGGTAGCTTCTGCCCACCAAAGGGAAAGGTGTCTTTTCCTTTAAAAAAAAAAAACACACAAATTGTTTCTCCCCCCACCTTTTTCCCCCTTCTGTTTTCACCCCTCCCTTTCTTATTCCAACTATTAAGCTTCCTGGCTTTTGGAGGAGTGGTAACGATTCTTTCTTTTCGGGTGCCTGGTCTGTGTGTTTCTGCGTCCTGCCAGCAGACTCTTGTCTTCAGGTTTGCATGGAGACCTCGCATTACTGTGGGTTGGCTTAGGTGTGTAGCTCAGCAGGGTGATAAGGAATGTTTGTGGAGAGGTGGTGGTGGGGTTTGGATGAGAGCTGTCTTGAGTCGCGTTCAGAAAACTCCCTCCACCCCTATTAATGGTTTTGCATTGATTAAACCCCCACTATTGGAAGGGGGAGGGAATATGTCTCTAGTCAGAATGGAGTGGGTGTATTCCTTGCTAAATTACCTCAGTTATACAGGTGTGGGGTTTTGATGCTGTGTATGGCTTAGGTTTTCAAGTCCTGTGAGAAGTAGGAATTGAAATAGCACTGGTAGATTAAAAAAGGAATGTTTGTGGTTTGCATTGCTTTCCTGCCCCGAGTATTTGTTGATTTGTTTTTTACTACCAAGTTCTGTTTATTTTCTACAAATGTTGAATTTGTCAGTGAGTTGTGGTGTTATGGAATAATGTGGTAGTCAGTCTCTTGTTGAAAGGTAATTGATTTCGCTTCAGAAGGTCCTATGAAGAAACTGCAGGAGACAATACTTTAATGCTATGGTTGTATAATACTTGAATGCTCTTTGCTAGTTCACATATATTTTTGTTTCAGGAGATGCTGTATACTCTATAGCTCTGTGTATGCATAATCTCAAGTCAGTTTAGTCATTTTTTTTTTTTTTCTTTTCCCCTCTGGATGTGAAATATGGATGACTGAGAAACCTAGATCTAGAAATTATGTTTGATTACCCATGTGTACTCTAGAATGTTCCTTTAGAAGTGTTTTGCTTTGGTATTTTTTCAGGAGTCCTACATAATTGTCTACCTATGTTTCTTAGAATTAAAGTTGTGGATGAGAAGGTTAAAATAAAAAAAAAAAACAGATGCTATTTAAACACAATGTTCATTCTGTCTTTGAAATCTCATGTGCAATAACGATCCTTCTGGACTAAAGTAATTTTAGACCAAAATGTTGGACTCTCCAGGAAGCTACTTTGGGAATATATTAAAAATATTTGCATGGAAACTTTAAGGTAGATATGATCTGTAAAGTGGATGTACGTTTTGACAGACACTGCAAATGTAATGAGATCTTGCAAGAATGCGAGCGTAGAATATTCCTGTTTGTTTATATGTGTATATATAACTCTTCATCCTTTTATATTGGGATAGTGGTCTGACTGGTACATAGTTTAAGACAGAGATACTAAATGGAAGCCTTTATTAGCAGTATTTGGTGATGCAAGAGATTTCAGAATGTTGATATTCTTAAATGTCCCGTGGTTTAAACTGTTTCCTTTTTGATTTTACTAGTAAAAAGGGTTGAGTAACAGTTCAAACTACCCCCTTGTGCTCGGATAGGTACTCCCATCAGGTTTGAAGGGATGCCAGAGAAAACTGACTTAGGAACGTCAGACTAGAATGTCTGATGGAAATAAGTCAACAGCTAGAAAGACACTACCCAATTCCAGAATCTATTACTTGGTACAGGACTTGTATTGGAGCCCTGTCTCTAGGGTAAATTAATAATTTTAATAAAAGACAGGTTTTGGGAAGATGAAAGTCAAGGCTCACACACTTTGTTCTGAAAGTACTTGCTATGCTGAAGTAGTTAATACAATCAACAGGGTGGAGAGGGTGGGGTTGTGTTGCATTAAAACCCCCCCTTGCTATTGTGATATGTACTGTTGTGTTTTATTGTTGATTGAAACAGATACTGTATGCAGCAGTTTTTACTGTAGTCTATTTGAAGAGCTGAGGAAAAACTTGCTGCTCTTCTTCAAATTAGGTTTCTGTTAAGTTAATCTTCAGAAGAAATACTTCTGTATTTAAACTGCTAGCGTATAAAATATTCCCAGTGGTGAGAACTTAGGAGATGGAAAAAGTTTATTTGCTATTGAACATTTGAATGAAACTTGTCACTACAAAGGTCTGAAAGTCTTACAGGCATGTTGCAGGACAGAATAAAAGAGCAATGATTTGATAGGTAATGCCATTTTCCTTTTTCTACCAGAAAGATAACTTCATTTAAAGTGAAAGTTGAGTTGAGTTGGTTCTGAGGGGTAAATTCTGTCTGAATGACTGATTATTTAATAAAAAAAAAACCCAAACAAACAAAAAAAACCACTTGTTTTTTAGCTTCGTTAGCATGCAAACTCTAAAATGTCTCCTTTCATAGAGTTCAAGAGTCTGTAGGAATAGATATGTCTACTTCAGAGAACTTGATTTTTTTTTTTTTTTTGAAACCTACCTTGTATACTAAGAGCTTGTCAAATTGCACTTGCTTTTTGAAGCACTTGACACATTCTTTTTAGAGATTATTCTTTATAGTGGCAAATGTAATTCTCAGATGCTGTCTCTAGGTACAGGCTAGTTGAAAAATGTGAATTTGTCATGAGCAGTTTACTTCATTTAGAAAGGTATAGTTAAATAGCTGTTATCATTGGGGCTTCTTAAAAACAAAAACAAAACAAAAAACAACAACAAAAAAACCCCCAACCAAACCCAAAAACAACTGCAAACAAATAAAACCCCCAAACAAAACCCTGCCCCCAAACACACAGACTCACTCTTCCCCCCGCCCGCCCCCCCCCCCAGCCATTCATAGTCAACCTGTCATTCCTCATACTTGTGAATGATTTGTGCTATGTTTTGCAGAGGGATAAAGAAATCTAATTCCTACATGTTTTCTTGAAAATAATATTAAAAATAAATTGATGGCTGAATAAACGTATATAAGGGACCTAAATAAGTGTGTGAAACGGTACAGTGAGCTCAAGACTTACCTGTTCTGATTAGCTTTTGGCAACCAGTCATGTAGCAATGATTGCCTCTCGCCCAGCTTGTAGTTAGGTGATGTGGAGTCAGCTGGGGAAAGCGTTGAGAAGACTTGGGTGAGAACTGGAGATATCAAGGGTATGTTGGTGTTATTATGATTGAGGAAAGTAAAGGCACAAATGCAATGGAAACCAGGCTCTGTTAGTTCTATTACTCATGGAACAACTTGTTTGCATAGATGAAAAATGGTTGAGTTTGTTTAAAGTGATGGGAAGGGAATTCATGATACCCTCATATGTTTGGGTTGCTGTTAAACATTTTACATTTTAACCTTGTGACTGACGCTAACATTAAAACTGACAATATGTAAAAACACTTATTTTGGTGGCAATAACTACCATTATTAGGTGAAATTGAGGGTGTATTTGTTTTGTGAATAGTATAGTATGGTGGGAAACATTTGCATGTGTGTTGGGGAATGTGTGCTGTGCAGTATGTGCTTAAGAGCAATTTTTTTTTTCAGGTTACTGGAACAAAGATTTAACTGCTGGTTTGTAAATGATTATTTAGTTCATAAATTAAACTGAGAATTTTTTTTTCCACCCTTATGTATTGCTATGGTTTAACCCCAGCTGGCAACTAAGCACCACACAGCCACTTGCTCACTTCCTCCCCTCCTGTGGGATGGGGGAGAATTGGAAGGGTAAAAGTAAAACTCATGGGTTGAGATAAAAACAGTTTAATAATTAAAAATTTTTTTCTTTTCCTTAAAATTTATTATTATTATTATTATTATAACAGAGAGAGAGGAAAATAAAACCCAAGAAAGACAAGTGATGCAAATGAAAAGAATTGCTCACCACCAACTGATGCCTAGCCAGTCACCAAGCAGCAGCCCCCCTGCCAACCTCCCCCCTAGTTTTATTGCAGAGCATGACATCATATGGTATGGAATATCCCTTTGGTCAGTTGGGGTCGGCTGTCCTGGCTATGTCCCCTCCCGACTTCTTGTGCACTTCCAACCTACTCACTGTCAGGACAGCGTGAGGAGCAGAAAAGGCCTTGACTCTGTGTAAGCACTGCTCAGCAATAACTAAAACATCCCTGTGTTATCAACACTGTTTCCAGCACAAATCTAAAGCATAGCCCCATACAAGCTACTAGGAAGAAATTTAACTGTATCCCAGCCAAAACCAGTACATGTATAATGAGACAGTGCATGATATTCTGTCTTCAGTAGATCATTTATCTATTGTAATGTTGCTGGATACACTAAGAATCTCATGACTGAGATTTTTTGATTTAATGTTAAAAAAAAGAAAGATACTGGCCCTATAGATTATCTTGGCTATCTTCTCGTGTCATGTGCATGCAAATATTAATCTAAAAGTATAAATAAATAATTAAATAGGAACCATTTATAAAGTATAAATGGTTCCTATTTAATTATTCCTATATAAACCCCCAAAAAACCCACAAAACCAAAAAAAACCACAAAACCCTATAGCCTGCAAACACTACAATGGCCAGGGTTAATTTTTTTTTTTTGTAAGGTGTTGTCCTTATACAATCCCTCCCCACCCTCTAATTTGGCACCTGAAAGAACAAGGTAAAAAGTATGAGCCAACTGGCTAACTACAAATGTTCATTACTTAGGGTGTACTGTATTATGTGCAGATAGCATTTTGTGGAGAGCAGGAGCCATTTACTAGTTTAAATATACAGACTGATATAATGGAAGCTGTGAGTCAATTGATTACTTGGAATAGTTTTGGCAATACAGTGCTCTTCAGCTAACTTATTAGGAGAATTTGTGGCATATCGTTTTTATTACATTGAGTTTATTTGTCGTACTTAACAGTAGTTATCTGTAGGCTTGACTTGTGGAACGGAAACTTTGAAATCTTATGGCCTATTTTGTTCATTTCAAATGACTTTACCTCCAAAACATTAAAGCATAGAGACTGTTTGAAGCCAGGATTGTATTCTCAGAGTTTAGGGCCAGAATGGACTGAGATTTTTGTCTGACTGCCTGTGTATCAAACCATGAACTTCCACACAGTTGCCCTTGCATTGAACATAACTGCTTTTGACGAAAATGTGAACTGTCCTAGATAAAAGGAATCTCGTCTTGATTTGAGGATTCTAAGGATGCAGGATCTACGGGGTTTTTGTTTGCTTGTTCCAATAGTTAATCATGCTAATTGCTGAAAACATATACCTATTTTCTAAAGCAAATTGGCATCTGATTCCAAACTCTAACTCCTGTTATGCCTTTATCTGCTAGCTAGAGTCTTTTAATACTTTGTTTTCACTTTGTGAAGGTGCTGTGACACAGTTGACCTCCCAGTTGTCTCTCTTTGATAACTAAACAGATGGTTCTCTCTGTGAGGCATTTTGAGTACCTGAATTTTATTTTGAACTCTTTTCCTTCTGTGTTTTTTTCGATTTTTTTTTTTCAAAGTATGGATTCCAGAGCTGTATATGGTATCTGACTGATTCTGTCTGCACCAATGAGATATCTCTCTTGACTCATTATTCCCCTGACTTATACAGCCAATAATTACATTAGCCCTTCTTGCTTCAGTATCACGCTGGCTGATTAATCTCTGACTTCTAAATACTTTTTTTAATTGAATCCTCTTTTTTTGGGGGGGAAGGGGGCAGGCAAATATAACCTTGCCACTTGTTAAACGTGTTAAGTGCTCACCAATCCTAGAACATGTTGTCCCCAAATGCAGGTGCCTGCCGCTGTGTGTGTGCTGCCCCACCCCCGAGATCCTGCACTTGAGGGGAAAAGTTTTACTGTGTCCATGAGGGAACTGGGTGGTTAAAGTATACATTGCAAATAATACCTGTCTGGTGTAAAGCTAAAACATTTTAAGTTATTTTGGAAGCAATAAGTGTGGATGTTTTCTTTGTTGAATGAGGTATATAATTGTGGTGGGTTAACTTTGGCTGGCTGCCAGGTGCCCACCAAGCCGCTCTCTCACTCCTCCTCAGCAGGAGAAGGGGAGAAAATAAGATGAAAAGCACATCGGTCAGGATAAGGACAGGGAGATCACTTGCCAATTACCATCACAGGCAATACAGACTAGACTTGGGGAAAATTAACTTATTGCCAATTAATAACAGAGTAGGATAGTGAGAAACAAAACTAAAATCACCTTCCCCCTCTACACCCCTTTCTTCCCAGGCTTACCTTCACTCCTGACTCTTGTACCTCCTCCTCCCATGAGTGGCACGGTGGGGTGGGGGTTGTGTTCAATTCATAACACCTCATCTCTGCTGCTCCTTCCTCCTCGTGCTGTTCCCCTGCTCCAGCATGGGGTTCCTCTCACAGAATACAGTCCTTAAAGAACTGTTCCAGCATAGGCCCTTTCCATCCTGTTTTGTGGGGTACAGTCCTTCAGGAACAGACTGCTCAAGCGTGGGTCCTCCACAGGCTGCAGTTTCTGGTAGAAAGCCTGCTCCAGCATGGATTCTTCTCCATGGGCCGTGGTTCCTGCCAGAACCCAATATTCTTTCCCACAGCCATCGGCAAAGGGAGCTCCTGCTACCACCTTCCCTCTCTGTGTGACACTTAACTCAAAACAGTTTCCCATTCATGGGCCTATCGCTAGTTCTTCTGGTTCACGTGGTTTTGGGGGGGGGGAATCCCTTGGGGGCTTTTCCTTGTTGTCTTTATGCACATGTTGTTCTGAAGTTGGTGTTTTGTCCTGGCTTTCCTTTTTAACAGTTTTGCTTGCATCTTTAAGCACAGTACAAAGTCCAGAAGCTGCCCCAATAATATTGCATGGTCATCCTGTTGGGCTGGGGCTGGATGCAGGAGGCCTCTCAGTCTGGCTCACAGGATTGGTCTCTTATTTGCATGGGGTGGAGATTGTGAAGGGGCCCTTAGATGGGCCTCCTAGGAGGGGTCCGTAGCCCTCAGGCATGTTCCAACTTGTTTGTGCCCCACCCCCTATTCCCCCCCTTTTTGGCATTCCCCCCAAGCCCAAACATGTTAGAGCTTGTTCAGCAGACTTAAAAGGTGTTTTTTTAAGTTTATTTAGTTTAATTACTTTCTGTTCACATTTAAACTTTAATTTTTAATAATTTTTATGGATATATACACACCTGTATATAGAGTATCTATCTACGTGTGTGTGTATATAGATATAAAAAAATATGTTCTACATCTATGTATAAATAATATATATAAGTGCAAATATACGAGATGTATAGATACATGAAAATGTATACGTTTTTATATGTGAGCACTTCGGGGTCCAAAAGAAATGGGCAGTCAATCAGAGGATGCTCTGAGATCACATGGGTATACCAGTGTCAAAAATGGCAACCAGCCAATCGCAGGGCAACACAGAAACACTTGGATTCATGACATTGTCTAAAAAAGTGGCCTTAGCATATGTAGTAGGAGAGGAGCTTCCAGGTCTGACATAGACATACAAACAACAATGTCTATGTAGACATAGACAGACAACCCTGCAGATGCCAAGGTCAGTGAAGAAGGAGGGGGAGGAGGCGCTTCAGGCACTGGAGCAGAGATTCCCCTGCAGCCTGTGGAGAAGACAATGGTGATGCAGGTTGTCCCCCTGCAGCCCATGGAGAGCCCATGCTGGAGCAAGCTCCTGGCAGGAACTACGACCTGTGGAGAGGAGCCCATGCAGGAACAGGTTTTCTGGCAGGACCTGTGACCCCATGGGGGACCCATGCTGGAGTAGTCAGTTCCTGAAGGACTGCAGCCCATAGGAAGGACTGTATCGTGTGGGAGGGACCCCACACGAGAGCAGGGGAAGAGCATGAGAAGGAAGGAGCGGCAGAGATGAAGCATTATGAACTGACTGCAATCCCCATCCCCCTGTGCTCCTTTGGAGGAGGTAGAAGAGTCAGGAGTGAAGGTGAGCCTGGGAAGAAGGGAGGGGTGGGAGGAAGGTGTTTTTTAGATTTGTTCTTATTTCTCACTGTCCTGCTTTGTTACAATAAATTGGCAATAAATTAAATTAATTTCCCCAAGTCGTGTGTGTTTTGCCCATGACGGTAATTGGTAAGTGATCTCCCTGTCCTTATCTCAACCCGCAAGCCTTTTGCCATATTTTCTCTCCTATTTCTTTCTGTCCTATTGATGGAGGGGAGCGATAGAGTGGCTTGGTGGGCACCTGGTGAACAGCCGAGGTCAACCCACCAGAGAGAGTTTACAGCTACCTGTAAGACTGTTATGGGATGCAGGCTTGTGCTATATGTGTTTTCTTCTCCTTTGGTCATTGGTAACATTATAGGACATTGGGAAGAGCTCCAACTAAGCGAGAAGGGAGAAGACAGAAATGTACTGTGAACTGCTTGCATTCCTGCCCAGGTCTGCAGCAGTCAAAGAAAGGAGAAGAGGTATAGAAAGGAGAGCAGTGTTCAAGGGGGAAAAAAAAGATAGAGGCTGGAGAAGCCTGACTGGTGATCGACACCCCTCATAACCTGTTAATAAAGTTTCTCTGTGCATGGGTTAAATTCATTGTTCAGTGTTTTATTTTGTGCATGTGCGTAGTAGTGGTGTGTCGGTAGACGTGGCATAGATTAATTTTATTAAAAGACATTTATAGTGCTCTGGAGGAGGCAGGAAGCTCTGGAGGTTTTAGAAGAAACAAGGTGAGTGTGGCAGAGGTGGATGCTCCATGGCAGGCAGACTTGGTGGATAGGCAACAGTTTTCCAAACACAACAATGGTGTTAAGTACTTCTTAACAGTGATTGACAGACACATTATCAAAGCATGCCTGGGCCATTGGTCTAAAAGGCAAAATGGGTTCTGAAATAGCTGGAGATTTTAAAACCATTTTTAGTAGGGGGCCCATGCCTCAGAAGTTACAGACAGACTGAAGAAATAAATTTTTAAGCAAGCCTTTAAAGAAGCATTTAAAGCAGTATGATGTTTACTGCTTTGCTACTAATAATGAAGTAAAAGCCTCTGTTTATAGAGGGTTTAAAGAGGATGCTCAAAACAAAGATATTTTGCAGCACGTGACGCTCTTGACTACATTGATGTGTTGTCGGAGTTTATAAAGAGCTATAGCCATAGCTTTCACAGAAGTGTCAGAACCAGGCCTGTGGATGTGAACTCTTTAAACTCTGCGAGGGTTTGGAAAAATGTATGTGGGGGCGTATTTAAAATGAGAGAATCTGCACCTCTGCTCAGAAAGGGAGACCAGGTGGAGGTGCTCAACACAGCTCAAAATGGATGAAAAGCCTTACACTGTATCCTACAACAGAGGACCTAGCACAGTGGGCAGGCACGTGGCAGTGGGCAGGTGTGCGGCAGCATGGTGACCACCCAGCGAAAAGCGGTGTCCTCTGCTTCTCCTGAGCTTCTAGCACCCAGTAGAACCAATGCAGCCACACAGACAGAGCTCCTGTCAGAGCATGCGACCACCCAGGCTTCAGACTGCCTGGAGATATAGAGGGTGATAGCAAGCAAGCCTGTGGGAGGTGTGACCAGGTAGATGAACTACTCTGCCTGGTGGCTTCAGGAGGAGGTGGGCTGACTGAGGAGCATCCGAGAGTCTGAGAAGGAGACCAACCAATGGAGCTGTGCTCTGCCATCTCTGGTACACACGTGCCAACTCAGCATGGCCACTACGGAGGTAGGTCCAGGATCTGTTTTGTGCCAGGAGGAAGGCAGCGTTACAAGGGATAGGGAGGAGTGGAAGCAGGTTACTGCACGGAGCTGTAAGAGGAACCCCTCCTTACCCTCTCAGCTACCTTTACAGAATAGGTATGAGGCTCTGGGTATGGTAGACAAAGTGTGTAATGAGATAGGAGGAACCTGTGCAAGCACCGTCACCAAGGTCAGATCAACCAACCCCTCGCAACAAGACCTGCATTAAGACCAGTGCCAAGAAGAAACAACGGCGAGTTATGGTCGTAGGTGACGCCCTCCTGAGCGGAATGGAGGCACCCATTTGCAGATTGGAACCTCTTTTCAAGGAAGTTTGCTGCCTCCCTGGGGCCCGAATCAGGGATGTCACCAGACGACTGATGAGCTTAGTACAGCCTTTGGACTATTACCCACTCTGGCTCTTTCATGTGGGTACTAATGATGTTGCAACAAGAAGTCCAAGGTTGATCAAAAGAGATTTCAGGGCCCTGGGAAGAATGCTAAAAGATTTGGGAGCACAGGCAGTGTTTTCCTCAGTCCTCCCAGTAATGGGGAGAGACTTTGGAAGAAGCAAGCGTGCCCATGACATCAATACCTGGCTCCAGGACTGGCGCCTCTGCCAGAACTTTGGTTTTTATAACCATGGAAGAGCGAGTCTTTGAGGCACAAGGTATGCTGGGGCCTGACAGGATCCACCTGTTCCTTCCCGATGGGGGAAAAGCTTCTTTGCTCGTAAGCTGGCGGGACTGATTGAGAAGGCTTTAAACTAGAATCGATGGGGGAAGGGGATACCAACAGGAGAGCTGAAGGTAAGCCAAGGGTTGGTATGGCATTGCCTGAGGGTGGCAATGCTAATGGGAGCATTTACGCTGCTCCAGGGAGCACGGAGGGCTTAGGAGCCCATCTGAAATGCTTGTACACCAACACACACGGTATGAGAAACAAGCAGGATGAACTGGAAGGCAGTGGTCAGTTCCCAGAGCTATGATGTCATTGGTATTAGTGAGACTTGGTGGAATGAGTCCCACGACTGGAGTGCTGGGATGGAGGGCTACAGGGTGTTCAGGGAGGATAGGCAGGGCAGGCGAGGCAGAGGAGTTGCACTGTATGCAAGGGAGAGGTTTGATTGTACAGCCCTTACAGTTAGCGGTGATGTGGTGGAGAGCCTCTGGGTGAGGATTAGGGGGATGGAAAACAAAGGAGATGTTGCAGTGGGTGTCTACTGCCCAGCCAGGATGATAGCACTGAGGAGTTACTCTATAGGCAATTAGGAGAAATCTCTGGATTGGTAGCCCTTGCCCTTATGGGAGATTCCAACTTCCCAGACATCAACTGGGAATACCATACTGCTGTGCCAAGCAGGTCTGGGAAATTCCTGAAGTATGTTGAAGATAATGTCTTGTCACAAGTACTCAGTGACCAACTAGGAAAGAGGCCCTCCTAGGCTTGTTGTTTGTGAATAGAGAAGGACTCGTGGGAGATGTGATGGTAGGTGGCTGTCTTGGCCACAGTGATTGCAAAATAGTTGAGTTTAAAATTTTCAGTGTAATGAGAAAAAAGGACAGCAGAGTCGCTACCCGGGACTTCAAGAGAGCAAACTTTAAGCTACTCAGGGAGCTACTTAGCAGAGTCCCCTGGGAATCTGCCTTTGAGGGCTTAGGAGTCCACGAGTGCTGGTCAGTTTTTAAGAACCACCTTTTAGAAGCACAGGAGCAGGCAATTCCAGCGTGTCAAAAGTCAAGCAAGCGGGGCAGAAGACCAGCTTGGCTGAAGAGGGAACTCCTCGTGGAACTGAGGAAAAAGAAACTGTATGATCTCTGGAAGCAAGGTCAGCCTTCGCAGGAAGATTAGAGTCGTAGTTCACGTATGCAGGGAGAAGGCACGAAAGGCCAAAGCTGAACTAGAGTTGAAACTGGCCAGTGTTGTGTCAGACAACAAGGAAGGCTTTTTTAAGTACCTTAATAGCAAGAGGAGTTCTAAGGAAAACATTGGACTGATACTTGTTGAAGATGGTCACCTGACAAATAGGAATGAAGAAAAAGCGGAGGCATTCAATGCTTTTTTTTTTTGCCTCAGTCTTTAATAATACTGATAGACCTTGGGCTGCCTGGTCCCCTGAGTCAGAGGACCACGAGTGTGGGAACAGTGACTTTCCATTTGTGGACACTGAAATTGTAAGGGACCAGCTGTATCAGCTGAATGTTCATAAGTCCATGGGGCCTGATGGGATTCATCCCAGAGTACTGAAGGAGCTAGCGGCTGTTACAGCAGGACCCCTCTCGATCATCAACCAAAGGTCTTGGGAGTCTGGGGAGGTTCCCGCTGACTGGAAGCTAGCCAATGTTATTCCACTTTACAAGAAGGGTGTGAGGGAAGACCCAGGGAACTACAGATCTGTTAGTCTAACCTCAGTACCTGGAAAAATTATGGAGAAGATCATCCTGGGTGCTATTGAAAGGCATTTAAAGAACAGTGCAATCATCAGGCACAGTCTTTCAAGTTGTCCAGCTGTGAGATGAGCAGGTACACGGTGCACTGGGTGAAGAACTGGCTGAAGGGCAGAGCTCAAAGTGTTGTAGAGAATGGGGCTACATCTGGCTGGCGGCCAGTCACCAGTGGCGTTCCTCAGGGCTCAATTCTAGGGCCAGTTCTGTTCAATATTTTTATCAGTGACCTGGAGGCAGGAGTTGAATGCACCCTTAGTAAGTTTGCTGATGATACTAAACTGGGAGGTGCTGTTGATTCTTTCGAGGGACAAGAGGCCTTGCAGAGGGATCTGGATAGATTGGAGCAATTGGGCAATGAATGCTAGATTCTGCACCTGGGACGGAGTAACACCAGACACAAGTATAGTTTGGGAGAGGAGGGGCTGGAGAGCAGCCCTGCAGGAAGGGATCTGGGGGTGCTGGTCGACAACAGGCTCAATATGAGTCAGCAGTGTGCCCTGGCAGCCAAGAGGGCAAACCGCATCCTGGGGTGCATCAAACACAGTATAACCAGCCGGTCAAAAAAGGTGATTATCCCGCTGTATTTAGTACTAGTGTGGCCTCACCTTGGGTACTGTGGGCAGTTCTGAGCCCCACAATTTAAAAAGGATGCTAAGGTCCTTGAATGCATCCAGAGGAGGGCAACAAAGCTGGTGAAAGGGCTGGAAGACATGTCCTTTGAGGAGTGGCCAGGGACTTGTCTAGTTTGGAGAAGACAGGCTCCCTGGTTCCACTGCCTATGGATTTCCTTCATACGCTTTAGTTTGACCAGGAGGTCCTTACTAGACAAGACCAGGGCTTGTCTAGTTTGGAGAAAAGGAGGCTGAGGGGTGACCTCATTGCTCTCTGCAGCTTCCTGAGGAAGGGAAGGTGAGACGGAGGTGCTGATCTCTTCTCCCTGGTATCCTGTGACGGGATGCGTGGGAATGGCTCAAAGCTGCATCAGGGGAGGTTTAGACTGGACATTAGGAAGCATTTCTTTACTGAGAGGGTGGTTAAACACTGGAACAGTTCCTAGAGAGGTGGTCGATGCCCCATGCCTGTCAGTGTTTAACCAGTGTCCTGGTTTCGGCTGGGATAGAGTTAATTTTCTTCCTAGTAGCTGGTATAGTGCTGTGTTTTGGATTTAGGATGAGAATAATGTTGATAACACACTGATGTTTTAGTTGTTGCTAAGTAGTGTTTATACTAGTCAAGGACTTTTCAGCTTCCCCTGCTCTGCCAGGTGCACAAGAAGCTGGGAGGGGGCACAGCCAGGACAGCTGACCCAGACTGGCCCAAGGGCTATGCCATACCATATGATGTCATGCTCAGTATATAAGCTGGGGGAGATGGCCAGGGGGCAGTGATCACTGCATGGGGACAGGCTGGGCATTGGTCAGCGGGTGGTGAGCAGTTGCATTGTGCATCACTTGTTTTGTATATTCTTTTATCATCATTATTATTAATATTATTAATTTCTCTTGCTCTGCTGTCCTATTAAACTGTCTTTATCTCAACCCATGGGTTTTACTTTTTTTTTTTTTTTTTTTTTTTTTTTTTTTCCCCCCAATTGTCTCCTCCATCCCACCGGAGGAGGAGGGAGGGTGAGCGAGCGGCTGTGTGGTGCTCAGTTGCCAACTGGGGTTAAACCATGATAGAGGCATGTGGACAATGCCCTTAATAATATGCTTTAATGCTTCATCCGCCCTGAGGTGGTCAGGCAGTTGGACTAGATGATTGTTGTAGGTCACTTCCAACTGAAATAGTCTCTCGTCTCTCTCCTCTCGTCTCTTCTCTCTACATATACGCACTACAAGTCACTATGAATTACAATTGCTTGTTCTCCCCACCCATGTTGAATTTGTGCAACTGCATCATTAAGGTGATGTTGCCAGCCGTGATATGGGGAGGCAGTTGTTGAGATTTTGGACTCACTGGTCCAAGTGCGAATTCATAGATGAGTTTTAAGAAGTCCATTCAATTGGTCAATAATATCATTGTACTGAGGATGATAAGGGATGTGGAAAATCCACCTAATTCCTCAAGCTTCAGCCAATCTCTGTATATCTTTACTTTGAAAATGTGATCCATTGTCTGATTGAAACTCAGAGGGTAGGGGTAGGTGTGTAAACCATTGTTCTAATCCAAAAATTATGTATTTTGCACTGGCTTGAAGGCACAGATAGGCCATACCTAAACCGCTGATAATCTCTACCCTGGTTAAAATGTATTCCCATTTAATTGGAGTTCAGGGTAGTGGTCCTAAAAAGTCTATTAGCCACAAGGACCACAAGTATTTACCTTCCCTCAAATTGGCCCACTGTTGCCCAGCCAAAAATTTGTCTCAGGCTTCTGCACGGAAAGGGCAGCTAACTACAAAGTCTAGGCATTGTACTTTGGAGTTGAGCCACCCTTGGAGGCCAACCTGTCGCTATAAATTCAGGGCACCTGTATGTCCTAAGCAGTCACGTAGCCAACCCAGCATCTTGTGAACAGACGTGGAGAGAGTATATATGTTATGTGAAAGAACAATATAACTGTTCTTTATAGGTTCTTTAGTCAAGTGATCTACTTCATGGTTCCACCTGGATCCTAGATCTGTGCATTTCGTATGTGCTGATACATGCCCTATTTGAAGAGTATTCTCATCATCCTGCTTCGCTCTAGCTATTAAATATAGCTGTTCCCACAGTTCTTTCCCCAGACTTCCCATCCTTCAACTTTCCAGTATGGGAGCCAATACCGCATAGGAATGAGTATATATTGTGCCAACACCCCATTTGGCAGCTAACGCTACCACCTGGAGCTCAGCCAATTGAACTAATCCCTCTGTCTCTTTTGTTTCAGATGTCCTGTCCAAGGGGTGCAAGAGGGCAGTCCTTCCCTTCCATTCTCCTTTAACCGTTTTAGCTGATCCATCTGTAAAACAGACATTAGACCAAACCTTGCTATCCTTTTGTAAATCAGATGGGGGTAGCACATTTTGAATGGGTGAGGGCAGCGTATCAAGGGGTGGCTCGGCACCCCCTTGCCATCAGATATTGTACTCTACCAATTTCCCTGTAAGTCCCGTTTTCCCCTCAACCTAGTCGCAATGTGCTACGTACATTACCATCCCCTGGATTGTACTGGAGTGTGCAATTCCCTGAGGACTCTCCGATTCCTTTGAGGATGGGGAACGGGGTCTGTATTTCTAAGGGTACATCTAATGTGATGGGTTCATTATCTAATAGGGCTACATAAGTAGCCAGCAGCGATTTTTCCCAGGGTGAATAATGTGATTGTGAACCTTGCCACCCCTTTGACCCAAACAGTATGGGAGTTAATTGGGCCTTATCGGGAGCTTGTTGCCACAATCCCCATTGATATCCTTTTTCTTTTCTGCGAGTCCTATATGTAAGCTAAAGGAGGCCCCTGGTATTATTTGGCTCATAGCCTGATATTCTAAAACATTGCATATTAATAAACGAAGCGTCTCTTCATGAGGAACTGTCCGTTCCCAGGTAGCATGCTTCTTCAGCAGATTGTATGAAGGTCGAGCAATTATACTAAACCCTGGAATATGGGCTCGCCAGAATCCTGAAGTTCCTAGGGCTTGTCGGAGCTCCTTCTTACTGGAGGGTGAGCTCAACTCGGATATTTGCTGCAAGATATCAGAGGGAATACGCTGTCTGCTACTTTGCCAAGTTATGCCTAAAAATTGAGCCGTTTGGCTAGGTCCCTGTTGTTCAGCTCCAGGGATAGTAATTCCCTTATTTTCCAGATGGACTAGGATGCGATCACGCGTTATTACAAAATTATCACTAGGAAAGCAAATATATAATATATATATTACATATATTTGGGTTATTCTTGTATATTACAAGTTATTACAGAATACCAACTAGTGAAGTGAGTATATACTTTACCTGTGTGCACACCTATAAATTTATTATGTGAGGTGTTACTGGTATGTCATTCACCAAACTGCTCCCAGGAGTAGGCTAATCGATGACGGAAAGTCTCTCTTCAAGGATGATATACGTCACAGTGTCTGGGAGATCTCGTGCAGAGAAGCTCTTGCAGAGGGACTCTTGCAGAGAAGCTCATTTTGGGTAGGTAGCGAGTTACTTTTTATATCTTGTTGGTGTAGATGCATAACGGGGCATGGGACATCGGTTCCTGGAATAGTTGTTGCTGACTCCTGTTTTCCTGGAAGGTCAGTTCGTTATCACAGTTTCTTTGTCCTACACCCATCAGGGTTTCTTTGTCCTGCCAACTACTCCCCATTAAGGAGGTTTGGCTGAGCTTATCAAGGATGTCTCGGGGCTCTCGGCCAAGGAGTGCTCTAGCCCGGTGTACAGGGGGGGTTTCCTGAACCTGGGAAGCAGAGAACCCGGCCAGGAGCCCGCAGCTCACGCACCCACCTGGGGGGGGGGGGGGAGGAGGAGAGGGAGGGGGGGGAGAGAGAGAGAGAGAGAGAGTTACTGGAATTGCACCCTACCTTCCCTGGGACAGGCCTGTCAGGCCGACAGGACGCATGATACAGTGGATTCCCTATCCTCTCTCCATCCAGCAGAATGCAGTGACTTAAGGGATAGGGGGCAATGGCAACAAGTTCCTGCCTGTAGCAGCAGGTGCATCTCCTCTGTGACTACCTCACCTTCCCAGGTGTCCTTGCATAATAGGTATGAGGCTCTGCAAGTGGAACAAAACAATAAGGATGATGGTTCATCTAGATTGGAGGTGTCTCCAAGGTTAAGTCAGCCTATGCACTGTGTCAAAACCACTTCCATAAAAAAAAAAAAAAAAAAAGAGTTATTGTCATAGAAGACTCCCTCCTGAGGGGAACAAAAGGCCCAATATGCAGACCTGACCCACTTCTTAGGGAAGTCTGCTGCCTCCCTGGGGCCTGGGTTAAAGATGTGAAGACAAAGCTTCCTACCCTGGTACAGCCCTCAGATTACTATCCATTATTGCTTTTTCATATAGGCAGTGATGAAGTTGCAGTAAGAAGTCCAAGGGCAACCAAAAGAGACTTCAGGGCCTTGGAGCGACTGGTTAAGGGATCAGGAGCACAAGTAGTGTTCTCCTCTATCCTTCCAGTTGCAGGGAATGATGAGGGAAGACACAGGAAGAGCCAGCTGATCAATACCTGGATCCCAGACTGGTGTCACTGGCAGAATTTTGGGGTTTTTTTGATCATGGGTCAGTCTACATGACACCAGGCCTGCTGGCAACAGATGGGGTACACCTGTCTCAAAGGGGGAAAAGGATCTTTGTGCAGCATTTAGCGGGGCTCATTGAAAGAGCTTTAAACTAGATTTGAAGGGGGAAAGGGATAAAACCAGGCTTGCTAGCGATAAGCCATGGGGCAGCACGCCAGTGTTTGACGGATGGTGTGTCACCAGTTCTCCTGTCTTATGTATCAGGGAGGGGGTACGTTTTCTTTAATCTTCCTTTTCTGGCCAATGTACCTGTAGAAGACCTTTTTATTATTCTTCACATCCCTTGCCAAAATCAGATCCAACTGTGCCTTAGCTTTCATGGTCCCATGCCTATGCATCTGGGCAGCGTCCCTATATTCTTCCCAGGATGCATGTCCCTGGTTCCACTGCCTACGCATTTCCCTCTTGTGTTTTAGTTTGACCAGGAGGTCCTTACTCAGCCATGCTGGTCTCCTGCCTTCCTTGCCTGATTTCTTACACGTGGGAATCGATAGTTCTTGTGCTCTAAGAAAAATGTCCTTGAAGAGCTGCCAGCTCTGTTCAGCTCCTTTGTCCCTGAGGGCAGTTTCCCACGGGGTCCCATCCACTAGTTCCTTAAACAACTGAAATTTTGCTCTCCTAAAATTCAGGGTCCTGACTCTGTTCTTCACTTGGCCCATAGCTCTCAAGATTGTGAATCCCACCAGGGCATGATCACTGCAGCCCAGGCTGCCACCAATCATCTTGACCTCTCTAATTAATTCATCTGTGTTGGTGAGCAAGAGGTCCAGTAACCCTTCTCCTCTGGCTGGGCTGTCTATCAGCTGGATTAAGAGATTATCCTTGACACACTCCAAGAGTCTCCTGGACCGCTTACAGCTTGCTGTGCTGGTTTTCCAGCAGATGTCAGGGTGATTGAAGTCCCCCAGCAGGATCAGAGCCTGTGATTGTGATGCTTCGTGTAGTTGAAGTAAGAATGCTTCGTCAACAAGCCCCCCTTGGTTGGGCAGCCTGTAGTAAACACCAGCCATGAGGTTTCCTTTGTTGGGTTGGCCCCTAATTTTTACCCATAAGCTCTCAACCTGCTCATTGCTGTTTTTCAAAGACAGCTCTGTGCAGTCAGTCCATTCTTTTACATAGAGGGCAACCCCCCCGCTCCTCCTTCCTTGCCTGTCCCTTCTGCACAGTTTACAGCCATCGATTGCAGCGCTCCAGTCGTGCGATTTGTCCCACCACGTTTCAGCAATAGCGATTAGATCATACCTTTCTAGCTGCACAGTGGCTTCCAGCTCCTCCTCTTTGTTACCCCTGCTGTGTGCATTGGTATAGAGGCACTTCAGCTGGGCTATCCACCCTGTCACCTTTTAGAGGAACATGCCCTAATACCTTTGAGGCATTTCACAGGTGTTTCCCTGTTGGTTCCTAATACCTCAGCAGCCCCTGGCTCCTGTCTGGTGCTCAAAACTCCATCCCCTTCCCCCACACTAAATCTAGTTTAAAGCCCTCCTTGTAAGTCTGGCCAGCTTGTTGGTGAAGGCCCTCTTGCACCACTTGGTCAGGTGAATCCCTGGTGAATGGCCCAACTCTTTTGCACCCCCAGCCTACTGGCCTTTGGCATTGGGGTGGGGGTTGGAGAGACAGCCTTGATGCTGTGCCAGCACTGCTCAGCAGTAGCCAAAACATTGGCGTGTTATCAACACTGTTCTAGCTACAAATACAAACCATAGCACTTTGAGGGCTGCTACTGGGAAAGTAAACTTCATCCCAGCCACACCCAATTCTTTTTGCAAGTCAAAAAAATCCTCTTCTGTTTAGCTGTGTGCCATGCCAAGAATGGCTTTTTCTCTTGAAGCATCATGCTGTCCACCCCATAATATTCTGGCTGTGGAAAAGGGTCTACATGACTTTGATTTTCAGCAGCGTCAAAAAAATGGGGGGGATAACCTTTGCAGCCCGCAATTCCCAATGCTTGGGGAAGGCTGCTTAGTTTCATGGGTAAAAAACTGTAGAGAGTCTATTAAACGTATACTCAGACTGGGTACTTCTATGTACATGAGTTTACCACCTTGGGTGATTAATTGCACGTCCATTTTTCCTTTCAAAAGCTGGCTAATAACGAAGTAGCCATCATAGCCTTTGGCATTATGTGCTAGGAAAGTGTAGCCCCAAAACTCTGTGTCCGTAAACAAGTGAATAAAGACCATGAGACATGTGTCCCCCTTAAACTCCCATTCTCCTTCAGTTTTCCTTTCCACCCCTTCTTCTTCACCCCAAAGGGCATTTGGAGCTGACTCCATGGCAAAAATGTAGTTCGGGATATGTGTCCCAGTTTCTTGCATACGTTCCATGCCATAGATAATATAGTCCTGCCCTGCTTCTGGAGTTTTGGTCATGGGCATGAAACACTGATGCATTATAGATCTGTTCATAGCACATTCCACCCTCCCAGCCTTTACATTCATGATGGTTATCTACATAGGCCTTGCACTTCTCACAGAAAATCATAGCCAAACAATCGGTTTGTTCTTTAATAGCCAGGGCTGTGAATGGATAGTGCTCCATGAAAGGATAGTTGTGTTGTATCCAAAGCAGTAGCATTGCTAGTTTCTTAGGTTTTAGTTTTTAGGATGTCACCTACATACTACTGTGACATGTGCCCTCAGATGTCTTTGCCTTCAGCAATACCAATCATGCAGTTTGTTAGTAAATTATCTTCTTGTCCGGTAATTTCACTCAGTAACATTCAAGCACTGCTTATGCCATTATCTCTATGGGTATTGTATGGTCTAATTGTTAAAATCTATCTTGGTTAGCATATTCATAGCAAGTTGAGCATCTATATTTTTATTTTGTGAGTTAACAATGATTTGGATTTTCCAAGGTAGGTTCATGTAATTGCTTGACATATTTGCACTCATCTAAGAACATCTAGCATTGTATTTTCAGGCTTCCCATTGATACACCTGTCTCAAAGGGGGAAAGGGATCTTTGTGCAGCATTTAGCGGGGCTCATTGAAAGAGCTTTAAACTAGATTTGAAGGGGGAAAGGGATAAAACCAGGCTTGCTAGTGATAAGCCATAGGGCAGCACGCCAGTGTTTGAGAGATGGTGTGCTAGCGAGGTCCTTAGGTCTGCTCCATGATTTGCTGAGCACTCTGGAGCACATTTGAAATTTCTCTGTACTAATGCGCACAGCACCCTAGCCATCTCAGTGGAGGTAGGGGATGGAGATCCACGCAGCAGCAGCAAAGACGCAAGGGGTTTGGATGTGTTAGAAACCACAGAAGCACCTGAGACCAGTCACATAGGAATTAGGGCTTCTCCCCCCAAAAAGGCGGCAGGAGCAATAGCCCAACTGAAGTGCATCTACACCAATGCAAGCAGCATGGGCAACAAACAGGAGGAGCTGGAAGCCATTGTGCAGCAGGAAAACCATGACATAGTCGTCATCACGGAAACATGGTGGGATGACTCGCACAACTGGAGTGCTGCAATGGAAGGCTATGAACTCTTCAGAAGGGATAGGCAAGGAAGGAGAGGCGGTGGGGTAGCCCTGTATGTTAGGGAGTGTTTTGACTGTCTAGAGCTTGATGATGGTGATGGAAGGGTCGAGTGTTTATGGGTAACAATCGGGGGAAGGCCAACAAGGCAGACATCCTGGTGGGAGTCTGTTATAGACCACCCAACCAGGATGAAGAGGCAGACAAAGTATTCTACAAGTGGCTGGGAGAAGTCTCACGATCGCTAGCCCTTGTTCTCGTGGGAGACTTCAACTTGCCAGATGTCCGCTGGAAATACAATACAGCGGAAACAGTCTAGGAGGTTCCTGGAGTGTGTGGAAGATGATAACTTCCTGACACAGCTGGTGAGGGAGCCAACCAGGGGAGGTGCCCCACTCATCTAAGAACATCTAGCATTGTATTTTCAAGCTTCCTATTGATATGAGTATACATGATGTGTGGTCTTTTACATCTTCAATGCACAATTGTGGTGTATCCTCAGCTTTGGTCATAAAGCTTTAAACTTATATTCAAACACGTCCAAAGTTTCAGTTAAATCTGAATCTTAGGGAGAGTGCTTTGCTTTGTTAATCTTAAATATTTGTCAAATGTCTCAAGTCAGAGAATTAAATTTTATGCTTAGAGTTGGCACAGAAGGAAGGAATGTCATTAAAATGCCATTGTGCTATAATAGGGGCCTTAGTTTTGGCAATTTTATTTGCAAATTGAAACGTTTATTAATGGACCTTTCTCTCTAGTTAACAGCATTCACTGTTAAACTGGAGACTGCTGTCCTCTTGCTTTCTGATAGGTGATAGCAACACTTTGACTTTATTAATAAACCTTGTGTATGTTCAGTTGTCTTAAGTACTCTCTAACTTCATCTTCCTCTACTGTGGGTAATGCTTTACTCCCCCTAGACTCTGCCAGTAGTCTCAGAGACCTGAGGGAAAACTTCACCAATGAAAACTGAGGCAAGGAAATTGAGTTCTTCAGCCTCTTCCACATCCTCATTCACTAGGTCCCCTGCCCCATTGAGTTGGAGCCCACATTTTTTTCTTAGCATTTCTTTTACTGCCAGAAGCCCTTCTTGTTGCACTTCACATCCCTCACTAGTTCCAACTCTAGCTAAGCTTTGGCTACCCTAATTCCATCCCTGTGTACTTGGGTAATGTCTATATTCCTCTTGGGTAGCTCGTTTTCCACGTCCAACTTCTGTGTACCTCCTTTTTGCATTTGAGTTCAGTCAGGAGTTCCCTGTTCATCCATGCTGGCCCTCTGCCACACCTGCTAGACTTCCTGCATGTCAGAGTAGACTGTTCTTGTGCTTTGAGGAGATTCTCCTCTGAGATCAACCAGCCCCTTTGCTCTCCAGGGCAGTCTCCCATGAGAGCCTGTCAAGCAGATCCCTAAGTAAGCTGAAATTAGCTCTCCTGAAGTCCAAGAATGTGATTCTACTGTTTGCCTTGTTTCCTTGTCTCGGGATCTTAAACTCCACCATCTCATGGTTGCTGCAGCCAAGGCTGCCCTCAATCTTCACATCCCCAGCCAGCTCTTCCTTGTTTGTGAGTAACAGATACAGCAGAGCATCTCTCCTAGTTGGCTCTTTGGTCATCTACATCAAGAAATTCTTTGGCACACTCAACAAGTCTCCTGGATTGCTTGCACCCAGCCATATTGCCTTTCCAGCAGATATCAGGGTGTTAACAGTCCCCCATGAGTACCAGGGCTTGTACACATGAAGACTCCTTTTAACAACTGGAGGAAACCTCATCTACTTCTTGATCAGGTGGTGTGTTGGATTAGCTTTGGCTAAGGGCCAAACTCCCACCCAGCTGTTCACTCACTCCATCTCCTCAGCATGACAGGGGGAGAAAATAGGATGAGAAAGCTCATGGGTCGAGAGAAAGACAGGGAGATTGCTTACCAGTTACTGTCGTGGGCAGAACAGACTCAAGTTGGGGAAAATTAATTTAATTTATTGCCAATTAAAATAGATTAGGGTAGTGAGTTCTCTACAGGCTGCAGTATGTGTCAGGAAAATCTGCTCTGGTGTGGGGTCTTCCACAGGCTGCAGGGAATATCTGCTGTGGTGCCATGGAGCACCTCTTTCCCCTCCTTGTCTGACCTTGGTGTTCCCTTTGTTGTTTCTCACTCTTTTTGTTCCCTCTTTCTCTCTTTGTCTGGTGGGGTTTTTTGCACTTTCTTAAATATGTTTTCACAGAGGTGCCACAAACTTCACTGATGGACTCAGCTTTGGCCTGTGGTGGGTCTGTTGCCGAGCCAGATGGAACCAGCTGTGTCTGGCACGGGGCAGACCCTTACCTCTTCCCACAGAGGCCACCCCTGCTACCAAAACCTTGCCATATATACCCAATACAGGTGGTCTGTAGCAGATACCCACCATCATGTTATCTGTGTTGAGAGCTTCTGAATAAGGATTGGCAGATAGGTCAACTGGCTTATCACTTGCTCCAAGGCAAAGCTCCATGAATTCTAGCCGTGTGTTTTCATAGAGCACAACCCCTATTCTTCACCTTTTTGGCCTTACTTTCCTTTGCACCTCTCTCAGAAGGAGAAAAGGGTTTTTGCCCAGGAGCTAGCAGGGCTGATTGATAGAGCTTTAAACTAAATTGGAAAGGGGGAAAGGGACAATACCAGGCTCGTCAGCGACGAGCAACGGGATGGCACGCCAAAGTTCGAGGAGCTGCGTGCTAGTGAGATTCCTCAGGCTGCTCCACGAGCCAACGGGCACAATGAACCGCACTTGAAGTGTTTCTACACAAATGCACGCAGCCTGAGGAACAAGCAAAAGGAGCTAGATGCCTTGGCCCAGTCCCAGAGATACGACATCATAGGTGTAAGTGAAACCTGGTGGGGTGAGTCCTGTGACTGGTGTGCCGTGATGGATGGGTACAGGCTCTTCAGGAGGGATAGGCAGGGCAGGCGAGGCGGCGGGGTGGCATTGTATGTAGTGGAGGGGCTGGAATGCATGGAGCTAGCAGTCGGCGATGGCCCAGTTGAGAGCCTCTGGGTAAGGATTAAGGGACAGACAAATAAAGCGGATGTCGTTGTGGGAGTCTACTAGAGGCCACCCAGCCAGGATGACGACACGGATGAGTTATTCTTTAAGGAACTAAGGGATGCTTCTAAGTCATCTGCCCTTGTCCTTCTGGGGGACTTCAACTTGCCAGATGTCAACTGGGAATACCACACAGCTGGTACAAGCAGGTCCAGAAGATTCCTAAACCATCTGGATGATACCTTCTTGGTACAGGTACTAAGGGAACCGACCAGGAAAGGTGCCTTCCTCGACTTGCTGCTTACTAACGGAGAGGGTCTCGTGGGTGAAGTGGCGATTGGTGGCTGCCTTGGCCACGGCGACCATGAAGCAGTCAAGTTTAAAATCTATGGTAACAGGAGGAAAACTGCCAGCAAGCCCTCAACTCTGGATATGAGGAGAGCTGACTTCAGGCTGCTCAGGGAACTACTTCGTAAGGGCCCCTGGGAAAAAGCTTTTGAAGGTGCTGGGGTCCGTCAGTGCTGGTCACTTTTTAAGTACCACCTGCTAAGAGCACAGGAGCAGGCAATTCCAAAATGTCGGAAGTCAAGCAGGCGCGGTAGAAGGCCGGCTTGGCTAAGTAGGGATCTTCTTCTAGAACTAAGGCGAAAAAAGAAAATGTATGGCAGGTGGAAGCAAGGTCAGGCGACATGGGAGGACTACAGAGATGCTGCTCGCCACTGTAGGGAGGAAATTCGCGCGGCCAAAGCTCAATTAGAGCTGAAGCTGGCCAGTACTGTGAAGGACAATAAAAAGGGCTTTTTAAAATATGTTAATAGCAAAAGGCAGGCGAGAAATAACATTGGCCCGTTACTTGATGAGCATGGTCACCTCACAAACAGGGACACAGACAAAGCAGAGACATTTTAATGCTTTCTTCGCCTCGGTCTTCAACACCGATGATGGGCTCTGGGGCCCCCAGAGCCCTGGGCTAGAGAACCATGAGTGCTGACTGGAAGCTGGCAAACATTGTCCTAATCTTCAAGAAGGGTAATAGGGATGACCCCAGTAACCGCAGGCCTGTCAGTCTCACCTCTGTGCCTGGCAAAATCATGGAGAAGATTATTCTGGGAGTTATTGGAAAACACCTGAAAGACAATGCAGTCATTGGTCCCAGCCAGCACAGATTCACGAGGGGAAAGTCCTGCTTGACAAATTTAATTTCTTTCTATGACAAGGTTACCCACCTAGCTGACCAAGGGAAGCCAGTCGATGTCATCTTTTTGGATTTCAGTAAAGCCTTCGATACTGTCTCTCACAGTGTCCTCCTGGACAAAATGTCCAGCATACAGCTGGATAAACACATAATGCAATGGGTGTGCAATTGGCTGATGGGTCAGGCTCAAAGGGCTGTAGTAAATGGGGTTACATCGGGCTGGCGACCAGTCACTAGCGGGGTTCCGCAGGGATCCATCCTGGGGCCAGAGCTCTTTAATGTCTTCATAAATGACTTGGATGCAGGACTTGAAGGTTTGCTGTCTAAGTTTGCCGATGACACTCTCGAGGGCAGAGAGGCCCTGCAGAGAGATCTGGAAAAATTAGAGAGCTGGGCAATCACCAACCGTATGAAGTTTAACAAGGGCAAGTGCTGGATTTTGCACCTGGAACATGGCAGCCCTGGATGTACGTACAGACTGGGGAATGAGAGGCTGGAGAGCAGCCCCGCGGAGAGGGATCTGGGGCAAGTTGACGGCAGTTGAACAATGAGCCAACAGTGTGCCCTGGCAGCCAGGAGGGCCAACCGTGTCCTGGGGTGCATCAAGCACTGTATTGCCAGCCGATCAAGGGAGGTGATTGTCCCGCTCTACTCTGCGCTGGTGCAGCCTCATCTTGAGCGCTGTGTGCAGTTTTGGGCGCCACAGTACAAAAAGGATACGAAGCTACTAGAGAGTGTCCAGAGGAGAGCCATGAAGATGGTGAAGGGTTTAGAGGGGAAGCCAGATGAGGAGCGGCTGAAGTCACTTGGTCTGTTCAGCCTGGAGAAGAGGAGACTGAGGGGAGACCTCATTGCAGTCTACAGCTTCCTCACAAGGGGAAGAGGAGGGGCAGGCACTGATCTCTTCTCCAAGGCGACCAATGATAGGACCCGAGGGAACGGCGGGAAGATATGCCAGGGGAGGTTTAGGCTGGACGTTAGGAAAAGGTTCTTCACCCAGAGGGTGGTGGAGCACTGGAACAGGCTCCCCTGGGAGGTAGTCACGGCGCCAAGCCTGACAATGTTCAAGAAGCATCAGATATATGGGGTGAATTTTGGGGTTGTCCTATGCAGGGACAGGAGTTGGCCTCGATGATCCTTGTGTGGGTCCCTTCCAACTCAGGACATTCTAGGATTCTGTGATTCCTAAAGAACCTGTATCCATCCATTGCAACACTCGAGTCCCTATGCAGTCCCTGAATACTTGCATCAAGAAATTGTCTTCAGCACTGTCCAGAAATCTCCTGGCTTGTTTGTGCCCAGACGTATTTCCGTTCCAGCAGATATCAGGGTTGTTGAAGCCTGCTATGAGTACTAAGGCCTGTGATTGAGAGGCTTGTTTCAGCAATTTAAAGAGCTGTCTTCCTCTTCTTGGTTAGGGAGTCTCTAGTAGATGCCTTCCACAACATCAGCCATGTTGGTCTATCCTCTGATCATTAACCATAAGATCTTCATTCAAGGATAATCCAGGGAACTATAAACACGTCAGCCTCACTTTGGTTCTTGGGAAAATCATGGAGCAAGTCTTCTTGGAATACATTTCTGGATTTACTAAAGATATCCAAGTTAGGATGTTATGGTCAGGATGGATGGAAAACTTGATGGGTAAAAATCTGGTTGGCTGGTCAGGTTCTAAGGGTAGCAGTACTCTACCTGGAGGCTGGTAACAAGCGGAATACCACAGGGGTCTATCCTGGGACCTGCCCTGGTTAACATCATTATCGATGATCTAGAAGAAGTGACAGAGTGTACTCTCATCAAGTTTGGAGATGACATGAAATTGAGGGGCGTGGGGGCAGTTGATATGCTTGAGGGCAGGGCTGCTATTCAGAGGATCTAAGCAGGCTGGAGGAATGGGCCAACAGGAACCTGATGAAATCAGCAAGGACAAATGCCAAGTCCTGTATCTGGTACATTATAGATCTGTTCATAGCATGTTCCACCCTTCCAGCCTTTACATTTGTGATGCTTTTCTACAGTCGGTGGTTCTTTAATTGCCGGGGCCTTGTGCCTCTCTAAACATTCCCTGGACTTGCACAGCAGTCTGCATCTAGGGCACCTTATTCTCATACCCATGCTAAATGCACAGTTGTATGACTAGCAGAGCCAGCAATAATATTTACAGCTATGGATGTGATTATACAGCATATGACAAAGCTCACAGAAGTTTCTCACCTGCTCCAGATACCTTCCTGATGTCCCTAACACCATAATAATGATGTTCATCATGTAAAAGAAGGAAAGAGGTCTTGGGATATTCAAGCCCATCATTTGACTTTAAAAATTCCCCAGCCTTTTTTACCCTCAGATAGGAGGGATGACATGTGTATTAACATGTAGCAAGTTGTCAAGCAAAGTGATCTCACTCAGCATAACCTTCCTGTGCACAGACCACTCCAGTTGGTCATGTAGCTCTTTTTTTCTGCATCTGCCAGATCCCTTGCTGCTGTAAGCACTGTGAACTCCCAGCAAAACAGAGATTATTGTCTTTGTTATTTAGATAGATAATTAAATAGGGACACTTTTTGTCTATAATTTTGGAATGGGGGATAGACTGCAGGGTTCTGCATACCCCAACCCCCAACAGCTTTTGCAATAATGATGGCCAGGTGGAAAGTCTGATCAAAACACAGCTCGCTCTTACTTTGCAGGAGAGTACTGACCCAGTCTAAAAATTTCACAGCATTCATATTTCTTAAATTGACAGTAGGAAAGTATAAAGAGTCATGCATGCGGACAGCTTCAAGTCAGAGCCGAGCATAATCACCAGGTTTAAACAGGTGTCCTAAGCAGTCAAAATTTTGCTCTACCTCCCAAACAAATGTTTCATAAGCTTCATGAAATCATACCTGGTCTAAATTAACAAATTTGTATTCTTCTACACATTGCCTAGCCCTGAACCTCTGGATCACGCTTGATGGTGTCATAAGCCCTTGCCAACAAGACACTTGTAGTAACACAAAATTCATTTAGCCTTTCTAATTAGCAGTCTTTGTTGTAACAGTTTTTTCTGTTTTGCTAGCCTGTGAGCCAATACCCCAGAATTAACAGCACCACCAGCCCCTTTATGCCCTCCTTCTTGGCTGCTACTCCTCTTTACCTGATAATAATCATGGTCTTTCAGCTTTGCAACCCCCCCATTGCTCTTTCTGCTCCCCTTGCTCTTTTTGCAGTAGCTTTGGTCCATAGGTTGCTAGGCTGTGTATTCAAAGCCTGAGTCTTGTTGCTTCCAAAGTATTCATGGTCTAAAAACACAGGAACTTGAACAGTTCCCAGCACGTTTCTGTCTTCTCCCTCCTCAGTCAGTCAGCTGGAGCTGTTTAAAATGTTCTATAAGGTCTTCATTGACCGAAGAATAAGAAAATACATGTAGCACAAGCCTGCACCCCATAATAGTCTTACAGGTAGCTGTAAGCTCTCTTACAGCTGTGGACAAAGGGAGTTCCCACCACCACCTCCCATCTCTGTGTGACACTTCTTACTTCAAAACATAGTTTCCCATTCGTGGGCCCATCGGCTTGTTCTTCTGGTTCACATGGTCTTTTGGGGGGAATCCCTTGGGGGCTTTTCCTTATTGTCCCCATGCACACATTCTTCTAAAGTTGGTGTTTTGTCCTGGTTTTCCACTTCAGTGGGCGGTGTTGCCTGTGTCTTGAAGCACAGTGCAAATCCCAAAGGCTGCCCCAATAATACTGCATGGCCATTCTGTTGGGCTGGGGCCGGATGTGGAAGGGCCTCTCAGTCTGGCTCACAGGATTGATCTCTTCTTTGCATGGGGTGGGGGTTGCACAGGGGCCCCTTGGTGGGCCTCCTAGGAGGGGTCCATAGTCCTCAGGCATGTTCCAACTTGTTTGTGCCCCCCCACCCCAAACATGTTAGGGCTTGTTAAGCACACTTGTAACGTGGGTAGGGGGGACGATGACCCCATCTTTTTACTTTTATTTAATTACTCTCTATTCACATTTATAAATATCTATCTATAAACGAACAGCACATATATTTATACATCATTTATACTCCTTTATATATCTATCTATATAGTTTTTTTTATACATGGTCCAAAGGAAATGAGCAGCCTATCAGAGGGTGTTCTGAGATCACATGGGTCAAAAAATGGCAACCAGCCAATCACAGAGCACAAAAATGGTGGCCTCACAAAAATGGTGGCTTCCATGTATGTAGTGGGAGGGTGCTTCCTGTTCTGACGTACTTCTAGGTAAACTGGAAGGGGCATCTTTTCTTGCCAGACAATCACAGGGCAGTCTGAAAACACATGGGGCATGTTGTTGTCAAAAATAGCGGCTACCTGCTGTAAAATGGCAGCTGAAAGAACATGGCGGCCCCTGTGTATTTAGTAGGAAGGGACTTCCTGCTCTGACATCCTTCCAGGGTAAACAGGAAGGGTTGGCTGGTCCTGTCAGCCAATGACAGGGCTGCCTGAGAACATGCGGGGTATGATGGTGTCAAAACATGGCAGTCAGCCAATCATAGAGCAGTATGAAAAAATGTGGGTTATCATGTTTTACAAAATGGCAGCTCCCTGCCATAAAATGGTGGCTGAAAGAAATAGGTGTCCCATGTGTACGTAGAAGGAAGGGACTTCCTGTTCCAACATACTTCTGGGTAAACTGGAAGGCATGGCTGGTCTTTCCAGCCAATCACAGGGCAGTCTGTGAACATGACAGGTATGACATCTTACAAAATGGCAGCTCCCCAGGAGCAAAAAGAGGTGGAGTAAACAAACCAGATGACTGGAAGGGGGGAGGGCGGGCAAGTGGCTGCCCCAGACAGACATGTGACTGCCAGTAGGGGCGGGGTTTCTGATGGAAGTTGGAGGCTGTGGCACCTGTCACTTCTTATCCTGGATAAAAGAATTCTTTATACAGTTCTCCCCTTTGCCTTCTCTTCTAATGGCTGAACAAACTCAATTCTATCAGCCTCTCCATATAGATCATGTGTTCCAGCCCCCTAATCATCTTGGTGGACCTACAGTGGACTCGTTCCAGTATGTCAGCTGGTGTCTTTCTTGTATTGGGGAGCCCAAAACCAATATAGTATTCCAGATGTGGTCTCACAAGTGTCAAATACATGGGAGTAGTCACTTTCCTTGACTTGTTGGCTACACTCTTGCTAATACGATCTGGTATGTGGTTGGCCTCCTTTGCCACAAGGTCACACTGCTACCTTGTGGTCGTCTTCTCCACCAGACCCACAGGTCCTTTTCTGCAAAAGCTTCTGGGCAGTTGGCCCCCAGTCTGTACTTTTGCATGGGGTTGACCCATCTCAGCTGCAAGACTTTGTATTTGCTTTTGTTGAGCTTCATGAGGTTTCTGTAAGCCCATTTCTCCAGCCCCTCAAGTTCTCTCTGAGTATCAGCCCTGCCCTCCAGCCTATTGACTTCTCTCCCATTTGATATTCTCTGCAAACTTGCTGAGTGTGTGCTCTGTCCTATCGTCCAGGTTGTTAATAAAGAAAGACATTAGACAGGATTGGCTCTGGTTCTCTTATCACAAAAATAAATGGAGATTAAATTGAAGTTTGAACTTCTGTGCACCTGTTGCAGATTTTGGAAGTAAACAGTTTCCCACGTCACCATTTGGTCATCTAAAGCATGGATACACAGAATATAAGGATAAGTGGAAAGTTTACAAATTTCTCCTTTGCATCATCTATTAGATGGTCTGATATTACCCTATGATCTGTTCACTGGAGGAGTGAAAACAAGGGAAGAACAAGCCGCTCTACTTTTCCCGTAACTTCTTTAACTGTTTAATGCTTTCCATGCTCAATAGACTTTTTTTTTGTTAATCATCCGTTATGACTACCAGCACAATTTTAACAGTCAATTTTAACAGCAGCAGTCAATTTTAACAAGAAAATATATATAAAAGAAAAACAAACACCCTTTCTATTTCCCCTTCTAGCCTTCTTAATTAAAAAACCAAAGTGAACAATTTTTTTCCTCTGAAAAGACTGTTTCAGATGTTCAGGATGCACTGTATATAAATATCTTCTGAGTACATCCTAGAGCAGGGTCCTTTCTCTCCTTGTCAGCCAAACTTTAAATGTTACTAGTTTATGGTTAATTGTTCTAGTAGGTTGTCTGCTAAAGAGCCGAGGGGAAAACTGTATTAGAAATGGTATGTATTTGAGCCAGTATTATTTTTTTATTAATATTATTATTTTATTTTGGATGTCCCTAATGGTATAATTCTGTTCCCAAGGGTGGTTCTTGGTGAATTGCATAAAAGAGCCAAATGCTATTCTGTGGGTAACAATAGGGGACTGCATTACTTGGCATCTTTGTATTAAAAGACTTTTTCTCCCCTCTTTGCTGTACATTACTCACTTATGTCTGGTGTTTGGAATTTGTAGTCGGGAGGAATAAAGACCTAGTAAAGTGATTTTCTTGGAGTTTAAAAATTCCTGGAGGAAGATGGACAAATACCTGATTAAATATTGTATACTGGAAAGACAGAGAGCTGTTTAAAATTTGATTTGATGGGAGGAATACATTATTCCTTGCATGGAATATCAGATCACGTTTAAAGATGAACCTCACCAGAGTGGAGGAAATTCTCTTCCAAAAATTTTTAAACACGTTGTGCGAATATGTGTATGCACAACCTTGATAATAGCCATCATTTTGTGTGCTAATTAGCAAAGCTGTGATAATTCAGGAAGTTCTGTAATTTTTAAAAGAATATATGTTCTCTTATATAAAATGTAGAAGAAATTTAATGTAATATCTACAAGCTAAACTTTATTGATCATGCTCTCAATTTTCTATTTTATTGCCTGTTATTGTGGGACTACATACATAGTCTGCTTCTGTCATTGTGAAATAGTTATACAGTACTTGCAAATGTAATGCATTGCAGTATTCCTGTTTGTGCTTTTGTGGATGCTTTAGTCACAACTGCATAATAACAATGTAGCAATTACTTGTTTACTTCCATATTATTTTTCCACGTAGTTTATTACCAGAAATTGGTCTCATGATTCACTTCTCTACTGATTTCATTTCTGCTACCCCAGTATATTATTTTGTCTTAGTTCACTGTTAATGCGGTGTTAGCTCTCTCTGTGTACTTTCAAGGCAGAAACCGCTAGCTTTTTTCTCCATCAACTTTTTCCTCAGTCTTATCTAGCACTATTTCCCTTGTGCATAAAACTTGACATCCATGCTTTGTTTTAAGGGATTTTGGGGTGTTTTGTAGAATAATTTAGATACAGAACATAGTTTCACAAATTAATTGAAAATAAACTATTCAGAGGCTGGAGAGAACAGTTGCTATAATTGGTTAAAGAAGAATGGCTTGACTGATCTATTCTGTAAGGTTGTATATTTTGTTCTATTCAGATATTTCTACAAAGTCAAATTTTTAATGTGTGGTGAAATGATTATATGTGGAGCTGAGATGGGAAACTTCACAAGGTAATAAATTCCCATGCTAGGTAGAATAAGCAAAGCTGGTGGTTAATGCTGCAGCTGGTGCTGATTAAGGGTAATTGATAATTGTTGACTTTCTCCAAGGTTGAATTAAGTGGTTAGTAATAGTCAATTTAAAAAACATTTTTCCCTACTTCTGTTCATTTAAGTGCAAGCCCTGTTGAGCACTAAGCAGTAAGGGAAAATACAGGTAATATTTTTTTGAGACCTTTAAGGTCAAATATGTAATTGAAATGAACGCACTGAAAGCCGAACGCATGAACGACACTGAAAGCCGAAACCTGGGTAAAATCAAGGAAGACTTTCAAGCCCTGGGGGTGCAAGTGAAAAACATTGGTGCCCAGGTTATCTTTTCCTCCATCTTGCCAGTTCGAGGGAAGGGTGTAGCCAGAAATAGGCACATAATGCATATCAACTCCTGGCTACGTGGCTGGCGCTGTTGTGAGGGTTTTGGCTTTTATGACAATGAGGCATTCTTCGATGACTATAACATGCTAGGGAGGGACGGAATCCACCTGTCTAGGAGGGGCAAGGGAATCTTCAGCAACAGGCTGGCTAACTTGGTGAGGCGGGCTTTAAACTGAAGGACTTGGGGGGTGGGGTCCAAAACAGAAATGCTCATGCCACCACATCCAACTGGGGAGTAAGTAAGTCAGGCCAACCAGAGCGGTGACGGGTGTTCCTTAGCTGTCTCCCAAGATGTGTACCAGAAGAGCAACCACCTCAAATGTATGTATACAGATGCACACAGTCTGAGAAACAAACAGGAGGAACTGGAGCTCCGTGCCCAGTCAGAAGGTTATGATATCACAGGAGTAACTGAGACATGGTGGGACAACTCACACGACTGGGGAATCGCGATGGACGGTTATAGGCTGTTTCGCAAAGACAGGCAGGGAAGAAGAGGTGGAGGAGTCGCACGCTATATTAAGGAAAACCTCGAATGTATCGAAGTCAACTATGGTGATTGTGAGTGCTCTATTGAATGCCTCTGGGTTAAAATCAGAGGGGTCGTCTCCAAGCAGGACCTCACAGTGGGGCATCTGCTACCGACCTCCAAACCACGATGATAAAGCCGATGAAGCAATATTTGGGACACTAAGGCAAGCTTCTGGTCAACAGAACCTGGTTCTCATGGGTGACTTCAACTACCCAGACATTTGCTGGAAGAACAATACAGCAGCTCGCATGTCGTCCATCAAGTTCCTGGAATGTGTAGAGGACTGTTTCCTCTTACAAATGTTAGATGTGCTAACCAGGAAGGAGGCACTACTGGACCTGCTATTCACAAACCAAGAAAACCTGCTTTGTAATATCTCGGTCAGTAACAACCTTGGCTGCAGTGATCACAATATTGTGGAGTTCGGGATCCGGCTGAGCATGGTGAAGGTTAGCACCAAGACAAGGGTTCTAGATTTTAGAAGAGCAAACTTCAGCTCGCTCAGAGCTCAGTTGGGAGGGATTCTGTGGGAAGCTTCCATGGAGGATAAAGGAGCCAGCAAGTGCTGGGAGTTCTTCAAGAATGCTCTCTTGGAAGCACAAAACCAGTTTATCCCCTATAAAAGAAAGGGAAGTAAGCAGAGCAAGAGGCCCCCTTGGCTCAACCACGAGCTCCTGGGTCTGCTTAAAACCAAGAGAGATGCGTACCAGAGATGGAGAAGTGGAAGATTGTCCACTGAGAACTACAAGGGCATTGCCAGAGTGTGCAGAGATGCAGTTAGAATAGCAAAAGCTCAGCTTGAATTGGAACTGGCCAGAGATGTCAAAAATAACAAGAAAGGGTTCTTCAGGTATGATGTAATTTGCAAGCGGAAACAGAAGGAAAACATAGGCCCACTGTTAAACAGTAGAGGTGAATCAGTCACCAACAATGCTGAAAAGGCAGAGGTTCTCAACACTTTCTTCACCTCTGTCTTTACCAACACTGTTGGGTCCCAGGCGTTGGGAACGAAAATCCAGGATGATCCAAACATAGACCCACCATCAGTGAAGAAGGAGTTAGTATGTGAATTATTACAGGAGCTTGACCCCTACAAATTGATGGGCCCTGACGCCATCCACCCGAGGGTGTTGAGAGAGCTGGCTGATGTCATTGCGGGGCCACTCTCTATAATCTTCGAGAAGTCATGGAGATCGGGGGATGTCCCAGAGGACTGGAGGAAGGCGAATGTTACCCCTGTCTACAAGAAGGGCTCAAGGGTGGATCCGGGCAATTATAGGCCCATCAGTCTTACTTCAGTCCCTGGGAAAGTTATGGAACGGATCCTCCTGGGGGCCATCACGAGTCAAATGAAGCACGTGATTGGGAAAAGCCAACACGGCTTCACAAAAGGCAGATCGTGCCTGACAAATCTGGTGGCCTTCTATGATAAAGTGACCTGCTCGGTTGACATGGGGCGAGTGGTCGACGTCATCTACCTGGACTTCTCCAAGGCTTTCGATATGGTTCCCCACGGCCTCCTCCTGGAGAAATTGATGCGTTATGGCCTGGACAAGTGGTCTGTGCAGTGGGTGAGGAATTGGCTGGTGGGCCAAAGGGTGGTGGTAAATAGGTCTTTTTCAAACTGGCAACCCGTCACAAGTGGGGTCCCCCAGGGATCGATATTGGGCCCAACGTTATTCAATATCTTCATAAGTGATCTGGATAACGGGATCAAGTGTAGCCTGATGAAGTTTGCAGATGACACCAAATTGAGTGGGGAAGTAGACACTCTGGAAGGGAGAGCCACCCTGCAGGAAGATCTGGATAGGCTGGAAGAGTGGGCTAACATGAACCTTATGAAGTTTAACAAGGACAAGTGTAAGGTCTTGCACCTGGGAAAACATAATCCAGGAGTGCAGCATAGGCTGGGATCCACCTGGCTGGAGAGCAGCTCTGTGGACAGGGACCTGGGGGTCCTGGTGGACAGGAAGCTCAATATGAGTGAGCAGTGTGCTGCTGCAGCCAAGAAGGCCAATAGGATGCTGGGTTGCATCAAAAAGGGCATCACCAGCAGAGATACAGAAGTCATTATCCCACTCTACTCGGCGCTTGTCAGGCCACACCTGGAATACTGTGTACAGTTCTGGTCCCTGTTATACAAAAAAAGATGTGGACAGGCTGGAGGGGGTCCAGAGAAGGGCCACCAAGATGATCAAGGGTCTGGGAAGCCTGCCGTATGAGGATAGGCTGAGAGAGCTGGGCTTGTTCAGCCTTGAGAAAAGGAGGCTTAGAGGTGCTCTCATCACCATGTACCAGTGCTTAAAGGGGAGCTACAAAGAAGATGGAGACTCCCTTTTTACAAGGAGTCCCATGGTGAGGACAAGGGGTGACTGGTACAAGTTACTCCCAGGGAGATTCCGATTGGACACGAGAGGTAAATTTTTCACAATGAGAACAGTCAATCATTGGAATAATCTCCCCAGGGAAGTGGTTGACTCCGCTACGCTGAACACGTTTAAGACTCAGCTGGACATGGTGCTGGGCCATCTCGTCTAGATTGTGCTCGAAAGGTTGGACCAGATGATCCTCGAGGTCCCTTCCAACCTGGTATTCTATGATTCTGTGATGATTCTATGAAATATCTGGAGTAGGAGAACAAAACTGAGAATTCTGACTGACAGACAAGTTGGTGAATCTAGTTCTCACTCCACCTGCCCCTTTTCTGAAGAATTTCCTCTTGCCCTTTTTGCCATCTTCAGGCTATATTAGCAAAACCTGCCTTCATCGATGGTTTGTGCTAATATGACATACTGTTGAGCATCTGAGGTGCAAATATATGTTTTTGCTTCAAGGTGGCTATATCTAGCAAGGGGTGGACAGTTGCAGGCAATAATTTCTTAAACCACAGGAATGAGTCTGTCAGCTCTTACTCCTGTGATGATCACTGAGGTTTGTCTGTGGCTGTGATAATCTAGACCTTTCAGTTTTTGTTCAAGATTAGCTTCGTGGAGAAGCAGTCTTTCTCCGTGTTTTGACAAAACAACCTAGAACACTGTTGTAATTTTCCACTGAGCTCTTCTCTCTGAGACCATGTCCCTTAGACCAGTGTAATGCTGTAGTGTTACTGTTGTGATGATACTGCTTTCATTTCTATAGTTGAGGTTTCATTCTGTCTTAAGATTTTGTCTGTCATAGTTTGGGAAATGTAGCTGGTGCTGATGGCCTTGACTTAGAATACAGACAAAAGACTGCACTGGAACAATCAAAGTATGTTCCATATGTTCCTTAAGGTATGTTTGAACACTGATTCATTATTAGATTATGTAATGAAGAAATGCCTTAATTGTTGACTTTTTTTACCTCATTTTTTTCCTGTAAGTTATTGAGTGAAACATTTAAACGTTGAGAATATAGTGGCCCTTTCTGAACCCACACTGTGAAAGTTGGAGAATTCTTCACAGTTGATGTTATGGCTTGGAAAAGGATGAATGTTCCAGTTCTTATAAATAAATAAAATAAATAAATAAACCCTGTTCAGTTATCCAGCTATTACAGAATATTGGAATTTTCACTTTGTGAAGGAGTATACCAACAAAGTGTAGTATTCATTTTACATGAAGCACATGCAATGACTGAAAGAGATTTCAAAGGGATGTGTTCCTGTAATGACTTCATTAAGCCTCACAAAAGTGAGAGATGGAATCTTTCCTTTAGCCAGTGTGACTGATCCCCAATACAGATTTCGTAAGATGGGTTCAGAACATATGACCTGCAAGAAGCATGGCTAATGAAATGTAATGGGAACCACCCCCACAACTTTCTTACCTTTGTGCTGTTTGTTAAATGTAGTTGATTGATAGAGTTTATTGCATTGAAATAGTGAGAAGTTCATACTAAGGTAGCTTGGTTTAGAATATCAGTAATTCAAGGCTCTTCTTTTTGCATATTTGGTTTAACATAGTTATTTTGGGTTTGATCAACATGTCAAAATAACCCACCAGCTGAAAAAGCTACAATTGTCCTAGCTAGGGCATTATTAGTTACTGTACTGGAGGACTTGATTTTCAGCCTAGAAAAGAGAAGGCTTGGGGGGGATCTAGTCACAGTCTTCCAATACCTAAAAAGTTGTTAGAGAAGGTGGAGATACTCTTTTCACAAGAAAACACTGTGACAGGACAAGAGGCAACAGGCACAAGTTGTTTCAGAGGAAATTCTGTCCAGATATAACATAAAAATTCTTCACTGTGAGAACAATTAAACACTGGAATAAGTTGCCCAGAGAAGTGGTGGACTCTCCCTTGCTGGAAATATTCAAGACTTAGTTTGATGGGGCTCTGAATAACCTAGTCTAAGGCCTTGCTTTCAACATGAGGTTGGACCAGATGATCTCCAGAGGTCACTTCCAACCTAGACTTTTCTGTGATTCTAAAATGGAGAGCAGAGTACATCTTAAAACTACTCTAGGATTTCAAGAACAAAAGAGAAAAGGAGTTTTTACAAGGCTCATTTTTTGTGTTGTATAACTTGTCAAACAGCCGATTTTATAACTCCAGAAAGAATACATGGTAGCTGTTATGCATTTACAAGGTTTAGGGGCAATTCTAGTAATTCTAGTAATTTCATTCACTCATCTTCTGTTGGAGCAGCTGGGGCAGGATTGTCAGAAAAAATAAATTGAAACCGTTGTTGGTTGCTGAAATCTTAACTAGAGGCAAAAATATACTTTTTTTTTTTTTCAGACTCTTTCAATTAAGGCTTCAAGTTTGGCTAGAGTTGGCTGACTGTAATCTGGGCTTTGTTAAATTTTACTGGAATGTTTAAAAAAATAGCAGATGTCCAGTCAGTTAAATTTTAGCAGCTTCCTAACTTTTTGACAGCTGGTGGCTCCTGGCTCCTCATGACAGACTTGTTTTTTAGCAGTCAATGCTTTACTCATCTATCACTGTGGCTCTTCTAATAGGTGGAGTGAGATGGCTGAGTGTGTGAATTTTTGAAGGGTTCCTAGTAAATATCCAGCAGTATTGTCTTTGATTGTATCGTAGGCTTATCCATGGCCACATGCTTTGAGGTGCTCCAGCAGGACCTCATGCACAGCCACTGATGCTTCAAGGTGTACCTGCTGCAGTGTGGACTTATCCACAGCCACAGATGCTTTGAGGTGTCCCTTCTCCAGTGTGGACTTATCCTTGGGCCACAATCCCTTCACAGGTATACCTGCTGCGGCACAGACATAACCATGGCCACAGACGCTTCGAGGCATACCTGCTCTAGCTTGGGCTTATCCACGTCCACAGACGTGGTGTCCTGCTCGTGCGTGGACTCATGCACAGGTCACAGTCCCTTCGACTCGAGTTCACACAGCAGTTCCAGCCTGTCCAGTACAGCAGCACAGAAACAGCAGAGATGCCCTGGCCATCTTCCAGCTCAGGCGCATGGCCGTTGTTGTTATCAAAATGTTCCCAGGCACAGCAGAGTAAGATGATAAGCAGTACAGCAGTACAGCAAGCAGCGAAAGCAAAAAACAGCCACTAACAAGCACTAGACTCTAATATACAGTAAGGCAAGCAAGCCCTGTGGCAAGCACAGGAGCCTGCTGATTAATACCTAAACAGCACTAACAACAGCTATAAATTCAATCTAGCACATTCCAATTAAATCTTTCATTATCTCGAACCCTTCGTGCCCCACGTTGGGCGCCAAAAAGGACTGTCGTGGTTTAACCCCAGCTAGCAACTAAGCACCACAGAGCTGCTCGCTCACTCCCCCCAGTGGGATGGGGGAGAGAATCGGAAGAGTAAAAGTGAGAAAACTCATGGGTTGAGATAAAGACAGTTTAATAGGTAAAGCAAAAGCTGCACATGCAAGCAAAGCAAAACAAGGAATTCATAGAATCATAGAATGCTTTGGGATGGAAGGGACCTTTAAAGGTCATCTAGTCCAGCCCCCCTGCAATTGGCAGGGACATCTACAACTAGATCAGGTTGCTCAGAGCCCCATCCAGCCTGGCCTTGAATGTTTCCAAGGATGGGGCATCTACCACCTCTCTGGGCAACCCGTTCCAGTGTTTTACTACCCTCATTGCAAAAAAAGTTCTTCCTTATCTCTAGTCTGAATCTACCCTCTTTTAGTTTAAAACCCTTGCCCCTTGTCCTATCGCTATTGGCCCTGCTAAAAAGTCTGTCCCCATCTTTCTTATAAGCCCCCTTTAAGTACTGAAAGGCCGCAATAAGGTCTCCCTGGAGCCTTCTCTTCTCCAGGCTGAACAACCCCAACTCTCTCAGCCTGTCCTCATAGCAGAGGTGTTCCATGCCTCTGATCATTTTTGTGGCCCTCCTCTGGACCCACTCCAACAGGTCCATGTCTTTCCTGTGCTGAGGACCCCAGAGCTGGATGCAGTACTCCAGGTGGGGTCTCACCAGAGCAGAGTAGAGGGGCAGAATCACCTCCCTCGCCCTGCTGGCCACGCTTCTTTTGATGCAGCCCAGGATACGGTTGGCTTTCTGGGCTGCGAGAGCACATTGCCGGCTCATGGCCAGCTTTTCGTCTATCAGTACCCCCAAGTCCTTCTCCTCAGGGCTGCTCTCAATCCCTTCATTCCCCAGCCTGTACTGATACTGGGGATTGCCCCGACCCAGGTGCAGGACCTTGCACTTGGCCTTGTTGAACCTCATGAGGTTCACACAGGCCCACTTTTCCAGCTTGTCCAGGTGCCTCTGGATGGCATCCCATCCCTCAGGCATGTCGACTGCACCACTCAGCTTGGTGTCATCTGCAAACTTGCTGAGGGTGCACTTGATCCCACTGTCTGTCATTGATGAAGATATTAAACAGCACTGGCCCCAGTACGGACCCCTGAGGGACACCACTCGTCACTGATCTCCATCTGGACATCGAGCCATTGACCACTACCCTCTGGATGCGACCATCCAGCCAGTTTGCTATCCACCGAACAGTCCGCCCATCAAATCCATATCCTTCCAATTTAGAGAGGATATTGTGGGGGACCGTGTCAAAGGCCTTACAGAAGTCCAGATAGATGACATCCATAGCTCTTCCCTCGTCCACTGATGTAGTTACTCCATCACAGAAGGCCACTAGGTTGGTCAGGCAGGACTTGCCCTTGGTGAAGCCGTGCTGGCTGTCTCGAATCACCTCCCTGTCCTCCATGTGCCTTAGCATAGCTTCTAGGACGATCTTTTCCATGATCTTTTTAGGCACAGAGGTGAGGCTGACAGGTCGGTAGTTCCCAGGGTCCTCCTTTCTACCCTTTTTAAAAATGGGTGCAATGTTTCTAAAAAGGGTCTAAATTAAATTCTAAATTCATTTGCTACTTCCCATTGGCAGGCAGGTGTTCAGCCATCTCCAGGAAAGCAGGGCTTCATCACACGTAATGGTTACTTGGGAAGACAAACACCATAACTCCGAACATCCCCCCCCTTCATTCTTCTTCCCCCAGATTTATATGCTGAACGTGACGTCATATGGTATGGAATATCCCTTTGGTCAGTTGGGGTCAGCTGTCCTGGCTATGTCCCCTCCCGACTTCTTGTGCACCTCCAGCCTACTCACTGGTGGGGTGGTGTGAGAAGCAGAAAAGGCCTTGACTCTGTGTAAGCACTGCTCAGCAATAATGAAAACATCCCTCTGTTATCAACACTGTTTCCAGCACAAATCCAAAACATAGCCCCATACTAGCTACTATGAAGAAAATTAACTCTATCCCAGCCAAAACCAGCACAGATTGCTATTTAGAGAGTATTCTTTTTCGTCACGTTATTAGAAATACAGCAATATCCGTATGAGGATGGGAACCAGTTCTCTTTCCTGATTAACAGAGGTCAGTAACTGCTTCATAAGTAGGTACAAAAATCCCTATACTCTACTACATAATATTACAACATTATTCACTAGAGAGACAATATTTCCTAGTCTCTTTGAATAAGTGGTTGGCTTCTGTAGATATACATGTATAACATCCTATGTAACTGGATTTTTTCGTTGTACATAGAACTCATATATTCATTCTGTGAAGGAAGTGGACTGATACATGTATATGATGGGAGGGAGGAAGGGGAAGATCTCTTCAAACATAACAACTAAAACTTAAGTTCTGTAGGAGTTGATGACAGCTTCACTTAGCTTCAGGCTTCTTTGGGGTGGTCTTTTTGAGCCTTGATTATCTTGCATAATGTCATAGCTATTAATACAAATGTGCACCCTTTAAAAGCTGGCAGCTTTTAAAGCCAGAAGTCAGTTGAGTCCCTCACCTGTACTACAAAAGGATGTTTTAATGAAGATTAAGATAAGACTTGGGTGACGGTTGTCCTGTGTCTGTTACTTTAGTAGCTCAGCTACTTTGTAGCAGAATCTCACTGCTGACTTGATTTTGAAGGGACTTTGTTCTTCATGAGACTGAGGGCTCTCTTTAGGCAACCCTTAATTACTGGAGGACAAAGGTCTTTCAGTCTCTTCATGATACATGTGATTTGAATTGAAACAAAGTACCTTTCTAATGACTTTTAATTTCTAAATCTAAATTCTGAACAAAGAATGTATTGTAACATTTTTCCTCCTAGTATATTACAAATTATTTCTGTAATATTTTGTCAAGATTGCATTTTGGAATAGTGTACAAAAATGAATATTTTTTCCTTCAAAATCTTGCTGCCTCTATAAATAATTTTATTTAGTGATAATGAACTAGATTTTATTTAGAGAAAGTTAAAGTGGTATTAATGAAAAAGGTTACTCTTGAGGCTATGCTGTATTTATATAGTATTTCTAAAGATTTAGAAAAATAGAATCACAGAATCGTTTAGGTTGGAAAAGACCTTTAAGATCATCAAGTCCAACCGTTAACCTAGCACTGCCAAGTCGACCACTAAACCATGTCCCTAAGCACCACATCTACTCGTCTTTTAAATACCTCCAGAGATGGGGACTCAACCACCTCCCTGGGCAGCCTGTGCCAGTGCCTGACAGCCCTTTCGGTGAAGAAGTTTTTCCTAATATCCAATCTAAACCTCCCCTGGCACAACTTGAGGCCATTTCCTCTCGTCCTATCGCTTGTTACTTGGCAGAAGAGACTGACACCCACCTCGCCACAACCTCCTTTCAGGTAGTTGTAGAGAGCGATAAGGTCTCCCCTCAGCCTCCTCTTCTCCAGGCTAAACAGCCCCAGCTCCCTCAGCCGCTCCTCATAAGACTTGTGCTCCAGACCCTTCACCAGCTTCATTGCCCTCCTCTGGACATGCTCTAGTACCTCGATGTCCTTCTTGTAGTGAGGGGCCAAAAGTAAACACAGTATTCAAGGTGCAGCCTCACCAGTGCCGAGTACAGGAGGACGATCGATTCCCTAGTCCTGCTGGCCACACTATTCCTGATACAAGCCAGGATGCCATTGGCCCTCTTGGCCACCTGGGCACACTGCTGGCTCATATTCAGCCGGCTGTCGACCAGCACCCCCAGGTCCTTTTCTGCCGGGCAGCTCTCCAGCCACTCCTCCCTCAAGCCTGTAGCATTGCATGGGGTTGTTGTGACCCAAGTGCAGGACCCAGCACTTAGCCTTGTTGAACCTCATACAGTTGGCCTTGGCCCATCGATCCAGCCTGTCCAGATCCCTCTGTAGGGCCTTCCTACCCTCCAGCAGATCGACACTCCCACCCAACTTGGTGTCATCTGCAATCTTCCTGAGGGTGCACTCAATCCCCTCATCCAGATCATTGATAAAGATATTAAACAGAACTGGCCCCAGTACTGAGCCCTGGGGAACACCACTTGTGACCGGCTGCCAACTGGATTTAACTCCATTCACCACAACTCTTTGGGCCCGGCCAGCCAGCCAGTTTTTTACCCAGAGAAGAGTATGCCCATCCAAGCCATGAGCAGTCAGTTTCTCCAGGAGAATGCTGTGGGAGACAGTGTCAAAGGCCTTACTAAAGTCCAGGTAGACAACATCCACAGCCTTCCCCTCATCCACTAAGCGGGTCACCTTGTCATAGAAGGAGACCAGGTTAGTCAAGCAGGACCTGCCTTTCATAAACCCATGCTGGCTGGGCCTGATCCCCTGATTGTCCCATACATGCCGCGTGATGGCACTCAGGATGATCTGCTCCATAACCTTCCCCAGCACCGAGGTCAGGCTGACAGGCCTGTAGTTCCCTGGATCCTCCTTCTGGCCCTTCTTGTAGATGGGTGTCACATTTGCTAACCTCTAGTCAACTGGGACCTCCCTGGTTAGCCAGGACTGCTGATAGATGATGGAAAGTGGCTTGGTGAGTGCTTCCACCAGCTCCCTCAGTACCCTTGGGTGGATCCCATCCGTCCCCATAGACTCAGAGCCAGGTATTGATCTTCTGGCTCTTCCTGTGTCTTCCCTCATCATTCCCCGCAACTGGAAGGATAGAGGAGAACACTACTTGTGCTCCTGATCCCTTAACCAGTCGCCCCAAGGCCCTGAAGTCTTTCTTGATTGCCCTTGGACTTCTTACTGCAACTTCCTCGCTGCCTACCTGAAAAAACAATAATGGATAGTAATCTGAGGGCTGTACCAGGGTAGGAAGCTTTGTCTTCACATCTTTAACCCGGGCCCCAGGGAGGCAGCAGACTTCCCTAAGAAGTGGGTCAGGTCTGCATATTGGGCCTTTTGTTCCCCTCAGGAGAGAGTCTCCTATGACAGTGACCCATCTTTTTTCCTTTGTGGAAGCGGTTTTGATGCAGGGTGTAGGCCGACTTAACCTCAGCGACACCTCCAAGCTAGATGTACCATCGTCCTCGTTCGGTTCCACTTGCAGAGCTTCATACCTGTTATGCAAGGGCACCTGGGAAGATGGGGCAGTCACAGAGGAGATGCACCTGCTGCTACAGGCAGGAACTTGTTGCCATTGCTCCCTTTCCCTTAAGTCACTGCATTCTGCTGGATGGAGAGAGGATAGGGAATCCACTGTATCATGCATCCTGTCTGCCTGACAGGTCTGTCCCAGGGAAGGTAGGGTGTGATTCCAGTAATCTGTCTCTCTCTCTCTCACTCCCTGATACTCCTCAACCTACTCACCTCCTCCCAGAGCTCTGTCACTAAGTGGAGGAGTTCCTCTACCTGGGCACGCCTCCCACAGGTTTGCTCGCTGCTGCCATCCAGTACTGGCATGAGTAGGGCACACCCTGCAGCCTGACACGTGGGTGGCAGCATGTTCCCACCGGATCTCTGTCTGGGAAGCTGCGTTACTCATGGTGGGTGCAGAGCTTAGCGAGGCCATGGCTTTTTGTTGGGTGGAGACCATTGCTCCCTGGTTGATCTTCAGCACCCTTCCTGCATGCCCTTCCGCGTGAACTGCCACGCCACGCCCTGTTTGTCCACTCTGTTCATGGCGCTCCTCTGAAGTTCTGACACTTCAAGGCCCCTTCAGATTTTTTAGCAGATGTATTACATCTTGGTGCAGTGTATTTGGTTTGCACAGTGAGGTTTTGGTAGTGGGGGGCCTACAGGGGTGGCTTCTGTGAGAAGCTGCTGGAAGCTTTCCTTATGTCCAATAGAGCCAATGCCAGCCGGCTCCAAGACGGACCCACCGCTAGCCAAGACCGAGCCAATCAGCAATGGTGGTAGCGCCTCTGTGATAACATATTTAAGAAGGGGGAAAAAAAACCTGTGCAACTGCAGCCGGAGAGAGGAGTGAGAATATGTGAGAGGAACAACTATGCAGACACCAAGGTCAGTGAAGAAGGAGGGGGAGGAGGTGCTCCAGGCACTGGAGCAGAGATTCCCCTGCAGCCCCTGCAGAAGACCATGGTGAGGCAGGCTGTCCCTGTACAGCCTATGGAAGTTAACGGTGGAGCAGATATCCACCTGCAGCCTGTGGAGGACCCCACACTGGAGCAGATGGATGCACCCGAAGGAGGCTGTGACCCCGTGGAGAGCCCGTGCTGGAGCAGGCTCCTGGCAGGACCTATGGACCCATGGATAGAGGAGCCCACGCTGGAGCAGGTTTGCTGGCAGGACTTGTAACCCTGCGGGGGCCCACACTGGAGCAGTCTGTTGCCGAAGAACTGCACTCCATGGAAGGGGCCCACACTGGAGCAGTTTGTGAAGAACTGCAGCCTGTGGGAAGGACCCACATTGGAGAAGTTCGTGGAGAACTGTCTCCCGTGGGAGGGACCCCACGCTGGAGCAGGGGAAGAGCGTGAGGAGTCCTCCCTCTGAGGAGGAAGGAGTGGTAGAAACAACGTGTGATGAACTGACCGCAATCCCCATTCCCTGTCCCCCTGCGCTGCTCGGGGGGAGGAGGTAGAGAAAATCGGGAGTAAAGTTGAGCCCAGGAAGAAGGGAGGGGTAGGGGAAGGTGTTTTAAAGTTTAGTTTTTATTTCTCATTACCCTACTCTGATTTGATTGGTAATAAATTAAATTATTTTTTCCCAAGTCGAGTCTGTTTTGCCCCTGATGGTAATTACTGAGTGATCTCCCTGTCCTTATCTCGACCCACGAGCCTTTCATTATATTTTCTCTCCCCTGTCCAGCTGAGGAGGGGGAGTGATAGAGTGGCTTTGGTGGGCACCTGGCATCCAGCCAGCGTCAGCGCACCACATCCAGGTATGAACTTGTTTTCTCAGCTCTGAATAGAGGAAATAGAACACAGAGAGTAATTTGGGTTTAGATAAGCTAGTGATCATTTGTCAAAAATGGAAAATTGGTTTAGTAGGGCCAAATCTGGTTGGTCGGAGATTGTTTTTCTCCAACTATAATCTTGTAGAAAAGTTTTCCCCTTCTCTTGTGTGGTAGGGATTATTCAGCACCCAAAAGAGTGTTAGGCTGTTCTTCAGACATGAGCCAAGACTCAGTCACGAGTAATTAATGGTTTGAACAATCTAATACATTTTAATTGAAAAGAGGCAGCTGGAATGCACCTTGCTTAACTGTGTTGGAGACTGGCTTCACAAACAGTGGAGCGAAGTTTATGTCTTGCCAAAGGGAATTTACAACTCTTCTGGCTGTGCAGTCCAGCCTCTTGCCTTGAGTCATTCCTAAAGTGTCCCTAAGCTTTAAAACAAGCCTACTTGTGTGGTAGGTGCTGCTTGAGCAAGACTCCATGTGAAATAAGAGTTTCTTTGAACAATACAATGATCAGATTACACAGCTTTGATAATCAAGACAACCAGATATCAGGTTAAAATGGTAGCGTTTTCTGTCAGGTTTTGTTGTGAGAAAACCTAGTGAAGATTGGATTTGGGAGTTGAAAGGTGTAAAGGTTTTCCAAAGAAAAGTTCTGATTAAACTTAATAGTATAATAAAGCATAGCATGGTTAGAATATGCATAAAAGTACTTTGTGCATGTATAGCTACTGTACAGTAAACACCATAACTACAGTAATATCAGTTTTAAGCCTCAGAACAAGTGCAATTATTTTTATAGTGCTTATGAGTCCATTAAACCATATTTCCTAATGTGGATCTGTCACAAATGGGAGAATTTATTTGGACAAATTGCTCCTTTGATAAAAAACTATTTCAGAAGGGCATTGTAGCTTCATTTGAAATTATTAGATGACCAAACTCCTCTCTTATTTGTCTGCCCTAAACTTGCAGCTACTGGTTCTTGTCTATGCCCTTCAGTACCAGGATTTTCTCATGTAAGTAGCATGAAGTTGCTTTTGCGGTATAATCATGTTCCTGTTGTCTTTTTGGAGAAAGTTTTTTTTTTTTTTCTTGTAAAACCTTTGAATAGATTTGTAGCTTTCTACCTTCTCAAATTTTTAACATTGCTTGGAAAAACCTTGGTAACAAAACCGTATTAAGTGTTTGGTATAGATTTTGTCATTATCCTGTGTAGAGGTAAAATCCTTGACCAGAGGACACCCAGTATTTTCTCTACTCTCAGTACTTTCTTGCTGCAATGTTGCAATGCAGACTCATGTTTTCTTTCATCTATGTTTGTAAATGAGTGGAAAACCAGAAAGGTGCACCTCTGTGCTGTGGAGAAAGTATTTTCAAACACTGAAGGGCAGAGAGGCATCCAGTTCTAAGACCGCTTTTAATTGCTCAACAAAGATGACTTGTTTAACTGTCATGCAGGATTCCAGTGTGATGATCAGAAATAAAGTTTCATAAATGGACATTTTCGAGTGAGCAGTTTCTTTCATGAATATGAAAAAAATCATTATGCTTATTCTATATTTTGTATTGTGTGGGCCTGACCCAAAGAAATTCTTCTGGTTGCTGTGGATTTTGTGCTTTGTGGGTGGAAATGTCTCCTTTGCTTGGTAAAATGCTTCAACGATTATCTTCATATTGGGGGTAAAACTTTTTGCTGGATATCTACCAACAAGAAGAATAAAACTACTGATTAGATACTGCTGTTATAAATGCTTGTTTTGTAAATGATGGCTTAAAAAGGTTGTCTAGCTGGGAAATTCATTATGAAAGGAAAGAAAAATAACAAGAGCCTTTGATTCTCATTGCAAGAAAGATTGTGAAAGAAAGATTTTTCTCCACAGATTAACTACTTCAGTACAATTTCTTATCTGTACTTGGTTGGAATTTGGTCCTATTTAATAGCTATTTAGTAGCTTGTGCAAAACTTGATGCTATTTGCTTGGTCCCTAGCGGCTAATGTGGGAAAAGTTGATTACTTCTGTCTTAACTGACAGGAATTCACACTACTAAAATGTCACTGTAATTGTTAGTAGTTTCTTCCCTCTCTTCTTAAGTACTCCCCCAAAATCCAAATAAGTTCTTAAGATTTTTTTCTTCCTGAGTTTCACAGGCTGGCTGTAATTGAGTGTCATGGTTTAACCCAGCAGGTAGCTAACCACCACACAGCTGTTTGCTCACTCCCCCCACCCAGTGGGATGGGGGAGAGAATCAGAAAAAAGGTGTAACTCATGGGTTGAGATAAAGACAGTTTAATAGGACAGAAAAGGAAGGGAAAATAATAATAATGGTAAAAGAATATACAAAACAAGTGATGCACAATGCAATTGCTCACCACCCACTGACCGATGCCCAGCCAGTTCCCAAGCAGTGGCCACGACCCCCCGGCCAACTTCCCCCAATTTATTTGTTCAGCATGACGTCACATAGTATGGAATATCCCTTTGGCCAGTTTGGGTCAGCTGTCCTGTCTGTGTCCCCTCCCAGATTCTTGTGTACCTCCAGTCTCCTTGCTGGCAGTGTGAGAAGCTGAGAAGTCCTTGACTTCCTTGACTCAGTAAGCACTGCTCAGCAACAACTAAAACATCGTTGTGTTATCAACATTATTCTCATCCTAAATCTAAAACACAGTACTATACCAGCTACTAGGAAGAAAATTAACTCTATCCCAGCCGAAACCAGGACATTGAGGAACCTGTGTCGAGGAATCATAGAATAATTTACATCGGAAGAGACCGCTGGAGGTCATCTGGTCCAACCCCCTGTTCAAAGCAGGGCTGATTTCAAGGTTAGGGCAGGTTACTCAAGGCTGTGACCAGTTGAGTTCTGAGTATATAACCTCTCTGTACAACCTGTTCCAGTGTTTGACTGCTGTCTTAGTGGCTCTCTGTTGGACTTGCTTCAGTGTGTCAACATCATCTTGTAATGGGGAATGCAAAATTGGACATAGTACTCCAGATGCAGTCTCAGAAGTGCCAGATGGACTGCAAGAATCATTTCCGTGGACTGGCCGGCTACACTCTTGCTAATACAGTCCAGTATATGGTTGGCCACCTTCGTCATGAGGGCACACTGCTCCCTTCTGGTATACCTGTCATCCACCAGGACTGCCCCCTGCCCCCCCCCCCCCCCCCCCCCCCCTTTTCTGCAGAGCTACTTCCTAGCCAGTCAGTGCCCAGCCTGTCCTGTTGCATGGGGTTATTCTGTTCCAGGTGCAGGACTTTGCATTCGCTTTTGTTAAGCTTCATGGCAGATAATTTCTCCAGCCTATCAATTCCCTCTGAACAGCAGCCCTACCCTCCAGCCATATTGACTACTGTCCCCAATTTGGTGTCATCTGTGAACTTGCTGAGAGTGCACTCTGTCCCATCATCCAGGTCACTAATAAAGATGTTGAACAGTATTGGCCTCGATATTGATCCCTGAGGGACATCACTAGTAACAGTCTGTCAATTGGACTTTCTACTGCTGATCACAACCCTTTGAGCTTGGTGGTCCAGCCAGTTTTCTTCCTCCTTTCTAGTCCACTTACCCAGTCCATACCTCACCAATTTGGCTACAAGGACACTATGAGAGATCATTTCAAAGGCCTTGCTAAAGTCAAGGTAAGCAATATTCACTGCTCTCCCCTTGTCCACACAACCCGTCATGTCACTGTAGAAAGCTATCATCAGGTTGGTCAAGCACAATTTGCCTTTGGTAAATCCATGCCAGCTGTTCCCAATCACCTTCTTGTCCTTAATATACCTGGACATGGCTTCCAGGAGGATTTGCTACATAACTTTCTCAGGGACTGAGGTGAGGCTAACTGACCTGTAGTTCCCTGGATCCTCCTTATTGTCCTTCTTGAAGATGGGTGTGACCTTTTCCTTTTTCCAGTCATCAGGAACCAATCCAATTGCCGTGACCTTTCAAAGATGGTAGAGTGCGGCCTCGAAACAACATGGGACAGCTCCCTCAGTGCCCTTCAGTACATCCCAGCTGTTTCTATGGGCTTGTGTGTGTGTGTGTGTCCAATTTAAGTGTTCCCTAATTCTTTCTTCCCCTACTGTGGGTAATGCTTCACTCCCCCAGATTCTGCCACTAGGCTAAGGGACCTGTGAGGCCTGAGGGCAGACCTTACCTGTGAAAATGGATTAAAAAAAAAAGGCACTGAGTGCCTGTATTGGGAGCTTTGCAGAAGACATTGTATTCAAGGAGTTAGTGATCTTGAGTACGCCATGTTTGCTCTATTGGGCCTTGTACTTAAGGCTTGAAAAGCCCATAGGTTAGCATGAGTATCTGCTGTAAGGGAATCTGATGGAATGCCCCATGCCGGCCTGTGCTGTGCACTGGTGGGTGTTATCACAGAGATAACATTCCAACTTGTCAGGAGAAGATATATAATTCTGTTTGTTACACAAAATAAAAGGCACCATGGCATGGGAGGGAGCAGGAACTGCTCTATGGACAGGATCTGCACAGCATGCTGTGGGAAAAATCTGTCTGGGGTCTGTCCAATGCTGCATGAAAGCAGGGTTCTTAGCATCTGAAAGGACATAAGATTTACTCGCTATCAGTATTCCTCTTTTTATTCTATCTTATTAAAACGGCTATTTTATTATGCCCTTTGTTGTCAGGCCTTTCTTATTGAGATTGGATTGTAGGTATTTCCTTCCACTTGATGAAAATTAATTCATTAACCTGTTTACCTGCTCTATGAAGTTTGTGGCGCCCTCTGCTGATAGCTTCCTGTACATGGGAAAAATGATTTAAGAGTACCGCTCAGATATGAGTACTTGAGAAATGGCTGTAATAATGAAAAATCTAATGCCTTCACAAATAGCTTAACTCTCTCATAGAAAGGCTATGCATGCTGCTAATCATAACTTCACTTATTAAAACAAATGTAAATATTGAACTGTTTCTTTCTATTCAACAATAAAGGTCTTTCTAGCTAGTTTATTTTATTAAACATAGCAGGAAGAATTTTGTCAAAGCTTTGAATATTTTAAAACTTTATTTTGAAGAAAAAAAATCCTTTTAATTTTGAGGCATTTTATTAATTCCAGCAAAACTTCCTTGCACAAAGTAAGTTTGAACTTATTGTTCTCCTTTTAGGTGGCTGGAGTGAGTGAGGGTCTCAACATCAGTAGTTGGAGGAGCCATGGATCTAAGGAGCATGTGTCCGGAGTGCCAGCTATTGGGGGGATGGGTATGAGTGAATATGGGGCCAGCAATTGGAGTCAGACCAGGGGTGTGTGCACTAGAGCGAGTAGGAGTCTCAGTGCCAGCAACTGGAGTGGGTGAGGGTCTTGGTATCAGCCACTGGGCTGGGACCGTGGGTCATAGGGCCCGTTTGTGTCCTGGGTGCCAGTTACTGGGGAGACCAGGGTGAGTAAAGTGAGTGAGGATCACAGCATCAGCAGCTGAAGTGGGGACAGCAGGTCACAGGGCTCATGTGTCTAGGTGCCAACTACTAGGGGGTTGGAATGTTTGTATTTTACCCTAACCTGCTGTGTGTGTGTGTGTGCATGTGTGTGTGCATGTGTCTGTAATTTGCTAGCAAACTTCAAGCTGGACTAGCCATTAAGTAGGAGGCCCAGGATCTTGGCAGGGGTATCAGACTGGCAAAGGGCCAGTGCCAATATTGGAGGGATCTGAGAGTGTGGGGGTGCCTGTGAGATGAGTGTGTGAGTACATGCACCTGTTTGCTAGCGAGTATCAAACTAGACTAGCTGGCAAGTAGGAGACCCATATAGTGGGTAAGAGGGCTCAGGATCTGGGTGTGGATATTAGATGGACAGAGGGGCCATGCTGATATTTGAGGGATCTCTGAATGTATGTATGCTTGTGAATCTAGAGAGTGAGGGTACATGTGTTTTCACTAGTGAACTTCAATCCTGATCAGCCAGAGAGGAGGAGGGAAACTTGGCTAGCTGTACTTATGTTTTATGTGAGTTCTGGTAGTGTTATATGTGGGTGTTGTTAAAGGCAGCACCCTGTCTGTGGCAGTTTGTGTAGCTGGCCATGTTAGTGTCCTCTGTGAGAGTGTGTGTGCGTGCGCACACATGCATCTCTGGGATACACACTCAGCCTCGTTACTGGTTGAACCCGCAAACAGGAAAGCAGCAGCCACATCCATTGGCTTGAGACAGAGAGACCCCCCGGGCTCGTCTCCAGCAGCCAGGCAGGAGGAATCCTGGAGTCTGCCAGAGGTAGCAGCCTTATAACATCCCTTAACAGTGTTCACCCCTGTTCTGGACTCTCATGAGAGAAGGCTAACTTCTTGTCTTGCATTAAAAAAACATTTGGTACAGATGAGAACTACAGTTTGCCAATCTATCAAGTTACTAAGAGCAGTCCTAGCAGTTTGGGTAGTCCTGTAAATAAAATAAAATAGATGTTAAAATGCTAGCGCTCACTTGGCCCTGAACATGTTTGTATTAAGGGTTAGTAAGTATCCTTGCCCAGTCACCAATAGCTGGTCTAGATAAAAAAAATTGTGTACTTCATTCTTAGCTTTCATAATGCATCATTGTCTTCTTGCATTCAGAGCATGTAGCATATGGTGATATAGGACCAGTTTGGCTTTTTTATTTTCCCCTCTCAAGAAGATAAGCGCCACTCTTTCCTTCCATCTGAATTACAACGTTGCTGTGTTCTCTCCAAGTAATGGGAGATATTTGATAATCCCTTTTAGAAAACATCTTCACTGATCATAAGCTTGTGTTGTGATGTGTTTTCAGAATGCTCTGGTGATAAACCTGTAATTCAGTTTCTTCAACCACAATATAAATGAGGACATTTTTTGCTGAAGGAATGGATTCTGTTGCAGCAGATGTGTCCTCAAGTCCATTCTCCTCTACAGACAAGGGATTTTCTGTTTTCTGTGTGAAGTTTTTTGTTGTTGGTACCAACACAAAGGCATTTAATGCCACTCTACTTTGTTTTCAGTGTGGCAATGTTTAACATTTGTTTGAATTTTCTCTGAATGCAGTAAAAAAAAAGTACCTGAAGGACATGCTGAGAGATTGTTCGGTTGCATTGCATTCTGGTTTTCACCTATTGCTGTCATAAAGTTTCATTGTACCATAGTGTTTATCATTTCCTTAGGCAATATAAAAGTAAAATTAATAATTGCAGGCTATGCCTTTGGTTTTGATGGAGGAAGATAAAGAAACAGTATTCATTGTTTGTCTTTATAACATCTGGATATTTCCTGTTTGGAAAGTGATGGAAAAATATTTTTTCCTTTTATGTTGGAAAATATATGAAGTTTTTGGAGATACGATAGATTTCCATCTGAAATTTTTTTAAAAATTCAGTGAAATGGAGAGCAGATACTTTTAAATAGATTTTGAGAAAAATACTGCTTGCTGTGGATCTTCAAACCCAAATCTTTTTAAAAGACCAATCATTTTCTTCTGTCATTCTCATTTGTGCAGATGTGGTGGGTTGACCCAAGCTAGCAGCTAAGCACCACACAGCCGCTTGCTCACTTCCCCCCACCAGTGGGACAGGAGAGAGAAGAGAAGAGCAAAAGCAAGAAAACTCATGCGTTGAGATAAAGATAATATAATAAGCTAAGGAAAGAGGAAGAAGAAAGAAAAAACAAAAACAAAACCAAAAAAAAGACGATGCAAAGGCAATCACTCACCACCTCCTACAAGTAGACTGATGCCCAGGCAGTCCCTGAGCAATGGCTACTTACCTAAAACCCTCCTCCCCTCCAATTTTATTGCTGCTGCATAATGTTATATGGCATGGAATATCCCTTTGGTCAATTCAGGTCAGCTGTTCTGGTTGCATCCCCTCCAAACTTCTTGCACACCCCAACCTATGCGCTGTGGGGCAGAGTGAGAAACAGAGAAGGCCTTGATACCGTGTAAGCACTGTTCAGCAATAGCTAAAACATTGGTGTGTTATCAACACTGTTTTGGTCACAAATCCAAAACAGCACTGCGCTGCCACAACTCTCTTCCTCCTGAATAAGCTCTGCTACCCGTGATGGGCTCCAAGCTGTCTGTGGATGACACTGTGCATGTTGTGATTGTCAGAGGTGGCTTTGGAGGGACTGCAGGTGCCAGCCAGCTGAAGTCCTGGACAATCCCCTTTGTGCTAGTGGTTAGCACCATACAGGCTGCTATGAAGAAAATTAACTCCATACCAGCCAGACCCAGTATAGCAGATAATTGATTTTTTTGGTCTTTTTGCCACCACATGGTATCAGGACTGCTTGAATTTTGGGCTGTTTTTACTTTTCTGTGGTAAGCTTGTCCTTTCATAGAGAATGTTACATGGGTGTTTCCTGAAGTTCCTTTTTCTACTAATTCTGGCAGGCTTTCCCTTTTTTTCTTTGTCAAAAATGAATGTTTCTTTTTCCTTTGAGTTGTTTTGAATTAATACATGTAGGTAGTGTTAGGTGAGCTTAGTAGGTTAAGATTTCTATGTGGTGGCTGGATTTTAAGGAGTTTTGGATGCTAACTTTCAGATTATTTTTCTGTCTTTTCAGGTCTCTGGATGGCAGACTGAAAAGAAATGCAGTTTTAAGAGGTATGCCTCATATAGCCCAAAATATTCCTGACTAGCATATATGCTAATGATAAAGCCACTCCTTTGAGGAGGGGTCTCTTTGCTTGTCCTCTGTTTCTGTGAGTCTACTCTAATAAGGTTTATTTGCTGGAATCTCTGAAAGCTGCTTCTTCAAACCTGTTTTGTTAGTGGCATAACTTTACTGAAGAGGTCTGTAATATACTGCTCACCCTTCTGGTTGAGAATTTTAACAAGACATTACCTTAGTAGAGAAAGTATAGCATGAATGAGGATACTTGACTGACACGTCTACCCCCTTCCACACTCTCCCGTTGTGGATTTTCTTTAAATTGGGAGTGTACTCCAAATACTTTTGTAGTTTCCTCTACTCCATCCCTTGGTTGAATACTTGGGCTATCAGGCACCGATACTGTTCCTAGCCTCAGTGTGGTATAACATAACATTATTTAGAACCAAAAAGAAGAAATACTAGTCTCTGTTCAAACAATCGTTTTGGCATATTGGCTGGATATTTGGATCTGATTGATTGTTTTTTGTTTTAGTTTTCATGTTCCATCTATTCAGAGGTCTGCCTCTTTTACTCCTCTCCAGTGCTGATATGTTGTGTCTGAATAATTCAGTGCTTTACAGCTGCTAGCAAAAGCACTCTCCTAGAAATTAAATTTGCTACTTCTTCCCTTATCAATTTCAGGATTAATTCAAGAAATTGTAGGGAATCTGTTCCCTTCCTTACAATTTGGAACAGATTTTAGAAAAATAGCCTTTTTCTTGTTCTCACAGAAAGCTAGGTCTCATTCAATCTTTTTAGTACTCTCGTTTTTCTAATTTTTCAAAAGAAAACTTTTCCTTCAGGATTGAATTGGGTCTCTGAAACTTTAGAAGGTCTCCTATTTCTTTAAGGTAGTCACAATGTGGATTTTTGGTTCTGTCTAAAGAATGGTTCCTAGTCAAAAGTACTTCTTTTTTTGGGTTAAAAACAGCTCTTCAGCTCATCACAGAACTGCTCATTTCACTAGCTTCTAAGCTCTGTTTGCAAGGGTCTTTCTTAAAGAGTGATCTAACCCGCAAAGGGCTGATTTCTCACATTTCATGTTTCCTGCTTTCTTTTTCAGTAACTGGGACACAAATTAATTTTAAAGAGGTATCCTCTATCTGAGAAGAGTTTTATCATTTAAAAATTGTGAAATTAGAGTGGAGAGTAGCTTCCTCTCTTCCAATAATGGATTTGAGGGTAGGGGATCATGTTATGATGCTGGTTCTCACTTACTGGCTGGGTTAAGAGTAAGATGTTTCTGATCAAATGCCATTATGCAGTAGATATAAAGAATTTCAGACAGTTATTTACAGTACTTCTCAGTTTGTTTAAGACTTTCTGCTGTAGCAGATTGTTTAAACAAGTAACTGCGTAGCAGAGCTAATGAAGCTTTGTATCATACAGATTTGTCTTGATTGGCTGTGACTGACTTTTTAAACAAGTTATGCTAAGATTTTTCTGTAACTCTCCGCTAATCACTACAAAACAATATTTTGGATAGAGCTTTGGTGGCAGCTGAAGGTTTGCTGTGTTCAGTTGTGGAAAACAGGCATTCAGAAGCTGAGGGTAAAATTGCAAATGTTCAAGTCCTGGTCCCTCCTCCTTGGCTGTTTGCTTTTATTTAAGAACATAAATATCTATGAGATTTCTGCCTGTGAACTTGGCTGCAATCACATGAAAGATTCAGAAGTTCTTGCATCTTGTATGCACTGACTAATCACATAAGCATTGTTACTGAAGGAAGCCAAGCTAAAAACATCTTCAGTTAATATATAGGTGCATATTTCCCATATTAACTCCAGTGCACTCTAGTGAGTTTATAAATCAGTCTCTAATCCAGAAGGCTGAATTTGGAGATTTGATTTATTTATTTTTTTTTAAATTAAGGATAAGAATTTGATGCAGGAAAACTTTAGTCTAGGTAATGCTTTGCAAACATAAACTTATACTCTCTTCTTGTAACTTAAAGCTACAGCTACTTTCATGTCTAATCTTTTTCTGCTAGTTGTAAAAGCAACAAGGTTTAAATGCTGTGATCATGCTATCTTAATTAAGTAGAGTTGATTTCTATGTAATTATGGCCAGATATTGTTTTCCTCAAGTACTCAGTGAAGCTTGAAAACAGCCCAAAGGATAAGAAATTTGTCTTTCATATCACTTGAATAGACCAATGCATGAGGTATTAATATTTGATTCCCTGCTTAATAGGGGTAAACAATGTGATTACATTTGTTTTGCAATTTTAAATAGACTGAGCTTTACATGGGCACTTCCTATTTATTTAGAACAAAATGCATTTAAACTTGAATGCAAGTAAGAATCTGGGCACTAGGTCAGTGGATTATAGAGTCAGGAGGGATGGGATAATTTGTTCCAAATCCATCTCTTGTTTAACAATGGCCATAGGACTTCCCTCAGTTACAAGTATTGTTTGAACTATTGGAAGGCATAATAAGTTGTGTTTGAATGTTACAAGCCACCTTACAACTTATGTATACTGGAAATATGTATTTACTATTCTTTTTCCTTTTTAAATTCAAAATTAGGTTGGATTACCTGCTCTGGAAAAGTTTTCAAATTCACTTTTGGCTTCCTTTTGGACAAGGTGCTTGCTGATTAAGAGGTAGGAAGATAGGATTTTTACAGAGCCTGTTGCCTGCATTCCAAAATGGGGGTGGGGGGTATATTACCTTCTATCTCATACCTTTTTTTAAAAGATAATATTGTAGAAGGAATTAAGAGGAAAGCTTGGATTTGCCTAGAGAATAGGGTTAGTTAAAGCAAGATGTCTAATCTCTGTCTTCCTAGTGCTGGTCCTTATCTGCCACATATCAGGTTAACTACCTGTGCAGAAAATGTCAGTAGTCTGAGAAGAAGAATATTACTTCAAGTGGAATTGTCCAGAGAAATTTAGCTGCTGGTAAACATGCTTTTCACAGTATCATTTAGGTTGGAAGGGACCTCGTGAAATCATCTAGTCCTCAAGCAGGGTCAACTAGAGAAGGTTGCCCAGGACTGTGTCCAGTCGGGTTTTGAATATCTCCAAGGATGGAGACTCCACAACCTCTCTGGGCAATCTGTGCCAGTGTTTGACTACCCTCACAGTAAAAAAAAAAAGTCTTCTGTTCAGTCAGAATTTCACGTGTTTAAATTTGTGCCAATTGCTTCTTGTCTTGTCACTGGGTACTACTGAGAATAGTCTGGCTCCCTCATCTTCATTCTCTCCCATAAGATATTAACACACATTGATAAGATCCCCTTTGAGCCTTCTCTTCTCCAGGCTGAAGAGTCCTTGCTCTCTTGGCCTGTCCTCATATGAAAGATGCTCCAGTCCCTTAATCATCTTAGTAGCTTTGCACTGGACTTGCTCCAGTAAGTCCATATCTTTCTCATACTGAGGAGCCCAGAACTGGACACAGTACTCCAGATGTGACCTCACCGGTGCTGAATAGAGAGGAAGGATCACCTCCCTCAACATGCTGGCAACACTCCTCCTTATGCAGTCCAGTATACTGTTGGCCTTCTTTCCCACAAGAGCGCATTGTTGGCTCATGATCAACTTGTCCACCAGAACCCCAGGGTCCTTCTCTGCAGAGCTACTTTCTAGCCAGTTGGCCCCCAGCGTGTAGTGGTGCCTGGGGTTATTCTTAACTAGGGGCAGGACTTGACATTTCCCCTTGCTGAACTTCATGAGGTTCCTCTCTGCCCAGTTCTCCAGCCTGTCAAGGTCCCTCTGAATGGCAGCACAACCCTCTGGCATTTTATCCACTCCTCCCAGTTTTGTATTGTCTGTGAACTTACTGAGGGTGTCCCAGCATCTAGGTCATTAATGAAGATGTTAAACAGTATTTGCTCCAGTATTAACCCCCTGGCCAGTATTAACCCACTTCTGACTTGCCTCCAACTGAACTTTGTGCCACTGCACACAATCCTTGCCATTCACAACCCTGGCCATTCAGCCAGTTTTCAGTCCACCTCACTGTCCACTTATCTAATCTGTACTTTGTCAGCTCGTCTATGATGATATTATGTGAGACAGTGTCAGAAGCTTTACTAAAGTCAAGGTAAACAACATCCACTGCTCTCATCCACCAAGCTAGTCACCTCATTGTAGAAGGCTATCAATCAGGTTGGTTAAGCATTATTTCTCCTTTGTAAATCCACGCTGACTACTCCTGATCATCTTCTTGTCCTTCATGTGTCTGGAAACAGTTTCCAGGTGGATTTTCTCCATCACCTTCACAGAGACTGAGGTAAGGCTGACTGGCCTGTAGTTCCCTGGATCTTCCTTCTTGCCCTTCTTGAAGCTAGGAGTGACATTTGCTCTCTTCCAGTCCTCAGGAACCTCTCCCAATTACCATGACCATTCAAAGATAATCGAGAGTGGCCTCACCATGACATCAGTCAGCTCCCTCAGCACTTGTGGATGCAACCCATCAAGCCCCATGGATTTATGTATGTCCAGTTTATTTAAGTGCTCCCTAAACTGGTCCTCCTCCACAGAGGGTAAATCTTCCTTACTCCACACTTTCCCTCTGGTCTCAGGGGCTTGGGATTCCTGAAGGCCAGTCTTGTCAGTAAAGACTGAGGCAAAGAATGCATTGAGTACCTTGGCCTTTTCCATGTCCCTTGTCACCAGTTCCCCTGCTCCATTCAACAGCTGGCCCACATTTTTCCTAGTCTTCCTTTTGCTGTTTATGTACTTGTAGAATCCTTTCTTGTTGCCCTTCACACCCCTTGCCAGATTCAGCTCCAAGTTGGCCTTGGCTTTTCTAATCCCATCTCTGCAAGATCAGACAGCATCTCTTGTTACGAGTGAAAAGCAGGTGTGGATCCCTCAGGGATGAGGCACAACACACAAGTGAAAGCTTTTATCTTTAATGAAAGCATAGTGTTACCACGGTGGGAGACCCAGCACACTGACACGAATCAAATAGGGACCCAATGCAGTGGAACCCTGCTTGGGAGCGAAGCTCAAGGGAAAGCACCGCAGGGGTGGATAATAAAACTTTCGCTGATTAGCATATCATACATGTGCAATGTCCTGTTTTACTCATTAGCGAACTCACTGATGTAATGCAGGTGCTGTTGTCCGAATTCCGAGATCCACAGCTGGCCTTCATGTTGGCACCCGTGCAAGGGTATGTGCAGATGGGGGGGAAGCAAACTATCCCAGGTTACCGTAACAACAAGATAAGATGTGCTTGGGACTCTACATACTTGGATGGGGGAGGCAAACTACCTGGGTTACTGTAACAAAGTCTTCTTGCGCCCTACAATCTCTATACTCGTCCTGAGTACCCTGCCCCTGCTTCTACCTCTTGTACATTTCCTTTTTATGTCTGAGTTCAGTCAGGAGTTCCTTGCTCATCCATGCAGGCCTCCTGCCACCTTTCCTTGCTTTCCTACTTGTTGGAATGGACCTTTCTTGAGTTTGGAGAATGTAATCCTTGAATATAAACCAGCTCTCCTGGACCCCTCTTCTCTCCAGGGCCATATCCCATGGTATTCTTCCAAGCAGATCTCTGAAGTGCTTGAAGTCTGCTTTTATTCCACTCTTTGTAATAGATGTGAATGCTGGGTTAATTTAGGTCTTTGAGACTGTTAGCTAGGCACTAAAGACAGATGCTGAAACTTTTTAAAGACTATTGAAACTGTCTGAACATAAATCTGTCTTGATGCTGTTATAGGAACCCATCAGTAGAAGGATTAGCTATTTTGTATAGTTGATTGATAATCACAAAACTAATAATATTTCACATGGAATTTCTAAAATATTTAGACAAATGTAAAATCTTAGACTTCAATAAATGTTGAATTCACTGTTGGTAACATAGAAATAACTTTCAGCAAACATCAACACAAGTCTGGGAGTATATTCATAATTGTGTAAGTGAAATTAAGATTGCACAAGTCTTATGAGGAGCGGCTGAGGGAGCTGGGGCTGTTTAGTCTGGAGAAGAGGAGGCTGAGGGGAGACCTTATCGCTCTCTACAACTACCTGAAAGGAGGCTGTAGCGAGGTGGGGGTCGGTCTCTTCTCCCAAGTAACAAGTGATAGGACGAGAGGAAATGGCCTCAAGTTGTGCCAGGGGAGGTTTAGATTGGATATTAGGAAAAACTTCTTCACTGAAAGGGTAGTCAGGCATTGGAACAGGCTGCCCAGGGAAGTGGTTGAGTCTCCATCCCTGGAGGTATTTAAAAGACGGATAGATGTGGTGCTTAGGGACATGGTTTAGTGGTCGACTTGGCAGTGCTAGGTTAATGGTTGGACTCGATGATCTTAAGGGTCTTTTCCAACCTAAACAAATCTATGATTCTATGATTCTGTGGTTCTATATGGTATGGAATATCCCTTTGTTCAGTTGGGGTCAGCTGTCTTGGCTATGTCCTCTCCCAACCTCTTGCCCACCCCCAACCTACTCCCTGTGTATGTGTGTGTGAGGGGGGGGAAGAGAGAAAGTCTTGATGCTGTGCAGGCACTGTTTAGCAATAGTCAAAACACTGGTGTGTTATCAACACTGTTTTAGCTACAAATACAAAACACAGCACCATGCAGGCTGCTATGAAGAAAGTTAGTTAACTCCATCTCAGTACAATTAATTAGGATTAAAAATCAGTTAATGGGAGATGATCTAATTCAGTTTGTAATATGCACTTTCCTCTTATGTGATACAGAACAGATCTGAGAAATTCCTAAATACATTTTTCCTAAGGATTTATTAATTGTTTGCTCTTCTTAATTTTAATTTCTCATTTAAGGTGGTAATTTGAGTCCTCTCATTTCTTCTTTATGTATCTCAGGAGTTGTACTGGGTTTATGTGGCAAGGTTTTGGTAGTAGAGGGGCTACAGGGGTGGCCTCTGTGAGAAGAGATCGGGAACTGCCCCCGTGTTGGACGGAGAAAGTTTCAGATGGCTCCAAAACAGACCCACCACTGGCCAAAGCTGAGCCAGTCAGTGAAGCTGGTGGTGCCTCTGTGATAAAATATTTAAGAAGGGGTAAAAAATGCTGCACAGCAGCTGTGAGGGAGAGGAGTGAGAAAAATGTGAGAGAAATAACCCTGCAGACACCAAGGCCAGAGAAGAAGGAGGGGGAGGAGGTGCTCCAGGTGCTGGAGCAGAGATTCCCCTGCAGCCTGTGGAGGACCCCACACTGGAGCAGGCTCCTGGCAGGAACTGTGGCCCGTGGGGGTCCCACACGAGAGCAAGGGAAGAGCATGAGTAGAAAGAAGTGGCAGAGATGAAGCGTTATGAACTGACTGCAACCCCCATTCTCCATCCCCCTGCGCTGCTCAGGACAGCGGGGGGGAGGAGGTAGAACTGGGAAAAAGGGGGGATGGGAGAAAAGTGGTTTTAGTTTTGTTCTTATTTCTCACTATCCTACTCTGTTATTAACTGGCAATAAATTAAATTAATTTCCCCAAGTCAAGTCTGTTTTGCCTGTGATGGTAATTGCTGAGTAATCTCCCTGTCCTTATCTCAACCCAGGAGCTTTTTCCGTCGTATTTTCTCCCCCTGTCCTGTTGAGGAGGAGGAGTAAGAGAGCAGCTTCGTGGGCACCTGGCAGCTAGCCAAGGTCAACCCACCACAGTACTTTGTAGGTTTTTTTAATAATTGTTTTCTCTTTTCCTCTCTAAACAAAACATCTCAACTCAAATGGGAATCGCCTCATGCTTGGCTCAGAACTTCCTATTTCAAATGTTACTTTAAAGAGAATGATAACTTAAGAGTATTTTGAATGATAAATCAATGTGCACTTTGCAGATAAAAAAAGCACGTTGGGAAGCACATCAGTTTGTTTCCAAGTCTAGATCAGTCAGTGTCTCTAGTCTAATCAAACTGTCATCTTCATAATGTACCATTTTGCTGCTAGCTTCTTCTTGTCTTTCTAAATAGTTACAAGTATATCTGGCATTGCTTCTTCTAATATAGCATTTTAAGGCATTTCACTGTTATGGCTTAGCTGTCTTTAAAAATGCTGATGTATCCCAATTCTTTGACCCTTCTGTGAGCAAAGGACAACATGTAGCTTGAGTTGTGTATGGCTCAAGCCCACAAGATGCAGGCTAAACTGAAATCTGATGTTGAGAACTTATGAACCTTCAAAATTTCATTGCCTGTCAGAGATTCATCTTGTGCTGGAACTTGTATGTCAGGACCTCTGCATGTGTAGTGAATCTGTTCTCTTAACAGCTGCATGTTGACAGTATGGGTCAGGCCTTCTGGAGAAACCTCTTATTGCGGCTTGCATCTTATTTTGAAGTTGAAGTGACTGGAAAAAGTTGCCTCTGTACCTCTACTTCCTGCTAATAGATTCCAGTGTCTGTTCTTTAAACAACTACTGAGTTTTCTGGTGTGCTTCTTGCAAGTTCTGTAAAACTGTAACCAGGTTTATTTGCTGCTTAGGTGTAATTAGGGAATTCTACTAGATGTATACTTTTCCTTTACCAAAAAATATCTGATTTTTATTTCCCATTCATTACATGGATGTTTGTCTAGATGTGTGTATTATCTTTGCTATCCTCTGTTTCTCTGACAAAAATGGCTTTAATTAGGCTACCTATTTTGTAGCATATTTTTTTTCTTTATTCTGTAGTTATTTTGCATCTTATTATATTTTGTCCTACCTGAGCTCTTACTGGTTGATGCCTCGTTTGGCATTGCTTGAATACACTATAGTGGGGGGGAAAATATCCAATGTTCTCCAGAGGAGAAATTATTTCTTTATTTCAGTTTTTACCATATCTTTAGCTTCTCATCATGGTTAATGCTTGGATTCACTCCTTGGTAATCCATGCACACCCATAGTTTTGGCTGAATAACTAGAGTTATATTTAAATTTTGTGCCTGGGTGTTTGCCATTTTAGGTATACTTTTAGCCTTCCTAACTATTTTTACCTATTAAAAATTATGCTTTCCATTGCCTTCAGAAGGGTTCACTCCCTATTTGGCTAGTGGTTCAAACAACAGTTTAAGCCATCTCCTAAATATTTCTGAAGAATGGCCATAAATAGCTGTTCTCCTGTGCTATAGAAATGTGTGTAGTTCATACAGTTTTTTAAATTGGAGATCTCATTTACTATATTGAAACTGCTAAATATGTGGCTGCTCTTCAGTTGCATGGAAACCTAGCTATAAAATAAGGTTTAGAAAAGAAGTAATCGAGTTCCCTGGTATAGGTTCTGATCTGTCTGATATACTGTGTAAACAAATCATGTTTTCATTCTTCTGTGACAGCTAGTTACTAGGTTAATGAAATGTCAAACACCATAAAACAAATTTGGGTTCTGTATCTTTTACTACTTAGCCCTAAGACCTAGAAGTCTTCAGTTACTCTTATATATCACACAGTGTAGATTTTACAGTGCTTGAGAGAAAACGCACTTCAGTAGTTTATAACGGAATAATTTTTCAATGCTGATATCTTTCACATTAGTTTGAAAGTTTAGCTTCTGATATACTCTTTATATGTTTATATGTTCTTTATGCTTAGTTTACCACTTAGTCTATTTACCTTAATCCTTTTCTATGTTTAACAAACTTGGGGTTCAGGCTACCATCTTGTCATATTCCTGTCTGAAGCTTTGCATACTGTGAAAAATGTTTCACTATTCAAATTCTGAAATGTATTCCAAAACAAACTGTTAAAAAAAGTATTTGTGAGCCATGCCTACTCAGTCAGTTTACTGGAGAGCAAGGTTATCTGGTAACAGAGTGTAATCTGCGGTATGGGAACCAAATGTAACAGACTGTAAACCAGTTCAATCTCCTGTTTCAATTAAATCTAATGCTGTCATGCTACCAGTGCAATTTTTATTTTGATATATATGTATAAGCAGGAGGTTTCTTTATCATATTTAAAACTGCCCACATAAGGGTTTTTTGGGGGATCAGAATGTATCTGCTTCCTGGGTAACTTGTCCTCTCTTGTATTTTTTATTTTTGTATTGGGTTTGCACAACGAGGTTTTGGTAGCAGGGGGGCCTACAGGGGTGGCTTCTGTGAGAAGCTGCTGGAAGCTTCCCCTATGTCCAAGAGAGCCAATGCCAGCCGGCTCCAAGACGGACCTGCTGCTGGCCAAGGCCAAGCCAATCAGCAATGGTGGTAGTGCCTCTGTGATAACATATTTAAGAAGGGGGGGGGGGGGGGGGAATGCACAACTGCAGCCAGAGAGAGGAGTGAGAATATGTGAGAGGAACAACTCTGCAGACACCAAGGTCAGTGAAGAAGGAGGGGGAGGAGGTGCTCCAGGCGCAGGAGCAGAGATTCCCCTGCAGCCCCTGGTGAAGCCCATGGTGAGGCAGGCTGTCCCCCTGCAGCCCATGGACGTTAACAGTGGAGCAGATATCCACCTGCAGCCCGTGGATGCTGGAGCAGGTGATACGCCCAAAGGAGGCTCTGACTCTGTGGGAAGCCCATGCTGAAGCAGGCTCCTGGCAGGACCTGTGGACCCATGAGAGAGGAGCCCATGCTGAAGCAGGCTCCTGGCAGGACCTGTGGACCCATGAGAGAGGAGCCCATGCTGAAGCAGGCTCCTGGCAGGACCTGTGGACCCATGAGAGAGGAGCCCACGCTGGAGCAGGTTTGCTGGCAGGACTTGTGACCCCATGGGGGACCCATACTGGAGCAGTCCGTTCCTGAAGGACTGCACCCTGTGGAAGGGGCCCACACTGGAGCAGTTCGTGAAGAACTGCAGCCCGTGGGAAGGACCCACATTGGAGAAGTTCGTGGAGAACTGTCTCCCATGGGAGGGACCCCACGCTGGAGCAGGGGAAGAGTGTAAGGAGGAAGGAGTGGCAGACACAACATGTGATGAACTGACCGCAATCCCCATTCCCCGTCCCTCTGCGCTGCTCGGGGGGAGGAGGCAGAGAAATTGGGAGTAAAGTTAAGCCCTGGAAGAAGGGAGGGGTTGGGGGAAGGTGTTTTAAGATTTGATTTTATTTCTCATTATCCTACTCTGATTTGATTGGTAATAATTTAAACTAATTTCCTGAAGTCGAGTCTGTTTTGCCCCTGATGGTAATTACTGAGTGATCTCCCTGTCCTTATCTCGACCCACGAGCCTTTCATTATATTTTCTCTCCCCTGTCCAGCTGAGGAGGGGGAGTGATAGAGTGGCTTTGGTGGGCACCTGGCATCCAGCCAGGGTCAACCCACCACAATTTTAAACAAAAGGAATGAAAAATATTGTATATATTCTGAGGATAAACAGGACATAAATCTAAGTATTCAGTTGCAATTAGGGGGAGGGAAAGTTTAGGAAACTTGAATCTTAATCCTTGGCTGTATATTTATGAGAATTATATGTTTGAGAGGTAAAGGTTACTTAGTTTCCTAGCACAGTTTGAAGTGACTTTTTATTTTTTTTAAAATTTTTGTTACTCTTCTTTTTGAGATTTCATATAGATAGATAATATATATTTAAAAGATACCAGTATATTCGTTATTTAAAGCATGCATTTTGTAGTCTGATTCTGTTTACTCTAGAGGTGATGGGCAATGTTGCAAAAAAAAAAAAAAGCGCTATTTAATTTTTAAATTCTGAATGCCTTTCTTTTAATGGTGGTTGTAGCATCCTTTAATTTGAAAGTGGGGTGGGAAAGCTCTGTATTTCTTAGTACAACAGGGTGTAGCTCTACTGATGGGACAAGAAGTTTAGTTTGTAATGTTTTCTTTATTAATTTGATTTTTAATGTTTAAGAAACCTGGTTTATTTTACTTTTCAGCTCCCTTTTTCAGATACGGATTCAAAATCATGCTCTAACCGTAAGGAGATGTGAGGCTGACACAGTGTGGTTAACCCAAATTTGTCAAATCAGACCTATTCCTTTTGATTTTGCACTTTTTGCCAATTACAGGAGGATCATCTCTCTTCACTTTCAGATGTCTTAATTACTAGCTTGACTGAAATTACTTAGATGAGTAAAATAGGATTTGGTCTTAAACCTGCATCCCTTGATGTATTGGATATAAGTGGCAAGGGGGGTGGGCTGCAGGGGTGTGGCCTCTGTGGGAAGAGGTCAGGGACTGCCCTGTGGTGGACATAGCTGGCTTGGCAATGGACCCACCACAGGCCAAAGCTGAGCCCATCAGCAAAGTTTGTGGCACCTCTGTGAAAACATATTTAAGAAAGGGCAGAAAACACTGGACAGAGAGAGGAGGAGGGAACAAAAAGAGTGAGAAATAACAGAGGCAACACCAAGGTCAGAGAAAGGAGGAGGTGCTCCATGATGCTGGAGCAGATATTCCCTGCAGCCACTCTGAAACCCTGACATGTAAAATAGTGTAGATTTCAATTATTTCACCATTCATTTTTATCATCTTTTAAAAGTTTAGTACTCATTCAAAATATATGCATAAGTATACAAGAGCCTGAAGCTATCTACGTAAGCATATCTTTAAGGTGAATTATAGTTACTCATTTATTCCAAAACTACTTTTACATCATCAGTACATCTGAGTTGCTATGTAATGTGTGGGTGATTTTTTTTTTTTACAGATACCAAAGATGATGACTAGAAAGATTAAGCTTTGGGACATTAATGCCCATATAACCTGTCATTTATGCAATGGATACCTGATTGATGCCACCACTGTAACAGAATGCTTACATACTTGTAAGTAGGAATATAATGCTATGAGTAAGCTAAAATCGTTTTTTTACTTGATGTGCTAGATGTTTTAACAGTTTTAGTTGAAGTTTAAAGTTTTACTGTGTATCAGCCAGAATAATGCAAGCTTTGCTATGCACATATTTTTTCAGCAAAAATATATTGTTTTGTGAGACAAATAAGGAAAACAAACTTGAAACCATATATAGTAAATGGTAATATATATGTTTAGGAATGTAGCTTTTCTGCTGAATATTAGAAGAAATGTGGCATGCTTTACAGGGATGATATGATGTTTCAGATTTGCCAGAGATATTGTTTTCCACTACATTTGATTTCTAGATGCTGTTCTTCAGCTTTAATATATTTGCTTTTCTTGTTTTTCTTCCCATTCCTTTTTTTTACCTCATTCTTGAGTCCCTTCTCCGTGTGCTCCAAATCTCAAGTTCCTTGGTGTTCTGTTTGGAGTAAAGCATTTAGAACCCTAATCCAGGCTTTTACTTTGTTTTGTCCCAAATTCTGTAATGCTGCCATTAACTATTAAAATTGGTCTTGCTAGAGGGTCACTTTTTCATTGTTCTAAAATGTATTTATTTATTTATTTATTTGCAACCCTGAAACATGCACTGCAAGCAGGTGTGCTCAGTTCACATAGGCCATGACATTTCTCAGGAATGCATTTTTAGAGCAAACCTATGGGGTGTCTTGTGGAATGTCCCTTATTATAAATTTATGTTTTCAGAAAGTTTGGTTGCTTTTGGTTTCATCCTTAGACTTATGGTATTAATTCTGAGGGGAGACATAGCCTCATATTATGGGTGGAAGGGTGGGGAGCAACTTTTTAAAGAAAGAACAGCTATAGGGAAAGTGAGTTTTCCCAATTTGTTTCTTCATTTGTACCTTTTTAGTTTGTCTGTGACAAACTGAGCTGACCTGTGCTGAGTTTAGTTTAGGAGGGGTTGGTATCTCCTTATTCAAAACTGGAGGATCTGCTCATGACAAGTGAGAAGTTGGTGGTTTTAGAAGATGGGTTTGGTGCTTTTGTTTATTTGGTTCAAACAGGTTATGGCCTCACCCTTGCAACTGGATCTGCTAGTATATACCACTGGAGCAGACTGTAATACAAGATCTGGGCTTAGTGGGCAAAACTACTAGGATTGGTCCAATAATAACCTCTATCAGCAACAGTAATTTAATCTTAAATATGTAAATACAATATATAAGCAAAGCAAATGTAATGACTTTTTTGGCTTTAACTGGTGTTTATTCAAACATACCATCATGTCTGAGAGGTAGATGGCACTACAACTACAGTTCTCTTGCCTTATACCATAAGGGCTGTTGTAAGGCTGCCTAAGATTAAAGGAATCACTGTTTAAGGAAATGTTTAACCTTTTTTAATAATAAAAAAACCCATATAATTTTGGTAACGAGCTTTTTTAATTTCTGAAGTTTGAGCTGGAGTTCATTTAGAACTTCAGGTCAGGAAAACACTTAATACCGCAATGTATTATTATTAGTGAAAAAAACAGTAGTACTGGTTAAAATGAGGGAATTGTTTTTCTTTGAATCAAATATATGGTTGTGTATAGACTTGGAAACAGTTCCAAAAGCATGCTGCTCTGTAGTATTCATTTTAACAGTTTTTACCTGTATACTACAGACATTTCCTCATTTAATTTTCTGATTGAACTCTAATTGTAGTGTATTTTGTGAAAGTGAAAAGTTAAACTGCAGTTGAATAAAATGATTCAAAGCAACTGACTTGAGGAAAAAGAAATTACTTTTGATGAAGATTTATTATCATAACACATTTTTCTTCTACATGCATCGATGATAAACAGCAAAATGGCTAGGTATCTTAATGGCATGCAGTGTCCGTAACATCCTTTGTGAAAGCTGAAAAGTACAAGTAAATATGCTACTAATCTATTTGAAATGCTGTTCTAGTAACTTTGGGAATGGGGCTGTGCTCCAAATTTGAGCATGTTTTGTTAGGAAGATTCCAACTAGATATAATTTTCTTACCATACCTACAATGCATCACTTCTCTGAATTGAGAACAGTCATGAAAAATGTCCATTAAAAATGTTCTCTTCTCCAGGCTGAACAACCCCAACTCTCTCAGCCTTTCCTCATAGCAGAGGTGTTCCATCCCTCTGATCATTTTTGTGGCCCTCCTCTGGACCTGCTCCAACAGGTCCATGTCCTTCTTGTGCTGAGGACTCCAGAGTTGGATGCAGAACTCCAGCTGGGGTCTCAGGAGAGCCGAGTAGAGGGGCAGAATCACCTCCCTCAACCTGCTGGCCACACTTCTTTTGATGCAGCCCAGGATACGATTAGCTTTCTAGGCTGCAAGCATGCATTGCTGGCTTATGTCAAGTTTTTCATCCACCAGTATATCCCCAAGTCTTTCTCCTCAGGGCTGCTCTCAATCCCTTCATCCCCCAGCCTGTATTGATACTGGGAATTGCCCTGACCCAGGTGCAGGAATTTACACTTGGCCTTGTTGAACTTCATGAGGTTCACACAGGCCCACTCCTCAAGCCTCTCAAGGTCCCTCTGGATGGAATCCCTTCCCTCTAGTGAATCAACTGCACCACTCAGCTTGGCGTCATCTGCAAACTTGCTGAGGGTGCACTCAGTGCCACTGTCTATGATGTCGTTGATGAAGATATTAAATAGTATTGGTCCCAGTATGGACCCCTGAGGGACACCACTCATGACTGGTTTCCACATGGACACTGAGCTGTTGACTGTAACTCTTTGGACACGGCCATCCAGCCAGTTCCTTATCCACCTAACAGTCCATCCATCAAACCCATATCTCTCCAATTTCGAGGCAAGAATGTTGTGGGGGACCATATCAAAGGCCTTACAGAAGTCCAGATAGATGACGTCCATAGCTCTTCCCTTGTCCACTGCTGCAGTCCCTCCATCGTAGAAGACCACCAGATTAGTCAGGCACGATCTGCCCTTGGTGAAGCCATGTTGGCTGTCTCTAATCACCTCCCTGCCTTCCATATGGTTTGACATGTTTTCCAGGATCTTTTCCAGGCACAGAGGTGAGGCTGACTGGTCAGTAGTTCCCAGGGTCCTTCTTTTTACCCTTTTTCAAAAATGGGCATGATGATGTTTCCCTTTTTCCAGTCACTGGGGACCTCACCTGACTGCCATGACTTTTCAAATATCATTGAGAGTACCTTGGCAACTACATCAGCCAATTCCTTCAGGACCCTAGGATGCATCTTGTCAGGTCCCATGGACTAGTGTACGTTCAGGTTCCTCACGTGGTCTCAAACCTGAACTGCTCTTCTCCTACAACAGGAGGGACTGCTTTCCCCCAGTCCATGCCTTGAGGTTTAGGGACTCAAGACATGTGGGAAGAGAGATTACCATTGAAAACTGAGGCAAAAACCTCTGTTGAGTACCTCAGCCTTCTCCATGTTGGTTGTCACCAGTTATCCTGTCTTATTTATTGGGGGTGGGTACATTTTCTTTAATCTTCCTTTTCTGGCCAATGTACCTGTAGAAGACCTTTTTATTATTCTTCACATCCCTTGCCAAAATCAGATCCAACTGTGCCTTAGCTTTCATGGTCCCATGCCTATGCATCTGGGCAGCGTCCCTATATTCTTCCCAGGATGCATGTCCCTGGTTCCACTGCCTACGCATTTCCCTCTTGTGTTTTAGTTTGACCAGGAGGTCCTTACTCAGCCATGCTGGTCTCCTGCCTTCCTTGCCTGATTTCTTACACGTGGGAATCGATAGTTCTTGTGCTCTAAGAAAAATGTCCTTGAAGAGCTGCCAGCTCTGTTCAGCTCCTTTGTCCCTGAGGGCAGTTTCCCACGGGGTCCCATCCACTAGTTCCTTAAACAACTGAAAGTTTGCTCTCCTAAAATTCAGGGTCCTGACTCTGTTCTTCACTTGGCCCATAGCTCTCAAGATTGTGAATCCCACCAGGGCATGATCACTGCAGCCCAGGCTGCCACCAATCATCTTGACCTCTCTAATTAATTCATCTGTGTTGGTGAGCAAGAGGTCCAGTAACCCTTCTCCTCTGGCTGGGCTGTCTATCAGCTGGATTAAGAGATTATCCTTGACACACTCCAAGAGTCTCCTGGACCGCTTACAGCTTGCTGTGCTGGTTTTCCAGCAGATGTCAGGGTGATTGAAGTCCCCCAGCAGGATCAGAGCCTGTGATTGTGATGCTTCGTGTAGTTGAAGTAAGAATGCTTCGTCAACAAGCCCCCCTTGGTTGGGCAGCCTGTAGTAAACACCAGCCATGAGGTTTCCTTTGTTGGGTTGGCCCCTAATTTTTACCCATAAGCTCTCAACCTGCTCATTGCTGTTTTTCAAAGACAGCTCTGTGCAGTCAGTCCATTCTTTTACATAGAGGGCAACCCCCCCGCTCCTCCTTCCTTGCCTGTCCCTTCTGCACAGTTTACAGCCATCGATTGCAGCGCTCCAGTCGTGCGATTTGTCCCACCACGTTTCAGCAATAGCGATTAGATCATACCTTTCTAGCTGCACAGTGGCTTCCAGCTCCTCCTCTTTGTTACCCCTGCTGTGTGCATTGGTATAGAGGCACTTCAGCTGGGCTATCCACCCTGTCACCTTTTAGAGGAACATGCCCTAATACCTTTGAGGCATTTCACAGGTGTTTCCCTGTTGGTTCCTAATACCTCAGCAGCCCCTGGCTCCTGTCTGGTGCTCAAAACTCCATCCCCTTCCCCCACACTAAATCTAGTTTAAAGCCCTCCTTGTAAGTCTGGCCAGCTTGTTGGTGAAGGCCCTCTTGCACCACTTGGTCAGGTGAATCCCTGGTGAATGGCCCAACTCTTTTGCACCCCCAGCCTACTGGCCTTTGGCATTGGGGTGGGGGTTGGAGAGACAGCCTTGATGCTGTGCCAGCACTGCTCAGCAGTAGCCAAAACATTGGCGTGTTATCAACACTGTTCTAGCTACAAATACAAACCATAGCACTTTGAGGGCTGCTACTGGGAAAGTAAACTTCATCCCAGCCACACCCAATTCTTTTTGCAAGTCAAAAAAATCCTCTTCTGTTTAGCTGTGTGCCATGCCAAGAATGGCTTTTTCTCTTGAAGCATCATGCTGTCCACCCCATAATATTCTGGCTGTGGAAAAGGGTCTACATGACTTTGATTTTCAGCAGCGTCAAAAAAATGGGGGGGATAACCTTTGCAGCCCGCAATTCCCAATGCTTGGGGAAGGCTGCTTAGTTTCATGGGTAAAAAACTGTAGAGAGTCTATTAAACGTATACTCAGACTGGGTACTTCTATGTACATGAGTTTACCACCTTGGGTGATTAATTGCACGTCCATTTTTCCTTTCAAAAGCTGGCTAATAACGAAGTAGCCATCATAGCCTTTGGCATTATGTGCTAGGAAAGTGTAGCCCCAAAACTCTGTGTCCGTAAACAAGTGAATAAAGACCATGAGACATGTGTCCCCCTTAAACTCCCATTCTCCTTCAGTTTTCCTTTCCACCCCTTCTTCTTCACCCCAAAGGGCATTTGGAGCTGACTCCATGGCAAAAATGTAGTTCGGGATATGTGTCCCAGTTTCTTGCATACGTTCCATGCCATAGATAATATAGTCCTGCCCTGCTTCTGGAGTTTTGGTCATGGGCATGAAACACTGATGCATTATAGATCTGTTCATAGCACATTCCACCCTCCCAGCCTTTACATTCATGATGGTTATCTACATAGGCCTTGCACTTCTCACAGAAAATCATAGCCAAACAATCGGTTTGTTCTTTAATAGCCAGGGCTGTGAATGGATAGTGCTCCATGAAAGGATAGTTGTGTTGTATCCAAAGCAGTAGCATTGCTAGTTTCTTAGGTTTTAGTTTTTAGGATGTCACCTACATACTACTGTGACATGTGCCCTCAGATGTCTTTGCCTTCAGCAATACCAATCATGCAGTTTGTTAGTAAATTATCTTCTTGTCCGGTAATTTCACTCAGTAACATTCAAGCACTGCTTATGCCATTATCTCTATGGGTATTGTATGGTCTAATTGTTAAAATCTATCTTGGTTAGCATATTCATAGCAAGTTGAGCATCTATATTTTTATTTTGTGAGTTAACAATGATTTGGATTTTCCAAGGTAGGTTCATGTAATTGCTTGACATATTTGCACTCATCTAAGAACATCTAGCATTGTATTTTCAGGCTTCCCATTGATACACCTGTCTCAAAGGGGGAAAGGGATCTTTGTGCAGCATTTAGCGGGGCTCATTGAAAGAGCTTTAAACTAGATTTGAAGGGGGAAAGGGATAAAACCAGGCTTGCTAGTGATAAGCCATAGGGCAGCACGCCAGTGTTTGAGAGATGGTGTGCTAGCGAGGTCCTTAGGTCTGCTCCATGATTTGCTGAGCACTCTGGAGCACATTTGAAATTTCTCTGTACTAATGCGCACAGCACCCTAGCCATCTCAGTGGAGGTAGGGGATGGAGATCCACGCAGCAGCAGCAAAGACGCAAGGGGTTTGGATGTGTTAGAAACCACAGAAGCACCTGAGACCAGTCACATAGGAATTAGGGCTTCTCCCCCCAAAAAGGCGGCAGGAGCAATAGCCCAACTGAAGTGCATCTACACCAATGCAAGCAGCATGGGCAACAAACAGGAGGAGCTGGAAGCCATTGTGCAGCAGGAAAACCATGACATAGTCGTCATCACGGAAACATGGTGGGATGACTCGCACAACTGGAGTGCTGCAATGGAAGGCTATGAACTCTTCAGAAGGGATAGGCAAGGAAGGAGAGGCGGTGGGGTAGCCCTGTATGTTAGGGAGTGTTTTGACTGTCTAGAGCTTGATGATGGTGATGGAAGGGTCGAGTGTTTATGGGTAACAATCGGGGGAAGGCCAACAAGGCAGACATCCTGGTGGGAGTCTGTTATAGACCACCCAACCAGGATGAAGAGGCAGACAAAGTATTCTACAAGTGGCTGGGAGAAGTCTCACGATCGCTAGCCCTTGTTCTCGTGGGAGACTTCAACTTGCCAGATGTCCGCTGGAAATACAATACAGCGGAAACAGTCTAGGAGGTTCCTGGAGTGTGTGGAAGATGATAACTTCCTGACACAGCTGGTGAGGGAGCCAACTTGGGAAGGCGCCCTGCGGAACCTGTTGTTTGTGAACAGAGAACAACTTGTGGGTGATGTGATGGTTGGAGGCCATCTTGGGCATAGCGATCATGAAATGACAGAGTTTTCGATTCTTGGCGAAGTAGGGAGGGGGGTCAGCAGAACTGCTACCTTGGACTTTCGGAGGGCAGACTTTGGCCTGTTCAGGAGCCTGGTTGAGGGAGTCCCTTGGGAGGCAGTCCTGAAGGGCAAAGGAGTCCAGGAAGGCTGGACATTCTTCAAGAAGGAAATCTGAAAGGCACAGGAGCAGGCCATCCCCATGTGCAGAAAGAAAAGCTGGCGGGGGAGAAGACCGGCCTGGCTGAACAGAGAACTTTGGCTGGAACTCAGGAAGAAAAGGAGAGCTTACCACCTTTGGAAGAAGGGGCAGGTGACTCAGGAGGACTACAAGGATGTTGTGAAGTTATGCAGGGAGAAAATTAGAAGGGCCAAAGCCCAACTAGAACTTAATCTGGCTACTGCCGCAAAAGACAATAAAAAATGTTTCTACAAATACATAAGCAACAAAAGGAGGGTTAAGGAGAATCTCCATCCATTATTGGATGTGGGGGGAAACATAGTGACAAAGGATGAGGAAAAGGCTGAGGTACTTAATGTCTTCTTTGCCTCAGTCTTTAATAGTCAGACCAGTTGTTCTTGGGGTACCCAGCCCCCTGAGCTGGAAGACAGGGACGGGGAGCAGAATGAAGCCCCCATAATCCAAGGGTCAGATCATCCTGAGTGCCATCATGCGGCACGTACGGGACAACCAGGTGATCGGGCCCAGCCAGCATGGGTTTATGAAAGGCAGGTCCTGCTTGACTGACCTGATCTCCTTCTATGACAAGGTGACCCGCTTGGTGGATGAGGGGAAGGCTGTGGATGTTGTCTACCTGGACTTTAGTAAGGCCTTTGACACTGTCTCCCACAGCATTCTCCTGGAGAAACTGACTGCTCATGGCATGGACAAGTGTATTCTTCACTGGGTAAAAACCTGGCTGGCTGGCCGGGCCCAAAGAGTTGTGGTGAATGGAGTTAAATCCAGTTGGCAGCCGGTCACAAGTGGTGTTCCCCAGGGCTCAGTGTTGGGGCCAGTTCTGTTCAATATCTTTATCAATGATCTGGATGAGGGGATTGAGTGCACCCTCAGGAAGTTTGCAGATGACACCAAGTTGGGCAGGAGCATTGATCTGCCTCAAGGTAGGAAGGCTGTGCAGAGGGATCTGGACAGGCTGGATCGATGGGCCAAGGCCAACTGTATGAGGTTCAACAAGGCTAAGTGCTGGGTCCTGCACTTGGGTCGCAACAACCCCAGGCAATGCTACAGGCTTGGGGAAGAGTGGCTGCAGAGCTGCCTGGCGGGAAAGGACCTGGGGGTGTTGGTTGACAGCCAGCTGAACATGAGCCAGCAGTGTGCTCAGGTGGCCAAGAGGGCCAATGGCATCCTGGCTTGTATCAGGAATAGTGTGGCCAGCAGGACCAGGGAGGTGATAGTGCCCCTGTACTCGGCACTGGTGAGGCCGCACCTTGAATACTGTGTTCACTTTTGGGCCCCTCACTACAAGAAGGACATTGAGGTGCTGGAGTGTGTCCAGAGGAGGGCAACAAAGCTGGTGAAGGGTCTGGAGCACAAGTCTTATGAGGAGCAGCTGAGGGAGCTGGGGTTGTTTAGCCTGGAGAAGAGGAGGCTGAGGGGAGACCTTATTGCTCTCTACAACTACCTGAAAGGAGGCTGTAGTGAGGTGGGGGTCGGTCTCTTCTCCCAAGTAACAAGTGATAGGACGAGAGGAAATGGCCTCAAGTTGCGCCAGGGGAGGTTTAGGTTGGATATTAGGAAAAACCTCTTCACTGAAAGTGTAGTCAGGCACTGTCACAGGCTGCCCAGGGAAGTGGTTGAGTCCCCATCCCTGGAGGTATTTAAAAGACGAGTAGATGTGGTGCTTAGGGACATGGTTTAGTGGTGGACTTGGCAGTGCTAGGTTAACGGTTGGACTTGATGATCTTAAGGGTCTTTTCCAACCTAAACGATTCTGTGATTCTATGATTCTATGACACCATTTTCTTTTGGCAGGTTACAGTCTCCTTAGAGTTCTGAGGAATAAAATGGCCCACTTTCTTACTTATAGAATGGTAATTCTTTTGAACGATGTCATCCTCCTAATTCCCTGGAGACCTCAAACTGCTGGGTAGGCTTGCACAGCCACCAATTAGTTGGGGTGACCGTCAGGGCTGCAGCCTAAGCCTGCAGGTGAGCAGAGCAGGCAGCAGCCCAACAACTGACAGAGTGTGTTGCCCTTTTCGTGCAAACTGCCGACACCACTCCCAACCGAAGTCACAGTGTTGGCCTTTAGCGCTCCCTAGCGGCCGGTTATATGCGGCTTCCCGGGGTTTGAACTGGACATGGGGACCGCCAGCACTGCCCAACTCTTGCCCGACCCTCTCGCAAGACCTGTCGCCTGCTGGCCGGACTCTTCACAGCCACAGCCCAAGGGTGTCAGAAACCCACTCATACCCCTGTCAACCTCACAGGTTTCCTCAAACTACATCTTGTTTTATTTCTTTTTAATGATTAATGTTCTTGTTATTAGTCTGTAGAAGCTGCTTGGTGAAGTATTTGGAGGAAAACAACACCTGTCCAACATGTCGGATTGTTATACACCAGAGCCATCCATTACAGTATATTGGGTAAGTGTGCAGTATGAAAGGAAAAGCACAACTAGTTACTCTCTGGGCTGTACGAACCTCTCATATACAGCACAATTTCTCTCTACATTTTTTTATTTGCTTATCAATATTTTAAATATATATAAAGAAGCTTGATTAGAAGATAGAAGATTTATATAAAAGAGGTAAGGTATTGAATTCTGCTGTGAATTTGCAATTCTTTTGAAGCAAATCCTTTTCTCTTGAATCGGACAAGCACAATAGACTTTATTCTTTAATTCCTGAGTGAAGTTTAATGAGATTTGGTCATTTCCTGTTTTGGATGCCTGGATCATAAAGGTTGCACATATGGAACACCTACATGAATTACACTTCTGTTAAATCTTCAGAACAATGACTGGCAGTTGGACAGTGGTTTTCAGTGACTGAGAGGGTGTGTTCAAAGACTTTGCAAATACACAGCATTATTGTTGATTTAGTCTTTCAAAGAACTATTTAGTTCATAGGTGCAGATGAGAAAGTTGGTAGCAGAAAAGTTATAGTGGCTTCAACATCTTGAATGGAACAGCCTCTGAAATATTTGTGCCTACTTCTTTCCATTCCCATACAGGGCTCCCTTACTGTGTGACCTAAAATGAACAGGGTGTTGTACCATAATTTCCTTCTTTTTCAGTGTATTTTCTGTTTATTTGTACATTACCTTTCTTTTTCTTCAACAGTTTCCTCTCATTTTAAACATTTCAAAGGTATCAGTCAAATGTTTATACCACCTGACTTGGCCGGATGTCCTGGTTTCTGCTGGAATAGAGTTAATTTTCTTCCTAGTAGCTGGTATAGTGCTTTGTTTTGCATTTAGGATGAGAATAATGTTGATAACACACTGATGTTTTAGTTGTTGCTAAGTAGTGCTTACACCAGTCAAGGACTTTTCAGCTTCTTGTGCCCTGCCAGGTGCACAAGAAGCTGGGAGGGGGCACAGCCAGGACAGCTGACCCAGACTGGCCCAAGGGCTATTCCATACCATATGATGTCATGCCCAGTATATAAACTGGAGGGAGTTGGCTGGGGGGCAGTGATCGCTGCTCGGGGATGGGCTGGGCATCATTCAGTGGGTGGTCAGCAATTGCATTGTGCATCACTTGCTTTGTATATTATTGTTATTATTACTACTACTACTACTATTATTTTACTTTATTTTAATTCAATTATTAAATTGTCTTTATCTCAACCCACGAGTTTTTCTCACTTTTACTCTTCCGATTCTCTCCCCATCCCACCGGGGTGGGGGGAGCGAGCGAGCAGCTGTGTGGTGCTTAGTTGGTGGCTGGGGTTAAACCATGACACCGGATCTGCACTAGAGATTTGTACCATAACAACTTTAATTGATAGAAATGTATTGAGACAGTGTGTTAGTATTACAGATAGCTGCTGTATTTTGTGTAGACTCTTGTCTACCTCTATGCAAAGTTTCCTTTCATTTGTGGCACTGCTTCAAATGTGCATGTCTCAGTTCTAGTGCAGCTTTTGAAGAAGTGGCTATAGATAATGAATTTGATTCTTTCTCCACTTTCACTGAGAATTGTGCATGTCCTATAAAAACTTTCTGAATTGCTCAAAACTGAGTCCCCTTCAGGAGTCAGAAATAAGATAGGTTTTTCTTATACTTTCCGAGAATGATGTAGAGATTGTACTAGAGTGTATTTTGAAATATGACAAAACAGTAATGACAACTTCCATCCTTATGTGCTGGATCAGTCTGTCTTTTTTTGTTCCACCCTTTTTAGCTAGATGGGATTATGAGCTACGTGATGTTGCTCTTGGGTAAAATGCTGGATTATAAGAGCAAACGCAAATTTTCTTTCCTTTGTTCTCTTTGTTCTCGCCTTTTTTTCCCCTATAGGCTTTTTTCCGCCTGTTTTTTAAAAAGCCCAGTATGGATAACTAAACAACCTAGCAACATGAGAGATTAATTAAAAGGGATAAGAAACAGTCTAGTTTCTAGAAACAGAAAAGTGTCTAGTGTCTAGAAACAGAAAAGAAAAAAATGCTTTTGTCAAAATTTGCAAGGAATTTTGAGAGTTATGTTACTGATACATATGCAGGTATATGGCATCTCTCACAGGATGCCATCCTTCGCGTCATAAAGACCATCCTTCCTAGCATTTCTGTTAAACTTTTGTCAATTTAACTTTTTTCGGTTCTTGTCTTAGCCTGAACCGTATCTGCATTCCTTTCTTGTTACTGTTATCTCATGTTTGATATTTCAGTTATCCAAGATAAATATTTTTATTTCTTACCAGACTTCAGAGGTTTGTAGAGTCAATTTAATACTGAATCTCTTTAAGAGAAATGTTTTGAATCAAGATGGCTAATTTAAACCTTCAATTTTTCTTTTTTTTCCTGCTAGTCATGATAGAACAATGCAAGATATTGTTTACAAGCTTGTGCCAGGCCTCCAAGAAGGTAAGTTTTCTGGTATGACCTATTTTTACTGAATGTTAGGTTTACACATAGTTCCTTTACATTAATGAAAGGAGGAAGTGAGGAAAATGTTCATGGGGGGATGAAAAATACCGTCTTCACTTGTTCCAGTTCTAGCACTACTTTTCCGCTATACTTCAGTGCTTTTTTTAATTTTAGACTTGTACTAGCAGTGTTACTGAAAAAAATTCAGAAATTAAAATGCTGGTGTTATTTCAGGGAAAAGTAACATTATATAAACCTAAATAGCACTACAACTTTTTCATGTTGGCATTCTATAATTTGCATACATTCTTCTTTAATAAACTGTGTACATATTCATGTCTTTTTTGACAGCTTTGCAGAGTTCTCAGAGGTAGAATACTGATGTAGCATAACTTTTAGTTTCAGTGAATTTTTCTTCTCCTAAGATGTACTTAAATCCTTTGCTAGCAGGTACCTTTGCATTTGTGTTCTTATAATCTACTTTGATAATGAATCTGTTGAAATAAAGGAATGCTTTATAGTAATTGTTCAGTATTATTTTTCAGTGGTGTGTTGCTACTTTTATTTAAGTAGCATATTTCAATTCAATTAAGCTGTCAAGTGAAGACATTATCGTACATTTATAAGCAAGTTTAGGTAAACAGATTATTTTAAAATTATTTCTAGGATATTGAAAATCAGAAATATGGATAAAAATTTAAAACTGATATTTTGACAGAAATATTGAAGGGGGAAAACACAAAGTATAGTATAGTATTTAAAATTTATTTTATATGTAATAACAGAATGGTGTAATAATAGCTCTGCAAATGACTTGGTAGTATTCTGACTCTCGAGAATAAGATCTGGGGTAACTTGATTATGGCAACAAGAGTAGAGAAACAGCAAAAAGTGCAAATACCACTTCCTGCCTGACAAGCTGCTTATACAGAACAGAGGAGGGTTTTGGAATACCTTGATAAATATTGTGCTAGAACATTACATAACTAATATTTAAAATTTTAAACAGCGGAAATGAAAAAGCAGAGGGAATTCTATCACAAACTGGGTATGGAAGTACCAGGGGACATCAAAGGGGAGACATGCTCTGCAAAGCAACATCTAGATTCACATCGCAATGGTAAATGGTCTTATGTTTATTCTGTCTTGGGATGGGGGTGCAGACTGCCATTAAGCTGTTGAAAAGATCTGTCAGAGGTAGGTGTCTAGCTAATATTTACTAGCACTCATAATTGTTGTATAATATTGTACAAGGTTTGCTTGTGCTTATATATTGGACTATATACAAGAACTCACCACTTTGAACTAACCATCTAAGTGCAGTATTGTTTTGCATCACACTTGTTTATAGAATGTGTTCTTTTAGCTGGCTGTAACGTGTTCCTGGTGAAGATCTTCAGTAGTATCTATGTGGGAACTCTATGATAAGAAAAGGTTACTTTTTATCCCAGTCCTGAATTGCATTAACTTCAGAAACTGCTGATGTTAACTGTAATTTTGTGATAGAAATAGTGTGGTGGTTATACTTAAAATGTATGTGTGTATGTTTATCCAAGGGCAAAAGAATTCTCAAATTTGTGACTGTCAGGAGAGCATATCAGTTTTACAGAATAGTGAATGAGCCCTGACAAATTTGTAGCAAGGTGTCTTGAACTGATTTTTTGGGAAGCTTTGGATTAGTGTCCACATCTCTGCTACCAAGAACAAAGCTGCTTTCCAACTTTTTTCTTGGTTAGAAGAGAAGCTGATCATGCTCTGACAAGCCTAATTACTTAAAAAAAACAAACCCAAACAAAACAAAAAAAAAACCCACAGTTGCTTTTATAGTCTTGACTTTGTTTCAGGATTACCTGTCATCTGATATGTCTAATTTAATTATTGTAATGCTCTGCTTTCTTCTGAAAGGTGAAACTAAACCAGATGAAAATTCAAACAAAGAAACTTCTGAAGAAAAACAGGAAGAAGATAATGACTATCATCGAAGTGATGAACAGGTGGGCTTACTTCTGATATAGGGCATTTCTTAGTTTTATTTTGTATTTCCACTTTATCTTTAAATTATTATTTTTCTTTGAAACTTTTTTCCCTCTGACAGAGACAAGATACAGTGTGCTCCCATGCTTTTGTGTAAACTTGAGCTTCATCTTTTTTATTTAGGTAGCTGTGGAGAGATTTGGTTTTGAGAATTTCATTAAGGTTTGATAGTTATAACTATTTCTGAGTTTCCTGAGTATTGGCTAAACTCTGTGTTGGCTTTCATCTCAACTACATTTCAAGTCATTTGGGCCCTTTATCTGAGAGTCTACTCCCATGCCACTCCAGTGCATCAGGATTGAATATGTTTCAATAATTAGAATGAAAAGTCTTTTTTTTACTTAGTATTTAGTGACAAGTTTTAAACACAAAACCTGTTTGAGTATGAAACTTGCTATTGGAATACACAAGTCACTGCCTTCATGTTTCCCTGCTAACTGTGTCCAAAGTAAATTAAATTTGGATTAATTATTTTCCATTTAATGATAGTACAATGGTAGTATTCAGATGGATTGTACTTTGTACTGGATCATATAAGTGCACAGAATAAAACTTATCCTAAAGAGCTTAGACTAAATAAAGAAAATAGATGATTGAGAAAAGAAGAGGGAATTGAAGCACAGAGATCAAAAGGCCATTTTTTCCCATATAATCTTTTGTATTTCAAAAATTTGTTACATCATCTGCATCAGTAAATTTTAAAGTTAAAAATATTTTTTTAAAACATGCCTTAAATATTAAACTATGTTACTGGGTTCAGAGGTTAGATTAGAAATAGTCATTAAAAAGTGATAATGGTTTTGTCAGGGAGCAGCAAGGGCAGGCTGCTGCTCCATAGGGGCAGGCAAGCCAGGAGCCAAGAGTAACAGCAAGGCAGTCAGGGCACTGACCTCACTAACAAGGGGTGCAGTCCCACAATACCTGAATAAGGAGAGCATAGCAGCTCTGGTGACAGTGACCAGATTCAGTCACAGTCCAGTGATCACCAGGTAAATCTTTAGTGATGAGGCAGGTCCAAGGTTAAGCCAGAAAGTGAAATCGGCAAGTCAAAGTCAGGTCCAGAGATGATAGTAACCAAGGTCATACACAGTCCAGTGATCACCAAGTCAAGTCCATAGTGATAAGACAGGTCCAAGGTTAAGCCAGGAAGTCTAATCTGTGGGTCAGGGTCTAGGCCAGGCATGGGCATGGCTGCAACGTAGCTCATGCAGGGGGACCAACCAAGGGAGGGAGCTTCAGCTTAAATGATGCTGCTAAGTGGAGCAGAGTGAGCTCACACTGAAAATTCTTCAAGCTTTTTCTCAAACATCTCTTTCTACACAACAGTTTCATGGTCATACAGCTGCTTATCAAAATTGGCCCTGAGCTCAGGCAACCAAACTCCCAAGGGAGAGGGGAATGAGCTCAGGGTCCTGACAGGTTTTCATATTACATATTTCGCTTTGGCCTTGACCTAGGCTTCTTCTGAACTAGTTGTAACCTCTGCACTTAGAATAAAGCTCTGGAACAAGGCAGCCCTAAAGTTCTGCCTTGAACTTTTGTCCAGATCCCTTTTGAGTTGAATGGTACTTAACAGTAAGCTGACAAATTACTAGACAGCCTTTTTTTTAATGACACTGCATTTTGCTTTAAAGAATACTGGTATTCTACGTTTTCACCTTTTTGTTGGACTAATAAATGCTGCATGTGAAATGCATAATGGGGACTGCAGAAAATTCTGTCAACTAGCCCTGACTGTGTTTGCTTTTTCCTGAAGGTAAGCATCTGCTTGGAATGCAATAGCAGCAAATTACGTGGATTGAAGCGAAAATGGATCCGCTGCTCAGCACAAGCAACAGTCTTGCATCTAAAGAAGTTCATTGCTAAAAAACTTAACCTTTCTTCTTTTAATGAGGTAATGTTTTAATGTTTAAAAATGATTTTGCAAATTAAAGTCTTATGGATTATTTTCAAAACAGTGTCTTTCCTTCCAACCAGATTTAAAAAAAACCTGAAGCACACACTATTTCCTAATATAAAGGAACAGTAAATGGCTATTTGAGGAGCTGAATGCAGACAAATAGGTTTTTCTCTAAATTTACCTCCCCTCCTTTTAATTTAAGGATGCTGGTCATCTTCCCTTTTTTCTCCCCCTCCAATACAATGGAGATGTAGCTCTTACTGGTTCTTGGCTTTATACAGAGTTAGCAGTGCAGCTCAGTGAGTTGTTCCATGACGAGTTTTAAAACATACCAAAAGTCTTGGTTATGTGTTTTCCACCTGTGTTAAAACTGACTCCTGCAAGATGCTTTGTTTGGTGGCCTTAAATGAAGGGATACACTACCCTAGCAGAGATTTTTCACTCAATGCAGAGAATGGATTATAACACTTGGATACTTCTGAAAGACTGATTTAATGGAAAGCAGCACATATACTTTCTTCTGCTTCTCTAGTGAAACTCCGCCTTGTGTAGTATCAGCTAGTGCCACCTTCCCTGCAGGGAATACATAATTGGACTGTTCATGGGAAGAAATCATGGTGGAGGGTAAGGGAAGAAAGAGGCTTTTCTATCCTCTGCAAGTTGTGTCATTTCAGATTCTAAAACTAGAACACATAATGGCAGGCATGTGAAAACGCAGCCTCTGTTCCCTCTTTGTTGGTATTAGTCACAGTCCCCCTCCATCCAGTCTGAGTCTCAAACTGCCATCTCTCAATCTTGAAAACTTCCAAGGACAGTGATGCCATGACCTCTTTGGGCAACTTCTCCTGGTTCTTAATTATCCTTGTAGAGATTTTTTTTCTCCTTATATCCAGTCAGAACTTCATCTGTTTACATTTATGACCATTGTCTCTCATTCTCCCACCATGCACCTCAGTAAAGAGCCTAGCTCTATCTTCACTATAGGCTTCTCTTAGGTATTGGAAGGCTGTAACTAGGTCCCCTTTAAGCCTTCTCTTCTCCAAGATAAATAGGCCCAGTTCCCTCAACCTCTCCTTATAGGGCCTGTGTTCAAGCACCCTGACTATATTGGTGACCCTCCTCTGAACTTGCTCAAGTTTATCAACATTTTTCTTGACCTGGAGGGGCCAAAACTGGATACAGCATGCCAGATGTGGTCTGAGTGCTTAGTAAAGGGGAATAATCACTTAGAATCACAGAATCATAAAATGGAAGGTTGGAAGGGACCTTCAAAGATCATCTAGTCCAACCCCCCTGCCATGGGCAGGGACATCTTTCACAAGCTCAGGTTGCTCAAAGCCCCGTCCAACCTGACCTGGAACACTTCCAGGGATGGGGCATCCACAACTTCTCTGGGCAACCTGTTCCAGTGTTTCACCAACCTCATCGTAAAGAATTTCTTCCTTATGTCCAATATCTAAATCTACCCTCTTTCAGTTTAAAACTGTTGTCCTAATAGCTAAACAGCAATGACAGCTATAAATTCGATCTAGCACATTCCAATTAAATCTGTCATTATCTCGAACCCTTTGAGCCCCACGTTGGGTGCCAAAAAGGACTGTCGTGGTTTAACCCCAGCCAGCAACTAAGCACCACACAGCTGCTCGCTCACTCCCCCCCAGTGGGATGGGGGAGAGAATCGGAAAAGTAAAAGTGAGAAAACTCATGGGTTGAGATAAAGAAAGTTTAATAGGTAAAGCAAAAGACGCACATGCAAGCAAAGCAAAACAAGGAATTCATTCACTACTTCCCATTGGCAGGCAGGTGTTCAGCCATCCTCAGGAAAGCAGGGCTAATAAACACAAGGTAAAATAACATGTAAGCCATACCACCTCCCTTACTTTTTATGGATGTGATTACATTTGGTCTTGCTGTGAGTAGGAAGGAAGGGGAACTAGACTAAATAAATAGCCTCTGGAGGTAGATCTTTCAGGAAAATTCTGTGTCCCCATTCTTGGCAAATCCATGCAATAAAGGAATAGTTGAGGTTGGAAAAGAACTCCAGAGATCGGCTAGTCCAACTGCCCTGCTCAAAGCAGGGTCAACTAGACAAGATTGCCCAGGACCGTGTCCAGTTGAGTTTTGAATATCTTTACAGATGGAGGCTCCACAACCTCTCTAGGCAACTTGATCCAGTGTACAGTCACCCTTACAGTAAACAAGTTTTTTTATGTTTAAATGGAATTTCTTGTATTTCAAATTGTGCCAATTGATCCCTTCACTGGATATCACTGAAAAGAGTCTGGCTCCATCTTCTTTAATAGTCAGTCCAGTTGTTCTTGGGGTACCCAGCCCCCTGAGCTGGAAGATGGGGACGGGGAGCAGAATGAAGCCCCCATAATCCAAGGGGAAATGGTTAGCGACCTGCTACACCACTTTTAGACACGCACAAGTCTATGGGGCTGGAGGGGATCCACCCAAGGGTACTGAGGGAGCTGGTGGAAGTGCTCACCAAGTCACTTTCAATCATCTATCAGCAGTCCTGGCTAACCGGGGAGGTCCCAGTTGACTGGTGCTCGAGGACATGGTTTAGTGGTGGACTTGGCAGTGAGAGGTTAACGGTTGGACTCGATGATCTTAAGGGTCTTTTCCAACCTTAACGATTCTATGATTCTATGATTCTATGACTGGAGGTTAGCACATCTACAAAAAGGGCCGGAAGGAGGATCCAGGGAACTACAGGCCTGTCAGCCTGACCTCAGTGCTGGGGAAGGTTATGGAGCAGATCATCCTGAGTGCCATCACGCGGCACGTACGGGACAACCAGGTGATCGGGCCCAGTCAGCATGGGTTTATGAAAGGCAGGTCCTGCTTGACTAACCTGGTCTCCTTCTATGACAAGGTGACCCGCTTGGTGGATGAGGGGAAGGCTGTGGATGTTGTCTACCTGGACTTTAGTAAGGCCTTTGACAGTGTCTCCCACAGCATTCTCCTGGAGAAACTGACTGCTCATGGCTTGGATGGGCATACTCTTCACTGGATGGATGGAGTTAAATCCAGTTGGCAGCCGGTCACAAGTGGTGTTCCCCAGGGCTCAGTACTGGGGCCAGTTCTGTTTAATATCTTTATCAATGATCTGGATGAGGGGATTGAGTGCACCCTCAGCAAGACTGCAGATGACACCAAGTTGGGCAGGAGTGTTGAGCTGCTGGAGGGTAGGAAGGCTGTGCAGAGGGACCTGGACAGGCTGGATCAATGGGCCAAGGCCAACTGTATGAGGTTCAACAAGGCTAAGTGCCAGATCCTGCACTTGGGTCGCAACAACCCCAGGCAATGCTACAGGCTGGGGGAGGAGTGGCTGCAGAGCTGCCTGGCGGGAAAGGACCTGGGGGTGCTGGTTGACAGCCAGCTGAATATGAGCCAGCAATGTGCTCAGGTGGCCAATGGCATCCTGGCTTGTATCAGGAATAGTGTGGCCAGCAGGACCAGGGAGGTGATCGTGCCCCTGTACTGGGCACCGGTGAGGCCGCACCTTGAATACCGTGTTTACTTTTGGGCCCCTCACTACAAGAAAGACATTGAGGTTCTGGAGTGTGTCCAAAGAAGGGCAACAAAGCTGGTGAAGGGTCTAGAGAACAAGTCTTATGAGGAGCAGCTGAGGGCGCTGGGGGTTGTTTAGTCTCAAGTAGAGGAGGCTGAGGGGAGACCTTATCACTCTCTACAACTACCTGAAAGGAGGCTGTAGCGAGGTGGGGGTCGGTCTCTTCTCCCAAGTAACAAGTGATAGGACGAGAGGAAATGGGCTCAAGTTGCACCAGGGGAGGTTTAGATTGGATATTAGAAAAAACTTCTTCACTGAAAGCTAGTCAGGCACTGGAACAGGCTGCCCAGGGAAGTGATTGAGTCCCCATCCTGGAGGTATTTAAAAGATGCATAGATGTGGTGCTTAGGGACATAGTTTAGTGGTGGACTTGGCAGTGCTAGGTTAACGGTTGGACTTGATGAAGTCCAAAGGTCTTTTCCAACCTAAACGATTCTATGATTCTTTACTGCCCCCCCGTCGGATATTTCTACACATTGATAAGATACCGCCCTGAGCCTTCTCCAGGTTAAACAATCTCAGCTCTCTCAGCCTCTTCTCCAATGCCAGACACTCCAATACCTTAGTGAACCCTTTACTGGACTCTCCCCAGTATGTCCATGTCTTTCTTGTGCTGGGGACACAGGACTCCAGATGTGATCTCTCACCAGTGCTGAGCAGAGGGCAATAACAATCTCCCTCAACCTATTGGCAACACTTTTCCTAATTCATCTCAGGATACTGTTTGCTTTGTTTGCTGCAAGGGTGCATTGCTGGCTCATGTTCAACTTGATGTCCAACAGGACTCCCAGGTCCTTTTCTGCAAAGCTTCTTTCCAGTCAGTCAGCCTCCAGCCTGTACTGGTGCCTGGGGTTATTACTCCCCAGGTGCAGGAGTTGGCATTTTCCTTTGCTTAAATTCATGAGGTTCCTGTCAGCCCATTTCTGCAGTCTGTAAAAGTCCTTCTAAGTGACAGCAAAACCATTAAGTGTATCAACTACTCTTTCTGGTTTTGTATCATCTGTAAACTTGCTGAGGGTACACTCTGCCTCGTTGCTCAAGTCGTTAAGGAAGATGTTCAACAGTATTGGCCCAAGTACAGAATCATAGAATGGTTTGGGTTGGAAGGGACCTTTAAAGATTATCTAGTCCAACCCCCCTGCCATGGGCAGGGACATCTTTCACTAGATCAGGTTGCTCAAAGCCCCATCCAGCCTGGCCTTGAATGTTTCCAATGATGGGGCATCCACAACTACTCTGGGCAACCTGTTTCAGTGTCTCACCACCCTCATCGTAAAGAATTTCTTCCTTATATCCAATCAAAATCTACCCTCTTTCAGTTTAAAACTGTTGTCCCTTGTCCTGTCACTACAGGCCCTGATAAAAAGTCTCTCGCCATCTTTCTTATAAGCCCCCTTTATATATTGAAAGGCTGCAATAAGGTCTCCCTGGAGCCTTCTCTTCTCCAGGCTGAACAACCCCCACCTCTCTCAGCCTTTCCTCATAGGAGAGGTGTTCCAGCCCTCTGACCACTTTTGTGGCCCTCCTCTGGACCTGCTCCAACAGGTCCATGTCCTTCTTGTGCTGAGGACTCCAGAGTTGGATGCAGAACTCCAGCTGGGGTCTCAGGAGAGCCGAGTAGAGGGGCAGAATCACCTCCCTCAACCTGCTGGCCACACTTCTTTTGATGCAGCCCAGGATACGATTAGCTTTCTAGGCTGCAAGCATGCATTGCTGGCTTATGTCAAGTTTTTCATCCACCAGTATATCCCCAAGTCTTTCTCCTCAGGGCTGCTCTCAATCCCTTCATCCCCCAGCCTGTATTGATACTGGGAATTGCCCTGACCCAGGTGCAGGAATTTACACTTGGCCTTGTTGAACTTCATGAGGTTCACATGGGCCCACTCCTCAAGCCTCTCAAGGTCCCTCTGGATGGAATCCCTTCCCTCTAGTGAATCAACTGCACCACTCAGCTTGGCGTCATCTGCAAACTTGCTGAGGGTGCACTCAGTGCCACTGTCTATGATGTCGTTGATGAAGATATTAAATAGTATTGGTCCCAGTATGGACCCTTGAGGGACACCACTCATGACTGGTTTCCACATGGACACTGAGCTGTTGACTGTAACTCTTTGGACACGGCCATCCAGCCAGTTCCTTATCCACCTAACAGTCCATCCATCAAACCCATATCTCTCCAATTTCGAGGCAAGAATGTTGTGGGGGACCATATCAAAGGCCTTACAGAAGTCCAGATAGATGACGTCCATAGCTCTTCCCTTGTCCACTGCTGCAGTCACTCCATTGTAGAAGACCACCAGATTAGTCAGGCTCTTTTTCCAGTCACTTTTTCCAGTCACTGGGGACTTCACCTGGCTGCCATGACTTCTCAAATATCACGGAGAGTGCCTTGGCAACTACATCAGCAAGTTCCCTCAGGACTCTGGGATGCATCTCGTCAGGTCCCATAGACTTATGTATGTTCAGGTTCCTCAGGTGGTCTCGAACCTGATCTTCTCCTATGAAGGGAGGAACTTCATTCCCCTAGTCCCTGCTTTGAGGTTCAGGGGCTCGAGAGATGTGGGAAGAGAGATTACCATTGAAAACTGAGGCAAAAAAGCTGTTGATTACCTCAGCCTTCTCCATGTTGGTTGTCACCAGTTTTCCTGTCTTATTTATTGGCGGGAGTACATTTTCTTTAATCTTCCTTTTCTGGCCAATGTACCTGTAGAAGCCCTTCTTATTATTCTTCGCCTCCCTTTCCAAATTCAGCTCCAACTGCGCCTTAGCTTTTCTGATCCCATCCCTACGCATCCAGGCAGTGTCCCTATATTCTTCCCAGGATACACATCCCTGGTTCCACTGCCTGTGCATTTCCTTCTTACATTTTATCTGACAGTAGCCTACCATCACTCTCCAGGATTTTTATCAGCCTTTTTAACAGGCCATAATGGAGAATTATGTTGTCAGGCCCCTGAGGGCACTTAGTGGCCATCTTAATGGATACAAGGATGCTGTGCAAGATGGTGCTGAAAGCCTTGCTTAAGTCAAGGTTGACAACATCCACTCTTCTCATCCATGGATCTAGTAATTTCATTAAAGGCGGCAATCAGGTTGTTCAAGCGTGATTTTTTTTTCCGTTGGTGATTGGGAATAGCCAGCATGGATTTACCTTTGCCTTTATGTGCCCAGAAATGACTTCCAAGAGGACTCACTTCATGACTTTCCCAGGGATCACCAAAGTGAGGCTGACTGGCCTCTAGTTCCCTAGGTAGTCCTTCTTGCCCTTTTTGAAGATGGGTACAACATTTCTTCAGTCATTGGGTACCTTCCCTGATCTCTGTGACCTTCAGTGATGATAGTGTGGCCTTGCAATGACATCAGCAAACTCTTGTGGCACCCTTGGATGCATCCCATCTGGTCCCATGGACTAGTATGGGTTGAGATTTCTCAATAGATCCCTGACTTGATTCTCCTTTGCTACTGGCTGTTTGTCTCCTCCTTGAACCCTGTGTCTAGGCACAAAAAGGCCTGGGAGACCTTGTTGGTGAAAACCAAGGCAAAGAAGGCACTGAGTACCTCAACCTTATCTGCAGACACTGTCGCTAAATTGTCCACCTCATGCAGCAGTGGGCTCACATTTTCCTTGTTTATTCTTTTATTGATAATGTAGCAGTAGAAGTTCTTCTTGTTGCTCTTGATGTCCCTTGCCAGTTTCAGCTCCAGCTGAGCTTTGACTTTCCCCAAACCATCTCTGTATACCCGGGCAATGTTTCTATTTTCCTCCTTTGTAGCCTGTCCTCACTTCCACCTCCTGTATATGTCCTTTTTCTCATGAGCTCCCTGTTTAGCCAAGCTGGTCTCCTGATACATCTACTAATTTTTCTGAGTATTGGGATGGACTGTTCTTGTGCTTGGAGGAAGTTGTCCTTAAAGACTTGTCATCTCTTGAGCTCCTTTGCCCTTCAGAGCTGCCTCTCATGGGATCCCACTTACCAGCTTCCTGAAAAAGCAAATTTCTGCTCTACTGAAGGCCAGGATCTGTACTACTTGGTTTCCTCGCCCCGTTCAGGATCTTGAACTTCACTATTTCATGGTTGCTACAACCAAGGCTGCCATTGATTATCATGTCCCCAGAAAGTTCTTCTTTTTTGGTGAGTAGTAGATCCAGCTGTATGTCATTTATGGTTGGCCCATCTAGCATCTGTGTTAAAATTCCTAACACCTTTCAGAAACCTGGATTGCTTTCTTACTAATTACACCTTTTGCTTTTGTGTTTAAACTCACTATTCCACTGCAGCAATCTCTGGTTTTACAACCTACTTGGCTCTTATTGAAATGTAAGAATGTTCATTCAACAGTACTTGTGTTTCAGGAGTCCTCCCTCCCCATTTAAGGACACATGGCATTTTTGTGGAAACAGTGTATTGGTATGTCCAGTGAAAAATATGTTTTGAGGAGGAAGGCCCTAAGGATGTGAACACTTGGTTGAATGCTATAGACAAATCCTGGTTTGAATTATTTTCTGTCAGTTAAGCCATGTTAGTGGACTGCATGCACATTCTTAGCTTTCTCAGGTTGCGGTAAAGCACCATTAGCATATGTCACTTGATCTCACATTTGCTTATGAGTCCATACCGTTGCTGTTTCCAATATCAAGATCTTCCAAAGCTGACATAGAAAAGTAAAAACAACTATAAAGTATCTATCTATCTGCAAAAAAAAGCCCTAAACACTGATGTATAAGTGGGGGATAGCCTTTTAAAAATGTATTTTCAGAGTAGAAAGTTACTTGCTGGGTACTGTGTAAACAATTTTCATAGCATGTCAAAGGACAAAGCTGTCTTTACATGAGAATTGATTTCTGTTTCTTTGATCTTTTTATTGGGTCTTATCTGAAGTGTATTGTTTCAAAGCCATATTCTGTGTCTCAGTGAATTATTTCTTCTTTTTACATCAGCTGGATATATTATGCAATGAAGAGATTCTTGGCAAGGACCACACACTCAAGTTTGTAGTTGTTACTAGATGGAGATTTAAGGTATGACACAACTGCTTTTCATCAAAATTTTCATGTTCCATGTAAATCATTAGCTGACTAAAGAACAAAGTTCATAAAGCATACATCATGCAGGCCTATACTGCAATAACTTCAAAATGGTTAAAATATATATTTTAAAATGTCTAATAAATATCTTTAAAAATAGATATTTTTCTTAATTCAAAAGAGAAAAATGGGGGGAAATTTAATATATGCCACTAAGGAAAAGGGGAAGTTGATGGCAGATGTCAATTTGATAGTAATTAAAAATATATAAGGTAAAGGAGGCTGAAGCCATTGGGAGGGACATTTTTCTCAGCCATGTCAGTCAGATACAACTAATATTACTCTGTGTAGATTGTGAAAATGGTTACAATGCAGAAGAGATAAATATTCAATACATTTGTATTCTGTAGTTTGGAAGAGAGAGGCTGAATATACTCATTAAAGGAGGCGAATGAATTAACTTTGCTCCCCACTTCAGTTCAAGAGACTTGTAGTAATATTTAGTAGGCATAAACAAGGCTGGGGAAAGCAGTTGAGTGGGTCTCTGGGTTACTGGTGTTAGTTTCTTTAAACAAAACAAAACCAAAACCAAAACCCCACACAACAAAACTTAGAGCTGAATAGTAAATAATGGGGGATTCATATTGAGCATAAATTAACACTGGTGATTTATGGCCACCCAAATAAAATGGCTGTAAGTATCATGAAATGTCAAGTTGAACATCTAGGATACAAGTGACATCCAGAGAATCAGGGTGTGTGCAGTTTGGGAGTGATAACTTTGAAGAGGGGTTAGTGTTCATAATGGACATACAATAGAAGCTCCCAGGATAATAATGTGGTAGAAAGATGTGATACCTTTGGATGCATAAATAGAAGGGATGAATGAGAATAGGTAGGCAATTTTTATCTGTCTGTGATGAAATAATTAATTTCAGATTGGAAAATAGAAGGTAGGAGATTGTGGTCAGTTATGACATATTCATGAATGACCTGGAAAGGATGTTAAATAGTGAGGTGACACTGGCACCAATAAAGTTATTCAAGACAGTAAAGATAAAGGTTGGTGATGAAAGGTTGCAGGAGGCCTTTACAGTACTGGATGACCAGGTGATAAAATGGTACCTAAAGTTCAATATGGGTAAATGTAGAGATGCACGCTGGGGAAAACATGTATCTGAACATTATATATAAAAATGGTGGGCTCTGAGTTGACTGCCATCAAACAGAAATCAGGTTTCGGGGTTAGACATAAAGATATCGGCTCAGTAATGGTCCAAGAAAAACCCAAATGAAATGCTAGAAATTATTAGGAAAAGAATAGAGAGCTAAACAAGAGCACTGCTGTGCCTCTGTATAAATCCACTATTTACCTGTATCATGAAGATTTGTACAGTCATGAGTGGCATGGAAAAGGCAGCAACTGGAAACTGTCTTATTCGGTGAAAGAGATGAAGGATATCAAGTGAAACTTGTAGGTATGAGGTTTAGAATGAGCAAAAGGAAGTGATTTTGTTGTAAATTCCATTTACCCTGATAGGGGATTGAGTTGGGGGAGACACAGATCACAACCAATATTCATTAATAACAGCTTTTATAAAGCTCTTATTAATAGAATCAAGCTATTATTAATAGCAGATAACTTTATACAGTATATTCATTTATTCCCTCACACACTTGGTCATAGTTACCCAGTTGGAGAAACAGCAGGGAGACCAACCCCAGCTGTGTACTCAGAAGCAGTGTCATACTGACATGCCAGTGGCTTCTAGGTAGGTGTTCAAACAGTCCTTTATGACACTTCTCTCCCTGTTGATACCTAAGTTAAACTTATGGTATTGTCAATTTTCATTCAGTTTACATAATCACAGAATGTTTCATTAGCTGTATAATCATTATAAGCATAAACATTTTGATTCTATACTATTTTATGATTATCACAATTAATAAAACTATCCATTCAAATGTGATTAACCATACAACAGGGTGTCTTAAGAGATATACTGATATTTCCTTAAGCCTTATCCCTTAAAACTTTTTACCTAATATCTCCCCATAACATGTGACAATGATGAAATGTTTCTCATTCCTCATATAATTGTTTAGTTAACCAATATGTTCTCTTTTGTCATAAGTAAGATTACATTTACAGTAGATCTTTCCCAATTCTATATTCAGAACATTACTGAAATCAACAATTCTGTCACTAGGTCTGGCTGCTCTATTCAAATTGTTTCTTTAAGTACTATCATGTAAACAAATAAAACTACCAAGGTTCTAAGGTTATTATAACTTTAGAGCATTTTTCCAAAGCTTCAACTGTGATCCCCCAGCCTGGGTGGACCCAAATCCTGAGTTGTAACACTTAAATCTGATAGAGCTCTAAAAGGAGTCTTAATTCAAGTGCCTTAAACTGTTGTTATTACATTAAATAGTTAGATTGAGCTAAGCAAGACAAAGATGGGTTAGGTCACAGATTAGCTATCCAGCCATGCAAAACTTCTTTATTGTAAGAATTACTGGCTACTCCAGTTAAACAGACAAAAATAAATATAAGTGAGGCCTATATCAAATTTGTGGTCTTGTTAGCAACAGCAATACCATGTTTCCTGGGCTACAAGGTCACTTACTTCTATCCCTGTCCTTTGGTAGTCCATGAATCACAGGTTATTGCTCAATGAGTCCACCAAGGATGCTGCAAACCCTCCTATGGCTCAAGGCTCCTAATCAGGACTGAGCAGAGACTCTTCTTGGAGGCATTCACTTTCTCCTATCAGGTCTTGCCTCATGATAATCCATAAAGGTTTGACAGTTCTTCATGGCAGTGTATAGTCAGTACCTGATTTGCTAAATGTCTATGATTAACACAATTTATAAAAATTTATGAAAATTTATAAAAATAAGCAAACTATAGGGTGTAGAGCCAAGTTAAGAATTCCTGCAATTTCAGGAAACCTCTCTCAGTCTGATAGGCACTGGTGCGTACCACTCACTATAGCTCAAATCTACTAACCGCTACTGAATCAGGTTCTTCTGGCAGGCTGCATATCTTACTCCTTGGTCTTGCCTCAGAGTTTACCTTGTTATATTATAACTTTGTCAGCCCTCGCTTGTTGACGGAGTTGTAGTTAAGTAAGTCTGTTGACCTGCAAAAATCAAAGCATAAAACAATAATGTTAGTGTAAGCATATAAGTAGATCTATGTGGTGGTTTAACCCCAGCCGGCAACTAAGCACCACACAGCCGCTTGCTCACTTCCCTCTCCCCGGTGAGGTGGGGTAGAGAATCGGAAGAGTAAAAGTGTAAAAGTATTAAAATTTGTATTAAAAATTTGTATTAAAATAAATACAGTTTAATAGGTAAAGCAAAAGATGCACATGCAAGCAAAGCAAACCAAGGAATTCATTCATTACTTCCCATCGGCAGGCAGGTGTTCAGCCATCCCCAGGAAAGCAGGGCTCCATCACGTGTAATGGTTACTTGGGAAGACAAACACCATCACGCCAAACGTCCCCCCCTTCCTTCTTCTTCCCCCAGTTTATATACTGAGCATGATGTCATATGGTATGGAATAGCCCTTTAGCCAGTCTGGGTCAGCTGTCCTGGCTGTGCCCCCTCCCAGCTTCTTGTGCACCTGGCAGAGCAGGGGAAGCTGAAAAGTCCTTGACCAGTGTAAGCACTACTTAGCAACAACCAAAACATCAGTGTGTTATCAACATTATTCTCATCCTAAATCCAAAACACAGCACTATACCAGCTACTAGGAAGAAAATTAACTCTATCCCAGCTGAAACCAGGACAGTATCCACCCCTTATTCCATACCATATACGTCATGCTCAGGTCCCACACTATCCAATACATCCTCATTAACCACCCCACCCCCCCCCGCATCCTTTGATACAATACACAGGTATCATTCCCTTATTCTATGGACCACCCCTGTGAAATGTCTGTAAAATGTCCATAAACATCCACAAATGTCCACCAAATGTCCATTGAGTTCATTTAGTCCGTGACTTTGGGCTCCATCTGTGATGGTGGTCGCTCAGGACAGGAGAGGTGGTGTGTTGCATGGAGTTATTGGGCACCAAAGCCAGCTCAGGTCGGGTCATTGCTGCACTTGCACTGGTTCTTGTAAGGCTTCTCCTCCATTGGTTCAGGTGGTTCCTGCTACAGTAATTCCTATGACATGCAGATCATGGGTTACAACAATTGAAAGGTATTTCCATTACAGTCTCCACCCCTGGCCCCTTTGGGCCAGGTTATAGGGCTTAACATTGCAATGAACTCCTCCCCTTGCTCCTAGCCTGGCTAGCAACAAGGGGTTCCTGCTATAGTCATTCCCATAACATGCAACTCAAATTCCAGGTTACAACAATTTAAAGGTATTTCCATTACAATCTCCACCCCTGGTCCCTTTGGACCAGACCATAGGGTTTATCATTGCAATGGACTCCTCCCCTTGCCCCTGCTCCGGCTTGGACTTATCCACAGACTGCAGTCCCTTCTTAGGGGAATACCTGCTCCAAGTGGAGCCTTGTCTATGAGCCACAGTCTCTCCAGGGGTATACCTGCTGCGGCATGGACTTATCCACAGCCACAGTCGCTTAGAGGTGCACCTGTTCCAGCATGGCCTTCTGCATGGGCCACAATGCCTTCAGAGATATACCTGCTCCAGTGTGGCCTTACCCATGGCTGCAGTCCCTCCAGGGGAGTACTGGCTCTGTCGTGGGCTTATCCATGGTCACATGCTTTGAGGTGCTCCAGCATGACCTCATGCACAGCCACTGATGCTTCAAGGTGTACCTGCTGCAGTGTGGACTTATCCTTGCGCCACAATCCCTTCAGAGGTATACCTGCTGCGGCACAGACATAACCATGGCTGCAGACGCTTCGAGATGTACCTGCTCTGGCATGGGCTTATCCATGGCTACAGATGCTTTGGGGTGTCCTGCTCTTGTGTGGACTCATCCACAGGTCACAGTCCCTTCGACTCGAGTTCACACTGGAGTTCCAGCCTGTCAGTACAGCAGCACAGAAACAGCAGAGATGCCCTGGCCATCTTCCAGCTCAGGCGCATGGCCGTTGTTGTTATCAAAATGTTCCCAGGCACAGCAGAGTAAGATGATAAGCAGTTCAGCAGCACAGCAAGCAGCAAAAGCAAAAAGCAGCCACTAACGAGCACTAGACTCTAATATACAGTAAGGCAAGGAAGCCCTGTGGCAAGCACAGAAGCCTGCCAATTAATAGCTAAACAGCAATGACAGCTATAAATTCGATCTAGCACATTCCAATTAAATCTGTCATTATCTCGAACCCTTTGAGCCCTACGTTGGGTGCCAAAAAGGACTGTCGTGGTTTAACCCCAGCCAGCAACTAAGCACCACACAGCTGCTCGCTCACTCCCCCCCAGTGGGATGGGAGAGAGAATCGGAAAAGTAAAAGTGAGAAAACTCATGGGTTGAGATAAAGAAAGTTTAATAGGTAAAGCAAAAGACGCACATGCAAGCAAAGCAAAACAAGGAATTCATTCACTACTTCCCATTGGCAGGCAGGTGTTCAGCCATCCTCAGGAAAGCAGGGCTAATAAACACAAGGTAAAATAACATGTAAGCCATACCACCTCCCTTACTTTTTATGGATGTGATTACATTTGGTCTTGCTGTGAGTAGGAAGGAAGGGGAACTAGACTAAATAAATAGCCTCTGGAGGTAGATCTTTCAGGAAAATTCTGTGTCCCCATTCTTGGCAAATCCATGCAATAAAGGAATAGTTGAGGTTGGAAAAGAACTCCAGAGATCGGCTAGTCCAACTGCCCTGCTCAAAGCAGGGTCAACTAGACAAGATTGCCCAGGACCGTGTCCAGTTGAGTTTTGAATATCTTTACAGATGGAGGCTCCACAACCTCTCTAGGCAACTTGATCCAGTGTACAGTCACCCTTACAGTAAACAAGTTTTTTTATGTTTAAATGGAATTTCTTGTATTTCAAATTGTGCCAATTGATCCCTTCACTGGATATCACTGAAAAGAGTCTGGCTCCATCTTCTTTAATAGTCAGTCCAGTTGTTCTTGGGGTACCCAGCCCCCTGAGCTGGAAGATGGGGACGGGGAGCAGAATGAAGCCCCCATAATCCAAGGGGAAATGGTTAGCGACCTGCTACACCACTTTTAGACACGCACAAGTCTATGGGGCTGGAGGGGATCCACCCAAGGGTACTGAGGGAGCTGGTGGAAGTGCTCACCAAGTCACTTTCAATCATCTATCAGCAGTCCTGGCTAACCGGGGAGGTCCCAGTTGACTGGTGCTCGAGGACATGGTTTAGTGGTGGACTTGGCAGTGAGAGGTTAACGGTTGGACTCGATGATCTTAAGGGTCTTTTCCAACCTTAACGATTCTATGATTCTATGATTCTATGACTGGAGGTTAGCACATCTACAAAAAGGGCCGGAAGGAGGATCCAGGGAACTACAGGCCTGTCAGCCTGACCTCAGTGCTGGGGAAGGTTATGGAGCAGATCATCCTGAGTGCCATCACGCGGCACGTACGGGACAACCAGGTGATCGGGCCCAGTCAGCATGGGTTTATGAAAGGCAGGTCCTGCTTGACTAACCTGGTCTCCTTCTATGACAAGGTGACCCGCTTGGTGGATGAGGGGAAGGCTGTGGATGTTGTCTACCTGGACTTTAGTAAGGCCTTTGACAGTGTCTCCCACAGCATTCTCCTGGAGAAACTGACTGCTCATGGCTTGGATGGGCATACTCTTCACTGGATGGATGGAGTTAAATCCAGTTGGCAGCCGGTCACAAGTGGTGTTCCCCAGGGCTCAGTACTGGGGCCAGTTCTGTTTAATATCTTTATCAATGATCTGGATGAGGGGATTGAGTGCACCCTCAGCAAGACTGCAGATGACACCAAGTTGGGCAGGAGTGTTGAGCTGCTGGAGGGTAGGAAGGCTGTGCAGAGGGACCTGGACAGGCTGGATCAATGGGCCAAGGCCAACTGTATGAGGTTCAACAAGGCTAAGTGCCAGATCCTGCACTTGGGTCGCAACAACCCCAGGCAATGCTACAGGCTGGGGGAGGAGTGGCTGCAGAGCTGCCTGGCGGGAAAGGACCTGGGGGTGCTGGTTGACAGCCAGCTGAATATGAGCCAGCAATGTGCTCAGGTGGCCAATGGCATCCTGGCTTGTATCAGGAATAGTGTGGCCAGCAGGACCAGGGAGGTGATCGTGCCCCTGTACTGGGCACCGGTGAGGCCGCACCTTGAATACCGTGTTTACTTTTGGGCCCCTCACTACAAGAAAGACATTGAGGTTCTGGAGTGTGTCCAAAGAAGGGCAACAAAGCTGGTGAAGGGTCTAGAGAACAAGTCTTATGAGGAGCAGCTGAGGGCGCTGGGGGTTGTTTAGTCTCAAGTAGAGGAGGCTGAGGGGAGACCTTATCACTCTCTACAACTACCTGAAAGGAGGCTGTAGCGAGGTGGGGGTCGGTCTCTTCTCCCAAGTAACAAGTGATAGGACGAGAGGAAATGGGCTCAAGTTGCACCAGGGGAGGTTTAGATTGGATATTAGAAAAAACTTCTTCACTGAAAGCTAGTCAGGCACTGGAACAGGCTGCCCAGGGAAGTGATTGAGTCCCCATCCTGGAGGTATTTAAAAGATGCATAGATGTGGTGCTTAGGGACATAGTTTAGTGGTGGACTTGGCAGTGCTAGGTTAACGGTTGGACTTGATGAAGTCCAAAGGTCTTTTCCAACCTAAACGATTCTATGATTCTTTACTGCCCCCCCGTCGGATATTTCTACACATTGATAAGATACCGCCCTGAGCCTTCTCCAGGTTAAACAATCTCAGCTCTCTCAGCCTCTTCTCCAATGCCAGACACTCCAATACCTTAGTGAACCCTTTACTGGACTCTCCCCAGTATGTCCATGTCTTTCTTGTGCTGGGGACACAGGACTCCAGATGTGATCTCTCACCAGTGCTGAGCAGAGGGCAATAACAATCTCCCTCAACCTATTGGCAACACTTTTCCTAATTCATCTCAGGATACTGTTTGCTTTGTTTGCTGCAAGGGTGCATTGCTGGCTCATGTTCAACTTGATGTCCAACAGGACTCCCAGGTCCTTTTCTGCAAAGCTTCTTTCCAGTCAGTCAGCCTCCAGCCTGTACTGGTGCCTGGGGTTATTACTCCCCAGGTGCAGGAGTTGGCATTTTCCTTTGCTTAAATTCATGAGGTTCCTGTCAGCCCATTTCTGCAGTCTGTAAAAGTCCTTCTAAGTGACAGCAAAACCATTAAGTGTATCAACTACTCTTTCTGGTTTTGTATCATCTGTAAACTTGCTGAGGGTACACTCTGCCTCGTTGCTCAAGTCGTTAAGGAAGATGTTCAACAGTATTGGCCCAAGTACAGAATCATAGAATGGTTTGGGTTGGAAGGGACCTTTAAAGATTATCTAGTCCAACCCCCCTGCCATGGGCAGGGACATCTTTCACTAGATCAGGTTGCTCAAAGCCCCATCCAGCCTGGCCTTGAATGTTTCCAATGATGGGGCATCCACAACTACTCTGGGCAACCTGTTTCAGTGTCTCACCACCCTCATCGTAAAGAATTTCTTCCTTATATCCAATCAAAATCTACCCTCTTTCAGTTTAAAACTGTTGTCCCTTGTCCTGTCACTACAGGCCCTGATAAAAAGTCTCTCGCCATCTTTCTTATAAGCCCCCTTTATATATTGAAAGGCTGCAATAAGGTCTCCCTGGAGCCTTCTCTTCTCCAGGCTGAACAACCCCCACCTCTCTCAGCCTTTCCTCATAGGAGAGGTGTTCCAGCCCTCTGACCACTTTTGTGGCCCTCCTCTGGACCTGCTCCAACAGGTCCATGTCCTTCTTGTGCTGAGGACTCCAGAGTTGGATGCAGAACTCCAGCTGGGGTCTCAGGAGAGCCGAGTAGAGGGGCAGAATCACCTCCCTCAACCTGCTGGCCACACTTCTTTTGATGCAGCCCAGGATACGATTAGCTTTCTAGGCTGCAAGCATGCATTGCTGGCTTATGTCAAGTTTTTCATCCACCAGTATATCCCCAAGTCTTTCTCCTCAGGGCTGCTCTCAATCCCTTCATCCCCCAGCCTGTATTGATACTGGGAATTGCCCTGACCCAGGTGCAGGAATTTACACTTGGCCTTGTTGAACTTCATGAGGTTCACATGGGCCCACTCCTCAAGCCTCTCAAGGTCCCTCTGGATGGAATCCCTTCCCTCTAGTGAATCAACTGCACCACTCAGCTTGGCGTCATCTGCAAACTTGCTGAGGGTGCACTCAGTGCCACTGTCTATGATGTCGTTGATGAAGATATTAAATAGTATTGGTCCCAGTATGGACCCTTGAGGGACACCACTCATGACTGGTTTCCACATGGACACTGAGCTGTTGACTGTAACTCTTTGGACACGGCCATCCAGCCAGTTCCTTATCCACCTAACAGTCCATCCATCAAACCCATATCTCTCCAATTTCGAGGCAAGAATGTTGTGGGGGACCATATC